>NC_081408.1:465806400-466458067 GCF_030272615.1 Cryptomeria japonica
CACTTCGAGGCAAGCGGAATGAAATTCTTTGACATGATCGCGAGGATCTCCCTTTCCTCTATATTTTTTGAATTTGGGTGTTTCGAATCCTCATGGAAAGGGTGGCATATAAAGATTCCTCTCAAAAAGATAGGGACAGATGTCATTGAGTGAGAATTGGTTAGTCTTGATACCACTATGAAGTTGTTGGGCGAGATTCTCGACTTGTTGCCGCAACATCTCCATTTCATTTGGAGGAGGAGGTGGTGGGTTACCTCGAGGAATGTTATATCTGATTGGATCTCTTCCTCTATCCTCTTCATGGTGACTTTGTCATTCTGATGCTTGTCTTAATTGGGCCAGATCAAAGTCAGAGGGGAGTTTTTCTGCTTCTTGAGCAAGCTTTAAAAAGTGAGCATCCGCATTGCTCCTGAGTATTTCGTCAAAAAGTATGTTAAAGAGAGGGTTATGCTGGGCCCTTTCTATTGTTGCAAGAGTGGGAGTACTTGGGTTTTTGTCATTTGCATTTCCTCCAAGTGCTTCTTGAAATTCATTGAGATTTTCCTCTTCTTCTTCCATTTCTATTTCTTGTTGCCTTGACTGTGATCGGGTTTGGGCCATTTTGTTTACAAGCTTTTGTTGAAGTTGTGTGAAAATGATGATGAGTTTTTGATGAAATGAGAGATTGATGGTTGGTGAATTGTGCTGCATGTGGATCTCTAGCACTTTTAAGGTAGATGTAACTGAAATTCCTTCTTTGAATTGCTTGTTTGTTTTGATAAGGTTGGATGTGATAAGGTGTAGAGAAATCTGAGATGTGTTACAGATTTAACTACCTAGTAATGAGAGGATTCACTCATGAACTAGTTTTAACTTGCGTAGATGTGTCTCTTAGGATGAGCTTATCCTAGATGTAGAAACAATCTAAAAAGTGATGCGATGCGTTTGACTCAAGCAATATCTAAAAAGAGAACTTGGAGCAAGAACCTCTTAATGTTTTGAGAGTTGGAATGGATTGATGATGAAGTGATGATGTATGAGTAAGATAATGGATGAAAATGTTCTTAACTTCAATAAAATCTTTGTGTCACAAATGGGACAAACTCTACCTCTTCCCTTTCGGGTGTTGGTGGTATTTCTCGAGCTACGTTGTATGTGATACAGACGTTTGGGAAAAAGTTGGGATTAATCTTACCTCCTTGGTTTTTGTGATAACTTAGAGCTCTATATTGCATAAAAGCTCTGCGGTTCAATGTCTCTGAATCAAATTCGTTTGTTTTGCCTTGAAGGTAGAGACGCATGTGACACGAAAAAACTCTATGTGAGACAAAGATTTGTCTATTTATATAGAAGAATTTCCTCCTTTTGATCAAAGCCTTTGAGCTCAATGGTCTTCTTTTCAAGTTGATATTCTGATGACGCTTCTTCTTTCACAAGATGTGAAGAATGGTCATAAAGTTTGATTCTTTGTTGTTTGCACTTTGTTTTTTGGTATTTTTGGTTGTTTTGAAAGATGTTTGGTTGGATGAATACATTGTTTTTGGAAGTGATTTTTCTTTTGATGTTTCTTTGACAAGAAAACAAAGCAAGCACACAAACACAAGAATGTTGCCTCAAAGGCACAAATGAGTATGGGTCTAGATCAACCCAATCCTTGGACTTTTATATGACCCTTCCTTTAGATGTATTTTAAGGTGTGTTTTCAAAGCCTGAAGTCAGCTCAATTTGCACTTGGTCTTTGACTAAAACGAACACACTTCAAACACTTTTTATCCCTAAGGTCAAATGGCCAGTTGTCATAAATTTAGTCCACATCTTGATATTTCTTCGACTTTGGTATTACATACCTTATGAATCCCGCCGTGGCAGGTAAGGATGTGATATACTAAGTCTTGCATGAGCATAATAAATAGATGATCCCTATGATGGGGGAGTCACCACTTTTATCAAGCCACAAGTGACTTTTCAAAAATCTATGTCTCTACTCAAGGAAATATGTATGGTGAGTATCTTGGGAGCAAAACCATCTATGCTCCTGCACTAAATTATATCACAAATATCCTCAATCAATAGAACGGGTGGGCTACTACTTAAAGGTGTTTAGTCATGCTCGATGTTTTTGGACATAAGTTCATTCTGCAGTGACTCACTTAAGAGCCTTGTAACCTGTGGTAGAGCCCATTTGTCCTTTCGGCTAGGTACACTGTAGGAACAACTATACCCAAAGCTACAGCTTTCGCTCACACCTGATTTCTATAGTGGCTCGAAGGATTTACTGCTCGAGGTCGTTCCCAAGAGTATCGATCCCTTGGCAGGCCTCTTTTAAAAAGATAAAATTTGAGTGTTACTAACACTTTTCTCTTGCACCTAGGACCACGAGAGCCAAGGGAGAGGATAGTGTGTGTTAGAAGTAGGACCACTCGACCAACTCTTTTGCACAAGTGTGCCAAACACAAAATTCACTTGTTCCTTTTAACTTGTCATCGCAATGATTTTCTATCTATTTGGAGATGTTGCTCCAACAATCATGGTGTTCTTTTTAATTTTCAAAGGCAATTGTTTGAGTAAACTAGAATTTGAAAATCTTGGTCAACTGAATGAAAAACACGTTTGCATGAAGTAAAATTGCTTTAAAAATGAGACAAGTTGATTGTGAATTTTATTTGCACCAAAAATGGAAGTGTGGATTGTGAGTTTTATCTTGATGCAAGAAATAAAATTTGTCTTGTTGATTTTAAGCACCAAAAGAATTTGTTCCTAAATTTGCAAAAAAAATAAATTTGCGTGTTTGTTTTTGTGATTCTTTTTAACTTTGAACAAGTGTGATTCTTTTTAGAGCTCTAAATGAAAGATGTGGTTCTTTTTAAAACTCCAAATGAATGTGTAGTTGATTTTAACCCTTAAGGAAAATGAATTTATTTTATCCTAACTTGAAAGACGAAGTTAGAAATATGAACAAATTTATTTCCTAAGCTAAAATTGCTAAAAAATCCTATTGTAGGGGTTAGTTAAAACCTGCACAAAAGATAATTAGTTAGAAAAATCCGCATGTTTTGGTGGGCTTCTACAAGCCTAAAATTTTTGGTTTTCGATTACAAGGAACTTTCTTACAACTCTCTGTTACAATAGCTCTACTCTGTGTGAAAACAAAAGTGCTATTGAACACAAAAGAGCAACAATATAGACAATAGCGCTAAAGTATCAATTTGCGTAGGTGCTAAATTGAGAACAAAAACGCAAGAGAATGACTTGTGTGTCAATTAAAACATTCAAAAGTTAGTAGTCTTCAAAATGATTGCTCTTTGATTCACGTCAGGTTCACCAAATGATGTCATGGAAATGGGGGCAAGGCAACAACAAAGTTCAATGTTAATAAGTTAGTTTCAACCATAAAAACAAAACAAAGAACTAAAAACCATTCCAAACATATCAAAAGAGATTTCAAAAAAGCATGAAAGAAGTTTAACAAAATAAAAGAAAGGAGAAGAGCCTCCCTAAGATGCTTCCATGATGCCTTTTGATGCTTCTCCCTTGTTTCTCCCCTCTCCAAGTCCCAAATGAGTGTAGCTCTCAGCTTTTAGCACTATCCATGGATGCCATATGGAGATTCAAGATGGTTGAATATGATAAACAAATACTATGCAAGTGTAGATAGTGATGCTATGAAAAAGCTCTATGCTAATGCCAGTATAACAACAATACTCTAATGCTTCTTTTTTTGCTTGAGGAGAAGGGTTCTATTTATAGAAGAAATGGGGAAATGAAGGCTTAAGATTGAGCAATCTTAACAAGGGTTAGGATTGAAAGATATTCAATCCATGTGAGAATTTCAACCCAATCCCATGTTGACAAGTGTCACCATGAGGAGGCTTGAGAGGAGAGATAAGGAGCATTAAATGCTTGAGGGGACATGATGGTTACCCTAGTCAAAGAAATAAATGCTTTGAAGAGACACATGGGTTACATGAGGGTTAAGTTAGGGGTCAAAGTCCTTAACCATGGGTGCAAGTGGAATTAACCATTAATGGTCATGTAAGAGCCATAAGTGGTTTGGAAGACTTTAGAGGTTAATTTGTTGAACACACAAATCATTAATTGCTTTTCAAAGACTTTGGAGTCTTTGAGAAGTGACTCCAGTTTGCTTAGGAATGTGACAATATTTAGGGGATGGATTAGGTTAATTAGGAAGGGTTTAGAAGAATCTAGAAGAATCTAGAAGGGGTTTAGGCATGCAAGTGGATTTCGTAGGAAAATGCAAGTGGGAGGAATTTTGGTATTTTCAATTAAAATAAAATCATTTATTTCAATTAAATGGTGTAATTTGCATTTGGGTAAATATTCAAATAAATATTAATTTATTTAAATGAGAAAAAAGGAAGATAAAACATTAAATGCTTGAAGACTTTAAGGGAAACCATTAAAGGTTTGAGAAGACTCTAGAAGGAAGCCATTAAATTTGAAGACTTTAAGGGAAACCATTAAAGTCTTAAGAAGACTTTAAGGGAAGCCATTAAGTTTGAAGACTTTAAGGGAAACCATTAAAGGTTTGAGAAGACTCTAGAAGGAAGCCATTAAGTTTGAAGACTTTAAGGGAAACTATTAAAGGTTTGAAGTGGGTGAGGATAAATAGGATTTTAAATAAATAATTTATTTAAAAAAGTTGTGCAACTTGCATTTGTAGGAAAATGCAAGTGGGTGGAGGATAAAGGTGATTTAAATAAATAATTTATTTAAAATAGTTGTGCAACTTGTATTTGTAGGAAAATACAAGTGGGTAGAGCATAAAGGTGATTTAAATAAATGTTAATTTATTTAAATGTGAGAGGTGGGATTTTGGGGGAATTTAAATAAATATTAATTTATTTAAATGTGAGAGAAAATTTAATTAAATAAATATGATTTATTTATTTAATTAATGATCTGAATTTGGTTAAGTGAATTAAATCAAATAAATTGAATAATTTATTTAATTAATAAGAGAAGAGGGTTAAGATGAATTAATTAAATATATTAATTTAATTAATTATTGATTGATGGTTAAATAATCAAATAAATACTAAATATTCATTTAATTAAGTGAACAGATTTATGTTACTACACAAATAATCTTGTTATGCACTCTAAGACAAAGCACATCTCTATCAAATATCATTATCTTAGAGAAGAAGCTCAAGAGAAGAAAGTGGTGTTGGAGTATGTTAGCACAAAGGAACAAATAACAGATATCTTCACCAAGCCACTACCAAGGGACACTTTTGAATATCTCAGAAGTAAGTTAGGGGTCCTACCCCTATCTTCTACTCACTGATCGAGTTCGGTGAAAGCATCAATCCGATGACTCTATCGAATATCTTTTAGGAGTTGATGCTGCATTACACACTTTAGGATGTTTTCTAAAGGTGTACAAGAAATAATACAAGAAATTATATAGGAATTAAAGACAAAATGCTCTGACTGAGACCGAATTGACACATTACAGCAGGAATTCACTTCATACAGGAAGAAATTATGTTTTAGTTCTTTACTTTTTGGCATTGTTGTCGAAGGGGGAGAAGACTAATAAAAAGGGGGAGAAGACTGAAGTTTGGAAAGAAGACTGAGAAAAGAGGAGAAGTCTAATGTATGGGGGAGAGCATTTCAGCATTTTAGAATCACAACAATCCGAATCTCTTAAGGTCAAATCAATTGGTTTTGCCATCAATGCTAAAGGGGGAGATTGTTGGCAATATAGCATTATAACAGACAATGAAGGATTGTTGACATTTCAATAAGGATATTGAAAAGGTTGTTGATGATTATGGATATAACTGATTAAGGATGTTTACTGTCTTGATAATATTATTTTGTCATTGATGTCAAGAAATTGAATTTCTAATTCAGTATGATGTTGCCATATCTTGAGAAATATGATTTAAAGAGTATAAAGTTGTCGGTAAAAGACATAGGAAAGATTATGATGAATAAGAGGATGAATAAGGTATTCAATGGGCAACTATTACCGAGTCAGACAATGATGAGATCATGATGTTTAGATTGTTTTGACATCATACATATGTTGTAAATTGTAAGGTTAATACTATACTATGTTACCAAGCAAAGAACCTAGTCGGTAAACCCTAAGGTTATCGCTATCGGTTAATGAAGACAGAATGTCTATCGAGTGAAGTTTTTATCTAGTTGTAACCGAGCTATAACAAAATGCATTAAATGGTTACATGCATTATTTAATGAAGGAAGCTGATGAGCTGAAACTGATTAAATGATTGGTATGCCATAAATATAGTTTGTTAATGAATCTATGGCAAAGGAAAGTCAACATGAATATCTACATCGCAGATTGAACCGCAATACCCTAGCACAAGTTCCAAGAAATATATGCAAGTTCCTAGGTGAGGTAAAACATTTTCAGATTGAAAGATGCATTGAACCTGGAGAAGATTGAAGATCTGATGGCTATGATTGATCATGGGAAATGTGATCAAGGAGATTAAGCGGTTAGCTAATTGTTTATAAATAGGGAACTGTTGATAAACAATGCATGCGGGCAAGTGTATGCACATGGATGCTACATAGTGATTACTGAGCACAGAAGCTTGAAGACCTATTTGAATAACAGAGTATAGAAGGCCAACAGATGGACAAGATTAGTTCTATGTCTAGATTGTATTGAACAAATAAGAATCTGCTTTAGCATTTTAGATGTGAAGTTGCAGATAGATTTTTATTACTGTTATTTTGTGAAAGTGACAGAAAATCTCTTAACCGAGTGGAATTAACAATCTTATTTGTAAAACCCTCTAGCAAGGTGACATTTTGATTGAGTGTTTGAAATCCTTTAACAAGGTCACCTCTAACAAGGTGAAGATCCTAACAGATCTGAGGGAAATCCCTTAACCGAGTCACATCTAGCAATGTGTTTGTAATCTTTAACAGGATTTGCTTTTAACCGAGCATACTCTAGAAGAGTATATTTCTTAGTGGGTCTGAAATCTCACAGTGGTTTTTCCCTATTTGGGTTTCCATGTTAAATCTGGTGTTATGAGGTTTAGGATGTTTATATGCTTTTGAGTTTGCATGTTTAACAGTTTTGGTTATATTACTGAGGTATATGTTACCGAGGTTGAATTTGATGTTTTTATAGAAGATTAAGTTTGTATGATTCACCCCCCCTCTCATCTTATTGGCTATTGGATCTGTACTTACATTTAGTTTCAGAACTATCAGTCACAACCCTCCTTTATCACTTTTTGATTTAAATACAATTCTATCATATTTTTGGATAAGCTATTTAAATGATTGAATAAATGTTATAAAAAGAATGAAAATAATAATACATACACACACACACACATGGAAAATATGCATTATTTTTATTTATTTATTTTCCACTTCCAATTATGGCACATGTTGTAGGAAGAATAAGAAGCTTCTAGAGGATTCTCCACCACCTTGCATGTAACTCCCCCACTAAGTTTAATCAATTTGCATGAAGTCCAAAATTGGGAAGGAATCTCTTTTTTAATTTAATTTTCTAGATAGTGGAATGGAGGGATTTTTCTTATAAAATGGTATGCAAGTTTCAAAGAAGGGAGTTGATTATGATTTGGAGAAAATTTCCCAAGTTTTAGAAGTAGATCTTCTTTGGTAGTCTCTTTTTTCGTTGCACGAATTTTAAGTTGTTGTTTGAAGGATTTCTCTCAAGTTGCAAGGAAGGATCAAAAGGATAACCAGTGGATTCAACATCAAGCTCGATAAACCAGGTTCTCTCCTTGTTATTTCACATTCACTTATGAGGAATTCGTATTATCAAAAAAAATAGTTATAGATCTTCTTTTATATAAAGAAATTCTTTTATTAGATTTTAAATCTTTTATTTGGGGATAAATAATAATGATAATGCTTTCATATAGTGCATACAAAAGATAGTTATTTATTAATTTTATTTCCCCTTAAGAAAATATGCACATGATCTTGCTTTTTGTTTTTTTTCAAAGATTTTAGCAAACAAAAAAAAGGAGAAATCATATTCCTTTAATTTTTTTTAAAATCTCTTTTTTCTAGAGAATAAAATTCTTCCCTGTGTGAATTGAATCTTAATCTTTACCTCTTCCCTCTAATTCATTTCTCTGGTTCTTCGAATGGAAATCTGAATCTCATTCTTTAATCTCCCTGTGAGTTGAGTAAGATCTCTCTGTAAATAATAGTTGAATCAAAATCTCTCTTTGAATTTTAGTTGAATAAGATCCCTCTCTGATTATTAGATTAAATTAATCTCCCTATGAGTTGAATAAGATCCCTCTATGAATTTTAGTTAAATAAATCTCTCTGTGATTATTAGTTAAATAAATCTCCCTGTGAGTTAAATAAGACCTCTCTGTGAATATTGGAGATAAATAATCTTCCTGTGAGTACTGGAAATAAACTCTCTATCCCCCTGTGAATACTAGAAATATTAACCTCCTATTTACGATAAAATCATCCTAAAAAAATTGTTTGATTATCTATGTTCTTATTTTCATAAATACATTCTCTTTTGTTTATATATATGAATAAGTAATTGGGAATGAAAAACCATATATATATATATATTAAATTTATTTCAAAAGTTAAAATATTTTAACGTTGCAAGCAAAGACATGGACTTCGAAAATTACTCGAATGATTCATGGAGGCGTACAGGGGCAGTGGTAGCCCCCACTACCCCTGTGGTCACTATCATGACAGTGGCCGTAGGGGAGTGGAGGGGCCCACGGTGTCCCCTCAACCTTGCAGGCCTGCGCATGCAGGACTGCAGGGGTGATGGGACTTGTGGTCCCCACGCCCCCTATTTATTATTAAACATAAGCAATCCGCCCATGTTTTTTTTGTTGTTATATTTATTTAGTTTTTTTTTTTTTATATAAATGTATAAAATACAATTTAGAAATAACTGTATAAATTGCAAATTTGAAATCGTTAATTTTCTTTTTCCTTAGTATAAACTTTAAGTTATTAAATTAACTTAGAAAAATTTATAAATATTGGGGATTATTGAGGAATAAATTCACGATTAAATTTTCTATAATAAATTTATACTTGTAAATGTTATAATTAGAATCACTTGATCTATTAAGATCCATCAGGGCACTTAGTTGGCATTAAGGAAATAATTCACATTAATATGATTTGAATCAAATGCCTAAATTTAATCGCTATATTTTGGATTGCTTAATCATGCAGACAAGTTACACTGTTTTTATAACATGCAAATTACTTATAGATTAATTACATTTATTGACGTTTTCATGCAAGTTGCACTATTCTTATAACATGCAAATTACTTATTGATCAATTACATTTATTGACGTTTTCATGCAAGTACACATGTAATTATTAATATGCAAGTTTCATGATGGTCATTGTTATGCAAGTTATATTTCAAGTAGTTACTTCAATTAATTAAATTTTGTGCGTTCAATTAGTAGTTGTTTTCAAGTATGATGTTTTCATAGCTCGTAGTTAGAGAACTAAATAAAGGAAGAGGGAAACCAAAACATAGCAGTGTTCGGTATATACAATGCCTCTGGGTCACGCTTACGGGTAATGTCGTCGTGTTGAACTACTGCACTTAATGCCTAATAAAGCTACATCAACGACGTCTGTGGCATCGTCCCTATAAATCATCGGGGAGTAATAAGGGACACTTGGAAGTTAAAATCCAAGGGGTGGGTAATCCCCCTTGGATCGATAATTTAATAAGATAATTCTAAAATGATCTTTCATTCGCTGAGTTAAACTATAGTAAACCCATATAGGGATGATGAGTGAAATGCTTTTGTAAAATTGATTTAATCTCGAAGAATTGTTGTCGATTGACAATTGGTCAAGGGTGACGCTCATGATAAGAATTAGGATCTAGTTGTTTTAGGCCACAAGCAATAGGCCATCTTGAGCCTTTGCTTACGTGCTACCATCGTGGGTAGCAACCACAGAGAAACCGTCTGGGACATTGACCCTAGAAAGGGTTGTGTACCCACTAATCAGTTTACATCAAACCATAGAGTATAAAATAGAACTACATACTTTACGCCTTGATCCCGTGCCAAAGCGGGTATGTAGGCAGTATTGGGACAGAGTTGTCCCTCATACTCAGGCGTTCGTGGGTGGGGTTTAGGCATGGTAAAAGAAAGATTGAGTAAGAATCTTATTTTGAAAGATAAGATAATTAAATTAGAAAAAGTAATTCAATGCATACTCGGAAGGAATCCCGTATGAATTCGCTTGACTTCCCGAGGCTTTAAGCCAAATTCTGAGGCGGAATTCAAGCTTGTATTATGTTATTTAATTATTCCTAAGGACGACAACCTCGGTGCTCTTCTGTTAGAAGAGTGTAGTACTTAGTGAGTGGCTTAGGACCCGAATGGTCCCGATGAGTCTAAGTCTCTGGCCAGAGCACCTCCTATCCTGATTGGATAGATGCCTACCCCGTATGGGTAGATGCCTATCCTGTATTCGATAGATGAAATATTATGTCCTGTATGGACAAATGCCTAACCCAAATGCTTAGATGCTCATCCCGGATGGATGAATGCCTAATCCAAATGGATGGATGCCCAGAGTATGCGATTGAATCAAACATAATGATTAAATTAATCACAAAAAAAAAAGAATGGTCAATTTTGTTGAGTTAATTATGGTGGGTTATTACATAATTGAGCCTTTTTTTAACTAAAGATATTGGAGTACTCTACATGCATCATTCACTTTCAAGGCCTCACAACATCGTTTGAAGCATTAAAACCCAATTTTAAAGAAATTTTTGAGAAATTTTAAAGCTTAAGTCTTTATTATCTTATCACCTAGATCTAATCTTGTCTTGAAAATCACCAAAAAAGTACAAAATTCAATTTTGAAGCTTTCAGAGAAATTCCAAGGTCTTGCATACCCATACACAAACTTAATAGAAAAAGAGGTGATGCTAATTTAGACCCTTTTGTAAAATTTGGAAGTTCCACTTGAGTTTGCAAAAGTGGCTCATATATCCACCTTGGTTGGAGTGAAGAAAGGTCATGCCTTGACTTTAAGTAAAGAACAAATTTTTTTATAGCCTTTGAAAATGGTGTAAATGTAATTATTTAGTCACATATAACAATATTTCTCTAACTGTATATAATGGTAGGGTTTCAATTTCACTTTACCATAGCTTCCAAGCATATGGGTTGGAACAATTAAGACAATAAGAAAGCCATAAAGGACAATACATAATACAAAATAAATTATAGTAGGGTCTATAGAGAGAAAGACGACTTAATCTATAAATGGTTAGTCTACGAAGCAATCATTGTCATGATCATTCACAAACATGCAATAAACCATGATAGTTGTTACATAGCTAAGTTTCAAAATGTGTCTCATAGATTCCAAGGTAAGCATAATCTATTTCGGGCTTATAGTTATATAAAAAAAGGAAAGGCTATATGATAATAAGAGACAAGAGCTTTGTAAGAGTGAGAACAAAGAGACATGACAATCAAAATAAGGACACTCATATGATATTACATGAAGGAGTATCAAAGCCTTTTACCTAATTTTCAAGTCAAATACAATGCAAAGATAACATATACATACTTTGAAAGGGAAAGTAACAGTGAAAGTCAAGGAATTTTTATTAGTGATATCCTTAAGATTTAAAGGCCATGGAAATCATCAAGGATGATAGCTATGACAAGTAAGAGTTTTTGACAATCCTATGAAGTCAAGATAACCAAACAAATATGAAAAATGTGTAATCTTCTATAGGACAATATGATAGACCTACCATGAAAGTACCTATAGAAATGACAATGTAGAGGTAATGATGACATAGAAGAGAAGTTATTTCTTACTCTCTAGCTTTGCAAAGACCAACCAAGATCTTCACTAGATATGAACAATGTTTATGGTTTCTTGTAGAACAATACATGCAAGTTATTTCGGATGATACCAAAAGAGAATTAAAACATATTTGTGATAATAGGAAAACAAGAAGACAAATTAGCAAAGAAGAGCACAAATCTATGAATGATGAGAGAAAAGTCAGGTGGAAAAGATACTTGATGCTAATTATTTGCTAGACTTAGAAGCAAGAGGCTGGACAAGTTCATTTGGGCTACCCTCCAAAATAAGCAAAATGGTGACTAGTAAAGACCTTGCATTTGAAGATAATTTAGATGTTGAAGAATTGAAGAAGGAAGATGATATAGAGTTTTTTCTTGAAAAACTATTTTATTGAATTATCTGATGGACCAATCAATTAGTAGAGTTGTATAATGCTTCAATTTCATGAGGGAGCCTTGAAATAAGTATATAATTTTCAATGAAATCAAGGAAAAAATGATCATTGGAGGTTACAAGGTAGGTTAGGAGGGTTAAAGGTAAAATATGAGATGATTTACATGGGACAGTGATGGAAGATATTGCAAACAATAAAATATTACACATATATTTATGTTGAAGCCTTAGCGAAAATATTTAAAGAATCATACAAACCAAGTAATAATAGTAGAAAGAAAGCATGAGATAAAGTTAATAAGACAAAGAGAAAGCTTCTAAAAGGTATGAAGAGGAGATTGCCATTAATATTTGTAGGTCATAGTGTCATCAGAGTAATTAACAGAGAAACCCAATTTGGATGAAAAAACCAATTATATCTAAAAGTGCAAATAAATCCCCAAAATTTTGTAATCAGATCTAAAAATGCAAATAAAATACCAATTGATGACTATATTCAGTGTCTCCTATAACCTTGGCTAAGGATTTGAGAATGCATCCAACCAGATTGTCTCCTCTAACCTTGGCACATGTGAATTAAGTCTTCTGGCCGGGTTCTTCATTCACCACATATGCTCACCCTGCAATATTTCCTCCTCCTGCACATGCAAATGAAGTCTTCATTCACCACCATCTCTAACCCTACGAATCTCCTCTCCTGCGCACGACAATGGTCTTGTTGAGACTCATTAAAATTGAGTCAAGTTTAGAGGCCCATTTCAAACTTTTGCTCTGCATTTCCAAACGAGTCAGTCTGAATGGCCTAGTTAGAGAGAGGGCAAAATGGAGCCAGTTATTTTTTCAAGGGGTAAGGCTTGGAAAATTGTTGTACACCTTTCATTTGGCCTATGCAGTGATGTGCAACTTTTAGTTCTTAGTTTGGATCAGTTTACCAGGTACCCATTTCGAGGGGTGAGCTGAAAGTGCATTTTAGGTACAGATGCAAATTTTATTGAGTAGCCTACTTTGGGTGTTTATATCTTTTTCCCTGTTGATCATCATGAATAATTTTTAAATGTATTGAATTGTATGCATAAATGTGAGTTAGCATGCAAATTTTCAAGTCTTTATCAATCCATTCGCTTAGTTTGCCAACCTCAATCCGTTTGCAGTTTGTATGTTTTGGCAAGTCTTCGTTTCAGCTGCTAGTCGGAGCCCTGTTTTGCATAAGTGTAAAAGTTGCCTTAATAAGTGTCATGCCAAAATGTTTATTCTGAGCTATGGCTGGTAGGAATGACAAGCTATGTTTCAAATTTCAAGCTCCTACCAATCCGTTTGATCGGTTTTCAGAAGGGTTTCTTGAGCCATTGTTTTCAGTCTTCCCCACTTTCATCGCTATATCAGTTAAACTGGCCATTTTCATCAGTGCACCATTTCCACCTAGTCAGTCTTTTGATCGAACTGATAATTCAAAGATTTAATATGTACTTCAAGGTGCTTGTGTTTCAAATTTGAGGGTCTACGGAAGTCATTTGATATTTTTGAGAAAGGCATTATGTGTTGCCAGAACATTGACTTCATCAGGTCCGCAGTGTCGACAAAGCCTATTGGTCATTTTTGACAATTAATATCTCTTCGCTCAGGACTCGTCTTGAGAAACCATTTGGTTGAATTCATGCTTCTATATCAGAGTACACGACTATCAGATGGCGAGGCCCAGAAAGGTGTTTTGACTAGTTTGAAAATTACATCTTCCCGATTAAATGTGAAAATGTGGCGTAAGTGCCTGAAAGTTGCAAAAATCAGTTTGATGATCCGAAAACGATGCCGATCATTTCCAGAGTTGGAAAGTGGAGACACAGATGGAGAACCAATAATTAAGGGGGTGGAGCATATAAATTTGTAGATATCTTCAAAGACAGACTAGGTGTAACTCGAAGCAAGGAAGATGAGATGGACTGTCTTGTAGCTGGAGCAAATTTTTTGTTGAAGGTAATTCATCATGAAGCATTTACCTACATGGAAGGCTACAAAGAATTTGTCCAGATAGACCAGAATGATTTGTTTCCATATCTTCTTTGCAATATTGGTTCTGGTGTTAGTATGATTAAAGTGGTATGGAAGGGGTAAGATCCATTGAAGTTTTCAGCGAGTCCCTTTGGTCAGGTGTAGTGGCAAAAATTTATAGCGTTTGTTTGATTTTCCCTCATTGGCGTAGCAGTTTAGAGGCCAATTAAACTCCAGAAGAAGTTCATTGTGCCTCCCAAGTGTTCCCTGTTGTGTATCGATGTCCTTTGGCATTGAAATTTAGCTTCAAACCTTCCAAAATTTCTGGCAGATCCAAACAACAAATGTATGACGATTTTCCCTATTCCACATGGCATGGTAAAGAATTGAAACTTTTAGCCAGTGTAGTTCACAACCTTGTTGCCTCCTCCCTGCGTGGAACAAAATTATGGGTGGAGGAAGGCATTTAAAAAATCATGGCAGATGCAATGACAATTTCCTCTCTGCATGGTGATTTTGGCGTGGATCTTCCTGCCAGCAACATCCCTCACGCGCTATGGTTGGGGGATCATCTTCAAGCAAAAAGCAATTGGCAGGTGTATCGCCAGAGTTCCAAGGCCCCTGCCAAGTCTTCTCCCCTGTGTGGAATGGAGTTGGGAGTCCACAAAAGAGTTTTCAATGCAAATACCATTGGTAGGTGTAAAAAATTGGCAGTTGACGTGGAGAGTGGGAAGGGTTTATTTGCCAGTGAAAACAATGCACACGTCTTCAAAGAACATGGAACAGATGACACTTAGAGTTGCAGAAAATTTGAAGCAAAATGTGATTTGAAAGAGCGTCCCTCCTCCAGTGCGTGAATGGTGAAAGGTTTATAAACTTTCAGACAAATGTACATGGCACACATAGTGCCAAGTCCACGACCCTTGGCAACAGTCTCTCCTTGCATGGTGGAAAAGCATTGAAAGTTTTAAGAAAAATGGCAAGGCGCCATTAAAACTAGAAAGAAAATACATTGCCAGGCAAAATGACATTATCCCACATTCATTGGGGAATGGGAATATTTGACATTTAAATTTAAAGCTTTACACTATCATAGTGTCAAAGCCTCAAGGGATTTTGACAGAAGGTGCTGATGGGCGCCCAAGGTAGACCCCACGCGGGTCGGCACGAATCGCAAGGTGATCGAGGAGGTTGATTGAGCGGCAACCAGTTGGACCCCACGCAGGCATGGATCCTGAGGTAGACAAAATTTTGCATACAAAGGGTAGATTAACTAGTGAGAAGGTCCCAAGCAGATCGACGGTCGACGCAACTTCACGAAGGAAAGAAGCTCGCCAGTTAAGGTTCGCGAAATGGCGAAAAGCTCAGGCCAAAAATGAAGTGAAAACAAAGTGTTAAAGACCCTGCTGGTTCAACGAGATTTGACGATCAATGTGATTTCGTGAAGGAAAGGTGCACATTGGTTAGCCATTACGAAATGGAGAAAGCCAGGTGGCAGATCCAGTTGGCGGTCCAGCTCGCGGGTGCCATCCAGTGGCCCATAGATGGCAATGATGTGGCAGACAGCTGGCCGACACGTGGTGGATGGATGAGATGTCATCCTAGATGGCACCCAGTGGATCCCATTAACGAATCATAGGTCACCATGTGGCAGGATGTCAGCATGTGAAATGGGTGAAAAATCAAAGTTAATTATATAGTGTAAACTATATAAAAAATTAAAAAATTTAAATGACAGAGCCATATTCAGAATTAATTCGCCTAGAGGTCCATTTTTTCCTGAAATGGCAAGTATAATATATCGTCAGAAAGCTCTCGGAATAAGGAATCCAATGATGGAGTTCATTTCAATAGAAATGGGATATTTCGATAGAAGTTTCCATGGGAATGAAGAAGATATTTTTGCAGTTAGGGACAACAGAGACACTTGGCAATTTCGGTTGCAGACCTAATCTTTTACCTCTTCCTTCTTATCCTAATTTGTTCTCATTTTGAAAATGATCACAAGATTTTTGTAAAAAAGCTTTGGCAAAATATATTTGGGGGTTTTTCTTTCTGGTTTTGAAAGATCATTCTGAGTGATGTAGAATTCAATGATGGACATCAATACACAGATCAACGCATTCTGATCCTAGATTCCCATTGTCTTCTTGTATGTATGATTGATTTACTATTTTGGTTAGATAATCCAAGGTTATTTAATTGAATGATTTGCAAGGCAAATTCATACAGATGTTTTAGGTTTTTCTCTCAAGGAGGGTGATTAAATATACTTAGAATTTCTCTGATAGTAATCAGTAATTTTGCTTGAATCTGATAACTAGGTCTAGCATAAAGGTAAATTTATGTATGTCAGGCATATATAAGTTTAGTGAAGTTAGAATGATGAAATGTATGTAGATTTCCAATTTAGAATTCTCATTTAGTCTTAGGTGACTCTGAAGCCCTGGATAAGGTACTGGTATAGTTTGCTAGATTCTATAAGCTTCTTGGGGATCAATGAAAATGATTACAAGCCTTTCTTTTATGTTCATTTATGTTCAAAGTGATAGGGTTTGCAGGGGTTGGTATATGTCTTCTCTGTAAATCTCCAGTCACAATTATGAAAAGTAATCACAAAGGGTACACCTGCCCAAGCTAGGTGAAAGATTGAAGTGTACAAGGTTTTTGTATAAACCTTGTTATATGTTATTTTTGTTCCGTTTCCTGTTGTTTCTCTCCATAAGCGACAAAGATCTAAGATTAGAGTAGGGAAAACAAAGCAATCAGAATTTGAGACCAACAAAAATGGCGACTCTACTGGGGAATAATGATGTAAAAAAAATTTATCAAGTGAAACCCAGAGTTGTGCCTATCCAATTTGACGAAAGAGTCTTAGAAGTTTACAAATTTGAAAGTTATTTTCAGATTTGAAAGTGTGTATTTTCAAAATTTTTGTTGCTATGAAATAAGAAAATTATTATGTGACTCTGTTGTGTGTGGCGAGACCCAGATGTCTGAAAGTGTTTCAGAGTGTAGATTAGTGGTTAGATTTTTTCCTCTTCAGGGAGGTGGTGACTCTGTAAGAACGAACCTGAGATTTGGAGGAGTTCTTCAAATTTCTAGTCAAAAGTGAAGTGAACAGCAACAACAAATTTACTCCAGGTATTCCTCATTGTTGAGGTAGTTATTTGTTCCTTATTAGGTGAAAACATCACCATAAAAAGGAAAATTAATTCATACTTCACATATTTCCTATTTAAAAAAAATTCAGTTAAAACATGGGTGAAGTATTTTGAGTAATAGAGATTGCAGCTAGTAATGGATTGCTATAGAAATTTCTCTATTAAAGGTTATGTGCCATTTTGTTTTGATGGCATACCTGGTTACCCGAATCAAATTCCAAGTGACATTAGGAAGCATTTACCATTGTTTAATGGGGACCAGTTACAATCAACAAGAGTGCATGTACAAAACTTTATTGATTTAATGAATGATTATGAGATCAGTCATGAGGATGTTTGCATGAAGTTGTTTGTGCAGAGCTTGAAAGGGGATGCCAAGATTTGGTTCTCATTTTTGCAGGAAGCTTCTATCTCCTCATGGGAAGAATTAGTTGCATCTTTTCTTGAGCAGTTTGTTGAGAGAATAAACTTTAATGATGCACTGAGGAAATTGATGGAGATCAGAATTGAGGAAGGTGAGTTAGTGCCAACCTTCAATGTCAGATTCTCCAAAGCATTGGCTGAGATCCCACAAGGGTATAAACTAAATGACGAAGTGTCTTTAGTGATTTATTTGGATGCCTTTGGAAGTAAGATGAGTTACATGTTGAGGGATAAAGAGCCAAAGATATTGCATCAGGCATTTGAGACAGCCATGGACATAGAGAAAAACTTAAGATATGGCATTCTTAAAAGACTTGTATCCACCAGTGTCTGCTGTCATAGTGTTTGTAATGTTGCAGCTAAGTGTGAAGTGAGGAATAATGATCATCTTTCTAATTTGAAAGTTATGCATAAAGTTAATTCGGAAAATCTCAATGGTACACATGATTGCAATGAAAATATGGCATGCATTGATGAATTTTTTTTTACAGAATCTCACATGGAACAACAAAGTGCAATGCAATTCCAGAAGATTGCAGAACTTAGGAAAGCTCTTGAAGTTGTGGATAAGAAAGTTCAAATGTTGGAGAGCCTTAGAGTTGTTAATGAAGACCTTCTGCAATATGGTGAAGAGGATTTTTTCAGAAAAGGACTGTGAACTGATTGCTTATATAGTTGATGAACAACATGCTGATCTAACAGATGGTTTTATGACATAAAATTTAAGTGAACACGTTGGATATTCATCAGATGAAGTAAATGGCAGTGATATTCATCTTTATTCTTTGACTGATGATGAGTGCTCTGTTGGTAAAAAAGATCAATTATGGCAAGATAAGCATGACTATCTTGATTCTCAGAATGATGGTCATAGGAAGAAATTTTGTGGTTGTGAAACATGGAACACTGAGGATAATTCCAACAAAGTTTCATTTTCTTCTTTGTCTGATGAAGATGATTATGATGATAGGGCGGATGGTATCTTTAGCAAATTTTCTAATGTTCTATTTGATGTTGATGTAGATAAAGACCGACCACTTCATTGTCATAATGTTCATAAGGGGATTCTTCATTTTGTTTCTAACCCTTTGTATGAAGAACTAATTGATTAGCTACATGTTGTAAATGATGAACCAGTCCATGATGCTGATACCATTCCATGCAACAGTGACATGTGTCGGGATGGAGATTTTTGTAATGGGTTGCTTGCTAGTGTGTTTGAACCCCATCTTGAAGTTTTTCATGCGAAGATGAGTGAATGTGCAAATCTTACTTCAGATTATATGCTTGAGCCAGAGGTATGTTCATTTTTTCAAGAGTGGGATGTTAAAGATGCTGATTTATTGCACTTAGTAAATGATGAAAAGAATGGATATGTTTAAGTAGTTGATTATGAAATTAAGGTTCAAAATTATGTTCATGATGAGTATGCATATAATGCTGATTGGAAAACATGCTGAAAGATGTGTGTCATAATAGAAACATTTCTCTGATGACCAGTGTTTGCTTCAGATTGTTTACATTATTAAGTGATGAGAATCATATTTTTGATAAGGGAAGGAGTTGGTTTCAACTTTAGTGGTTGGGAGCCATTTTATAAGTATGTTTGTATATTTTGTATAGTTTCTTTGCTTCAGTTGTGTGGTTTTCAATAAAGTGCCTGGTTGTTTGGGCAGAGTAAGGAAGCCCTATTTTTGAGAAGAGAAGAGAGTGATCCATTTTGGGTGGTCTGCTTAACCATAGATATCTGGATTCTTGTGTTGATCTTGCAATCAACTATCCTTAGTCAGAGCCACTATTGGGACTCATTAAAATTGATTCAAGTTTAGAGGCCCATTTCAAAATTTTTCTCTACATTTCCAAATGAGTCAGTTTGAATGGCCTAGTTAGAGAGAGGGCAAAATGGAGCCAGTTATTTTTTCAAGGGGTAAGGCTTGGAAAATTGTTGTACTTCTTTCATTTGGCCTATGTAGTGATGTGAAACTTTTAGTTCTTAGTTTGGATCAGTTTACCAGGTACCCATTTCGAGGGGTGAGCTGAAAGTGCATTTTATGCACAGATGTAGATTTTATTGAGTAACCTACTTTGGGTGTTTATATCTTTTTACCTATTGATCGTCATGAATAATTTCAAAATGGATTGAATTTTATGCATAAATGTGAGTCAACATGCAAATTTTCAAGTCTTTATGAATCCAGTTGCTCAGTTTTCTAGCCTCAATCCGTTTGCAGTTTGTATGTTTTTGCAAGTCTCTGTTTCAGCTGCTAGTCAAAGCCCTGTTTTGCATAAGTGTAAAAGTTGCCTCAGTAAGTGTCATGCCAGAATGTTTTTTCCAGGCTATGGTGGGTAGGAATGACAACTATGTTTCAAATTTCAAGCTCCTAACAATCCGTTTGATCGGTTTTCAGAAGGGTTTCTTGAGCCATCATTTTCTGTCTTCCACACTTTCACTGCTATATCAGTTAAAGTGGCCATTTTCATGAGCGCACCATTTCCAACCAATCAGTCTTTTGATCAAACTGAGAATTCAAAGATTTAATATGTACTTCAAGGTACCCATGTTTCAAATTTGAGTGTCTACGGAGGTCGTTTGATATTTTTGAGAAAGGCATCATGTGTTGCCAGAACATTGACTTCATCAGGTCCGCAGTGTCGACAAAGCCTGTTGGACATTTTTGATGATTAATATCTCTTCGCTTGGAACTCGTCTTGAGAAACCATTTGGTAGAATTCATGCTTGTATATCAGAGTACACGCCTATCAGATGGCGAGGCCCAGAAAGGTGTTTTGACTGGTTTGAAAATTACGTCTTTGCGATTAAATGCGAAAATGTGGCGTAAGCGCCTGAAAGTTACAAAAATTAGTTTGATGATCCGAAAATGATGGCAATCGTTTCCAGTGTTGGACAGTGGAGACATAGATGGAGAGCCAATAATTAAGGGGTGGATCATATAAATTTGCAGATATCTTCAAAGACAGACTAGGTGTAACTCTAAACAAGGAAGATGAGATGGACTGTCTTGTAGTTGGAGCAAAATTTTTGTTGAAGGTAATTCATCATGAAGCATTTACCCACATGGAAGGCTACAAAGAATTTGTCTAGATAGACCAGAATGATTTGTTTCCATATCTTCTTTGCAATATTGGTTCTGGTGTTAGTATGATTAAAGTGGTATGGAAGGGGTAAGATCCATTGAAGTTTTCAGCGAGTCCCTTTGGTCAGGTTTAGTGGCAAAAATTTATAACTTTTGTTTGATTTTTCCTCATTGGTGTAGCAATTTAGAGGCCAATTAAACTCCATAAGAAGTTCATTGTGCCTCCCAAGTGTTCCCTATTGTGTATCAATGTCCTTTGGCATTGAAATTTAGCTTCAAACCTTCGAGAATTTTTGGCAGATCCAAACAACAAATGTATGATGATTTTCCCTATTCCACGTGGCATTGTAAAGCGTTGAAACTTTTAGCCAGTGTGGTTCACAACCTTGTTGCCTCCTCCCTGCGTGGAACAAAATTATGGGTGGAGGAAGACATTTAAAAAATCATGGCAGATGCAATGACAATTTCCTCTCTGCGTGGTGATTTTGGCGTGGAGCTCCCTGCCAGCAACATCCCTCATGTGCTATGGTTGGGGGATCATCTTCAAGCAAAAGGCAATTGGCAGGTGTATTGCCAGAGTTCCAAGGCCCCTGCCAAGTCTTCTCCCCTGCGTGGAATGGAGTTGGGAGTCCACAAAAGAGTTTTCAATTCAAATACCATTGGCAGGTGTAACAAATTGGCAGTTCACGTGGAGAGTTGGAAGGGTTTATTTGCCAGTGAAAATAGTGAACAAGTCTTCAAAGAACATGGAACAAATGACATTTAGAGTTGCAGAAAATTTGAAGCAGAATGTGATTTGACAGAGCGTCCCTCCTCCAGTGCGTGAATGGTGAAAGGTTTATAAACTTTTAGACAAATGCACATGGCACGCATAGTGCCATGTCCACGACCCTTGGTAGTAGTCTCTCCTTGCATTGTGGAAAGGCATTGAATGTTTTAAGAAAAATGGTAAGGCGCCATTAAAACTAGAAAGAAAATACATTGCCAGGCAAAATGACATTATCCCACATTCACTAGGGAATGGGAATATTTGACATTTAAATCTAAAGCTTCACACTACCATAGTGTCAAAGCCTCAAGGGATTTTGACACAAGGTGTTGATGAGCACCCAAGGTAGACCCCACATGGGTGGGCATGGATCCCAAGGCAATCGAGGAGGCTGATTGAGCGACGACCAGCTGGACCCCACGTAGGCACAAATCCCAAGGTAGATGAAATTTTGCAGAGAAAGGGAAGATTAACCAGTGACCAGGTCCCAAGTAGATCGACGGTCAGTGTGACTTCGTGAAGAAAAGAAGTTCACCAGTTATGGTCTGCAAAATAGCGAAAAGCTCAGGCCGAAAACAAAGCAAAAATGAAGTGTTAAAGACCCTGCAGGTTTAGCAAGATCTGACGATCGGCGTGATTTCATGAAGGAAAGGTGCGTGTTGGTTAGCCATTGTGAATTGCGAAAGCCAGGTGGCAGGTCTAGTTGGTGGTCCAGGTGGAGGTCCAGCTCGTAGGTCTCGTCTAGTGCCGCATAGGTGGCAATGATGTGGCAGATAGGTGGCCGACACATGGTGGATGGATGAGGTGTCATCCCAGATGGCACTTAGTGGATCCCATCAATGAATCGCAGGTCACCACGTGGCAGGACGTCAGCATGTGAAATGGGTGAAAAATCAAAGTTAATTATATAGTGTAAACTATATAAAAAATTAAAAAATTTAAATGACAGAGCCATATTCAAAATTAATTCGCCCAGAGGTCCATTTTTGCCCGAAATGGCATGTATAATATATCGCCGGAAAGCTCTCAAAATGAGAAATCTAATGATTGAGTTAGTTTCAACAAATATGGGATATTTTGAGAGAAGTTTCGATGGGAATGAAGAAGATATTTTTGCAGTTAGGGACAAAGGAGACACTTGGCAATTTCAGTTGCAGACCTAATCTTTTCCCTCTTCCTTCTTATCCCAATTTTTTCTCATTTTGAAAATGATCACAAGATTTTTGTAAAAAAGCTTTGGCAAAATATATTTGGGGGTTTTCCTTTCTGGTTTTGAAAGATCATTCTGAGTGACGTAGAATTCAATGTTGGACATCAATACATAGATCAACGCATCCTGATCCTAGATTCCCATTGTCTTCTTGTATGTATGATTGATTTACTAGTTTGGTTAGATAATCCAGGGTTATTTAATTGAATGATTTGCAAGGAAAATTCATAGAGATGTTTTAGGTTTTTCTCTCAAGGAGGGGGATTAAATATACTTAGAATTTCTCTGATAGTAATCAGTAATTTTGCTTGAATCTAATAACTGGGTTTAGCATAAAGGTAAATTTTATGTATGTCAGACATATATAAGTTTAGTGAAGTCAGAATGATGAAATGTATGTAGATTTCCAATTTAGAATTCTCATTTAGTCTTAGGTGACTCTAAAGCCCTGGATAAGGCACTGGTATAGTTTGCTAGGTTCTATAAGCTTCTTGGGGATCAATGAAAATGATTACAAGCCTTTCTTTTATGTTCATTTATGTTCAAAGTGATAGGGTTTGCAGGGGTTGGTATATGTCTTCTTTGTAAATCTCCAGTCACAGTTATGAAAAGTAATCACAAAGGGTAAACCTGCCTAAGCTAGGTGAAAGCTTGAAGTGTACAAGGTTTTTGTATAAACCTTGTTATATGTTATCTTTTGTTTTGTTTCCTATTGTTTCTCTCCATAAGCGATAGAGATCTAAGATTCGAGTAGGGAAAACAAAGCAATCAGAATTTGAGACCAACAGGTCTTCTGCTTTGCCTTGCAGGAATGAAGTTTTTCATTGTATGTATTTTGCTTTGCAAAGTATTTTGAAATTAGAATTGACCTATGAGATATTATAATTATATGTAAATGAGATATTTCAATAACATAGACATGTGTCTTTTGCTTTGCATGCTAATTATAATTAAATGGGATATTATATGAGATATTATAATTATATGTAAAAATCAAAATTGACCTATGGGATATTGAATATTTTTATATGAAAGTATAAGTAAATATTGTCAAGATATGGGATATTATACATTTCTATATGTAATTATATGTAAAAAATTAAAATTGACCTATGGGATATTAAACATTTCTATATGAAAAATTATTTATGATATTTTTCAAAGGTCTATTGCTCACAACCTATTAGTACATTGATGCAATATTTTGTACCACGATCTACAACTATTTTGTTTTGAGGCTTTTAGTTTGAAAAATAAGTAAGGCTAAACATGAAGATAAATCTATTCAAATTTTATAGGGGGAGATCAAGAAGGAAAGTTAAGGTTGACATTATGCTTACTATGAATAGTTCATAGTTTGTTCTAGGGTGTTACAAATAAATGCACTAGAGTATTGCGCTTTGCACTAGCTAGACAAAGTGTGTGGATGTTCATTGGACCAAGTATAGTGTGGGTTGGTTGACATGTAGTTCATGTCCCCACTCTTGGAGTAACATGTGGGTTTTAGGACCTAGTTGACTAGACATTGTGATTGATAAACTAACTTGTGGATGACTTGTAGATATTATGAATATTATCAATTCATCTCTCTCTCTCTCAGATGTCTCCATCCCATTTTGTCCATTCTCTCCCTATCCTCCCTTTCTCTTTCTCATTCACATCTCTCTCTCTCTCTCTCTCTCTCTCTCTCTCTCTCTCTCTCTCTCTCTCTCTCTCTCTTCCTATTACTCTCTCTCTCTCTCTCAAGTCTCTCTCTCCTTCCCTCTCTCCCTCTCTCCCTCTCTCTTTTCCTCTCTCTCTTTATCTCTCTAGCTTACATTCATCCATTCATCTTAGTTGATGAGTTTATTTTAGACACATTTAGTTAATTATATGCATTAGGGATTTGCTTCAATTAGGATTCATTCAATTATTTTGAAAATAATTGAAAAATGTCCTAGGGATCTGCTTCAATTAGGATTCATTCAATTAGATACTTTTGGGATGCAAAAAGGTGGTGATATGTTCTAGTAGGATAGAAAAATGAGGATGATGCCCCTTCTAGAGGGTAGTCGAATTAGATTAAGAGTATAGATACAAAATAGTATCAGGTTCATCATACATCATAATAAGAATCATTGTGTTATTGCATAACAAAACATTAAAAGTATTCAACCATTAAATTTTCCATAAGTATCTCAGTAGGGAACACAACATGATGCAAATATTTGTAATGTAAAAGTATAAATGACTTGACATGTAAAGATACATGTAAAGATAATCACAAAGTACAAGTCCTCCCACATAATTACAGACAAGTCCTCCCAGATAATCACAACATTTATATTTCACCAAAAAATATTCAATATCAAATAGATAATAGACTAATCACATACCTCATACATTTAAATCATGTCATTGATCTTCTTCTTCATCCAACTCTTTGTCTCTATCATTCGATTCAGAATCAACATTGTAGGGATTGGTCATCATCATCATCATCATCATCATCATCATCATCATCATCATCATCATCATTGATATCATCATCATCATCATCATCATCTTCATGAACATTAACTCCTACATCATCTTGATCTTGTTCCTCTTCTTTGACATCTTTGTCAAGCACATCATCAACTAACTATTGATCATGATCACCATCTACATCATCTTATAGTTCTTTGTATCTTCTTCTTCCATGACAATATACTTTACCGACCTTCCTCCAGGATCATGTCTAGCAACAAATGACCAACCCAGTTTATGTGGAACCTCTAAGTAAAATACTTGCTCACATTGGCTTGGAAGAACATAAGACTCATTTCCATCTCACTCAAATGACCTTGTATTAACCATTATAAATCCATTATCATGTTCAATAATAGTTATGTCAAGATAATTTTCATTCAATTGCAGCTTGTACCATTGGGCGACAAAAATAACTAATTTGAAGGACCTAAAGTCACACTCAAGTATATCATCCAAAGTCCCATAGTATCAATTTTCTGATAGTTGAGGATGTATCTTGCTTCTAGATGGAACATTAGTCACTTGAAATACTGCAGTTATCGCAAAATGACAAGTTTTCTTCGTGTCATCCAACTTTTTGATGCAAAATTTATGACCATTGCACCACATAGCCTTGTGGTGTTTCACCTGGAATATGTAAAAATTATTACATCACCAGTTGATAAACATATTTATTCTTGGTCAAATGTATGCAAAAAACAACATATATATATGTACATCATTACAATTGAAAAAAAATTAAATAATATGGGTGATTAATATATTTATATGTACTCATTTATCTCTTAAACCATATGCTAAATCAATTTCCCTTGGTTTAATATTGGATTCTCCATTACGATGAGATTCTTTAGCCAATGAAGTCACACCTTCCCATGTTAATGCATGACCAAATTGTTGACATTGCTCAATCCATACCGTCATCCAATCAAGATTGTTTGTGACATAAATATGTAGTGCATCCCACTCTCGAGCAACTATATAAAAAATAACTAGAAATTTACACCTGATGTATATTGAAGATTAAGAATTAATTAACTACAATATATATACAAACCAAATATAAAGAATATTCAAATTAATATCCATGAATATCCAATAATTACCTCTCACTTTCCTCAATCTACCTTTCCCCATCAGGTACTCCCCTTCGAATTTGTTAATGGAGTTGGGATCCCAAATGTGATCTACATGAATCTTTTTTGCAAACTTAGGAAGATATTTAGTAATGTACACCATAGTCTAGTATACCATATATCCCTCCACCATAGAACCCTTAGGATGCTCTCTTTGTCGAACCAAAGCCTTCAAAAATTTCAAGTGCCTCTCAACCATCCACATTGACCTTGTGTGTATAGGTCCACACAATTCAATCTCCTCAACTTGGTGTATGAGGTAGTGTTCTTGTGCATTGAAAAATATCGACGGTAGACACTTTTGCATTTCACACATTAGACGAGGATTTTTTCTCTTCCAATATTTTATATCTTCTTTATGGATTTCTTTAGATGACAATCATCTATAAGTGATTCAAGACACAAATATATTAATGAGACTTAACAAAATACTATACAATATATTACATAACAAGTAAAACAAATGGAAAATATAATATTTATACAATAAATTGAACAAATATCACTACTTACCTCATGCATTTTCCAAGATCATATATAACTTGCTTGAAATTATTGTCGAAGTGGTCTAGGAGAGATAGAGGTAGAACATACTGCAACAATTATAAAATGATCTTTTCATTGTTTTTCCAAAAATAGTAAACATAATACAATGAAAAGTACATGCAGTATACAAATATATAGTAAATATACAAGAACATGAATTACCTTAATGAAGGTATACCAATCATGCGTTTTCATCCCTGACCCAAATTCACTTTTCTTTGTTATGAGATTGTTTATGTTCACAACAAATCCTATGGGAAATTGAATTTTTTTGTATGACTTCTTTTATAGCATTGTTTTGTTGCTCCGTTAATAACCAAGGAAGGGCACTTATATTAATTTGGTCTCCATCTCTATTTAATTGAATGACATTTTTCATTGCATGATTGGATTCTTAAATGTCACTACAAATTTTGACATTTTTTTCTTTGTTACGCCTTCCATCCAATATTTTCCATAATGTCTTTGTTATATTCTCTCTAATATGCATAGAATCGAACAAATGCATAATTTGTAACTGCTCATAGTAGGGAAACCTACTAAATTGTCTGGGATAACTTTTTAGTCCCTTTGGAAGGTGGTCATTAATGCCTTGACGACCTTCATGAAGCATATAAGTTTAAAAACTTAACAACGACAATCATCATCAATTACAACATGAGTAAACAAAACACAATATAAAAATATCAATTCCAAACATATCATATATGATAGATAAACAATTAGATTGAATGACATTACCTTGACGATTAATTCTATTTTATTCCAACTTCCATAGGCGAGGTGTCATTCTTCATGGTTTTGATTTAGTCTCTTCTTTCCCATTGAAAAGATGTTTTTCACTAGTTCGATACTTATGATTTTTATGGAGGAAGTGCCTATACTCATCAAAAACCTACTTTCCTAAACTTGTTCAATGACAAGATTTCATCTTTGGACCACAAACTGGACATGTAAATTTTCCTTTTGTTTGAAGACCTACAAGATCATGTATAATTGGATTAAATATGTTAATTTTTATAATTATATATATTAAATGGACTATTTAAAAAATGCATGATTTATACTTTAAAAAATTAAACATTATTAAAGTGCACAAGTTGAACATTATAACATACCACAAAAATGTGTTAGCCCTGGGGCATCATGAATTGTCCATACAAGCATTGCATGGAATTGAAATTGTCTTTGTCCTATTGGTCTAGAGACATCATACATACTGACACCATTCCATAACTCTAGAAACTCGTCGATAAGAGACTTGATATATACATTCATATCTTTAACTTGGTACTTACCTAGTTGAATGATTAAAAACATTACATAATTATTATAACCATTTTATTGCAATATATAATTTAATGTACATGACTATTAAATGAAAAAATACCTGGAATAGTCATTGCCAACATTATGTGCTCCCTCTTTATTGACATCCATGGAGGAATGTTATTGTTGATAACAAAAATAGACCATACTGAGTAAATAGATCTCGGCTCTCCAAATGGATTGACACCGTCTGCTACCAATGAAAGCCTGAGATTACGAGGTTCTTGTTTAAAGTGTGGCCATTTTTCCTCTATGTACATAAATGTAGAACCATCCGTAGGCATTCAAAGAATGTCATCTCGACTTCTATTGCGTGCATAGTAATCCATAAATTGCACCAATATTTCGCACCTAAATAATCATTGCAAACGTGGAATAATGGGAATATAACGAAGAACCTTGCGAGACACCTTTTTGTTAGTTGATTTGTTCGATATCTATTGTTATGACATTCAAGGAATTCTATTGAAAATTCATGTTGTTTATGATATATAATATGATCATTGGGACATGCATCTATTGCTTGATACTCCATTCCAATATCTTTCATAATGGTAGATAATTCTCGGTATGAACGAGGTAGAATATTTGATGGTGATAACAAAAAATCACCTATGAATCTAGAAGGAAAAAATAATTTGTTAATATAAAGAATATTAATGGTACATATTTCACCTTTTTATTTACTAGTGATGAAATAACAACAAAAATAGATGAAAAAAGATGACATATATGACATACCTTAACATACATGAGATTGTTATGCTGGATAGACCATTCATAACCTTCAAGTTCACCAACAACAATATAGTAGAGAGAAGAGTTGTTTGGGAGCCTTAGTAAAGGGGCTCATATGCCTTCTCAAGTATAGGTAAATCATGAACAACATCAAAGTCATCTTGATCATCATGATCTGCTGTGCCAGTACTAAATGTGTCATGGATCAATGTATTTGTACCATCATCTTCAACTTTGTTTTCTGGCGCATGATCATCATCTTCCATAGGATCATTATCTTCAGCTTCAATATTCGCACCTCCATTTCCTTCACTTGGAAAACCACAATCTCTGGGTCATGGTAGTCCATATCATGTGCCCTAGGGCTCCCCACCTATATAAAAATGATCAACATAAATAAACCATGATCATGATCTTATTATCAAGTGATTTTTTTATGTATATACATTTTTAAAATGATATAAACATTTACAAATGCAATCAATATAAACACATATAATGAACAACTTACCAATGGACGATAATCATGCCCCCCTTCAATGTGACCATGCTTCCTACAATGTTTCTTAGCTGTTGTGATTAAAAGTCTTCTAGTATTTAAGCCCTAACAATTTTTGCAAGGACAATAACATTTCCCATCACCTTTTCTTTTCAAGCTAGACCACAATCTAGCAATTGTCTCCTTATTTTGTTCTCCACTGATATTATCTGACATGATTTTTCTTCACAGGCAAAAAAATAGGGCTATGGAAAATTCGATCTATAACCTTCACAAACCAAGCAAAATGATTTCACAAGTATGGAAAACATTGTCCATGCTATTTTTTATATTATTTACTTGACTAACCCTAAGTTTTTTTAAAAAACTTTTTCACTTTGTTGTTTTTCATTGGAATTTTGACGAACATCAATTGTATTTCCGATGATAAGTACTTTCATCAGAATTCCGATGAATGTTGGGCAAGATTTTAAAAAAATAAATTTGACACAAATTGCCTCGTAAGATCCGACAAAACAAAAAAAATTCCATAGTTTGTCAGAAATTTTCTTTGGAAAATGCACCCAAATGAGTTAGTGGGCCACCATTTGTGCTCTACCATTTCCTCGTTTTTGCAGATTTGAGTTTGATTTTAATGCCCTTCTTTCCATGTTTGAATCTGTACAAGACCACTACAAGTTTTAAATGTTCCCTCTTTGCAAATAAAGAACACTTGTAGTCAAATCTTCAAGACCTGAGTACAAGTGGTTGTGTAAAAGTTTTCCCCTATATTGGCACTTGTAGTCAGCCTTCCAAAACCCGAAATTGGTCCAAAATGCACTCAAAAACACTTGAAAATGAGTCTCTAGGATTCAATTACAAGTGCAAACTTGTATTTTCCCATTACACATATGAAGTTGCATTTTCATTTTCCATAATTGCAAGTCAATGATCTTGTTTTTCCTCACATGTAATGTAGTCCTCAAAATCCAAAATTCTCATTTCCATTTTTTCCTTTGCAAGATCAATACTTTTAATTGGGCCTTCAAGCCTCGACTACAAGAAGACACCCTTTGATGACTTGCAATCGGGTTTCTAATATTTGATTGCAAGGTGTTTCAATGGTTATTTTCATAGTCAAAGGAAGCATATCAGTCCTATAAACTAGTGAAGGATAGTCCCACAAAAGCAATGAGGGAAAGAGCAACAATATTGTTTGTCAATACCATGCAATCAATTTTTAATGAAGGTGTAAAAAAGGGGCAACAATGCTGTCACAGAAAATAAAGAATACATAAAGGAATCAAAATGTCAATAAAGCAAAAGTTGATTAGCATAGCCCTATCATTGAAAGTTAGATCATATATATGAGAGAAGACACAATAATGTGGGGAGTAGAATGGCAAAAGGAGGGTACAATCTCTTAATAGTCATAAAGAAACTACAACAATTAAAACACAAAGAATATTGATACACATAATGAATATAATAGCGATTCATGAATACATAGCAAAATGAAATGAAATCATGCCATGTGAGCGACATGACAATATAGACCATCAAATCAATGAAAAGGTAGAGAATAAATAAGGCATGCACAGTTTGGTGTGTTGGTATTTGCATAATGATTGCATTAATGAAATGTTATGTTATCATTGATGTCAATTAACCGGTAATAATGTTGTTATAATGTTGTTTTGTAATTGATAGGAAGAGATAGTGAAGGGGACTGTAACCGGTAGGTGAGTTTGTGGAGTGAACCAATATTGCTAAGTATTAGAGAGTTGAATTGGTAAACCCTACCTATTGATATGATAAACCCTAACCGATTAAGTTTGGTGAATTGGTTGTATTGGTTTATGATCTGATGATGAGTAGTAATGATTATGACACGTATGCATGTTGTATGAGAAGAGTTTCAAAGTATTTTGGGTGCGTTGAGATAATGGTTTTTATCTTGGGAATGAGCAAGTATATTGCATGTAATGCAAACCATGTGATGAGTTATTGAGTTCGATGAAGAGGTGATCAAGGAGAGGTCGAGGGTATCTTGAATGATGTGCAGAGATTATTATGTAATCCAATAGTCATACTTGAACCGACTTGTTTGTAATCTCTATGAGAGAATTAGGTTTTTGTTGTGTTATTGACCTATTGATTTGTTTATAAGGTCGATGAGTTATTTTGTTTAAGAGTTGGCAAAGTTGTAGTTGAGAGTGTGGTTTCTGAACTAGACGTTGTATCTACAGTTTGTGTAAAGGCAGATAGGAGCATGAAAAGGATTTGAACAAGCAAGTGCAGTTCTATTCAAATAGATCAATAAACCCTTGTTGTTTTCTAACAATTACAATAGTAAAATCCCCTAACTGGGTAAGCTCTAACAAGCTTAGTGTTATTCAAATCCTCTAACCATGTGGTCCATTAGCTTGGATTTCAAATCCTCTACCGAGGTTACTCCTTATAGGGCATTGCTTTTAATAGGGCATTATAGTCAATCCCTTAACCGGGTGGTCCCTTATAGGATATATTCTTAACAAGACTTTTTGTAAAGCTTTAATAGGCTTGGTTTCTAGCAAGGCGAAATTCAGAAGAGTTCAAAATACTTGTGGGTATTCATCTCCACCGTGGTTTTTCCCATTTGGGTTTCCATGTCAAAAATATTGTGTCAAGTGGTGAATGTTTTTGTGGTTATGTTTACTATGGTTGAATTGCTTAACTGTTTAATCCACTTTGTTAAGTTATGTTAACCGACAACAATATGAAATGAGGTTTTACTTATGTCAGTAAAGTATTTGGATGTTTGTGAGTTTCAAGTTGTTTACTGTTAATCTATTATAACAGTCCATTGGTTTATCTTGATAGTGATATTTCATTTGTAGTTCAGTGGTTTAACTTGTTAGTTTTGAGTTTGGTGAAAGTTTATGTCAGTTTTTCTATCTACTGATTCACCCCCCTCTCAGTAGTTGACCAAATCCTTATTCTTTCTGTTGGCAAATACACACTCCAATGAGAAATTGTAGGTGATTGAAGGTATTGTCATTGATGGCAACCTTACAATCATGTGATACCGGCAGGCAGACTCAGACACCAGCACCAATAGACTCTACACCAACATATAGAACACCGGCATCGAAAAGGAAGAATACCGACACCTTGGCCGACAGTAATTTTGTATAAACATATTTTTTAATTAATTGTAAAATCTTTTGTAAGCTGACATGGTGGATTGTAATATGACTCATATATGTATGAGATCATTGTAGATCATTTAGTAGACAATATAGAAGGCGATTGATGAAAGGATAATATCATACCTAATGTGCAGATTATTAGGTTAAGGGTTTATGTATGTAGTAGAGCTTAAATTGGTACTAAATCTGGCATAGCAGATGCTAATCTAAAGCAGTACAAGACATTGGATTAGTATAATCCATTTTTGTAAGTCAATGTGACTTCTTTTGTAACTGACCAGTGAGCTCTAAGCACTTGGCCTTCCTGCATGTGCAGGCCCCTATTGTAAGCAGTAATATTCTCTTATTGGCCAGCAAGTGAATATTGTGGGTCACAAATCCCACCGAGGTTTTTCCCACACCGGGTTTCCTCATAAAAATACTATGTTATGGTGTGCTTTTCATGTTGTGGTTGTTATTCTTATTTGCTGCATTATTTCTGGTTTACCAATACACAGTTTTAATATGTTTTTCATGTTATAAGTTAAGAAAATTATATAACCGATCAGATACTGATTCACCCCCCCTCTCAGTATCTTTGGGAATCCTAACACTTTCATCATACTGTGCTATGCTCAAATTCATAATTGCTAAATAGAAAATAAGGAAAATCATGAATCCCTTAACTATCTAAGCAATTCAAACATAAAACCAATGAAATAGATGCAAAATAGAATAAAATTAAACAATATAAAACTCCCTATTGTGAATTATGGCTTGCATTGTTCTTCTCATCTTCGTGGTATGATGGCTCTCAGATATTGTGTTGGCAACCTGCAAATGACACAAAGATTCAAAGTTCGTGATTGTTGAAAATGGAGACTGAATGCTCAATTTATAGATTATTGAAGAGGATTGATTGAAAGGTGGAACATAATGATCAAGAGGTGGAACTCAGGTGAGCTCACATGAAAATTGATAGTTGAATTGCTGATTTAGAGGTGAAATAGAATAGATTGAATAAATTAATTGAGTTAACCGATTGAGAAAAAGCTGACTGAGGGAAGAAAAAGGGTGATTGGAGGAAAATTAAGAAGATGACAAAGCTAACTAAAAGATGAAAATAGAGATTGGAGAGATAATGATCTAATTAGTTAATTTAGCATGTGCTTGCACTTTGACTTAGATTTTGAATTTAATCTTTGCATAAAATTTTAATTCAAATAATTGAATTTATTCTTAATTCAACATATTATTTGAATATATATAGAACTTGATTTTGATTTTCAATTTTAATTTTTGAAATCATGCACATGTATTTGAATTTGGAAGAAATTAGAAATTAATGAAATTAGAATTTGAGGATTTGGAAATGGAATTAGAAGAATAAATTAGTTAATTAAATAATTTAAAGAAACTATTTAATTATATAGAAATAGAATTTAATTAAATAATAAAGATTATTAAATTAAAAGAATTAAAAGCATAATTAATTAAATAATAAATATTTAATTAATATTTAGAAAATGGTTAATGATTAGATGATTAAAGATATAATTTATTTGAATAATAAAGATTATTTAAATTAGGGAATTAATCAGAATTAATTAAATAATAGATATTTAATTAACATAAGAAAATGGTTAAAATGATTAAATGATGAAAGAATAGGAAATAGAATAATTAGTAAGATGATGAGGAAATATCAAATAGAAGAATAAGATTAATTGACTTAATTAAATAATTAAATAATTATTTAATCAATTAGAGGAATTATTAGTACATGATCAATGAGACATTTTTAGGTGTCTACACATACCATCATGGTGACAAATGACAGTGCCTTAATGGTGGTAGAACAGTCCAAGGTACTATAATAGCATTGTAAGAAGCCTTATATATGCTAGAAAGATGAACATGTGAATGGATATGTGAATTGATAAAGTGTTCATAATGGTCAATTTTCATGCATTCACGCCAAACATACCGCATTTGTTGTAAATGTTACGCATTAGCTCATTTCTTTATGCATTGGTGTTTAATGTTACACATAAGCTTTTATTGTAAATGTAAATTTTTTGTCATGCGTTTGATAATTTTTGTGTTCTTGTGATATCCAATATCTGATATTTTTAGCATTTTCTCTATGTAGGAGAACATTGGAGTATTATACTGCCGACAGGGAAAACCCAGCGGACTTGATCTTCGTGCTAATTTACTTGAGGAGGATACTGAGAATATTCAACAGCTTGGTTTATATCATGTGTTACATTTTCCAAAGGTTAAGACCAACATGGCCTTGGTTACAACTTTAATAGAGCCATGGCATTCTGAGACATGTTCCTTCCATCTTCCTATGGGCGAGGCATCCATTACCTTAGAGGATGTGTGGTGTATACTGCATATTCCGATTCATGGTGAGAGAGTTGTGTATGACCATGACTATGGTTTGGGTAGATTGTGTGCAATTTTTGAGTGTGAGGTACAAGATTTACAGATTAGTGGCCTGTATGATATCCCTTGGGTAGGACTAGACTATGATTATCTGACTATCATACCATGCAGTATCGTCGGTGGTTTATTGATACCTAACAGACGTGGTCATGTATTTCCAATTGGATGGGGTAGAGTGCTCCATGATATGATTATACATCGACGAGTATATGCTTGGGGTCCATGCCTTCTAGCCATGGTGTATTATCAGATGCACAACATTGTATACCTTGGATATCGTTCTATTAGTTGTGGTGTGACATTGCTCTAGACATGGGCATGGGAGCACATCTCTATTGTGAGACCTGTTATTCATGTTGACTTGTAGCCTGGTGAGCCTTATGCTTATAGGTACACAACTGGTATTAGACACAGGGGTTCAGGTAACACCTTGTATTGGAGACATCAGCTTGATATTTTGCAACATTTTATTTGGAGACCATACAGATTGCCCCGGTTGGGCGGATGATACAGTGCACTTGCCTTTCTACCGACAATAGAGATATATTTTTGGTAGGACATTCAAGAATTAGTGGATCATTGAGATGTATCTTCCAGGATGGCTACTGAGACAATTTGGGGAGGTACAGGTTACACCAGTGGCTACTGCATATTTTCCATGTGTATCTCATGAGGTATCTGATTGGGTTGTTTGTATACATCCACATGTTGCTTCTACTGAGTTTAATGCTCTTCAGCCATTAGTTTGGGGTTGGGGTAGAGGTGCAATAGATCTAGGGACTACGCCGGAGTATGATGCATGGTGGGCCAGACATAGGCCGATTCCACTTACTAATTCTGCTATTTCGATTGCAACACAATAGATTCGACATCCTAGGCAACACTTGAGGATAGACATGGGAGAGAGAGTCAGAGGAGGAGAGGGTGGTGGAGGAGATGAGGGAGGTGGAGGAGTGGAGGGGAGATTAGATGAGGACATAGACATTGGTGGAGACACCGAGTCTACTAGCAGTGGAGATGACGATGATTCTTCTGGGTCATTGAACAACGATGATGAGGATATGCTAGAGCTCGAGGACATGCCTAATATAGAGGGTGGAGGAGGATAGGTGGGTGACAGAGATGATGATGATCCATAGATTCTTAGAGCATAGATTAAAAGTCTTGAGGACGAGTTCGCTAGATGATATGTCGAGCGAGAAGCTTACCATAGGGACTACGGTGCATTAGAGGCCAAGAGGGATCATCTCTAGAGGGAGAGAGATGATACAGTCAGATGGTCACAGATGATTTAGGCTGCCTATGATCAACACTTTGCTCCAGGTACTGATGCACGGAGTTAGTCTGATAGACTTTATTTCACTGCACATGAGGCTTTTTATTATCGACAACTTTATTATGACACTGTACCTAAGGGACAAATAGCTCCTAGTTTTAGTGTTGTTAGAGGTCATTCTAGTTCTAGTAGGACTTCCACATGGAGGACCAGTAGTGGTGGTGTTATGGGACCACCTCAACATCTTGGGGTAGGAGGTAGTGGACAGGATCCACTTGTTGATAGAGGCAATGTCGGTTGAGACATTTTGATCATGTTACCTGAGCCTTCGGGCTTGTTTATTGTATTCACACAGATTATCATTTTTGAGTTATATATATGATATGCAGGTTTTTGGCGGTGATCTATTATGCTTTGCTTTCTATGTATGTTAAATGATGCTATGAATTATATGACATATGTCTATATGATTCTATATGATTCATGAATGCTTTATGAATGCAATGGTTTCTATATGATTTATTAATGATGTTTATGAATGCAATGGTTTCTACATGATTTATTAATGATGTTTATGAATGTAATGGTTTAATGCAATTAAAAACTACATGGATGTATTTTTGAATTATATGGATGCACTTTGAAACTATATGGATGCATTTTTGTTTTTTCATGTATGCATAAATAATGTTTATGAATGCATTTTTGTATGATAATTGCAGAACAAATGTTTAACTCAGATGCACTTTGAAGAAATGTTAGTAAGATGAAAGGAAATATGAGATGATACTAAAAGAATTGATGAATACTAAGAGGGCAGGGTGAATTAGTATGCCAAAAATTATTTTACTTAAACACTTTACTAGACTACCAGTAAACTGGTAAAACAATCTAGTAGACAAACCGGTTAGCACACATGCAAACCAAATAGAAAATAATGCATTCACCCACAGAAGCATAAACACCATAACACAAGAGATTTTGACGTGGAAACCCAAATGGGAAAAACCACGGTGAGATGGAACTCACAAGTAACTATTTGTAGAATAGGAACTAGACTGGTTAAGGTCATACAATGTTCTTTACCAGAACAAATCCTGTTAGGAATCTCAATCTCTATTAGGAGATAAGTCTGGTTAAGGACTACCTTTCTAGAGGATTTTAGATCCACAAATGTGAACCACCTTGTTAGAGGATTTACAAAAGGCTTTTGGGCCTACCCGGTTAAGGGCTTCAAACTTGTCGAAGATGTGAGTAATCAACAAGTGAGTGATCTAGCATATAACACAGATTGCTTGGTTAGATCCTTGATAGCTCATTCCTAATGCATTCCAGCATTACTTTAGTCTTCAACACGTTCACACTCTCTCTAACTCATCAACCACCTTAAACCCTAGCAACAACCTAAAACCATAGACATGATGTCCTTATAAAGGAATCTGATTTCATGTCCGTCCAATAGGATTACAATATAATTTCCTAGGTTCAATGCATCGAGACATATTTTGTAACACGACACAAAAAACATCATTAAAGTATCGGCACCATCAAACAATCGGTGGATGGTAACTCATCACAAAATGCCAGTTGGTAACTCATCATAGAGTATTACTGGTTCATACAAAATACCGATTGCCGGTTTGACAAAAATGAAGACAGGGAAGTATGTGTTCTGCCGCTTTGATCCTTTGTACCGCTTGAGATCCTCAAACTGCTTGGGGTCTTCATACCACTTCAGATCGGTACACACTTTCTACAAAACACCGATAGTCTAAAGACTATAATACATCATACCGGTTGGAACAAATACCGGTTGAGCTTTAACAAGGATGGTTGTGTTTGTTTGGCATTTTGTAATACACCAATTGAAATGGAGGTACAAAACATTTAGTAGATAAGTGGTCAATCGATCCTTAAGGTCCCTAGGAACATCCAAATTAACACACTTAGTGACTAGGATTTACAAATGGAGACACAAAAAACTTCCCCATTGATTCTTGAAACTTTGATCTACTTTGGCCCATGTGTGTGCAGATGAGTTAATTCCCTCTCTTGTATTCTCTAAAGATCCTTAGCATCCTATATGACTAGCTACATGGATTATCCTAACTTCATAAGCATCTCGAATAGAGCCTCGCTATCGGCAAGCTTTTAGAGCTGCGACAAGGTTATAGACTGTAATTTCTCAAATATTGCTCCATTGCCAGCAGGCGTTCATAGCCCTGATAGAGTTACTTGCATGTTCCCATAGTCAAGCTTTTGTCACACTTTGTATGTGTGATATTTTAGTTATATATCATTTTTCTTTTTTCGTAAGATGAATATTTAGCATCGCTCTTTGTCTTTTATTATTTTCTTGCCTTGGCTTGTAAGTAATGAAACCTACTTGGGTGTGACAATTACAACGACGCTGAAATAGAATTTTAGATTTTTCACTAGTCATTGTTAGAGTCAATGACAATCCCAAAGACACTAAGAGGGGGGGGGGTGAATCAGTGTCTAACCGGTTAGCAAAATATTTAAACTTATTAAGAACTTTGTATCCCAAAATAGTGTACCGGTAAATAAGAATTAATGCAACAAATAAGAATAATAGAGACAACATAGAGAACCCACCATAACACAAGATATTTAACAAGGAAACCTGGTGTGAGAAAAACCTTAGTGGGATTTGTGACCCACAACATTCACTCACTGGCCAATGAATAAATATTACTTACAATGAGGGGCCTGCACATGCAGGGAGGCTAGCAGCCTAGAGCTCACTGCTCAACTACAAAATAGAAATCTCACTGACTTAAAAAATGGATTATCAAAATCCAATACAATGTACTGCTTCAGATCAACATCAACTATGCCAGGTTCAGTACCAGTTTAAGCTCAGTCTATAACCAAAACCTTCATTGTCAACTATATCACCTTATACAAAATATCATCTATATTCCTCTCTCTCTCTCTCATATCAAAATGACCTATAAGATCTCATACATATATTAGTCTTTTAGAATATGCCGTGTTGGCTTTGACAAGAGATAATTACATTATAAAATAATAAATACAAGTTTATTCCATGTCGGCTTGAGTGTCAGTAAGCATTGTTGCCGCTGCCGGTGAAGTGTTTGCCGGTGTATGTAGAAGTCTATTATCGGTGCCGGTAACTGCCGGTTGGTTGCCAGATGATTGCCAGTTGGTTTCCATCACTGACAACATCAACTAGTCTCATAAGAGTGTAGAATGCCAATAGTCATATGATCAACTAGGTGTCTAGAATGAATTGGATTTTTCTTAATATGTTGGAGATATAACAATTGATAGATTTTGGGTTAACAAGTCTCAAATAGTATATCACTACACAGCCATAAGTAAAGCATTGTCATAGGGTAATGTTGAAAATGAATGACCTTAGGACCTTAAAGACTTCATGTCCAAATATCTAGAAAGGAGACAACCCTTGTTTCTCTTAAATGAAAACGAATGACAAACTTGGACAATTGTCTTGTTTTATTGATGATGCTATATGAAAATCAATATGATGTGCTTAGAAAGAAACTATATGTGATGCAGTGCTTTGAATACAATGATATGCAATACGAAAAGTAAAACCTAAACTAACCCAAACCTTAGGTATAATATCATTTAAGGTGCATGCTGTTCATAGGGGTAGAGTGTGGATTTCCCTCCATGGTAGCCAAATTATATGCTCCATTGCCTATAACCCTTGTTATGATGAAAGGACCTAGCCAGTTAGGTTCAAATTTACCTGGCTTTTCTTGTTCCGCTAGGTTCATTTGGTTCTCTTTGAGAACTAAATCTCCCACTTCAAAAGTTCATGGGAGGACTCATTTATTATAACCCCATCTTAGTCTATTTTGATAACCTTGCAGATGATTGAAAGCATTTTGTCTCTTTTCATCAAGCATTTCTAGCTCTTATAAGCTTGCTACTGGATAGTCTTCCTTCGATATGATGTTTTGTAAGGATACTCTTAGAGACGGTATTTCTATTTCAATAGGGAGTATTGCTTCTATACCATAGACCAAGGAATATGGTGTTTCTTGTGTAGGGGTGAGTACTCCTATTTTGTAAGCCCAAAGAGCAGGATTTAACTGGAGATGTCAGTCCCGTCCTATGACTGACAAATTTCCTAAGGATCTTCAATATTGTTTTATTTGTTGCCTCTGCTTGTCCATTGCTTTGCGGATAATATGGCATGGCAAATCTCTGTTGTATTTGAAATTTGTTACACAATTCTTTAACTTCTTGATTTTTAAATGGACATCCATTATCTGTCACAAAGCACATTGGAATGCCATATCTACAGATAATGTAATTGACCATGAATTTTGCTATTTTCTTTCTAGTGGTGTATGTAAGAGTAATTGCCTCGAACCATTTAGTAAAGTACTAAGTAGCTATTAAGATGAATTTGTGCCTGTTGGAAGAAGTAGGATTGATTTTACCCACTAGATCTAATCCCCATTGTGAAAATGGCCACGGTGATGTAATAGGTTGAAGATATTGTGCTGGTGCATGAATGAGATCTCCATGCATTTGACATTGCTTGCATTTTTGCACATATTTATAGGCGTCTTTCTCCATAGTTGGCCAGTAATAACCTATTCTTAGCAATTTATTTGACAATGGTGGACCACTTTGATGCACCCCACAAATTCCATCATGGAGTTCGTTTAGAGCCAGTTGTGCTTCATTTTCATCAAGACATCAGAGAAGAGTTCCATCAAAGCCCTTTCTATACAATGTATCAACTATAATAGTGTGTCTAGATGCTTGATGAATAAGAGTCTTCTTTTGATTTCTGGACAGATCCAGTGACATGTACTGGGTGTATAAATATGCATATATCTCATTGTACCACGGGGATTCTAGATGCACAATTGCACATACATATTCTATTGAGGGATTCTCATATGCCGGTATCATCAACTGTTCTATAATAAACTCAAACTAAGTTTCATTAGTAGGCATATTTATAAGAGACTCTATTGTAGCCATGGCATTAGCTACCTTGTTTTGTATCCTTGGAATCTGTTCAAAAGTGATTTTGCTGAAATACTCTTTGTAATTTTCTACCATTTATTTATAAGGTAGCAGCTTATCATCTTTAGTGTTGTAGTCATCATTGACTTGGTTTACAATCAGTTGTGAGTCACCATAGACCTGTAATTCTTTTATTCTCCACTGCACAACTGTGTGAAGTCCTATGGGGAGAGCTTCATATTCGGCTATATTGTTCGCACATTGAAAATTTATCCTAAATGACTTAGGGATAGAATCACCTTGAGGGGTGATGAAAAGAATCCCAACTTCAGATCCATGATTTGTATATGACCCATCAAAGTATAATTTCCATATTATAGATGTTGTCAATGTAAATACTGATTCGTCTGGAAAGTCTATGAACATTGGGTGGCTGTCTTGTAAAGGAGCCTCTGCTAACTGATCTGCTATAATTTGTCCATTGATGGCCTTTCTATCCATATACCCTATGTCAAACTCACTCAAGATCATGACCCATTTAGCTAATCTCCCCATCAATGTCACTATGCTTAACAGATATTTGAGTGGATTAAAGCGCGCAATGAGTTTCACCTTATGACTCAACATGTAATGTCTAAGCTTTTGAGATGTGAAGATTACGGCTAAACATGCTCGCTCTATAGGAGTGTAATTAAGCTCATAACCAATCAAGGTTCTAATTATATAGTAGATAGCTCTTTCTTTTCCTTGTTCATCATGTTGTGCCAACAAAGCTCCTAGAGATGAGTTTGTCACTGATATATATAGTAACAAAGGTTTTCCTGGAGTAGGCGGGACTAACACTGGTATGTTTAGAAGATAATCTTTTAGATCTTGGAAAGCCTCTTGGAATTGCTCTTCCCATTTAAAAGTAACTCCTTTATCTATGATCACTTTGACCTTGGTAGGGTCTACTTCAATTCCTCTGTTAGACATGATAAGCCCTCACAGTTTTCCTGTTGTTACACTAAACACACACTTCTTTGGGTTTAGTCTAACATTGTACTGCTCCAATCAATCAAATATCTATGCAAGGACCGCAAGATGACCTTCTCTTGTCTGTGATTTAGCCAGTAAGTCATCCACATATTCTTCCATTATGTTGTGGATCATGTCATGAAATAGCATTGTCATGACCCTTTGGTATGCCGCTCCTCCATTTTTGAGACCAAATGGCATCACATTCCAACAGTATGTTCCCCATGGGCAGGTAAAGGTCATTTTATGTTGATCTTCTGGTGCAATTTTAATCTAGTTGTATCTTGAGAAACCATCCATTAAAGATAGCATTTCATTCCTAGTTGTTAAATCAACTATCATATCAATATTGGGTAGTGGGAAATCATCCTTAGGACAAGCTTTATTTAGATCTTGAAAATCAATATAGATTCTTATGCCTCCCGTGGGCTTAGTCACAGGTACCAGGTTGGATATCCATTCTGCATAGTCGATAGGTCGAATGAAACCTACATCTAGAAGCTTTTGGAGTTCTATTTTAACCAGTAATGCAATTTGTGGATGCATTTTTCTCAATTTTTTCTTGTAAGGTTTAACTCCTGGTAGCAAAGGTAAATGATGTAACACCAACTTAGGATCTAAGCCTGGCATATCTACATATAGCCAAGCAAAGTTGATAGGACGTTGTTTAAAAAAATGAATGAACTTGTCCTTTTCTTCTTTGTTTAATGACTTTGCTAGGTGGATGCTATGCACAACCTCTCCTTTTGCTATATTTACCTCTTAAGTTTCTTCTATAAGAAATTATAAGTTTTCTCTTTTGATAGGGAGGGTACCTAACTCACTCTTGCCATTATGGTTGTTTTGATTTGCATATTTTGTTGTAGAGGTACTTTCCTCTCCAAAGTATGTCTTCCTATACAGGTCTACAACAAATCCTTCTTTGTGATCACCTTGTGGAAATCCCTCTTTGACTCCGAGGAATTCTACAATAGCTTCATCATTTTCAAACCAATCTAGAGTTGGTTTTCCTTCTTGCCGCCAATCAATCAAGTGTGAATATATAATGGGTAAGTCATTAATCCCTTCTATAATAGATTCTGATAACATGAGGACTTGATTGTTTGAGTGACTTGGTGTATTTTCATCTTGTATAGGCTTTATTTGATACCTTAGCATGACACTTGTTCGTGGGCTAGAATCATGGAGTGACAAGAACTCATAGACGTGAGAGTCAGTCTCACTTTCAATGTAGGTTTCATCATCTGAGGTATTATCTCTTATCTCCTCCTGTTCTTGCCTCTCATTCTGTTGTAGATTGGTTGGTCTTCTTTGCATAGTAGTTACCCTTCTTAAGCCTAGTATAAGTCATTGCAATCTTTCTTCATCTAATTCATTAGGTTGAGCCTGAGTCATTTCCCGTGGCAGAAGTATTGATAATAACCAGGGATTAGGTTCATCTACTAGTGGTAAACTTGTGTCTATTGCAACATTAGCTTGTGCCATTGTGTCAAGAATTGTATCATTTTGTGATTCAGTGCTAGGCTCTTGCAGGAGTTGTCTCATGTCTTCCCCATCTGATTCTGCACTAGGCGATGTTGGTACTTGGTTGCTTGTTTGAGATGAAGAGGGAAGCACATGTGTGGACAACTCCCTTTGAGAAATGTAGTCTGACAGTTTCATTGGTCTATTTAGTATATTTAGGGTGCGATGTCTTGCCTCCATGATATGCGGTACATGATTATACCCTAACTCTTGATTCCCTGGATTGTCGTTAGGAACAATGGTTTCTAATCTTCCTTGTTTCTATAATCCCAAGCCTATGGTACCATCATATCTATGTTTCAGGAGAATTTTGAACCCATTGCCATACTGATCTAGGGGTATCCTGGGTATTGTCATGAGATCCTCTTCTCTATATATCCAATGGTTGACATCTTCATTCAGTGATTCTTCCTGTAAGTCACCACATCTAATGAAAGAGCATGAGTCTGAGTATCTGACAATTTCCTTTCCTTTGTCCTGTTTCATTACTCCATTTTGGGGTTTCCCAAAAGACCTAGGAGAAAGAGACAACTGTTGTCCCTTTGAGGTATTTGAAATGGAATACTCTCCACAACCCATATCTTGTATCCGTAAAGAAGATGTTGTAGGCATATTCTTCTTTGTTTCTGTGATTGTTAATGCATCCAGTTGTGTAGTGAGAGGTGTTGCTTGGTTAATTGGTACCTGATTATCCAAATTTTCTTTCAAGTAATTGCAATGTTGGAAAGGATTTGGATCACCTTTTAATGGCAATTTCAATGCCATTTTATGGGAATTTGACACACTAATGAAATGTCAATGGTACTGCTTGCATGGTGTGGATCCATGGTCGGCCTAATAACATGTTATATCCCAGTTCTCTGTCCAAGACTTGAAAAGCGACCTCTATTGTTATAGGTCCCACTTGTACTGGTAGTGTTACTATACCTTTTGAGGGACATTATTCATCATCATATGCCTTGATATTTATCCTCTTGGATGGATCAATGTGAAGTTCAAAATATCCCAGTGCCTTAACCAATTTTAAAGTACAAATATTGAGACTGACTCCTCCATCTATGAGTACTCTTCAGATTCTTCTTTTATGTATGTAAGCTTATAGATGTAGTGGGTCATTATGGAGCAGTCTATCACTAAGAATGTCCCATTCTATGAATGCAATGTGAGTTCCTTGTGCTAAATTCCCTATCATGGATTAGAAGGAATTTTCATTTATATCTCTGTCCACTACTGAATCTTGAAGTGCTTTGTCCAGAATGACTTTATGAGTTGGTGAAATACGCAGTAGTTCAAATAGTGATATCTGTGCTGGGGTTTTCTTAAGTTGCTCAACAAAATTATAAGTCCCTATTGCTAGTGGTTGATTTGGTGGTACTCCTTGTAAAGCTACCTTTGATCTACGAGTAACTGCTACACAACCTTTGTCTCTAGGAGTTATTGTAATTGTAGCCACCGTATCGTCTCTTTTGCAGGAATTTTCAGTACCATATGTGGTGTTGTCAAGGTTTATGTTATATCCCTCCTCATAGTATTCGTGTGTATGCTTGACACCCATGATTTGTTCTATAAGTTCATCTTCAAACCATCCTGAATGAAATGGTTTGTCATGCCCCCAGTATTCGAGACAAATATTTTTGTCTTCATCGTATTTTAGTGCCTTTGACAACATGCAAATTTGGTTATCATCTGTGTGAGTCTCTGGATTTTGTTCATCTCTATCAAGGGTTTCTTGTGAATCATTTTTTACTACATTTCCTAAGATAATGGCATGAATAGTATAATCGTATGAGACTTTTGTGTAGTTAGCTATATTATCTTGCATTCCTAATGTAGTAGCCTTCCCTTTATCATGTTTAACAAATGGATCCTTAAATATTGTGTGATTCATGTTTGTTGAAGTTTTATCCCTATCGATTGTGATGTCACCTTGGTCTATCATATCTTGGACCAAGTTTTTCAACTTATAGCAACTTGACATTTTGTGACCTTTAGTACGATGATAATCACAGAAATCATTATCATTGCACCATGTAGGTTTGAAAGGACCTGGTTTATATACTCTTATTTCTGGCAAAGTGATCATGTTTTTCTGTATTAACTTTTTTAGGGCTGATTCAATTGGTTCCCCTAGAGGTATGTAATACCTTCTTGGAGTATTTACCTTGGGGTATTTCATGTTCATTTTTTGCATAGCGTTTACGTTTGTTGAGACAAATTATTCGTATTTGGATTTAATGATTGACTCGTGCCTAAAGATAAAACTAGTTGAGTTCTATTTACTGTTCGGGCATCTACAACACCATCATTGGTCACATTTTTGTTTTTTGACCAAAATTTGGATTTATCATTGTTGTTGTTGTTGCCATAATTAATGAGACTTTGTTCCACTAGTTACTTCTCACACTTTAGGGATTTTTTAGTGATTTGTTTAAATGTGGTCAAACATTGCATTTGTATTGGGTACTTGATCTTAGGGATTAAGTTTTTTGTGAACATATCCACTTGCTCTATTTCTAGAATAATAGTCTTGCACCTCCTATAGAGAGCTCTCCATCATTGTATGAAGGATGCAAATGTTTCATTCTCATATTGTTTTGTGGCACACAAGTTAATTAAAGTGATTGGGGTTTCAATGTTATGTGAAAAATTTGCAATAAAGTGTTCAACTAATTCTCCCCATGATGTGATAGTTGGTGGTAAATGTGAAAATCACTCTAAGGCTAAGCCTCCCAGACTTTTAGGGAACAACCTCATTAGGTAAGTGTCTTCTATTGCAACCTCTATGCATGTCGTAAAAAACTCTTTGATGTGTTCTGTAGGATCACCTTTCCCCCGATATCTATTGAATTTTGACGTTTCAAAATATGGTGGGAAAGGTGGCATGTATAAAGTGTGATCAAAAGGATAAAGACATAAGTCCTGCATTATGTAGCTCCTTTTATCATTACCGATCTACATAGTTGTCACTTGTTGTTGCAAATTCTGTAATTGTTGTGTCAAAATATCTATTTGGGTCAAAGGTACACCTTGTGTTTGTGTATGTCCCACAAAAGGATTTTGTGGTAGCATAACTAGGGGGTTATTGGAAGGTCCCATGATTATAATTTTATGTGTTGTACGTTCCACTAGGTATTGTGAAATAAGTGATATGTGAACCCATGTTTGGCTGAGTTGTACTCGTTGTATTGGTAAGACCTAGATTTACATTTTGAGGACTATACGTTGATCCTATAGAATAGGAAACCAGAGGTTGGGTTGCCCTTGTTGTATGAGGAATCTGTGTTTGAACAGGTGCTGAGACACTTGATATTATTGGTATGGTCTGTGTTGGTGCGCTAACATTTATTGTTGAAGATGATGCACTCGACTGAGAGTTTGCGTTTGAATTGACATTTGTTTGTATAGGTACATTCTGATCAAAACTGGAGGTCGTTGTTTGCATTTGTGTTATATGTGGTATTTGACTGTTATATTGATCTAGAGTATTTCCTAGTGGTAAGATTTTTGTGACATCAAAATCTTCAGGTAATTTTGCCCCATTTTGTAATAACAATGAGAGATATTTGTCCCTATCACTATGTATAAGTGCATCTAAGATCATAAGGACATGTGGGTCTTGTTGAGCTGATTCAATCTCTTCTTGTGTTAAATGTTGTTGTAGTTCATGTATTGTGGGCATTTCCTAAGAATTTGACTGTTGACTAGTTGATATGTCCATATTCCAAGTTGGGTTTACAGAATGGTCATTGTTTGGGTCCATTATACCTTTTTCCTTTTGTGACCTTGTGACGGGCATTTAAGACTTCTATATGAGGGTGGTTTTAGAACTTTACGCAAGATGACAACTAATGCTAGACTCTAGACCTAAGTATGGGATATGCAAGACCAAACTAGACTCTCTATTGAGGATTTGGATGTGAGACCTGTTGAGTATTTCAAGATTTCTGCAATGCAAGTTTTTCAAGTTCTTTTCTTAGACGTTCTGCAACAATTTATTTATCAATCCTACGGGCAATTTTATACTCGATATTTATCTCATACTTGACTTTTATATATTGTGGTGTGTTTCTCCTTGATTCCCAGGCTAAGTTATCTAGAATATCAATAATTTCTCACTGACCACCATTTGGCACTAGATTAGGCTACTCGAAGGGGAGCAAACCATCACCTGGGGGACCCATTAAGACGCATGCTAAGACTTTGTAGGATGATTATGCAAATAATGATGGAGTAAGATATATGTATATGAGGTCTAGACAAGGGCTATAAATGAGAATGATAATAATGATGTAAATGAGGATGCAAATGAGGACTATGCAAGGACTATGGATGATAATAAGGACATAAATGAGGACTATGCAAGGACTAAGAACGATAATAAGGATGTAAATGAGGATTATGCAAGGACTTAGGATGATAGTAAAGATGTAAATGAGGACTATGAAAGGACTACCTATGGTCACAAGTGTATAAACCTTTGAGTTTTGATGTTTCAAAAAATGGACTTTGTTTTCAGTAGTTCCGTGTGTAGGACAAGTTTTGTGTTTTACCAAGTCTAAGAACAATTGTTTGGAGGTAGATATAGCTGACTGAACTATTTTTCAAACAATCTCAGAAAATTCAGAGATACGTAGGATAGGGCCTGAAATAGACCAAATGACTAACTCAATATAGGTCTGATACAACTATACATAAAAAGACATAGAAGACAATCTTAGGCTGGAAAGTAGACACCATTCAATGAGGCCCCACAACAAAATACCGAAACAAGACAGATAGATAGAGAGTTTGGCAGCACTGGTTCCACTCCATGGCACACACTTCTCAGGCATGCCAGTCTCTCTTACCCCAAAGATCCAAAGATCTTATTACCAAGGGATTTCTGTCTCATAATGCAAGGTACATGAGGGGTATCTATGGGGTACGATCTGCATTCCCAGAATCACTGAATGTAGGATTTTGGGCTACTAAGTTGGTTCTTATTTTAAAATTTTGAGGGGTCCTTATCCAATGATGAATTATTAGACCAAGCCACTTATGACTTTAGTTGAGCTTATCGGTATAGGGAAGGCCCCCACATATGTTGAATTCACTCAACACTCTAGCCGCCTGACTAGTATGTTTACATAGCGGCTCGAAAAACCCACTCGAGAGTACGCTGGAAGAGATGATATCCCCAATGCATCCCAATTCGGAGTACCTCTGTGGGGTGATGAAATCCCCAGTCAAAGATACCCCTCTCTACATGAAATAAAATAAAATTGAGTGTCGTTGTCACCTCCTTCCTTTCTCCCAAGACCCTGAAGGCGGGTGGAAAGTTAGTTAATGCAACAGTACGTCCACCTCAAACATGATAAAAGTTCTTTCCTTTAAGAAAATCAAATGTGATTTAATCTATATGCAGTCTGATTCTCGTTCATTTTAAAGCCCAAATTGAGGTGTTGAATACGCATGTGCATGTCAATTTTAAACACCAAACTGAAATGTGAAGGAATGCATGTCAATTTTAACAATTGTTGATTTTAAGCCCAAATTGAAGTGTTATACATGCATGTCAATTTTAACCATTGTTGATTTTAAGCCCGAATTGAAGTGTTATACATGCATGTCAATTTTAACCATTGTTGATTTTAAGACCAAATTGAAGTGTTATACATGCATGTCAATTTTAACCAATGTTGATTTTAAGCACCAAAAAATGAAATGTGAGAGCATGAGTGCAATTAATCTAATACTAATCCGATCTTTTTTGTAAATTCGCCACAAGCTGCAAACAGATGATTAGTAGTAAAATTAAATCAACAAAAAATAGAGAACCCAACATTAACAGAAACAAATGCATGATGATACCTACGCGATTGCATGACCCTGAATAGACGATTGCGTAATTCTATTAGATCATTTGCATGATCCTGATAGAGCGAATGTGTGATCCTAACAGGTTGATTGCATGATGATAACAAGATGATTGCATGACACATAGGAAGATAACACAAAAAATAAAAAATAGAAGCTAAATTTGATCAGAAACTTGCAAAATAGATTGTGAGGCTCTTGCTAGATCTCTCATCATCCATTCAATGTTAACCAAATCATATTTCACCCAATATGAGAGAACTAAGCTGTTGTATTTGTCGATGGTTGTTGGTCTTCCCAATCTCATATCTGCTTTTTTTCTTTGAAAATTCTCTAATAGCGTCTAGACTGTCTTCTTCACTCCTTTGTCCTTCTGGCACCTGAAATCCTAAATTGTACCTTATGTGCCATAAACTATTATAACAAAAACGTGCAATAAAAATAACCTGTTTCTAGATTTACTCAATTTCATGCAAAATTACACATATCAGAGAACAAAAAGGAAATATGAATAAAAATAACAGGACAACAATTTTCCTAACGAATGCGTGATAATCTCAGAGCGAATGCGTGATCCTGAGAGGTCGATTTCATGATCCTGAAAGGTCGATTGCGTGACCCTGAAAGGTTGATTGTGTGACCTTGAAAGATCAACTGTGTGACCTCGAAAGGTCGATTGTGTAGTTCTGTCTATGTGATTGCGTAATGATGCAACTGTGAATGCGTGACGAAGAGATCTTTTTTCAAAATTCATGCAAACCTGCAAAAAAGGAAAAAAATCTGTACGATCTACAAAAATAACATAGAAAACAAAGAAGGTTAATTAACTGTGATTCACGTTGGGTTCACCAAAATGTGCTATGCTCAAATTCATCATTGCTAACTAGGAAATAAGGAAAATCATGAATCCCTTAACTATCTAAGCAATTCAAACATAAAACCAATGAAATAGATGCAAAATAGAATAAAATTAAAAAATATAAAACTCCCTATTGTGCATCATGGCTTCCATTGTTCTTCTCATCTTCATGGTATGATGGCTCTCAGATATTATGCTGACAACCTACAAATGACACAAAGATTCAAAGTTCATGATTGTTGAAAATGAAGATTGAATGCTCAATTTATAGATTATTGAAGAGGATTGATTGAAAGGTGGAACAAAATGATCAAGAGGTGGAACTCAGGTGAGCTCACATGAAAATTGATAGTTGAACTACTGATTTAGAGGTGAAACATAATATATTGAATAAATTAATTGAGTTAATTGATTGAAAAAAAGCTGACCGAGGGAAGAAAAAGGGTGATTGGAGGAAAATTAAGAAGATAACAAAGCTAACTAAAAGATGAAAATAGAGTTTGGAGAGATAATAATCTAATTAATTAATTGATTGAATTAATTAATTTAGCATGTGCTTGCACTTTGACTTAGATTTTTAATTTAATCTTTGCATGAAATTTTAATTCAACATATTATTTGAATATATATATAGAACTTGATTTTGATTTTCAATTTTAATTTTTGAAATCATGCACATGTATATGAATTTGGAAGAAATTAGAAATTAATGAAATTAGATGAAATTAGAATTTGGGGATTTGGAAATGGAATTAGAAGAATTAATTAGTTAATTAAATACTTTAAAGAAACTATTTAATTATATAGAAAAAGAATTTAATTAAATAATAAAGATTATTAAATTAAAGGAATTAAAATCATAATTAATTAAATAATAAATATTTAATTAATATTTAGAAAATGGTTAATGGTTAGATGATTACAGATATAATTTATTTAAATAATAAAGATTATTTAAATTAGGGAATTAATTAGAATTAATTAAATAATAGATATTTAATTAACATTAGGAAACGGTTAAAATTATTAAATGATGAAAGAATAGGAAATCGAATGATTAGTAAGATGATGAGGAAATATCAAATAGAAGAATAAGATTAATTGACTTAATTAAATAATTATTTAATCAATTAGAGGAATAATTAGTACATGATCAATGAGACATTTTTAGGTGTCTACACATACCATCATGGTGACAAATGACAATGCCTTAATGGTGGCAGAACAGTCCAAGGTACTATAATAGCATTGTAAGAAGCCTTATATATGCTAGATAGATGAACATGTGAATGGATATGTGAATTGATGAAGTGTTCATAACGGTCATATGCACAGAGAGGACTTGAGAAATGAAGGAGTAATGCAACAAAGGAATGCTTTGTAGCAGCTTTCACTATCGCTACCATTCATGATCAAGTGATGCAAGTTGATACCTTTAGCCATCTTGAATACTTTAAGTATCAACATCCTGAAGTAACATGAAGATCATCACATACAAAGGGTGATATAGTTAGAGTGGTGTCTTCAGACCCAAAATAGTTTCAATTTTGCATTTGTAATTTTGTTTTGACAAGCTACATGTAAAAACAAGTTTTGTAATTGCAAGTATCACTTTTACTTGCATTTTTGTAAAATGTAATTAAATGTAAAACACCTATGATTTGAGTTAAATTAGGACTATACTTGGAATAAGTCATGGTGGTTTAGAGTATTTCTCAAGCTAGTTGGGATCCTCCCACCTTTTTCTCAAGGCTCCTCTCCTATATATACTGGAGAGGATCTATTATAATATATATCTTTGGCAATTCAACAAGACTCTGCCAGTTTGTATGTACACTAAGACTTTGAGCTTAGTTGTAAATTAAATTGCAATTAATTAAAAGAGGCAAATTGCTTTCAAACTTTGTGTTGATTCAAGGTGTTATGTGACGACATTTTCTGGAGATTGATTGTGAGTTTTGAGGTGTTATACAAGAGGGATTGAAGCTCAATCTTGTAGACTTTGAGTTTCTTATTGTGTTTGGAGTTTTAGATTGGTTTTAAGATTTGATACTGCAGACTTTGAGTTGCTTGTCACGTTTGAAACTATTGTAGGATGCTCAAGCAAAGGGGGTAACTTATAGACTTTGTGCTGCTTTTATTTGTTATGTTTGTGCATAAGAGGTGCATCATGTAGTTAGACTTTGAGCTGCTATATACTATGCTTGGTTCCTAAAAAATCATCTAAAAAGGTTGACAAGGGAGTAAATAGCTGAAGACTTTGAGATTTCTTTCTGTTTTCTCATCCCGGAGAAGCAACATAGGACTTTGTGCCTTTATGGAAACTTTGCTTCTTTATTTAGCTTACTTCATTAATCATTTATGCTTTCAGTTGTGATTCTTTTCGAAAGAAGATAAAAGAATAGGTTTCTTTTCTAAAAAAAGAGAACAAGACAAAGTTTTACCTAGATTTAGGATATATTTAGAGTTAGAGTTTGTTTTTGGATTGTTGAAGTAGAAAGAAAAGGGGGATCCTTCCCTAAATTAGAAGAGTTTTATACTCACACATTGTTGCTGAAACCACAATTTTGCACATCTTCCCAGGTGTACAAAATTTTCAACCAACACAATCTATGAAAACTAACTCCAAAGAGTCTCATTGAAGAGGATAATCTAAAGTCAAAAGAAATGAGTCATAGCATAAATCAAGATCAAGATACCATACTCTCCAATATAATCCAATTTTTTATCAAGATCCCACCTACCAAGAATCTTATGAAGATTGCCTTATCTTTTTGTATTCCATTCATGATGGCCCCCTTCCATCTCAAGAGCAAAGTATCTTTCCCAATCCCATTCAACATCCACTTCCTAAGCAAGATCATGATATCCCTTATATAACCTCCAATCATCCAATTTTAAATCAAGAGAAAAGCACAAACTCAAATGATCCTATTCCAAGTCAAGATCAGAGATTCTCTTCACCTCCATGTCATAATCCTCCTAATCTTCCACAAGATCCCATCACGCCTATCAAATCTATTCATGAACCGCTTACTTATCAAATGGGTTCCTCCACTTTCATTTGAACTAGTCTACTTCACGATCCTATTGTTTCTTACATACCATATCCTCCTCAAAATGGACTCATGTCTTGTTTTAAAAGAAATAAGTATCTTATTGCTAAAAATATTTGCCAAAACATGCACTATCAAGGTAGAGGGTTAGGCTTACATGAACAAGGTCTATTAGAACCCCTTTATATCAAATTAAATCTCAATTGTCATGGCCTTGGCTACACAACTCATTCTTAAAACCTTGGTGTCCCTGTGAAATCCCACATTCATCCATCTAGATCCAAGCATACATAGTCCCTATCCTTCAAATCCATTTTGGGTCCTTTTATCCAAAAATCCAAGTCTTCCTCTCTTCCATCTATCTTAGGACCCTGCATCCCTCTATCCACTATTCATATGACCCCTAGCTCACAATCTAATTACCCTGTCATATATCAAGATCAACAAAGGTACAAATTTTTGAGCACCTTTTAACCATCTACCTACATCAAACCATCCAAAAGACCTCCATATTATTCTTATCCATCCATGAGTCTCATTCCGTTTATAAGCAATTTGGATGCCACACATAAAATTCATAAGTCAAAAAATCCATATCCATCAAAAGATCAACATGTCCCATCTAAAAGACGTGTCAAATCAAAGAAAAATCTGATCCAAAAGAAAAAAGCAATTTCCAAAAAGACACAAAGGCCCATTGAGCAAAAAGAAAAATAATAAACTATGTGGGTTCCTAAATTGCTCATAAAGGCAATGTGTTCCAAAGAACCAACAAGAAAAATAAAATAAAAATCAACGTGGATTCCCATAAAAACATTGTATCCCAAAGAAAAATCAAAATTGGTATCTAGACTTGCTATTCAAAAAGCTCCCCGCAATCATCAATCTACAAATCTCCCATCTTTCAAATCTATTCTTCCATCATTTACTTCATCCATTTTGGGTCCTTCTGTCCCCAATTCCACATCTACTCCTCCAAAACCTCAAAATCCAAAATCCACTTTTCCTCCATCACTCCACCACCCCTCAAGGTGTGTGCCAATATTGATCTTGAAGACATTTTTGTCCACCCAAATGCAAATCTTTCAGCATCCTATCTATTACCCAACACCTATTTTCCTTCCTGCCATTCCTACCATTCAATCCTTTGCATAAATTCATCTATGAAATAGGCATTTATGTCATTTTGTCGCACACTTGCCCACACTCAATCTTATGTTCAATCCATTTCCTAGGTATCTATTCATGAAAGGCTTTGGCATCCAAAGTTGTTCCTATTTAACATTATCCTTTGGTTGCGATGCATACTTGATCTAGAAAGAGAATTACTTGTTGTATCTTAACACCAACATCTTCTGATTACTATATCTTACACACTTAATCAATTGCCCTAAGTCATTGCGGTTTCTTAAGCGAATACATGACTAGTGAAAAATCTTAAATCGTTCTTCAACCCAACTATAATTCTCAAATCCACATGAGCTTTATTGCTTACAAGCCAATGCATAAAAGAATCAATTACAAGAGAAAAAACAATATCAAAAGATGAAAATAAAAGATTGAGCAATAAAATAAATATCAAGAAAAGAAAAGCAAAAATGCAATATCTAAATGCTTGGCTTTGGGAACATGCAAGTAACTCTATCGGGGATATGGATGCTTGGCTGGCAATGGAGAAATATTTGTGAGATTACATCGATAACCTCGTCAGGGCTATGGACGCTCGTTGGTAGCGAGGCTCTATCCAAGATGCTTTTGAGTCAGGATAACTCATGTAGCTAGTCACGTTGGATTTTAAAGATTACAATAATCATATGGACCAAAATAAACCCACATGCACACACATGGGTAATCACAGACTAGGTACCTTGATCCAGTTTGGGATTCTTCTTCCTTTTCAAGTATGCTTCCTAGTCACTAGATATGTTCGGTTAAATTTTCTGAAGGTTTTGAGTGTGGGTTAGGTCTCTATCTTTGAAATGTTTGGGAGCACTTATTTGAGCAATGCTAGATGTTGTGACAATCTCACATATCATCCTTTTGCAAATGGACACCTCTATACTTGGGGGCAAGTTTCTCCACTATATCCTTCCTACCACATGTCCCCTTATCTGCATTCTATTAGGATACCAGTGAACAACTAAGAGGGGGGGGTGAATCATTGTTAACAAATTATAACTTTTAATCCACAATATAACATTAAACAAATCAAGTACCAGTAAAGCATAGACAGATGCCGGTAGGAACAAATACCAATAAATAATACAACTTAACAATTAACCAGATAATCAATGTAAAGCAACCACATAACACCATGATTTGTATGTGGAGAACCCGGAAAGGGAAAAACCACAATGGGAAGCCTACCCATAGTCAGAGGATACTTCTATAGAAATAATGTGTTACAATGAGGGGCTTGCACTTGCAGGAAGGCACACTGCCTAGAGCGTACTGCTCATTACAAAATAGTCTCATTGACTACAAAGAGGCTGCAACCTTCTCAAGATAAATGGACAATAATCCAATAGAGTGAACTTCTAGAAATAACATCTATCATGCTTGATTATAGTCACGGTTAAGTTCAATGCCGGAGGACTAAATCCTCTTCTGAATCCAATACGATCACCAATGATCGACCAATTCCTTTGCCTGAATGATATTACAATATTCACACATTACATTCCTTGACCATGACCTTTCCATTAACCATGATACTTTACAATGAGTTTCTACCTCTTATTTATACAAAACCTAAGGCCTAAACCAATTAGGTCGGCCACCTAAAGATATTACAAGAAGATCATTACATAATTCCTTATTACAATGATATGACATGTCAGCTTAATATCAAATCAATAATAACAAATTCATGAAACATCTAGATAATGTGTAGAGTACACATTAGCATGATACCAGTCCATAACCTAGATAGGTACCAGACCTACTCTGGGTCCACCATACCAAAGCAGCATCTTCAGGCAGTTGAAGCATGATCAAAGAACATCTTCAACATCCCGAAATCCATGAGGAAGCTGCACCAAAACCAATTATGCATTCTGTCATGATTCCTCAATGAAACTTCTGCTAGTAAAGCCTTAAACTTGTGTCGGTAAGGGTTTACCAGAGTGTATGATAACGTCCGATTGCCAAGCCAATACCAACTGACCAAACCATGCTCATGGAGCATATAACACATGAAATCAAATATACTTTACTGATCCAAACATGCCAGAAGTGTCGACATATATTCTCTTCTGCCAATAACACTAGATCTTCTACTGGTAACCAAAAACCTATCTACCGATAACCATCCATAATAGCTAGTGTTGACATCAATGACAAAACATCAATGCAGCACATAATAAATTCATCCATAATTCCAACAATCTCCCCCTTTGGCATTGATGGCAACACTAGATGTATGTGAAAAATATCCAAGTACCAAGAAGTGCCAAAACAAGTCTCCCCTTGTGGAAGATAACCAACAATCAATAGTTCTCCCCCTATGAGTGATATCCCTATAAGGTTCTGAACAAATCTCTCCCCCTAATGTATACAAATTGTTTTTCTTTATTTTCACATCAATATCTCTCCCCTTTTGACATCAATGCCAGAAATCAAACAAAAATATCAAAGCAATGATATAAACCCCTGAAAATCAAGGCTGACTACTCCCCCTGAGTAGTAGCACCACTCATCAGTGCCAAAATGAATAATGTTCCTGATAATGCATGTCAGATTGATGACAAACTTTATGAATCAAGTCTCTGCCGGAGGGGCAAAAACCCCTAACCTATCTCTCAAATATTTAAATGATTCCTTAGACAATGGTTTAGTGAATATGTTTGCAATATATTCTTTAGTGTTCACATAAACCAATTTGAATTCCTTTTCTTCTACCTTGTCCTTCAGAAAGTTATACTTTATTGAAACACGCTTAGTCTTATAGTGAAATACTAGATTCTTAGACATATCAATAGCTACAGAGTTATCACAGTAGATAACTACCAGTTCACTACAATTTACCCTGATATCCTTCAACATTTGCTTCATCCACAAGACTTGAGTGCAATTAGCTGCTGCTACAACATACTTAGCTTCTGCAGTAGATAAAGAAATGCATGACTTTTTTTTTGTTGAATCATGAAACCAGTTTCTTTCCAAGAAGGAAAGCTCCACTAGAAGTGCTCTTCCTATCATCAGTATCACCTGCCCAATTTGAGTCAGTATATGCACATAAAGGGAAATCATCATATCTGGAATACCATAAACCATATTCTGTTGTTCCTTGCAAATATTGGAATATTCTCTTCACTGCACATTCATGATTTTCTTTAGGATTACTTTGATATCTTGAAATAATACTTACTACATTCATAATATCAGGTCTAGTTTGAGTTAGATATAATAGACCACCAATCATATACTTATACCTTGTCGGATTTACCAGTATAGAAGTATCCTTGAAAGATTATTTCTCACTTGTAGCCATAGAGGTACTTACCAGTTTGGAATTATCCATACCAAACTTCTTCAAAAATTCCCACAGATACTTAGTTTGATAGATGAAAATCCCTTTGTTAGTTTGAGTAATCTGTAAACCTAAGAAATTTTTCAACTCAACAATCATGGACATTTCAAATTCATTTTTCATGTTGTTAGCAAATTCCATGCATAATTTATCTTCTCCTCCAAAAATAATATCATCAACAAAAACTTCAATAATCAGGATATCATTATTAGTGATCTTATAGTATAGATTACTGTCAGCACTGCCTTTAGTAAAACCAAGCTTCAAAAGATATTTATCCAACCTCGCATATGAAGTTCTAGGAGCCTGTTTCAAACCATATAAAGCTTTCTTCAATCTGTAAACCATATCTTTATCATCTGTCAGTGAAAATCCATCAGGTTTCTCAATATAAACTTCTTCCTCAGGCTCACCATTCAAAAATGCACATTTGACATCCATTTGATAAACCTTATAGTTCTTATAAGTTGCATAGGCAAGAAATAGTCTAACAACTTTAATTCAAGCTACGGGTGCAAATGTCTCCCATAATCAATTCCTTCCATTTGAGAATATCCTTTACAAACCAATCTAGCCTTGTTTCTTATAACTTGACCATCCTCATTCAGTTTATTCCTGAAAACCCATTTAGTTCCAATAACATTCTTATTGTTAGGCTGGGAAACTAAAGATCAAGTTTCATTCTTTTCTATCTGATCTAATTCATCTTCCATAGCCTTTAAACAATGTTTATCCTTACAAACTTCAATAAGAGTTGTCAGTTCAGTTTGAGAAATAAGACATACCTCTTCATTTGCCAGTTTCCTTTTTGTCATAACTCCCTTGTTTCTATCTCCAATAATTTGATCTTCACAATGATTTAATCTTACATACCTTGGTGTCTTTTGAACTCCAGGTTCATCGTTCTGATCATCTATCACAATTGAGTGTTCTGATTGTGCTGGTGTAACTGTTTCAGCTTCCTATATCGGTTGAGGCATTGCCGGTTTTGTTATGATCATTTCCACTACCGGTTCCCTATGATATGATATAGACTAATTTTTGTACTATTCATCTACTTTCACATTGACACTCTCCACAATTTTCTGCAATCTTTTGTTATATCATCTATATGCTTTGCTTTGAATTGAATATCTAGGAAATATTCCTTCATCACATCTATGATCAACATTTCCAATTTAATCATCTCTTTTGATATAGAATTTACTTCCAAAAATTCTGAAGTACTTAATAGTAGGTGTATGTCCAAACCATAGTTCATAAGGAGTCTTACTGGTTTCACCTTTGATGTGAACTCTGTTCAATGTGTAGACTATTGTACTCACTACTTCTCTCCAGTAGATATGAGGCAATTTGGCTTCCATCATCATGGATCTAGATGCATCCAAAATGGTTCTATTCTTCCTTTCAACTACTCCATTTTGCTGAGGAGTCCTAGGTGCCGATAGTTGTCTCCTAATTCCATTTGTCTCACAATAACTGTTAAATTCATTAGAAATGAGCTCATCGCCATGATTTGATCTTAGAAATTTAATTTTCAATCCAGTTTCTATTTCAACCTTTGCTTTAAAGATCTTGAATTTCTCAAAAGCTTCAGACTTCTCCCTTAGAAAAGTTACCCAGATCATTCTAGAATAGTCATGAATAATCAACATGAAATACCTATCACCTTGAAAGCTTCTAGTCCTTGCTGGAGCACATAAGTCAGTGTGAATCAAATCAAGTACATCATTAGATTTATCATGTATGCTTTTCAAAGAACTTCTAATTTGCTTACCCAATTGACATTCCTTACATACCAGATTATGAGGCTTCATAATCATAGGTATATCTCTAACTACCTTAGTTAAACTGATCTTAACAATACAATCAAAATTAACATGACATAGCCTCTTATGCCATAGCCAATTTTCATCTATATGAGAAATCAGACATGTCTTATTACCAATGTTCAAGTGAAAGATATTACTTCCTGTTTGAATACCGGTTGCAATTTCCAAACTAGTCTTGTTCATGATTTTCTATTTTCTATCTTTGAACTGAAATTGAAAACCCTTATCAACCAATTGACCAACTCTCAAAAGATTATGCTTCAAACCTTCTACATAATAAACATTATCAATCTTATGCTTTCCATCCAAATAAATAATACCTCTACCTTTGATCATAAATGCCTTGTCATCTCCAAATCTGACTTGGCCTCCACTATATTCTTGTAGGGACAAAAATTTCCTTTTATCTCTAGTCATATGGTGTGAGCATCCAGTATCAATTACCCAGTCATATTTGTCTTCAACTTTTGCTGCCAAGGCCTTCTTTTTATTTTTCATAGTCAATTCTGGTTCATCTTCCTTCAAAGTATAAAACACCTATTCCTTTCCATTACCAAATCCACTAGCAGAATCTTCTGCTGGTTCATCTCCAGAGTCATCTGTTACTCATTCCTCATCTGCTATGTAACATTGTTTTCTTTTCTTGAATTTATATTTATTATGGCTAGGCTTAAAAGTTTTCTTAGTTCTTTCCTCAAACCTTGCATTCCTTTTAGGTCATTTAGATGCAAAATGACCAATTTTATTACATGCAAAATATTTAAAAGGTGCTTTTCCTTTATACTTACTTCCAGTTGGTCCTTTAGGTACTCTTCTAGCAAATAAGGCTTCAAGTTTCTCAAGCTCTTCATCCTCTCCTCATGTCTTCCAGTTATTTTTCATATAGGGCTCTCCAATCACTCTTGCTAGTAGATGTTGATGATTATGCATGAAAATCAGGTTCAAACTTTACAACTCCAGAAGATCCAAATTCTTCAAGCTTAAAAGCAGATAATTTCCCAATCAAAATGTCTCTGTTAACTGAAGTGTTTGCCATTGTTCTTAACTCATTAATTGTAGTTGCCTTCATCTTGTAAGCCGGTGGAAGGGCTCTCAAGACTTTGGAAAATATTTCATCTCCACTTAGAAATCCTCCACAACATTGAATTCCCATAACAATCTCATTTACTCTTTCCATAAACACAACAATTCTTTCATTTTCTTCCATTTTCAAGTTTTCATATCTTACCCGGTAACCATCAAGTTTAGCAATTTTGACAGTAGGGTCACCTTCATTTAGAGTTTGCAATTTGTCTTACATAACCTTAGCCAATGATTTGTCAGTTAATCCCATGATCTGCTGATCAGTAAGTGCACACAAGAGGGCTTCTCTAGTTTTGCAATCATTTTCAATGTTCTTATCTAGGTCTGCAGCAGAAGGATTGCCAGATGTCAGATCATAAGGTGTGTATTCTTTCTCAGTGATATCCCAAATATCCTTGCCAAGACATCTAAGTTGAGTCTCCATTCGAATTTTCCATATCCCATAATTTGTTCCATCAAGCTTAGGGATTTCTCTTCCGAAAATAGCTGCCATAGGATCTACCTCAAGTAGTTAAGATTCTGCAAAAGAGGACCAAGGATCTAATACCAATTGTTAGGATAAATAGTGAACAAATGAGAGGGGGGGGGGGGTGAATCAGTTGTTAATAGATTATAACTTTTAATCCATAATATAACCTTAAACAAATTAAGTACCCGTAAAGCATAGACATATGCCGGTAGGAACAGATACCGGTAAACAGTACAACTTAACAATTAACTAGATAATCAATGTAAACTAACCATACCACATAACACCATGATTTGTACGTGGAAAACTTAGAAAGGGAAAAACCATACTGGGAAGCCTACCCACAGTCAGATGATACTTCTATAGAAAATATGTGTTACAATGAGGGGCCTGCACTTGCAGGAAGGTACACTGCTTGGAGCGTACTGCTCATTACAAAAGAGTCTCATTAACTTCAGAGAGGGTGAAAACTTATCAAGATAAATGGACAACAATCCAATAGAGTGAACTGCCAGAAATAACATCTATCATGCCTGATTACAGTCCTGGTTAAGTTGAATGACAAAGGACTAAATCCTCTTTTGAATCCAATACGATCACCAATGATCAACCAATTCCTCTGCCTGAATGATATTACAATATTCATACATTACATTCCTTGACCATGACCTTTCCATTAGCCATGATACTCTACAATGAGTTTCTACCTCTTATTTATACAAACCCTAAGGCCTAAACCAATTAGGTCGGCCACCTAAAGATATTACAATAAGATCATTACATAATTCCTTATTATAATGATATGAAATGTTGGCTTAAGATCAAATCAATAATAACAAATTCATGAAACATCCAGATAACGTGTAGAGTACACATTAGCATGATACCGGTCCATAACCTAGATAGGTACTAGACCTATTCTGGGTCCACCATGCCAAAGAAACATCTTCAAGCAGTTGAAGCATGATCAAAGAACATCTTCAACATCCTGAAATCCATGAGGAAGCTGCACCAAAACTAATTATGTATTCTGTCATGATTCCTCAATGAAAGTTCTACCAGTAAAGCCTTAAACTAGTTTCGGTAAGGGTTTACTAGAGTGTATGATAACATTTGTTTACCAAGCCAATACCAACTGACCAAAACATGCTCATGGAGCATATAACACATGAAATCAAATATACTTTACTGATCCAAGCATGCTGGAAGTGTCAACAAATAATCTCTTCTGTCTGTAACACTAGATCTTCTACTGGTAACCAAAAAACTATCTTTCGGTAACCATCCATAACAGCTAGAGTTGACATCAATGACAAAACATCAAAGCAACACATAATCAATTCATTCATAATGCTAACACATTCATCTTGTTTTCCCCTCTTTGATCTTGACAAAGCTAAGGATCTTCATAAACATTAGACATCCTATTTGCTTCACCTTATCCATACCCTCTAGTCAATATCCCTTATCTTCTCCATTTCTTGCTTCCATCGTCCATTACTATCCATGATCTTGCTTATCCTATTCATATCCTATCTCCATCCATGTCCCTTTTTCCATCCTTGATCTTTGATCAAAATTAAGGACAAAAAGGAAAATGCAAAAACATGGTTTCAAATAAGCTCTTGATATGTCCCTTCATGTTCCATAATAAGCTACCTCCATCTTTCTCCTATCCATTTCCACCTCAACAATCCATTTAGCCATTCATAATATTCCTTACCTTTCTAGACATTTGGGGCAAACTGTTGGTGTAAATAAATATTCATTTTGGATATTATTACACTTACTTAAGTTAACTTAGGATAATGCATCTCTTCGTAGTTTGGATTTGAGACACTTAGGGAAGTGTGCACATAGGGATAGAGCTTGTAGGAGAAATTCCACCTTTTGTGGTCTTATTTTGCTGTTACACTCCACATTCGGTTGGTCATCCACCTCTTGTGGAATATTATATTATTTCTCCTACCCACCCCTAGTATTTCTTACCTACCCTTGTTTCTCATTGAGCCACATGTCATATTTGTGTGCTCATACATCCATATGGCCTTTGCCTATATAAGCAAGCCTATATTCATTGTATTGAAAAATCCAGTTGATCATTTTGCATATTGATGAGAATACAGTTTGTTCTTATCATTCTATTGTCTCTTTTTATGCTTTTCATTGTGCCCTTGATCTTGGCAAAATCCTACATGGTATCAGAGCTATTGGGGCTTCATTGATTGGTTTTTGGAGACATTGTGGAAGGCTTCTATTTTTGGATTTGGGGATCTTCATTTTTTGGGGGCGTCATACAGCGATTTGGACATCACCGTTGAATAGGGGAGGCCGTTTCCATAAATTTCGACTATAAAGTCGACTTATTTTGGTGAGAAATTTTTTTTCCCCATTTTGGCTATTATCATACGAATTTCGAAATTTTTTTTCAAAAAAAAAAAATCGAAAAATAAAAAAAAAGCGATAAAAAAAATTTTCAAAAAAAAAAATCAATTTTTTTTTTTTCACTGTGTTTGGGGGTCTGCAAACCCCCCCGTACCCGCGTGTGCTGCAGGTCGCAGACGTACTTGCTGTCGGAGCCGCCGCCGCCCGTACACGTCCTCGGGCCCCGCTCACTGGTCCTGGCTACCACCGCGCCCCGCCGCTGCCGGCCGCCTCGCTCCCTCCGCCGGCTTCCCTCGGCTCCCGGCTGCCGGTCTCTGACCCTTTGGCGCCTCGGCTCTCAGCCGTCGAAAACCTCCGACGACGCCTCCTCTCCGCCGACGCTACAAAACCGGTGACCCACGTCCGCCACGTGGCAGGAGGCCACTGGCCCGTGGCCACGTCTGTTTGCCACGTCAGCATCCGTATGGCAGCCCAGTCAACTGCCATGTCACCTGTGCCACACTGTCAGATCCATACACATTGTCAAATCCGTATGCCACATCAACTTGCACAGTCAGCAGGGAGGCGAAGTTTTCGCGACGGTCATACGGTCGTCAAATTTAAGATAGTGAATTGCTGACGTTAGTGCCACATCAACAGTTTTTTGAAATTTTTTTGACCCCTCTCCATTGAGCTTTTCAGTTTTGCAGTCCAACTTTGAAAGGCCATATCTTGCTCATTTTTGCTCATTTTTTGGTGCAATTTTGTTTGAAATGGGCTAAAATTTTGTGATCTTTGTAGTGGTGTGGTTATTTTCTGATTTTGGTGCATAGGTTTTCCAAAATTTTTGTATTCTCTCAGCTCTACCTGTCCAATCCTCAATCCTGCAACTTCAAAGGCCTCGTTTGAGCTCATACAACCTCCTTTTCAGGTGCTATTTTTTTGGAAAGTGCATGTTTTTTCATCTACTTTCATAATCTATGATCAGATTTCAGAGATTTTGAGTGGAAATTGTACTTTTAGATATTGGTCTTATTTGGCCTATTAGGTACTTGTAAATTGCTTGGATCTTAGTTAGATTTCTTGCATTATCAGTTTGAGTCTCTTTTGGCCTTATTGAGGCAGTTGTAAAATTATAATCAGAAGTCCACTTTGCCATTTTTTGCAAGTGGCCCATTGTATACGCACTACTTATAAAGTGCCAAATCATCACTTTTGGGGGGGTGTTCTTTGATTGAGTGAATTTGGGGGGGTGTCTTGTGTGATTGTGCCTCTCTTTGTGCTCTTTCCACTTTTGTTGCAATGAGTCCTAATAAATTTCCACCTTTAACTCCACATAATTATGCATCATGGAAAATTAAAGTATGGAGTAAATTAATGGCAAAGGGTCTCACACATTACATAGATGGAACAATAATAGCACCACCTGATCCTAAGGCTGATCCAAATGCTCAATTAGAATGGCTCACAAAGAATTGCATGGCTCTTGGAACCTTGCGCAAGTATGTATCAGATGACCTCATTTTTCACATTGAGAAGTGTAAAACAATCAAAGAGGCTTGGGATATGTTTCAGAAATTATATGGTCAAGTTGATGAAATCAGAGGCTATTAGATTGATAATGAGCTCACCAACTTGGATCCCAAGAGTTTTGATACAATCCAAGATTATGTCACCAAAGCAAATGAGCTAAGAGCAAAGCTTAAGGATTGTGGAATTGACAAAAAGGATGCTCAGTTGATATTCAACTTGTTGGACAAGCTTGCACCAGAATGTGCAGCATTTGTGTCTAGCTTCCAAACTCATCGTTTGATAGTGGGGAGTTCTTATGTTATGCCTTCATTTGATGCTTTCACAGAAATGTTAATATTGGAACAATCTAAGTTGTTGAACATGGGGTTTCTCAAGTCTTCAAAGTCCAAGGCTTTGGTGGCTAATCAAGGGAATCAAGGAAGTCAAGGCAAAGATTCCAACAACAAGAAGAAGCACTCTAAGTCTAAGCCACACCAGGAAATAAGACAATCATCCTCTCCATCACAAGGCAATTTTTCATCCTCTTCCAAGAAGGGGACACCACCTAAGAAGGATAAACCAACTTGTGCATATTGCAAGAAGTATGGTCATGATGAGCATCGATGCCATGCAAAGAAAGTTGATGAGTTAACTAATCTTCTCAAGAAAAACAACATCAACTTACCATCCGCCTACACAAAGAAGGATTCATCTCCTTCTTCTTCCTCACAGTCTAAGGGAAAAGGGCAAGCATTTGTGGCTACAACAAGTTCTTCATAGCAATGGATACTTGACTCGGGTGCCTCATATCACATGGGTTCTACAAAGGAGCAGTTTTCTTCATTGGAGCCATCTAAGGTACCTCACATTTACATAGGTGATGATACACAAGTAGAGGTTGAAGGGAAAGGTTTAGTTGACATGGATGATGGAACATTTGAGAATGTTCTCTATGTTCCTAACTTGTCTACCAATCTTCTCTCCATCTACCAAATCACTCACTATGGGAATGGGAAAAAGGTTGAGTTTACACCAGATTCAGTTGTGGTAAAGGAACTTAATGATGATGCCTTGGTAGCAGTGGGACAAGTCAATGATAACTCAAGGCTTTATTCATTCTCCCACTTTGTGCCAAGTTCACCTTCTAGGGCCTTGCTTACTCATTGAAATTCAGAAAGTAAGCTATGGCATGAGTGGTTTGGTCACCTCAACTACCGCTATCTTCAGCAGCTCAGCACTAAAGACATGGTCACAGGTCTACCTTGAATCATTTTTTCAGAGGGTGTATGTTCAGGTTGTTCCATGGGCAAGCATCCCACAGAGAAGTTTGATAAGGGGAAAGCTTGGAGAGCTTTGGAAGTTCTTCAACTTGTTCACAACGATGTAGCAGGTCCAAATCCAGCACCTTCATTTAGTAAGGCCCACTATGTTCTCACCTTCATTGATGACTACTCCCGCTTCACTTGGGTCTACTTTCTCATTCATAAGAGTGAAGTATTTGACAAATTTCAAGACTTCAAGAGTTGTGTGGAGAAGCAATCAGGGAAAGTGGTCAAGATTCTTCATATAGATAATGGAAGGGAATATGTGAACAAAAGACTTGAGGATTTTTGTACATTTGAGGGGATTGATCTTCAACATTCTGTTGCATTCACTCCATAGCAGAATGGGGTTGCAGAATGCAAGAATAGAACTCTCAAAGAAATGGCTAGCTGTATGATACATGCACGTTCTCTTGATCCCACCTTTTGGGCAGAGGCTATCAGTTGTGCCACACACATCCAGAATTGGGTCCCTCACAAAGCTTTGCAAGGTATTACTCCTTTTGAGGCTTGGGCTGGTAGGAAACCGATTGTGAGACATTTCAAAGTCTTTGGGTGTCTAGCATGGGCTCGCATACCTCCACTGAAATGCAAGGCATTGGAACCTCAGAGTCGGCCTTGCATATTTGTTGGATATCCTAAGGGTGTTAAGGCATACAAATTGATGGATCCAGAGACACATGAGGTGTTCATTGAGAGGAGTGTTCACTTTGAGGAAAGCTCTCCTAGCTTAGCCTCTCTACCTCCTCCACCTTCCTCCATTGTGGATAGTGATGTTAGTGATTCAGATGATGAGACTCCTACAACTCTGACTTGCAGGGTTACACCTTCGCAGGGTCCACCTCCAGTTGAGGAGCCTCATTCTCCACCTCCACCTAGACCTCGTTGGGCTCGACAGACACTTGAGTCCACAGGTTCTCTTGTTGGGGATCCTTCAGATACATGGAGAACTCGATCACAACATCAAGATCTTCCACATGCATTCATTGCCACCGCTTCTGATCCATAGACATTTAGGGAAGCTTCAGGGGTTCCTGAGTGGGACCAAGCAATGGAGGAAGAGTATAGTTCCTTGATGAGGAACAACACATGGGATCTAGTCCATCTCCCTAAGGGGAGAAAGATGGTTCGATGTAAGTGGATTTATCGGACCAAGTTTGCAACGGATGGTAGTATGGATAAGTATAAGGCTTGACTTGTTGTGAAAGGTTTCTCTCAGGTTGTAGGTGTTGACTATACTGAGACCTTTGCACCTGTAGCCAAGATGAACTCCATTCGTTTGACACTTGCTATTGCTGCAGCTCATGGTTGGGTTGTACATCAGATGGATGTGAAGAGTGCTTTTCTTCATGGTGATCTTGATAAGGAGATTTATATGGAGCAGCCACAGGGTTTCATCCAGAATACTTCCTTGGTTTGCAGACTAAGGAAATCTCTCTATGGCCTTAAGCAGGCCCCCAGGGCTTGGTACGCCAAGATGGATTCCTTTCTTCTCTCTGCAGGTTTCACCAGGTGTCATTCCGATCCGAATGTCTAGATTTTGCGACAGGATGACTCTCACTTGATACTTGTGCTCTATGTTGATGACTTGATCATTACAGGGAGTACCACATCCATCATTAGCAAGGTCAAATCTGCTTTGCATGATAGATTTGCTATGACTGACGTTTGTCTTTTGCACTACTTTCTTGGGATAGAGATTTCACAGTCACCTTCTGGGATTACACTATCACAGCCCAAGTATGCTCTTGATCTACTTGCACGCTTTCATATGGCTGATTGTAAGCCTGCTCTGACTCCCTTTCTTTCAGGAGTCAAGCTTGGGGCTCAGTGTTCTTCTCCACCAGTTGATGCCACTTTGTTTCATCAGCTTGTGGGTAGTCTCATCTACTTGACCCGTACACGCCCTGATATTTCATTTGCAGTTGGCATGGTTTCCTGCTTCATGCAGGCACCACATGAGCTTCATTGGAAAGTCGCCAAATGCATCCTTCATTACATCCAGGGTACACATCACTATGGGATTCATGATGCAGCAGGCACAGGACTTCGCTTGGTTGGTTACACAGACTCCGATTGGGCTGGCGATCTTGATGATCATAAGTCTACTTCTAGTTATAGTTTTCACCTTGGTTTGGGCCCCATTTGTTGGCAGAGAAAGAAGCAACATGCTATTGCTCTCTCTTCGACTGAGGCTGAGTATTGAGGCGCTGTGAACGTAGCGACTGAGACCATTTGGCTTCAGCAGATTCTCACAGATTTTGGATTCACCACTCCATGACCGACAGTTCTACATTGCGACAATCAGAGTGCTATTGCAATCTCGAAGAACCTAGTCCAGCACTAGCGGACCAAACACATCGAGATCCATATGCACTATATCCGAGAGCTCATTCAGGAGCAGGTCATTGATTTGCAGTATTGTCCTACAGCAGAGCAGGTTGCTGACATATTCACCAAACCTTTCACTGAGAGTAAGTTCCAGCAGTTGCAAGCTCTCTTGGGGGTGCGGGATGTGTCATTAGAGGGGGTCAGCTGACTTCTCCTTCCTCTCTTATGGGGGGGACTTTTTCCTCTTTGAGGTTTTGTCCTTCTTCTTTGAGAGTCTTTTGTACATTCATCTCTCTTTTGGGGGGGAGTTTTTTTCCCACAGGGTTTTCTACCTTTCTCCGTTTGTGAGAGATTGCATTGCATAGTTTCACTTGCATTTGCATATTGTACATGGGTACCTATCATGGCCTAGTAGCCGGGACCCATCTTGCATTGTTGACTTGAGTCTTCATTCCCCTAAGTTGCACTTAAGGGGGGGTGTTGGTGTAAATAAATATTCATTTTGGATATTATTACACTTACTTAAGTTAACTTAGGATAATGCATCTCTTCGTAGTTTGGATTTGAGACACTTAGGGAAGTGTGCACATAGGGATAGAGCTTGTAGGAGAAATTCCACCTTTTGTGGTCTTATTTTGCTGTTACACTCCACATTCGGTGGGTCATCCACCTCTTGTAGAATATTATATTATTTCTCCTACCTACCCTTGTTTCTCATTGAGCCACATGTCATATTTGTGTGCTCATACATCCATATGGCCTTGCCTATATAAGCAGGCCTATATTCATTGTATTGGAAAATCCAGTTGATCATTTTGCATATTGATGAGAATACAGTTTGTTCTTGTCATTCTATTGTCTCTTTTTATGCTTTTCATTGTGCCCTTGATCTTGGCAAAATCCTACACAAACAAATACATCTTGCTTGTAATCCAAAAATTCCAAAAAAATTCAAAAAAATAAATTAAAAAAGTCCAAAAATCGTAAAATATTGATCAAAATGTCCTAAAAAAATCACCAAAAAATCATATAATGTCCTAAAAAAGTTCAAAAAAAAGAAGAAAAACTTATGAAATCGTGAAATTTAGAAAAACAATAAAAAACACAAAAACAATCCATCAATCACAATTCACAATAAATTATCCTTTGCAACGGCAAACATTTGAGCAAACACAACCATAATATCATGCAAAACATTGAGCTTAACAAATCATGCATCAACAGACAAACTACCAAGCTAGCCTACAACTTAGTTGATCGATTTCATGTTAGTTTAATCATCCTTATCAAACAACATGCCTTTACGGATACACCCTTCCTAAAATAGGCACCTATCAGATATCATGTCCTAATGGATACATATTTTATACTTTGGACATCCTATCAAAAAATCATCAAATCGAGAAATACTTATCGTTGGAAAGAAGATCAGTATGGTTGTTGATTCGTTTGGTCAAGTTAGTCTTATCTTTTATTTGATTCATCTTTTATTAATTGGCGACATGTCATGTTCTTCTGCTACTCAAGGATGTCCACAAGTGACTAGAGGAGCCAAGATGGTCCATGATCTTTTTCTTCATTTGTTTTTTGTGGTGTGAACCAATGAAGTTCTAGGGAAATGGTATTTTTGGTATTTGTATGGTACATTCATTTGGCAAGTATCCTATACAAAAATGAAAGTCAAGGATATCTATGCTTGTGACTATCACACATACCTCAACCCTTAATACAACAACCTTGGGATGGACAAATTCACTCCTTGTCGGTAATGTGTTTGTTTCTGCAATGGGATATTATTCACACCTTTTTTCCTTATACCTTGGTGTACAAAGCTCCATTGACACATAATAAGGCTTGCACTATAATAAATACATAAGAATTCATGATAGTTTCATTTCCTCATATCAACTATTCTATTTCCTAACATTCTTCACTTCTTACTAATTTCATTCTTCACTTTCATAATATCTTCATCATTCATCCAACTTTCATCTATTATTTGTCTTATATGGGATGTGTCCTTCTTGAAACTAGACATGATCATCTATCTTTGTCTTAGAAATGATGTATCCTTCCTAAAACTAGATGTTTTGATCATCTTTTTCTTATACAAAATGTGTCCTTGAAACCAGACTTGATCTTTATCCAATTAATCCAATCAATCCAATCAATCAATCTACAAATCACTCCTACCATTTATTCTAGTCATTCTAGTATCTCACATTCTTCTTCTTTTGAGAGATCATTCATTATTTTAATGCACGAAAAATCTCTCGAGCGGGCATCCTACTTCCATCTCTTGACATATTGGGGCACAATATTTTTTTGTTTTCTTTGAAACAACGTTGTTTTGTTATTGTCTCAAAGAGGTGCAAATGTAGACACCTAAATGTTAGGATAACTGGTGAACAAATGAAAGTGGGGGGGGGTGAATTAGTTGTTAACAGATTATAACATTTAATCCACAATACAACCTTTAACCAGATTAAGTACTGGTAAAGCAGAAATAGGTACCGGTAATCAATTAAAATTAACAATGAAACATATACTCAACACAATGCAATCATACCACATAGCACCATGATTTGTACATAAAAAAACCTGGAAAGGTAAAAACCACGGTGGGAAGCCTACCCACAATCAGATGATACTTCTGCAGAAAGTATGTGATAAAATGAGGGGCATGCACATGCAGGAAGGCACACTGCCTAGAGCGTAATGCTCATTACAAAAGAGTCTCACTAACTACAGAGAGGTTAAAACTACCTCAAGATATTTGGACAACAATCCAATAGAGTGAACTGCTAGAGATAGCATCTACCATGCCTAATTACATTCCTGGCTAAGTTCAACACCGAAGGCCTTTGACCTCTTCCTTAATCCCAATTTGATCCTCAATGATTGACCCAAATTCCTTCGCATATGATATTACATTCCATGACCATGATACCCGATCTACAATGAGATCTTACATTTATTTATACCACCCTAAGGCCTAATCCAATTAGATTGGCGACCTAAAAGATATTATAATAAGATCAATACATAAATCCATATTTCAATGATATGCCATGTCAGCCTAAGACCAAAACAACAATAATAAATCCATAAATCATCCCGAAACATCCCATTAATGTTTAGAGTACACGTTAACATGATACCAATCCATAACCTAGATAGGCACCAGACCTATTATGGGTCCACCACTCCAAAGAAATGTCTTTAAGGAGTTGAAGCATGATCAAAGAACATCTTCAGCATTCTAAAATCCATTTAGAAGCTACACCAACACCACTTATGCATCCTATCACGATTCCTCAGTGAAAGCTCTGCCGGTAAAACCTTCAACCAATGTTGGTAAGGGTTTACAAGAATGTATGATAACATCTGATTACCAAGTCAATACCAACTGACCAAAACAGGTCCTAAGAGCATGTAACACATAAAATCAAACATACTCCATTGATAGAAACATGTTGAAAGTGTCCAACAGATAATCTCTTCTATTGGTAACACTAGATCTTCTACCAGTAACCAAAACCCGTTTGTCGGTAACCATACATAATAGCTAGTGTTGACATCAATGCAACACATAATCAATTCATCCATAATGCCAACAATCTCCCCCTCTGGCATTGACGACAACACTAGATGTGAAAAACATCTAAGTACTAAGAAATGCCAAACAAGTCTCACTTTGTGGAAGACAACCAACAATCTCCTAAATTTGTGTGAATGATATCTCTATACAATTCTAAATAAATATCTCCCCCTAATGTATACAACTCCTTTTTTTATTTTTCACATCAATATCTCTCCCCCTTTGACAACAATGCCAGAAATCTAATAAAAATATCAAAGCAATAATGTAATCCACAAAGGTGACTACTCCCCCTAAGTAGTAGCACCACTCATCAATGCTAGAATGAATAATATCTCAGATAATGCATACCGGATTGATGACAAACTGCATTAATCAAGTCTCTCTCGAAGGGGCAGAAACCCCTAACCTATCTCTTAAATACTCAAATGATTCCTTAGACAATGGTTTAGTGAATATATCTGCAATCTGTTCTTTAGTGTTCACATAAACCAATTTGACTTCCTTTCCTTCTACCTTGTCCTTCATAAAGTTATACTTTATTGATATATGCTTAGTCTTAGAGTGAAATACCAGATTCTTAGACATGTCAATAGCTGCAGAGTTACCACAGTAGATAACTACTGGTTCACTATAATTTACCCTGACATCCTTCAACATTTGTTCAATCCAAAAGACTTGCATGCAATTAGTTGCTACTGCAACATACTCAACTTCTGTAGTAGATAAAGAGATGCATGACTATTTTTTGCTGATCCATGAAACCAGTTTCTTTCCAAGAAAGAAAGCTCCACCAGAAGTGCTCTTCCTGTCATCAGTATCTCCTGCCCAATTTGAGTCAGTATATGCACATAAAGTGAAATCATCATTTTTAGAATACCATAAGCCATATTCTATTGTTCCTTGCAAATACCAGAATATCCTCTTTACTGCATATTCATAATTTTATTTAGGATTACTTTGATATCTTGAAACAATACTTAGTGCATTCATAATATCTGGTCTAGTCTGAGTTAGATATATCAGACCACCAATCATAGACTTATATCTTGTCAGATTTACTAGTGTAGAAGTATCCTTGATAGATAATTTCTCACTTTTCACCAGAGGAGTACTTACTGCTTTAGAATTATCCATACCAAACTTCTTCAACGATTGCCTTAGATACTTAGTTTGATAGATAAAAATGCCTTTGTCAGTTTGAGTAATCTACAAACCTAGGAAATTTTTTATCTCACCAATCATGGACATTTCAAATTCATTCTTCATATCGTTAGCAAATTCCATGCACAATTTATCTTCTCCTCCAAAAATGATATCATCAACAAATTTTTCAATAATCAGAATATCATCATCAGTAATTTTGTAATACAAATTACTGTCAGCACTACCTTTAGTAAAACCAAGCTTCAAAAGATATTTATCCAACCTTGCATACCAAGCTCTAGGAGCTTGTTTCAAACCATATAAAGGTTTTCTCAATCTGCAAACCATATCTTTATCATCTGTCAATGAAAATCCATTAGGCTTCTAAGTGTATACTTCTTCCTCAAGTTCACCATTAAAAAATGCACATTTAACATCCATTTGATAAACCTTATAGTTCTTATAAGCTGCATAGGCAAGAAATAGTCTAACAACTCCAATTCTAGCTATAGGTGTAAATGTCTCACCATAATCAATTCCTTCCATTTGAGAATATCCTTTACAAACCAATCTATCCTTGTTTCTTACAAATTGACCATCCACATTTAGTTTATTCCTAAAAACCCATTTAGTTCCAATAAAATTCTTATTTTTAGGCTGGGGAACTAAAGTCCAAGTTTCATTCTTCTCTATCTGATCTAATTCATCTTCCATATCCTTTAACTAATGTTTATCCTTACAAGATTCAATAACAGTTGCTAGTTCAATTTGAAAAATAAAACATACCTCTTCATTAGCCAGTCTCCTTCTAGTCATAAATCCCTTGTTCCTATCTCCAATGATTTGATCTTCAGAAGGATTTAATCTTACATACCTTGGTGTCTTCTAAACTTTAGGTTCATTGCTCTGATCATCAGTCACATTTGAATTTTCTGATTGTGCCAGTGTAACTGCCTTAGATTCCTATATCGATTGAGGCATTGCTAGTTCAGTTATGATCATTTCCACTATCGGTTCCCTATCATATGATATAGAATGATTTCTGTACTGCTCATCTACTTTCACATTAGCACTCTCCATAATTTTCTGCAATCTTTTGTTATAACATCTATATGCTTTGCTTTGAATTGAGTAACCAAGAAATATGCCTTCATCATATCTAGGATCAAACTTTCCAATTGAATGATCTCTTTAGATATAGCATTTACTTCCAAAAATTTTGAAATACTTAACAGTAGGTGTATGTCCAAACCATAGTTCATAAGGGGTCTTATTAGTTTCACCTTTGATGTGAACTTTGTTGAATGTGTAGGCTGATGTACTCACTGCTTATCTTTAGTAGATACAAGGCAATTTGGCTTCCATCATCATAGATCTTTCTGCATCCAAAATGGTTCTGTTCTTTCTTTCCACTACTCCATTTTACTGAGGAGTCCTAGGTGCAGATAGTTGTCTCCTGATTCCATATGTCTCACAATAACTTTTAAATTCATGAGAAGTGAACTCACCTCCTTGATCTGATCTTAGACATTTGATTTTCAATCCAGTTTCAATTTCAACCTTTTCTTTAAAGATCTTGAATTTATTAAAAGCTTCAAACTTCTCCCTTAGAAAAGTCATCCACATCATTCTAGAATTGTCATCAATAATCAACATTAAAAACCTATCACCTTGAAAGCTTCTAGTCCTTGCTGGACCACATAAGTCAATATGAATCAAATCAAGTACATCATTAGATTTATCATGTATGCTCTTAAAATAACTTCTAACTTGCTTTCCCAATTGACATTCCTTACATACCAGATTATGAGGCTTCATAAGCTTAGGTATATCTCTAACTGCCTTAGTTGAATTGATGTTAACAATACAATCAAAATTAACATGACACAACCTCTTATGCCATAGCCAACTCTCATCAATATGAGTAATCAAACATTTCTTATTACCAGTGTTCAAGTGAAATATACTACCTCCAGTCTGAATATTGGTTGCAATATCGAAACCAGTCTTGTTAATGATTTTGTATTTTTTATCTTTAAACTGAAGTTGGAAACCTTTGTCCACCAATTGATCAACACTCAAAAGATTATGCTTTAAACCTTCTACATAATAGAAATTATCAGTGTTATGCTTGCCATCCAAAGAAATAATACCTCTACCTTTGATCATACATGCTTTGTCATCTCCAAATCTGACTTGACCGCCATTGCATTCTTGCAGGGATAAAAATTTCCCTTTATCTCTAATCATATGATGTGAGAATCCACTATCAATTACCCATTCATCCTTATCTTTAACTTTTGCTGCTAGGGCCTTTTCTTCATTCTTGATAGCTAGTTCCGTTTCAACTTCCTTTAAAGCATAGAAAACCCATTCCTTTCCATTTCTGGATCCACCTGTAGAGTCTTCTGCCAGTTCATCCCCAGAGTCATCGGTTACTCCTTCCTCATCTGCAATGTAGCATTGTTTACTTTTCTTGAATCTATATCTGTTCTGGTTAGGCTTAAAAGATTTCTTAACTCTTTCCTCAAACCTTGCATTCCTTTTAGGACATCTGGATGCAAAATGACCAGTCTTATTACATGCAAAACATTTAAAAGGTGCTTTTCCTTCATACTTACTTCCTATCGGTCCTTTAGGTACTCTTCTAGAAAATAAGGCTTCAAGTTGCTCAGGTTCTTCATCTTCTTTCCGCATGTCTTCCAATTCTTTTGCATATAGGACTTTCCAATCACTTTTGTTGGTAGATGATGATGATGATGATGATGATGATGATGATGATGCATGAAAAGCAGGTTCAAACTTTACAGCTCCAGAAGATCCAAATTCTTCAAGCTCAAAAGCAGAAAATTTCCCAATCACAATGTCTCTGTTAACTAAAGTGTTTGCCATTGTTCTCAACTCATTAATTGCTGTTGCCTTCATCTTGTAATCCAATGGAAGGGCTCTCAAGACTTTGAAAACTATTTCATCTTCACTCAAAAATCCTCTACAACATTGAATTCCCATAACAATCTCATTTACTCTTTCCATAAACACAACAATTCTTTCATTATCTTCCATTTTCAAGTTTTCATATCTTATTCGGTAACCATCAAGTTTAGAAATTTTGACAGTAGGGTCACCTTCATTTAGAGTTTGCATTTTGTCCCACATAACCTTTGCCGATGATTTAACAGTCAATCCCATGATTTGCTAATCAGTAAGTACACACAAGAGGGCTTCTCTAGCTCTGCAATCATTTTCAATATTCTTATCCAAGTTCACAGGAGCAGAATTACCAGATGCCGGATCATAAGGTGTGTATCCTTTCTGAGTGATCTCCAAAATATCCTTGCCAAGACATCTAAGATGAGTCTCCATTCAAATCTTCCATATCCCATAATTTGTTCCATCAAGCTTAGGGATTTCTCTTCTGAAGATAGTTGCCAGTGGATTAGAAGTGTTAGCTTCCATAGGATCTACCTCAAGTGGTTAAGCTTCTGCGAAAGAGGACCAAAGCTCTGATACCAATTGTTAAGATAATTGGTGAACAACTAAGAGGGGGGGGGGTGAATCAGTTGTTCATAGATTATAACTTTTAATCCACAATACAACCTTTAACTAGATTAAGTACCAGTAAGCATTTAAACTTAACAATGAAACATATACTCAACATAATGCCATCATACCATATAACACCATGATTTGTACGTGGAAAACCTAGAAAGGGAAAAACCACGGTGGGAAGCCTACCCATAGTCAGATGACACCTTTGCAGAAAGTATATGATACAATGAGGGGCCTACACATGTAGAAAGGGACACTGCCTAGAGCATACTGCTCATTACAAAAGAGTCCCACTGACTACAGAGAGGTTAAAACCATCTCAAGATATCTAGACAACAATCCAATAGAGTGAACTGTTAGAGATAGCTGTTGGTATTTTGGTATGGTTTTGTCATTGATGTCAACACCTACTAAACACTTATCAACTCTGGCACTTTGGAGAATCAACAACATTCACTGGCAAGCAAATGACTTATGAATAGTCACTGATATCTACTACACCGACAGGATATAATGATCACCAACACTTGGAAGGGCATGGAAAACACTTGGTTATGTTGAAGACAACATGTGGTCACCTTGTCTTGGAGTTTTGTTAATTGGCATATTCGTATTTACATATTTGCTGTTACCGGCAAATAGGTCCAGGTTACACCGACAGGTTTATCTTTTCTAGATCAGCATGGCACGCTATGAAGATAACTTATTATTGTTGTAAATGCATTAAGCTGACATGGTGAATCAGTTATTGCATTGGGTATTAATTGATTTGTAAATTAATTTTATTATTTTATCCTTTAGAGCTGACCTACTAAAATTGGTCTTAGGGTATGGTATAAAAGAAAGATCCTATTTGTAAGATCGGATGTGGAATGCGAAAAAGGATTCTGTGAAGGTATATGCGAGAATAAGCAGAGCTATACATGCAGATATCATTTGAAGGTTGAAGGAGGGTTTTTGTGAAGACAATCAAAACTACATCGGTATTGAATCTAGCATATGAAGATACCATTTTGAGCAGTACATTCTTATTGGATTTAACCATCCAATTGTAGTCAGCGTGACTCCCATTTTGTGTTTGAATAGTGAGCTCTAGGCGCTTGGCCTTTCTGCATGTGTAGACCCATTTGTATACAGTTACTATCTGCAGTAGTATCATCTAATTGTGGGTAAGGTTTCCCACCATGGTTTTCCCCCTTACAGGGTTTCCACGTACAAATATTGGTGTTATGTGTTGTGGATGACTTTGTCTTTTTGTTTCATGCATTAATCTTTATCGATATTACAATTATTTGATAAAACTATCCACCGGTATAACAAACTGTTTCATCGGTATTAAGCAGAAAGTTGACTAAGTTGTTTTTGGTTTAAATTCATTTGACAACTAATTCACGCCCTCCTCTCAGTTGTCTCCAGGACCTAACGATTGGTATCAGAGCTTAGTCCTCTTTTTGCAGAAGTTTAACAACTTGAGGAGATCCAATGTCTACTAACTATTTCAGGAAGGACAGTCCTAAACTTGATGGAACCAACTATGGCATATAGAAGATCAGAATGGAGACACATTTAAATTGCATTGGAAAGGACATCTGGGATGTTACAAAGACTGGTTATTTTGTTCCTACTCCTGGTCAGCCTAATCCACCTAGCTTGGGAAAAGATGAGGAAAATGATTGCAAAGCAAGAGAAGCACTTTTGAGCACATTAACAGATCAGAAAATCATGGGATTATCAAATAGGTCTACTGCTAAAGCTATTTGGGATCATTTGGAAACATTGCATGAAGGAGATTCCACAGTCAAAATTACAAAAGTTGAAAGCTTCCGGGTCAGGTATGAACATCTGAAAATGGAAGAAGATGAAAGGATTTATGCTTTTATGGAAAGAGTAAATGAAATTGTTTTGGGTGTTAAATGTTATGGAGGAACCTTAAGTGAGGATGAAATTATTTCAAAAGTTTTAAGAGGATTGCCACTGACATATAAAATGAAAGTCACTGCTATAAATGAGTTAAGAACAATGCCTAATACATCAGTAACTAGGGATACATTGATTGGAAAACTTTCAACTTTTGAAATTGAGGAATTTGGTCCTGTTGCTACTATAAAGATAGATTTAGCCTTTAAAGCATCTACATCATCTGCACCGTCATTTGACAAATCATATTGGAAAACCTTTTATGCAAGAGAACTTGAAGAAAGTAGGAAAGAAAATGAAGAACTTGAAGAACTTGAAGCACTATTTGCAAGGAAAATGCCTAAAGGTCCAGTTGGAAGTAAGTATGAAGGTAAAGCACCCTTTAAATGTTTTAACTGTAGTAAGATTGGTCATATGGCTTCTCGATGCCTTGATAGACATGCTAGACTAAGAGAAGAAGTTAGAAGAACATACAAGCCTAACCCTGAATATCAAAGATACAGATTTAAGAAGAATAAAGACAAATCTTGTTAGCTTGTTGATGAAGGAGTGACTAATGATTCTAATGAGGATCCAGTAGACAATAGATGGGTTTTTGTTGCTATAAAATAAGATCAACCGACACCTACTGCTCAACTGGTAGAACAAGCCTTGGTAGCTAAAGTTGAAGATAAGGATGAGTGGATCATTGATTCAGGATGCTCACATCATATGAGAGGAGATAAAGGTAATTTCTTGAACTTTCAAGAATACAATGGAGGCTTAATGAGATTTGGAGATGATAAAGCTTGTTTGATCAAAGGTAAGGGTACAATATCTCTTGATGGTAAGCATAACACTGACGATGTTTACTATGTTGAATGTTTAAAGCATAATATTTTGAGTGTTGGTCAATTAGTTGAGAAAGGATTTCAGGTATAATTTAAAAATGGAAAATGCAAAATCATGAATAGAACTGGTTTGGAAATTGCAACCGGTAATGAAACTAGAGGTAATATCTTTCATTTGAATAATAGTGAAAAGACGTGCTTGATTGCACATATTGATGAAAGTTGGCTATGGCATAAGAGAATCTATCATGTAAATTTTGATTGCATGGTGAAAATCATACTAAGGCAGTTAGAGAATTACCTAAAATTGTCAAACCTCATAGTACAGTATGTAAGGAATGTCAATTTGGAAAACAAGTTAGACCTACTTTTAAAAGTATTCTAGAAAAATCCAATAATGCTCTTGACTGTGGTCTAGCTAGAACTAAAAGTCTACAAGGTGATAGATATTTCATGCTAATCATTGATGACTATTCTAGAATGTGTTGGGTTACTTTTCAAAGAGAAAAATCAGAAGCAGTTGGAAAGTTCAAACTATTCAAAGCTATGGTATAAAATGAAACTGGTAAGAAAATCAAATGTATGAGATCAGATCAAGGAGGTGAATTTACATCTAAGGAATTTAATACATTCTGTGAAGTGAATGGAATTAGAAGACAACTGTCGGCACCTTGGACACCACAGCAGAATGGAGTTGTTGAAAGGAAAAACAAAACTATCTTGGATGCAACAAGAAGTATGTTATAAGAAGCAAACCTACCACATGTATATTGGAGAGAAGAAGTAAGTACAATGGTCTATACATTCAACAAAGTTCACATCAAAGGTGAAACCGGTAAGACCCCTCATGAACTATGGTTTGGTATTACTCCTACTCTTAAATATTTCAAAATTTTTGGAAGTAAATGCTATATCAAAAGAGATGAGTATATTGGCAAATTTGATCCTAGAAGTGATGAAGGAATATTTCTTGGTTATTCATGTAAGAGTAAGGCATATAGATGTTTTAACAAAAGATTACAAAAAATTGTTGAGAGTACAAATGTAAAGATTGATGAACAATTCAGAGGAACTTCAAGGTATATAGACTTTGAACCGGCAATAGAAATTTTGACAAATGAACCTACACTAAACCCACCAGTACGGAATGAAGATCCAATTACCCTGGTATCATCTGAAAATTCCACAGTAACTGAGGAACAACAACAAACAAAGACACCTCGATATGTAAGACTGAATCATTCCGAAGATCAGATAATTGGAAACAAGTATAAAGGAGTTATGACAAGTGGAAGATTGGAAAATGAAGAGGTATGTCTTATTTCTCAAATTGAACCATCATTAGTTAATGAGGCATGTGAAGATAAATATTGGATTAAAGCTATGGAAGAAGAATTAGAACAAATTGAGAAGAATAACACTTGGACATTAGTTCCCCGGGCTAAAGATAAAAATGTGATTGGAACCAAATGGGTATTCAGAAACAAATTTAATGAAGATAGCAAGGTAATTAGAAATAAAGAAAGACTAGTGTGTAAGGGATATTCTCAGAAAGAAGGAATTGATTATAATGAAACCTTTGCACCGGTAGCTAGAATTGAGGTAGTTAGATTATTTTTGGCTTTTGTAGCACATAAGAACTACAAAGTATATCAAATGGATATTAAATGTGCATTTCTAAATGGAGATCTTGAAGAAGAAGTTTACATTGAAAAACTTGATGGATTTTCCTTGATAGAAAACAAAGATATGGTTTGTAGGTTAAGGAAAGCATTGTATGGGTTGAAGCAAGCTCCAAGAGCTTGGTATGCAAGATTGGATAAGTATCTTTTGAAGATTGGTTTTTCTAAAGGTAATGTAGACAACAACTTATATTATAAAGTGACTAATGATGACATCTTGGTTATAGAAGTTTTTGTTGATGATATAATCTTTGGAGAAGAAGATGGATTATGTAAAAAAAATTCTATTAAAATGCAACAAGAATTTGAAATGTCTATGATTGGAGAAATAAAATTCTTTCTAGGATTGCAAGTTTCTCAAACTGATAAAGGTATATTCTTGAGTTAATCCAAGTACTTAAAAGAGTTACTAAAGAAATTTGGGATAGAGAACTCTAAACCGTTAAGCACACCTATGACTACAAATGACAAATTATCAGTAAGGGATGAATCTACACCTGTTAATCCGACTAGGTACAAATCTATGATAGGAGATTTACTGTATCTGACACAAACCAGACCTGATATCATGAATGTAGTATGTATTGTTTCAAGATTTTAGAGAAATCCTAGAGAAAATCATGAATCAACAGTAAAAAGGATTTTCTGGTACTTACAAGGCACTTCAGATCTTGGATTATGGTATCCTAGAAATGAAAACTTTGAACTATGTGCATACACAGATGCAAATTGGGCAGAAGATTTGGATGATAAAAAAAGCACCACCGGTGAAGCATTCTTTCTTGGAAGCAGACTAGTTTCTTTGTTAAGTAAGAAACAAAGTTGTACATCTTTATCAACAACAGAATTAGAATATGTTGCAACAACAACTAACTGTACATAGGTATCATGGCTTAAGAAAATGTTGAAGGACATAAAGGTAAAATGCAAGGAACCTATTATTATCTATTGTGATAACACTGCAGCTATTGATATATCTAAGAATCCGGTATTACATTCTAAAACCAAACATGTTTCTATCAAACTGAATTTCCTAAGGGAACATGTTGAAGCAAAAGAGATAAAACTGGTTTATGTGAATACTAAAGAGAAGATTGCAGATATTTTCACTAAACCTCTGCCTAAGGAGACTTTTGAATATCTCAGAGACCAGCTTGGGGTCATACCCCCATCAGTAGAGACTTAGGAAGTTGTTGATTGTCATCAACCGATAGAATTAACAGAGAAATCTTTTATTCTGGCTATGATGAGGAAGCTACTTCTCAGGGGGAGTAGTTGGTATACTGAATTGGTTGGTATTTTTTACTTTGGCATTTGATGTCAAAGGGGTAGAGATTGGTATGGAAAAACACAAGGAAAACACATGTTGCTCCTAGAGGGAGAGATTGTTATTTGGGAGAGATTATTACTCTCTGTATTAGTATTTTGATTTCTGGTTATGATCTCTTTTTGGGAGATTGTTGGTTTTTGGTATTTGGCATTTCTGTTTTGGCACTTTGATGGTTTTTCCATCTTGTGTTGCCATCAATGCCAAAGGGGGAGATTGTTGGTATTTTGGTATGGTTTTGTCATTGATGTCAATACCTACTAAACACTTACCTTTGGAGAATCAACAACATTCACTAACAAGCAAATGACTTATGAATAGTCACCAGTATCTAGTACACTAGTAGGATATAATGATCACCAGTACTTGGAAGGGAATGGAAAACACTTGGTTATGTCAAAGACATCATGTGGACACCTTGTCTTGGAGTTTTGTTAATTGGCATATTCATATTTACATATTTGCTGTTACCGGCAAATAGGTCCAGGTTACACCGACAGGTTTATCTTTTCCAGATCAGCATGGCACACTATGAAGATGACTTATTATTGTTGTAAATGCATTAAGCCGACATGGTGAATCGGTTATTGCATCGAGTATTAATTGATTTGTAAATTAATTTTATTATTTAATCCTTTAGAGCCGACCTACTAAAATTGGTCTTAGGGTATGGTATAAATGAAATAGCTTATTTGTAAGATCGGATGTGGAATGCGAAAAAGGATTATGTGAAGGTATATGCGAGAATAAGCAGAGCTATACACGTAGACATCATTTGAAGGTTGAAGGAGGATTTTTGTGAAGACAATCAAAACTACACCGGTACTAAATCCAGCATATGAAGATTCTATTTTGAGCAGTACATTCGTATTGGATTTAACCATCCAATTGTAGTCAGTGTGACTCCCATTTTGTGTTTGAGTAGTGAGCTCTAGGCGCTTGGCCTTTCTGCATGTGTAGACCCCATTTGTATACACTTACTATCTGCAGTAGTATCATCTGATTGTGGGTAAGGTTTCCCACCGTGGTTTTTCCCCTTACAGGGTTTCCATGTACAAATATTGGTGTTATGTGTTGTGGATGACTTTGTCTTTTTGTTTCATGCATTAATCTTTACCGGTATTACAATTATCTGATAAAACTGTCCACCAGTATAACAAACTATTTCACCAGTATTAAGCAGAAAGTTGATTAAGTTGATTTTGGTTTAAATTCTCTTGACTACTGATTCACCCCCCCCTCTTAGTTGTCTCTGAGAGATAACAATAGCATCTACCATTCCTGATTATACTCTCAGTTAAGCTCAACATCGGAGGCCTTTGACCTCTTCCTTAATCCCAATTTGATCCTCAATGATTGACCCAAATTCCTTCACATATGATATTACATTCCACGACCATGATGCCCGATCTAGAATGAGATCTTACATTCATTTATACCAACCCTTAGGCCTAATCCAATTAGGTTGGCCACCTAAAAGATATTATAATAAGATCATTACATAAATCCATATTACAATGATATGCCATGTCGGCTTAAGACCAAAACAACAATAATAAATCCATAAATCATCCTGAATCATCCCGATAACATGTAGAGTACACGTTAACATGATATCAGTCCATAAGATATATAGGCACCAGACTTATTCTAGATCCACCACTCCAAAGCAATGTCTTCAAGCAATTGAAGCATGATCAAAGAACATCTTCAACATCCTGAAATCCATTTAGAAGCCACACCAACACCACTTATGCATCCTGTCACGATTCCTCAGTGAAAGATCTACCTAGGAAAACCTTAAACCAATGCTGGTAATGGTTTACAAGAATTTATGATAGCATCCGATTACCAAGTCAATACCAACTGACCAAAACATGTCCCAAGAGCATGTAACTAATAAAATCAAACATACTCCATTGATCCAAACATGCCAGAAGTGTCCAACAGAAAATCTCTTCTGTCGGTAACCTTAGATCTTCTACTTGTAACGAAAACTTGTTTACTAGTAACCATCCATAATATCTAGTGTTGACATCAATGCAACACATAATCAATTCATCCATAATGCCAACACTAAAAATGTCTCATTTCTAACATCTAATTATTCATCTTCATTAATTAAATAATTATTTAATTATTTAATTAAGCTAATTATTTATTCTTTTGAATTAATCAAATCATCATTCAATCAACATTACTAATTATTCTAATTATGTCTAATCACCATTTAATCATTTAACCTCTTCTTTATATTAATTAAATAATTTATTATTTGATTAATTATAATTTAATACCTTAATTAAATAATCTTTATTATTTAATTAAATCTAATTTCAAATGATTAAATAATTTCTTTTAATTATTTAATTAATTAATTCATTCTTTATTAATTCAAATTCAAAATTCAAAATCCCCCAAATTCTAATTTCATCTAATTTCAATCAATGTGCATTTCAATTTCATGATTTCAAAAATCGAAATTCAACTTGAATGAAAATTAAAATTAAATTTCAAATAAAAAATCCTACAACACATGCTAAAATCCTAACAGGTCAATCTTGATCAATCAATTCAGTTATCTTCCATTCATCTTTTTCAACTCTAAATCAACTTTTTGTAACAAGACAAAAAACTTAGTTAACTAGTCAATCTATTCAGTCATCTCTTTAATCTATCTAGTCATCTAATCAATCAATTTAGTTCAACTATCAATCAAATCTTTAGCTCACTTCAATTTCACCTCTTAATAAATTTGTTCTCAAATGAATCTCAACCATCCATTCCTCTCATCCAAAATCTATAAATTGAGCATCCATTTCCCAAATTCAATAATCATGAACTTTGAATCTTTGTGCGATTTTGCAGGTTGATAATTGCAACACTAAGAGCCAACATTACCCAAAGAAGAGAAGGACAATGGAATCCACACATTGCGAATATGGAGTTTTCATTTGATTAATTGTCTTATTTGCCAAGCTTTTATTGATTTATGTTTAAGACTGGTTAATTAGTTGGTTTTTTGTGATTTCATTTACCCTAATTAGCTTATTTATGATGATTTTTGACGTAAAAACAACTAAATCAATAAGAGAATAATCTAATATGTCAATATGTCAATAAGACCACCTTCATCACATATTTCTAGTTATGTCATAAATTTAGCAATCTTAGTAGTCATAACTTAATTTTATATGTTGCTATTGTTTTGTCACTTGTCTATAAGCTTGTTTCCATCGGCATGATGATAAATCCAACTTTTGACTTCCACAATCAGAACCAACAACCAAAACTTGGTTTGCAATATAATGTGAAATTCAGAACATAAAAATAGCTTAGCATAAAGAAATGTATGCACCAACCATGGACTCAATAAATGCATGGTAATAAGTACTCAAAATTGGAATTAATATTATGATAAATGCATGGTAATAAGTACTCAAAATGGAATTAATATTATATTCAACATCCTTTTCTATTCATTATTATTTTATTTTTTCATCGTTAGATTTTAGTATCTTTATCTAATAAATTATGAATATCCTAATTCATTAAGAGTGTCCTAGATTCATCACAACTGCCCTTAATTTATTAGGACTATCATAACTTCATTAGGATTGTCTTAAGCTTATTATGGAAGTCCTATGAATGACATTCATAGATTAATTTGAACTGTCATAAATTCATTATGGAAGTCATAACGAATGTAGGTTAATCATATAAATTCATTAGGACTTCTCTTCCAACTCTTCTCTCTCTCTCTCTCTCTCTCTTTATCAACTAATTTTATTGTCTTGATTGTTCATGTACAATTAGAAATCATCATCATGTCGAGGAAAAGATGATACAAGCTAACATGGGAGGAGCATGAAGTTAAGAATGCAAATACAAGAGACAATATGAGGCAACTGTTGGCCATGTGGTGGAATTGATTATGTGTTGCATTGATGTTTTGTCATTGATGCCAACACTAGCTATTTGGATGCTTTACCGACACCCTTCTGGTCCTGGTAGGTTGAGTAGTTTTTGGTTGGTTTGGATCCGGTATGATCCAGTAGGCTCCGATATAGTTTGGTTATGGAATTGGCTTATTCATGATACTCATGTTCATATTCAGTAAGTTGGTTTTGGTTAGGTGATCAGATGCTATCCTATTTGCTTAGAAGCTTGGCTTCTAGTTCCAGCGAGGGTTTCACCAATAGAGCTTTTCATGAAGATCTTTGATGAATTGCATAAGTGGTGTTGGTACAGCTTATGGTGAAGTTTTAGGATGCTGTTGGTGATCATGTCCGAGACTTGATAGATGGAGATCATTGCTTTAGCGTATGGACCTATATTGGGTCCCAACTAATCTAGGTTATGGAGCGGCTTAATGAAGCATGTGGATTGGACCTCTCGATGTGTTTTTAGGATGTCTTATGTGTTGGATATTATTTGTTTGGTCTAAGGCTGACATGTTTTGTAATTGTGCAATTGGTTTATTGTCTTGTGGCCAACCTGATTGTTTATGGCCGAGGGTTTATATATATAAATGTAAGATCTCATTGAAGATCATATAGTAGAGATCGTGGTTATGAAGTGGATATGTAATGTGTGAATAATGTAATATCATTTAGGTAGAGGATTTGGTCAATCATTGGAGATTGAATTGGGTTTATGTAAGAGGATTTAGTCCTCTAGTATTGAGCTTAACTAGAACCATACTCAGGCATAGGAGATGCTATCGTTTGTAGTTCAACACCTCCGGATTGTAGTCTAGATTTCTATGTAGTCAATGAGACTCCTTTTGTGATGAGCAGTGTGCTCTAGGCTGTTGGCCTTCTTGCAAGTGCATGCCCCTCAATTGTAATTCACATACATATTGCAAAAGTATTATCTGACTATGGGTAGGCTTCCCACCGTGGTTTTTCCCTTAACGAGTTTTCCACGTATAAATCTTGGTGTCATGTGGATGGTATTTATTATGTGATTATTGTTTATGCTTAATTGGTTTAACTACTATTTCAATATTAATGTTTTGGGTTCTAGTATTAAAGTTTCAATTGCTTAAGGTTCTGGTAATATGTGATAACTAATTCACCCCCCCTCTCAGTTGTCTTCCGATTATTTGAACTGTCTAACAATTGGTATTAGAGCTTTGGACCTCTCTACAAAAAGCTTAACCACTTGAGTAAGATCCTATGGCAACTAAGAGTTCAAGTTCATCCAGTTCATCCGAAGCTATCTTTCGGAGAGATATTCCTAAGCTTGATGGAACAAATTACATAGTATGGAAGATTCACATAGACACTCATCTAAGATGTCTTGGCAAGGAGATTTGGGATATTACACAGAATGGTATCACACCTTATAATTGGCATCTGGAAATCCTCCTCCGACAAACCTAGATAAGGAGCTTGAGAATGATTGTAGAGAAAGAGAATCCCTCTTGTGTGCACTTTGTGATCAACAAATAATGGGATTAACAGACAAATAATCTGGAAAGACTATATGGGATAAGTTGGAGACTCTTAATGAAGGTAACCCTATAGTGAATATTGCTAAACTTGATGGTTACTGGGTTAGATATGAAAACTTGAAGATGGAAGAAGATGAAAGCTACTACTATTAATGAGTTGAGAATAATAGCTAATACATCTGTCAACATAGATACCTTGGTTGGGAAACTCTCTGCTTTTGAGCTTGAAGAATTTGGACCTTCTGGAGCTGTGAATACTAAACCTACTTTTCATGCATCTACATCTACAACTGGTAAGCAAGATTGGAAAGCTTTGTATGCAAAGGAATTGGAAGATATGAAGAGAGAAAATGATGAGTTTGAGCAACTTGAATCACTATTTTTTAGAAGTGTACTTAAAGGACCGTTAGGAAGTAAGTATGAAGGAAGAGCACCTTTTAAATGTTTTGGATGTAATAAGATTGGTCATTTTGCATCTAGATGTCTTGAAAGGAATTCAAGAATTGAAGAAGGAGTTATAAGATATTTTAAGCCTAACCTTAGTTATCAGAACAAGTATAAGTAGAGGAAAAACATAGAAAAATCATGCTACATATTGGATGAGGAAAGCATTACTGATTCTGATGATGAACCGACATAAGACTCTGCTAGTGGTTTTGGCAATGGGAAGGAATGGGTGTTCTTGGCTATCAAGGAAGATGTTTTGACACTGGAAGAAAATGTACCTGAAGAGAAGGTACTTGCTGCTAAAATTAAAGACAAGGATGAATGGGTAATTGATGGTGTTTTTTCACATCATATGACTAGAGATAAAGGGAAGTTTCTATCTTTTCAGGAATTTGATGGCGATCTAGTTAGATTTGGAGATGGAAAAGCATGTATGATCAAAAGAACAAGAACTATATCATTGGATGGTAAGAACAATATTGATAATGTTTATTATGTTGAAGGTTTGAAGCATAATCTTTTGAGTCTAGGGCAATTGGTGGATAAGGGATTTCAATTACAATTCACGGATGGAAAATGCAAAATCATTAACAAATCTGGTTTGGAGATTGCAACCGGTACTTAGACAAAAAGTAATATATTTCATTTAAATTCCGGTGAGAAGACATGTTTGATTACACAAATTGATGAGAGTTGGCTATGACGTTAAAGGCTATGTCATGTGAATTTTGATTGCATTGTAAAGATCAGCTCAACTAAGGCAGTTAGAGATATACCTAAGATTATGAAGCCCTATAATCCGGTATGTAAAGAATGTCAAATGTGGAAACAATTCGGAACCCCTTTTAGGAGTATACAAGATAATCTAATGATGTTCTTGATCTTATTCATACTGATTTGTGTGGTCATGCTGGAGTTAAAAGCTTTCAAGGTGATAGATATTTCATGCTAATCATTGATGATTATTCTAGAATGATGTGGGTTACTTTTCTAAAGAAAAAATCTGGGGCATTTGAAAATTTTAAAATATTTAAGGCTAAAGTGGAAATTGAGATAGGACTAAAGATTAAATGTTTGAGGTCAGATCATGGTGGATAATTCACATCTGGTGAGTTTAGTAACTTTTGTGAGAGGCATGGTATAAGAAGACAATTTTCTACTCCCTAGACACCTCAGCAGAATGGAGTTGTATAAAGGAAGAATAGAACTATCTTGGATGCTACTAGAATAATGATGATGGAAGCTATTCTACCTCATATCTCCTGGAGAGAAGCATTGAGCACATCAGTTTATACATTCAATAGAGTACATATCAAAGGAGAAACTGGTATGATGGTATGATGAAAGAAAAAGTATCTGATGGATTATTGTGTGATTGAGATTGAGATTGGGAAAGTTTGTATCAGTTCATAGCATACCAGTTCATTCTTCTCTTCCAGTGTTGAAGTGATTCAGATAACATTCTGCCTCTTCATCACAAACAGCCACTCAAAACACCTCTTTATCTCATCACACAAGTCAGACACTAACTTGTGTATTGATGACCTCTGAGGTCATCTTCTTTATCTTTACCAGTGTTCTGCAACACAAGGTGATATCCAAGATATCACATCCTATATTCCTTTATAATAGTGTTGCACATACATCTCTTCTACCGATTGACATCAATGACAACACAATGCCAACATTTAGTATTGACATGTTCCCAATACTGACTTCCCAGACTCTTGATGTAAATTTTTATTCTGTCCCTCCATATCCTATAGTTCTCTTTGTTAAACTTCAAACCTTCTTTCTTCATCATGATCTGCAAGATTTTTACCTCAAGTTGTTAGGCTTAGATCGTAGACTCTGATACCAATTGATGGTATGATGAAATAATAAGTATCTGGTAGATTACTGAGAGGGGGGAGGTGAATCAGTAAATTGAAAAACTAATACAAGCTTTCCCAATCTTAATCTCAATCACACAAAGTAAACTTATCAGTAAAATATCTTTGTCAAGATAAAATCTTCATAAAAAAAATCAATATAAATTGGTTATCTGCTATACCAACTTAACAGTAAACAACATTAAACTTGTAAACATCCAAATACTTTATCATATGTCAACTGACTTCATTTCTCAATGGTTTTGGTTATCATGCCTTATTAGAATAATTAAGTAGTTAATAAAATCAACCATAAGATCATAACCACAAAAACATTCTCCACATGACACAAATATTTTTTGATGCGGAATCCCAAAATAGGTAAAAACCACGGTGAGATGAGACTCACAAGATAACTATCTAAACTCTTCTAAAGTTTGTCCTGATAGGAGCCAAGCCTGTTAAAGCTTTTACAAAAGTCCTGTTAGGAACTGATCTTGTTAAGAATCACCTGATTAAGGGATTGACTACAAATGCCTTGTTAGAAGTAAGTACCCTGTTAGGAGTAACCTCGGTAGAGGATTTGAGAATCCAAGCTAATGGATCACCTTGTTAGAGGATTTAAGAAGTAACCAAGCTTGTTAGAGCTTACCCAGTTAGGGGATTTTAGTTTTGCTGTAATTGTTAGAAAACAACAAGGTTTTCCTTGATCTGTCTGAATAACACTACACTTGCTTGATCAGATCCTTTTTAAGTTCCAATCTGCCTTTACTCAAACTACGGATTCATTATCCGGTTTGACAACCACACACTCAACTGATTTTTGCCAACACCTTTACAAAACAACTTCATCAACCTTATAACAAATCAATTAGGTTGGTAACACAATAAAAACCTAATTCCCTCATAGCGATTACAAACAAATCAGTTCAAGTATGACTGTTGGATTTACATATCAATCTATACACATTAATCAATAAAATTCCAACTGCTCCTTGATCACCGCTTCCTTGGACTCAGTAACTCATCACACACTTTACATTAGATGCAATACACCTTGCTCATTCCCTAGACAAAAATGCGCCAAAACAATTTGAACTTATCTTCATACAATGACCACACGTGTCATCATTATTACCACTCATTACATTACCAATTCAACAAGTTTTAATCGGTTAGGGTTCAAAAACTAGTAGGGTTTAAACTTCTTATACCCTTTCAACCTTTTAACCTATTACCGGTTACCAGTTCAACTCATAAACTTACATACCAGTTTACAATATCTTCCACAAAGATCTTCCTACTAGTTACAAGGCAATATCAATAATATCAGCAATATCATTACTGGTTAATTGACATCAATGACAACATAACATATCATTATGTAAAGCGGGAAATCGCGATCAAACCCTAGTTGTTCTCCCCTCTTCCATCTCCCGGGAGAGAGAAGGGAGGTTCGCTAGGATTCGATGGTTTCACTTAGGGGAGAGACTTTACATTCAAAAGAGGGGTTGAAACCCACAAGATCCAATCCCACGCAATGCAAGATTGGATGCTAAATGTGTTTCAAGGGTTAAGACAGCAAGGCTACCCTCTTTTGTAAAGAATGTTGATAGAAGAATTAAGCTAAGCATGCATAGAAAGTGATAAAGACTCACTTATAAACTGAGATAGGGATATAGGATGAAGCTGCGGACCTAGAATTAGCAGTAAAATGTCGATACGGCGCTATCCTGCAAAATTTGAGCAAAAGTTGTCGGGACGATGGCGCCCGGCGCCACGGTCCTCCGAAAAATCTGCGAAACGAAGGGGGATCTGTTCGTCTCTGCACAAGGATTCCAGATCTTCAATTTCAGCCGCGTACCTGCAACCTACACATAGAAAAGCGAAGACGATTGGGGGGTTAGGGATTAAGGGTTTGCCTTTAGGTCAAACCCCGGTTTTGGAATTAACCAAGAAATGAGCAAGTGCTGTAAATGTAAATGTATGTAAAACAAGTACTAATACCTTGTTCTAAGGATGTTTGTATCCTTATGTGCGAAGGTATAGATGTTGTATGTTGTATTTGATAGCATGTAGTGTGTGATCTCCTCTTCAATGGTTGAATCCTTGTCTTGAATGCAACACTTAGCCTTGAATGGAGACTTGAAATGATCAATTGCTTGAAGGAATGCTTGAATGCTTGAATGCTTGAGTATAGTTTCCACGCTTTTACATATATCCTCTTCCTCATCCCAAATGAGAGAGAAAAATGTAGTTTATATACTTGTCATTTAGGGCTGATAGACTGATTTTCCCGACCTTAGGCCGACCAGGAAAGTTAATTTCCAAATTGCAAACAAAAAGACCCGAGACCCCTTAGGAGACCGGGCCCAAAATAGGACCCAGGGACCAGGGCGCTAGGCGCCCTGGTCTTGAAGGACCAGGGCGCTGGGCGCTCTGGTCCCACTTCTCGGGACAGCAGGGTGCAAGGAGGTTCAGGCCAGGGTGCTTGAAAAATGCAGTTTTTAGTGTCGTGAGCAAGTTTCGGGGTCTCCATTTAGGTTGCATGTTGCGTCGCCATCGTGAAGACCGAAATGCAGTCGAAATTGCAAGTGTCGCAATTTTAGGACGCTACATTTAGCCCCCACTTTAGCGGGAGTATGTATGCTCATACTTCCGGTAAAGTACAAGGAAACAATATTGAAAGACTTTCACCACGTCAAGGAGGCAAGACACACCAAGCCCCTAGTGGACTAAGGATCTTACGACTTCGATTGACAAAGTAAAAGGGAAGATCACGAGGGAGAACCATGACTATCAGTAGTCAGGTTCCCTCACTATGAGTCATGCAAGAAAGATATCAAAAATTTTCAAGGCAAGGCTAAATTTGCCAAGAAATTTTCAAGTATCTTGAAAAGATATGAACGGGATGTATGCCCCCCTACGTTAAAGCGATCGCACATGCCTCACCGGGGGTGATTGTTTTAACATAGTGATACACATAAGAAATGAGAAAGGAAAGGAGCACGTTATCGCAAGGATTTAGCCCCCAAGTGTGAGATAAACCCAAGGATAATAGAGACAAAACACAAAGCACGAGGTGACCTCGCTTTCCTCGGGGTCAGTATGCTGTATGATAATTCATGTATATATATCATATGTATGTATGCATAATTGTTCTTCATTCCTCAATCAAGGAAGGTCACCTAGAAGAAGGGAACACATGTGTCTTTTGAGTCAACATGAGAGAGATCGAGAGATCTCAATACTTTGCATCGTCCTCAAGTAAACAACACTAAGGAAAACAAATAGAAGAATGAGAATAACATATAGAAGAAGTAACGAAAGAGAGGAGGAAAGAATCTTCTATGCTAATGAAACTAGTCTAGCACGTCATCTACCCCCCGATCTTGCTGATCAATGTTTCGGGAAGGCAGGGAACACGCTAGAGGAGGAACATCCAACATAGCAGATGGAGCTATCACAAGATCCAAACAAGGGCTATGTTCATGTCCCAAGCCACACTGTTCTTGTCTAGGAGCTAGGATAAGTGCTTTAGAAAATTCATTAGATAAATGGTTATCAACATCAACAAGTTCATACTCACTATCAGAAGCAAGAGGAGTAACATTTTCATCATGAATAACATTTTCATCCATATCATCATCAAGATTTATAAAAATAGGATCTTTAACTCGCACCGGATCAAGACCATCATGCATCTTATGTTTAGGAGATTTAGGCTCAATGTCCGGCTGAGGAGAAAATGGAATAATGCTTGTTGAAGGTGTTTTTGGAGATTGCAAAGTTTGAGCTCTAAGACGACGCTTTCGCCGGCGTTCACGTGCAGAACGATTTCGTCTAGTCTTAGTAGGAAGTGGAGAAGATTGAGGAGGAGGAATGTTCTCATCCTTAGCACTTGGGTGTTTAGGTTGTGGTCTCTTAGGATGGATAATAGGAGAAGAAGAAGGTCTCTTCTCTCTATAAAAAGAAGGAGGAGGAACTGCTCCATATAAAGGAGGAATATTTGGTTTAGGGAGAAGCCCAAGTCCATCATGACGAGGAGGTATAGGTCTACTCTTAGGAAGTTTATTAGGCATAGACATAGTCACATCCATAGGGATGGGTTGGGAATCTTCTTGAGGAAAGACATTAGTTTTATCTTTCAAAGGAAGAACTTCCTTCTCAAGAATGATAGGAATATCAAGTTTAGATGTTCTAGGTTCACTTAGAGATAGGATCATATCTGTTTTCCACTTTTGATAAGATTTGAAAAGATGATCACTTCGCGGAGGAAGAGATTGGAATTGTTTAGGCCAAAAGTAATCAATAGGAACGCTAGAAGTTCTTTCAGCTGGCTTAAAGAGACTATGATTGACAGTAACAACTTCACCATTATGGGGAAATTTCAAACACTTGTGGATAGGAGAAGCAATAGCTTTCATGGAAGATAGCCAAGGATAGCCAAGCTTCACACGAAATTGTTCGGATGAAGGAATAATAGCAAAGTTCACATCAAGGGATTTGTTATGGACCTCAATAGGCAATGTAATAGAACCAATTGCAGGAGAAGAAAATGCATCAAATAATTTCACAATCACATCTGTTTTGTCATATATCACTTGATTCAATTGCAAAGTAAAAAGGAATTCTTCAGTAATAACATTAATCATGCACGAAGGATCAATAAGCACTCCACGGCAAGGTGTATTCTTAACTTTTGCAACTATGTATAAAGGACCATCAGGTGCCCTAATGGTTTCACTGGAATCAAATGTGATGGAAGATTCTTTAGGGATTTCTTGCTGCTCTACAAAGTTAATCACATTCAGAGTCACAGACACAAGACCATCAGATGAGAGAGAGGAATCATTAGCCTCAATTGCATTAGAGGTATGAGAAGGCAATGGATCAGTGAAAATCTGAAGATTTTGGTTAGGAGGAGCTACAGATGTGTTGCCTTTATCATTGACTCCAGAAACAGAGATAGTATTGTTATCAATCAAATCTTGAATTTTACCCTTTAAAGAAAAACATGTTTTAGTATCATGCCCAGGCTGACGATGAAATTGACAAAAAGCTTTGTTATCAAAATAAGGTGAAGTAATCTTTGCAGGATCAATTTGTCTTATAGGAGGAAGAGTAAGCACATTTTGTTCCAATAACTTATTCATAATACTATGTAATGATTCATTCAAAGGAGTATACTTTCTTTCTTTCTTGAAAAATTTAGAAATAGGAGGCACACCTGATGCTGCATTCACATTGTTGTTGATGATGTTTTCATTGAATTTTATGGAATCTCTGTTCGGTTTAAACTTCCCAAATGGTTGTTGACTGCTATCACCCTTATCACTCGGAGCCATAGGATGTGATTGTTCCATTTGACTCACAGTCAGTTGATAATTGTGAAGAGTTGCACACAACTGTTGGAAGGAAGTAAACTCAGAAAACAGAAGTTTGTCTCGAATATCTTTTTGTAAATTAGAAATAAAGATTCTTTGAATATCATTGTTAGGCACTGGAAAAGAAATTTGAGCATACAAATGCTTATATCTACCAATGAAATCAGTCACTTTTTCTTTAACACCTTGTTTACAATGCATTAAATCAATCAAAGTAACTTTAGGACTTATATTGTTTTGAAATTGTTGAATGAAAGCATTTGCAAGTTGTTCGAAAGAAGTAATAGAATAGGAAGGCAATGAGCAATACCATTGTAGGGCTTTGTCTCTTAATGTTCTAGTGAACAGTTTTGCAAGCAACCTTTGGTCATAAGCAAAATCAGTACATATTGTTTGAAAAGTCTTAACATGTGTTAGAGGATCTCCTTTACCATTATAAAGTTCCAAGTGCGGGATTTCAACATGTTTAGGAGGGATAGCTCGAACAATGTCAAGAGAAAGTGGGCTCGCAACGTCAAATGTGGGCACACTAAACTTAGATTGATTCATAGAGGCAATTTGTTGCTGTAAAGAAGAGACAGTTTGTGCTAGATTGTTAATGGTCGCTTCAGTCGAAGAATTCATATTAGATGTGTTAGATTGAGATGGAGGTGTTATGTTATTGAAAGAAGGTAAAGAGTAAGGTGGTGGGACTCTATGATAATTAGTCATAGGAGATGATTGGGCAGGAGGAACACTACAAGGAGGAATGGAATGGTTAAACGAATTGCCCCCTTGCGTCATGTTCATTTGTGGTGATATAATAGGCACACTCATTGAAGGAATGAATGAAGAAGTCGGATTGAATGAAGGAAGAGGGTTAATTGAAGAAGAAGGGTTGCCCCCATGACTGGTGATCATAGGAGGAATGTCTTGTGTAGAAGTAGCCATTATGTTTGATGTAAAAGTAGGTATGCTAGCAATAGAAGTTGTCAAAGGAATAGAATGATTGACTTGTGTAGGAGGTTGTGTATAACCTAAATATTCAGCACAACTCTTTGTAGGCGTCACGTTCGAATTCACAATGTGTGAAATACCATGCAAAATATCAATTCCATTCTTATCACTTTGAAGCATACGTTTTAGACCCTCAATTAAAGGAAGAGCTTGACTATCAGGGTATTCTTGAGACATCCATTGTCGAAAATCGTCAAATTGGTTATGCAATTTCGAAAGTTGTTCTACGGAAACCTCATGGAGAGCTTCTTCATCATTAGGAGGATTAGAGGAATTACCCATGTCTTCGTTAAAAAGACTATTCAAATTAGGTTCCATCTCCTCAGTAGTTAAACCTTGGAAAGACTTAATTCTACGGCTTCATCTAACGGGAATAGTGTAAGTAGGGCTTATTGTTGTAAAACTCATGCACTAGAAAGAGAGAGAAGATTTTGAATTTAGAGGTAGCAATTTTCAGTAAAATCAGCCAATCTTCTGGATTTAAGCTGTTAAATGCAATCACAACAGTCTCCCGAAATTTCAGAAAAAATGTCTGGGACTGTGGCGCCCGGAGTGCAACACGATCCTTGCAACTTTTTTCAAAATTTTGCAGGGATGAAAGGTATGATGATTTTAGAGCTAATCTGAAAAAATTGAGTGATTTTACGATCTGTAGATAGGCCAAATTAAAGTTGCAATCTCCAAATTGAACCCTACCAAGATTGTCGAAAAATGCAAAATTTGAATTTTGAAAAAGAGAGGGAAACTGAAATTTTGAATTTTATGATTTTAGAGGGAATGTCAAGAGCAATGCAAATTTTGAAATTTGAAAATTGACTCAATTTCACGCAAAATTCAATTTTGAAAGCGGAAATCAAAGTTGTTGTAATTAAGCACTTAATTTCAAAAGTCACAAATTGCAAGAATTTGAATAAAGCACTGAAATTTTTAATGAATGATAACACATTTTTCAGATTTAGGACAGTAAGAACACAATTTTGACACAAAATTTCAATTTCAATGATTTTTAAATGTTTAGAAGCCTTAATCCAAGCAATCACAAGACCAACTTTGACTGTAATTTTGAAGGTGTTATAATTGATAAAATCAGCCAAAATTCTGAATTTTAGCAGAAAAACACAGTAAGATCTCGCTCCCGAAATTTCGGAAAAAATGTCGGGGACGATGGCACTCGGCGCCACGGTCCTCACAACTTTTTTCCAAATTTTCAGGGATGAAAGATATTGTGATTTTATTGCGGAATCCAAAGTTACAGCTGATTTGGAGATGTTTTGATCAGTGAAATTGTCGGACAAAGGTTGAATCAAGAGGGTTTCAAAAATTAGGGTTTTGACACTTAACCACTTAATTTTCAGAATTAAAGCACAAATATGAATTGAAAATTTGTAATAGAAGGGCAGATCTGAAACAGGCATTAACATTTAGACATTTCGCAAGTTCAATTACTAAAAAGAAAATTTAGGGTTTTTATGCAATCACCTCTAAAATTTTACAAAAGATCAAACATGGAAATGTAATCAATTTTTTCAGATCTAAGCATGAAAAATCAGAAAGGATGTTCACGTTGGGTTCACCAAAATGTAAAGCGGAAAATCGCGATCGAACCCTAGTTGTTCTCCCCTCTTCCAACTCCGAGGAGAGAGAAGGGAGGTTCGCTAGGATTCGATGGTTTTCACTTAGGGGAGAGACTTTACATTCAAAAGAGGGGTTGAAACCCACAAGATCCAATCCCACGCAATGCAAGATTGGATGCTAAATGTGTTTCAAGGGTTAAGACAACAAGGCTACCCTCTTTTGTAAAGAATGTTGATAGAAGAATTAAGCTAAGCATGCATAGAAAGTGATAAAGATTCGCTTATAAACTGAGATAGGGATATAGGATGAAGCTGCGGACCTGGAATTAGCAGTAAAATGTCGATACGGCGCTGTCCTGCAAATTTGAGCAAAAGTTGTCAGGACGATGGCGCCCGGCGCCACGGTCCTCCGAAAAAATCCGCGAAACGAAGGGGGATCTGTTCATCTCTGCACAAGGATTCCAGATCTTCAATTTCAGCCGCGTACCTGCAACCTACACACAAAAAAGTGAAGACGATTGGAGGGTTAGGGATTAGGGGTTTGCCTTTAGGTCAAACCCCGGTTTTGGAATTAACCAAGAAATGAGCAAGTGCTGTAAATGTAAATGTATGTAAAACAAGTACTAATACCTTGTTCTAAGGATGTTTGTATCCTTATGTGCGAAGGTATAGATGTTGTATGTTGTATGTTGTAGCATGTAGTGTGTGATCTCCTCTTCAATGGTTGAATCCTTGTCTTGAATGCAACACTTAGCCTTGAATGGAGACTTGAAATGATCAATTGCTTGAAGGAATGCTTGAATGCTTGAATGCTTGAATGCTTGAGTATAGTTTCCACACTTTTACATATATCCTCTTCCTCATCCCAAATGAGATAGAAAAATGTAGTTTATATACTTGTCATTTAGGGCTGATAGACTGATTTTCCCGACCTTAGGCCGACCAGGAAAGTTAATTTCCAAATTGCAAACAAAAAGACCCGAGACCCCTTAGGAGACCGGGCCCAAAATAGGACCCAGGGACCAGGGCGCTGGGCGCCCTGGTCTTGAAGGACCAGGGCGCTGGGCGCTCTGGTCCCACCTCTCGGGACAGCAGGGTGCAAGGAAGTTCAGGCCAGGGTGCTTGAAAAATGCAGTTTTTAGTGTCGTGAGAAAGTTTCGGGGTCTCCATTTAGGTTGCATGTTGTGTCGCCATCGTGAAGACCGAAATGCAGTCGAAATTGCAAGTGTCGCAATTTTAGGACGCTACATTTAGCCCCCACTTTAGCGGGAGTATGTATGCTCATACTTCCGGTAAAGTACAAGGAAACAATATTGAAAGACTTTCACCACGTCAAGGAGGGAAGACACACCAAGCCCCCAGTGGACTAAGGATCTTACGACTTCGATTGACAAAGTAAAAGGGAAGATCACGAGGGAGAACCATGACTATCAGTAGTCAGGTTCCCTCACTATGAGTCATGCAAGAAAGATATCAAAAATTTTCAAGGCAAGGCTAAATTTGCCAAGAAATTTTCAAGTATCTTGAAAAGATATGAACGGGATGTATGCCCCCCTACGTTAAAGCGATCGCACATGCCTCACCGGGGGTGATTGTTTTAACATAGTGATACACATAAGAAATGAGAAAGGAAAGGAGCACGTTATCGCAAGGATTTAGCCCCCAAGTGTGAGATAAACCCAAGGATAATAGACACAAAACACAAAGCACGAGGTGACCTCACTTTCCTCGGGGTCAGTATGCTGTATGATAATTCATGTATATATATCATATGTATGTATGCATAATTGTTCTTCATTCCCCAATCAAGGAAGGTCACCTAGAAGAAGGGAACACATGTGTCTTTTGAGTCAACATGAGAGAGATCGAGAGATCTCAATACTTTGCATCGTCCTCAAGTAAACAACACTAAGGAAAACAAATAGAAGAATGAGAATAACATATAGAAGAAGTAACGAAAGAGAGGAGGAAAGAATCTTCTATGCTAATGAAACTAGTCTAGCACGTCATCTACCCCCCGATCTTGCTGATCAATGTTTTGGGAAGGCAGGGAACACGCTAGAGGAGGAACATCCAACATAGCAGATGGAGCTATCACAAGATCCAAACAAGGGCTATGTTCATGTCCCAAGCCACACTGTTCTTGTCTAGTAGCTAGGATAAGTGCTTTAGAAAATTCATTAGATAAATGGTTATCAACATCAACAAGTTCATACTCACTATCAGAAGCAAGAGGAGTAACATTTTCATCATGAATAACATTTTCATCCATATCATCATCAAGATTTATAAAAATAGGATCTTTAACTCGCACCGGATCAAGACCATCATGCATCTTATGTTTAGGAGATTTAGGCTCAATGTCCGGCTGAGGAGAAAATGGAATAATGCTTGTTGAAGGTGTTTTTGGAGATTGCAAAGTTTGAGCTCTAAGACGACGCTTTCGCCGGCGTTCACGTGCAGAACGATTTCGTCTAGTCTTAGTAGGAAGTGGAGAAGATTGAGGAGGAGGAATGTTCTCATCCTTAGCACTTGGGTGTTTAGGTTGTGGTCTCTTAGGATGGATAATAGGAGAAGAAGAAGGTCTCTTCTCTCTATAAAAAGAAGGAGGAGGAACTGCTCCATATAAAGGAGGAATATTTGGTTTAGGGAGAAGCCCAAGTCCATCATGACGAGGAGGTATAGGTCTACTCTTAGGAAGTTTATTAGGCATAGACATAGTCACATCCATAGGGATGGGTTGGGAATCTTCTTGAGGAAAGACATTAGTTTTATCTTTCAAAGGAAGAACTTCCTTCTCAAGAATGATAGGAATATCAAGTTTAGATGTTCTAGGTTCACTTAGAGATAGGATCATATCTGTTTTCCACTTTTGATAAGATTTGAAAAGATGATCACTTCGCGGAGGAAGAGATTGGAATTGTTTAGGCCAAAAGTAATCAATAGGAACGCTAGAAGTTCTTTCAGCTGGCTTAAAGAGACTATGATTGACAGTAACAACTTCACCATTATGGGGAAATTTCAAACACTTGTGGATAGGAGAAGCAATAGCTTTCATGGAAGATAGCCAAGGATAGCCAAGCTTCACACGAAATTGTTCGGATGAAGGAATAATAGCAAAGTTCACATCAAGGGATTTGTTATGGACCTCAATAGGCAATGTAATAGAACCAATTGCAGGAGAAGAAAATGCATCAAATAATTTCACAATCACATCTGTTTTGTCATATATCACTTGATTCAATTGCAAAGTAAAAAGGAATTCTTCAGTAATAACATTAATCATGCACGAAGGATCAATAAGCACTCCACGGCAAGGTGTATTCTTAACTTTTGCAACTATGTATAAAGGACCATCAGGTGCCCTAATGGTTTCACTGGAATCAAATGTGATGGAAGATTCTTTAGGGATTTCTTGCTGCTCTACAAAGTTAATCACATTCAGAGTCACAGACACAAGACCATCAGATGAGAGAGAGGAATCATTAGCCTCAATTGCATTAGAGGTATGAGAAGGCAATGGATCAGTGAAAATCTGAAGATTTTGGTTAGGAGGAGCTACAGATGTGTTGCCTTTATCATTGACTCCAGAAACAGAGATAGTATTGTTATCAATCAAATCTTGAATTTTACCCTTTAAAGAAAAACATTTTTTAGTATCATGCCCAGGCTGACGATGAAATTGACAAAAAGCTTTGTTATCAAAATAAGGTGAAGTAATCTTTGCAGGATCAATTTGTCTTATAGGAGGAAGAGTAAGCACATTTTGTTCCAATAACTTATTCATAATACTATGTAATGATTCATTCAAAGGAGTATACTTTCTTTCTTTCTTGAAAAATTTAGAAATAGGAGGCACACCTGATGCTGCATTCACATTGTTGTTGATGATGTTTTCATTGAATTTTATGGAATCTCTGTTCGGTTTAAACTTCCCAAATGGTTGTTGACTGCTATCACCCTTATCACTCGGAGCCATAGGATGTGATTGTTCCATTTGACTCACAGTCAGTTGATAATTGTGAAGAGTTGCACACAACTGTTGGAAGGAAGTAAACTCAGAAAACAGAAGTTTGTCTCGAATATCTTTTTGTAAATTAGAAATAAAGATTCTTTGAATATCATTGTTAGGCACTGGAAAAGAAATTTGAGCATACAAATGCTTATATCTACCAATGAAATCAGTCACTTTTTCTTTAACACCTTGTTTACAATGCATTAAATCAATCAAAGTAACTTTAGGACTTATATTGTTTTGAAATTGTTGAATGAAAGCATTTGCAAGTTGTTCGAAAGAAGTAATAGAATAGGAAGGCAATGAGCAATACCATTGTAGGGCTTTGTCTCTTAATGTTCTAGTGAACAGTTTTGCAAGCAACCTTTGGTCATAAGCAAAATCAGTACATATTGTTTGAAAAGTCTTAACATGTGTTAGAGGATCTCCTTTACCATTATAAAGTTCCAAGTGCGGGATTTCAACATGTTTAGGAGGGATAGCTCGAACAATGTCAAGAGAAAGTGGGCTCGCAACGTCAAATGTGGGCACACTAAACTTAGATTGATTCATAGAGGCAATTTGTTGCTGTAAAGAAGAGACAGTTTGTGCTAGATTGTTAATGGTCGCTTCAGTCGAAGAATTCATATTAGATGTGTTAGATTGAGATGGAGGTGTTATGTTATTGAAAGAAGGTAAAGAGTAAGGTGGTGGGACTCTATGATAATTAGTCATAGGAGATGATTGGGCAGGAGGAACACTACAAGGAGGAATGGAATGGTTAAACGAATTGCCCCCTTGCGTCATGTTCATTTGTGGTGATATAATAGGCACACTCATTGAAGGAATGAATGAAGAAGTCGGATTGAATGAAGGAAGAGGGTTAATTGAAGAAGAAGGGTTGCCCCCATGACTGGTGATCATAGGAGGAATGTCTTGTGTAGAAGTAGCCATTATGTTTGATGTAAAAGTAGGTATGCTAGCAATAGAAGTTGTCAAAGGAATAGAATGATTGACTTGTGTAGGAGGTTGTGTATAACCTAAATATTCAGCACAACTCTTTGTAGGCGTCACGTTCGAATTCACAATGTGTGAAATACCATGCAAAATATCAATTCCATTCTTATCACTTTGAAGCATACGTTTTAGACCCTCAATTAAAGGAAGAGCTTGACTATCAGGGTATTCTTGAGACATCCATTGTCGAAAATCGTCAAATTGGTTATGCAATTTCGAAAGTTGTTCTACGGAAACCTCATGGAGAGCTTCTTCATCATTAGGAGGATTAGAGGAATTACCCATGTCTTCGTTAAAAAGACTATTCAAATTAGGTTCCATCTCCTCAGTAGTTAAACCTTGGAAAGACTTAATTCTACGGCTTCATCTAACGGGAATAGTGTAAGTAGGGCTTATTGTTGTAAAACTCATGCACTAGAAAGAGAGAGAAGATTTTGAATTTAGAGGTAGCAATTTTCAGTAAAATCAGCCAATCTTCTGGATTTAAGCTGTTAAATGCAATCACAACAGTCTCCCGAAATTTCAGAAAAAATGTCTGGGACTGTGGCGCCCGGAGTGCAACACGATCCTTGCAACTTTTTTCAAAATTTTGCAGGGATGAAAGGTATGATGATTTTAGAGCTAATCTGAAAAAATTGAGTGATTTTACGATCTGTAGATAGGCCAAATTAAAGTTGCAATCTCCAAATTGAACCCTACCAAGATTGTCGAAAAATGCAAAATTTGAATTTTGAAAAAGAGAGGGAAACTGAAATTTTGAATTTTATGATTTTAGAGGGAATGTCAAGAGCAATGCAAATTTTGAAATTTGAAAATTGACTCAATTTCACGCAAAATTCAATTTTGAAAGCGGAAATCAAAGTTGTTGTAATTAAGCACTTAATTTCAAAAGTCACAAATTGCAAGAATTTGAATAAAGCACTGAAATTTTTAATGAATGATAACACATTTTTCAGATTTAGGACAGTAAGAACACAATTTTGACACAAAATTTCAATTTCAATGATTTTTAAATGTTTAGAAGCCTTAATCCAAGCAATCACAAGACCAACTTTGACTGTAATTTTGAAGGTGTTATAATTGATAAAATCAGCCAAAATTCTGAATTTTAGCAGAAAAACACAGTAAGATCTCGCTCCCGAAATTTCGGAAAAAATGTCGGGGACGATGGCACTCGGCGCCACGGTCCTCACAACTTTTTTCCAAATTTTCAGGGATGAAAGATATTGTGATTTTATTGCGGAATCCAAAGTTACAGCTGATTTGGAGATGTTTTGATCAGTGAAATTGTCGGACAAAGGTTGAATCAAGAGGGTTTCAAAAATTAGGGTTTTGACACTTAACCACTTAATTTTCAGAATTAAAGCACAAATATGAATTGAAAATTTGTAATAGAAGGGCAGATCTGAAACAGGCATTAACATTTAGACATTTCGCAAGTTCAATTACTAAAAAGAAAATTTAGGGTTTTTATGCAATCACCTCTAAAATTTTACAAAAGATCAAACATGGAAATGTAATCAATTTTTTCAGATCTAAGCATGAAAAATCAGAAAGGATGTTCACGTTGGGTTCACCAAAATGTAAAGCGGAAAATCGCGATCGAACCCTAGTTGTTCTCCCCTCTTCCAACTCCGAGGAGAGAGAAGGGAGGTTCGCTAGGATTCGATGGTTTTCACTTAGGGGAGAGACTTTACATTCAAAAGAGGGGTTGAAACCCACAAGATCCAATCCCACGCAATGCAAGATTGGATGCTAAATGTGTTTCAAGGGTTAAGACAACAAGGCTACCCTCTTTTGTAAAGAATGTTGATAGAAGAATTAAGCTAAGCATGCATAGAAAGTGATAAAGATTCGCTTATAAACTGAGATAGGGATATAGGATGAAGCTGCGGACCTGGAATTAGCAGTAAAATGTCGATACGGCGCTGTCCTGCAAATTTGAGCAAAAGTTGTCAGGACGATGGCGCCCGGCGCCACGGTCCTCCGAAAAAATCCGCGAAACGAAGGGGGATCTGTTCATCTCTGCACAAGGATTCCAGATCTTCAATTTCAGCCGCGTACCTGCAACCTACACACAAAAAAGTGAAGACGATTGGAGGGTTAGGGATTAGGGGTTTGCCTTTAGGTCAAACCCCGGTTTTGGAATTAACCAAGAAATGAGCAAGTGCTGTAAATGTAAATGTATGTAAAACAAGTACTAATACCTTGTTCTAAGGATGTTTGTATCCTTATGTGCGAAGGTATAGATGTTGTATGTTGTATGTTGTAGCATGTAGTGTGTGATCTCCTCTTCAATGGTTGAATCCTTGTCTTGAATGCAACACTTAGCCTTGAATGGAGACTTGAAATGATCAATTGCTTGAAGGAATGCTTGAATGCTTGAATGCTTGAATGCTTGAGTATAGTTTCCACACTTTTACATATATCCTCTTCCTCATCCCAAATGAGATAGAAAAATGTAGTTTATATACTTGTCATTTAGGGCTGATAGACTGATTTTCCCGACCTTAGGCCGACCAGGAAAGTTAATTTCCAAATTGCAAACAAAAAGACCCGAGACCCCTTAGGAGACCGGGCCCAAAATAGGACCCAGGGACCAGGGCGCTGGGCGCCCTGGTCTTGAAGGACCAGGGCGCTGGGCGCTCTGGTCCCACCTCTCGGGACAGCAGGGTGCAAGGAAGTTCAGGCCAGGGTGCTTGAAAAATGCAGTTTTTAGTGTCGTGAGAAAGTTTCGGGGTCTCCATTTAGGTTGCATGTTGTGTCGCCATCGTGAAGACCGAAATGCAGTCGAAATTGCAAGTGTCGCAATTTTAGGACGCTACATTTAGCCCCCACTTTAGCGGGAGTATGTATGCTCATACTTCCGGTAAAGTACAAGGAAACAATATTGAAAGACTTTCACCACGTCAAGGAGGGAAGACACACCAAGCCCCCAGTGGACTAAGGATCTTACGACTTCGATTGACAAAGTAAAAGGGAAGATCACGAGGGAGAACCATGACTATCAGTAGTCAGGTTCCCTCACTATGAGTCATGCAAGAAAGATATCAAAAATTTTCAAGGCAAGGCTAAATTTGCCAAGAAATTTTCAAGTATCTTGAAAAGATATGAACGGGATGTATGCCCCCCTACGTTAAAGCGATCGCACATGCCTCACCGGGGGTGATTGTTTTAACATAGTGATACACATAAGAAATGAGAAAGGAAAGGAGCACGTTATCGCAAGGATTTAGCCCCCAAGTGTGAGATAAACCCAAGGATAATAGACACAAAACACAAAGCACGAGGTGACCTCACTTTCCTCGGGGTCAGTATGCTGTATGATAATTCATGTATATATATCATATGTATGTATGCATAATTGTTCTTCATTCCCCAATCAAGGAAGGTCACCTAGAAGAAGGGAACACATGTGTCTTTTGAGTCAACATGAGAGAGATCGAGAGATCTCAATACTTTGCATCGTCCTCAAGTAAACAACACTAAGGAAAACAAATAGAAGAATGAGAATAACATATAGAAGAAGTAACGAAAGAGAGGAGGAAAGAATCTTCTATGCTAATGAAACTAGTCTAGCACGTCATCTACCCCCCGATCTTGCTGATCAATGTTTCGGGAAGGCAGGGAACACGCTAGAGGAGGAACATCCAACATAGCAGATGGAGCTATCACAAGATCCAAACAAGGGCTATGTTCATGTCCCAAGCCACACTGTTCTTGTCTAGGAGCTAGGATAAGTGCTTTAGAAAATTCATTAGATAAATGGTTATCAACATCAACAAGTTCATACTCACTATCAGAAGCAAGAGGAGTAACATTTTCATCATGAATAACATTTTCATCCATATCATCATCAAGATTTATAAAAATAGGATCTTTAACTCGCACCGGATCAAGACCATCATGCATCTTATGTTTAGGAGATTTAGGCTCAATGTCCGGCTGAGGAGAAAATGGAATAATGCTTGTTGAAGGTGTTTTTGGAGATTGCAAAGTTTGAGCTCTAAGACGACGCTTTCGCCGGCGTTCACGTGCAGAACGATTTCGTCTAGTCTTAGTAGGAAGTGGAGAAGATTGAGGAGGAGGAATGTTCTCATCCTTAGCACTTGGGTGTTTAGGTTGTGGTCTCTTAGGATGGATAATAGGAGAAGAAGAAGGTCTCTTCTCTCTATAAAAAGAAGGAGGAGGAACTGCTCCATATAAAGGAGGAATATTTGGTTTAGGGAGAAGCCCAAGTCCATCATGACGAGGAGGTATAGGTCTACTCTTAGGAAGTTTATTAGGCATAGACATAGTCACATCCATAGGGATGGGTTGGGAATCTTCTTGAGGAAAGACATTAGTTTTATCTTTCAAAGGAAGAACTTCCTTCTCAAGAATGATAGGAATATCAAGTTTAGATGTTCTAGGTTCACTTAGAGATAGGATCATATCTGTTTTCCACTTTTGATAAGATTTGAAAAGATGATCACTTCGCGGAGGAAGAGATTGGAATTGTTTAGGCCAAAAGTAATCAATAGGAACGCTAGAAGTTCTTTCAGCTGGCTTAAAGAGACTATGATTGACAGTAACAACTTCACCATTATGGGGAAATTTCAAACACTTGTGGATAGGAGAAGCAATAGCTTTCATGGAAGATAGCCAAGGATAGCCAAGCTTCACACGAAATTGTTCGGATGAAGGAATAATAGCAAAGTTCACATCAAGGGATTTGTTATGGACCTCAATAGGCAATGTAATAGAACCAATTGCAGGAGAAGAAAATGCATCAAATAATTTCACAATCACATCTGTTTTGTCATATATCACTTGATTCAATTGCAAAGTAAAAAGGAATTCTTCAGTAATAACATTAATCATGCACGAAGGATCAATAAGCACTCCACGGCAAGGTGTATTCTTAACTTTTGCAACTATGTATAAAGGACCATCAGGTGCCCTAATGGTTTCACTGGAATCAAATGTGATGGAAGATTCTTTAGGGATTTCTTGCTGCTCTACAAAGTTAATCACATTCAGAGTCACAGACACAAGACCATCAGATGAGAGAGAGGAATCATTAGCCTCAATTGCATTAGAGGTATGAGAAGGCAATGGATCAGTGAAAATCTGAAGATTTTGGTTAGGAGGAGCTACAGATGTGTTGCCTTTATCATTGACTCCAGAAACAGAGATAGTATTGTTATCAATCAAATCTTGAATTTTACCCTTTAAAGAAAAACATTTTTTAGTATCATGCCCAGGCTGACGATGAAATTGACAAAAAGCTTTGTTATCAAAATAAGGTGAAGTAATCTTTGCAGGATCAATTTGTCTTATAGGAGGAAGAGTAAGCACATTTTGTTCCAATAACTTATTCATAATACTATGTAATGATTCATTCAAAGGAGTATACTTTCTTTCTTTCTTGAAAAATTTAGAAATAGGAGGCACACCTGATGCTGCATTCACATTGTTGTTGATGATGTTTTCATTGAATTTTATGGAATCTCTGTTCGGTTTAAACTTCCCAAATGGTTGTTGACTGCTATCACCCTTATCACTCGGAGCCATAGGATGTGATTGTTCCATTTGACTCACAGTCAGTTGATAATTGTGAAGAGTTGCACACAACTGTTGGAAGGAAGTAAACTCAGAAAACAGAAGTTTGTCTCGAATATCTTTTTGTAAATTAGAAATAAAGATTCTTTGAATATCATTGTTAGGCACTGGAAAAGAAATTTGAGCATACAAATGCTTATATCTACCAATGAAATCAGTCACTTTTTCTTTAACACCTTGTTTACAATGCATTAAATCAATCAAAGTAACTTTAGGACTTATATTGTTTTGAAATTGTTGAATGAAAGCATTTGCAAGTTGTTCGAAAGAAGTAATAGAATAGGAAGGCAATGAGCAATACCATTGTAGGGCTTTGTCTCTTAATGTTCTAGTGAACAGTTTTGCAAGCAACCTTTGGTCATAAGCAAAATCAGTACATATTGTTTGAAAAGTCTTAACATGTGTTAGAGGATCTCCTTTACCATTATAAAGTTCCAAGTGCGGGATTTCAACATGTTTAGGAGGGATAGCTCGAACAATGTCAAGAGAAAGTGGGCTCGCAACGTCAAATGTGGGCACACTAAACTTAGATTGATTCATAGAGGCAATTTGTTGCTGTAAAGAAGAGACAGTTTGTGCTAGATTGTTAATGGTCGCTTCAGTCGAAGAATTCATATTAGATGTGTTAGATTGAGATGGAGGTGTTATGTTATTGAAAGAAGGTAAAGAGTAAGGTGGTGGGACTCTATGATAATTAGTCATAGGAGATGATTGGGCAGGAGGAACACTACAAGGAGGAATGGAATGGTTAAACGAATTGCCCCCTTGCGTCATGTTCATTTGTGGTGATATAATAGGCACACTCATTGAAGGAATGAATGAAGAAGTCGGATTGAATGAAGGAAGAGGGTTAATTGAAGAAGAAGGGTTGCCCCCATGACTGGTGATCATAGGAGGAATGTCTTGTGTAGAAGTAGCCATTATGTTTGATGTAAAAGTAGGTATGCTAGCAATAGAAGTTGTCAAAGGAATAGAATGATTGACTTGTGTAGGAGGTTGTGTATAACCTAAATATTCAGCACAACTCTTTGTAGGCGTCACGTTCGAATTCACAATGTGTGAAATACCATGCAAAATATCAATTCCATTCTTATCACTTTGAAGCATACGTTTTAGACCCTCAATTAAAGGAAGAGCTTGACTATCAGGGTATTCTTGAGACATCCATTGTCGAAAATCGTCAAATTGGTTATGCAATTTCGAAAGTTGTTCTACGGAAACCTCATGGAGAGCTTCTTCATCATTAGGAGGATTAGAGGAATTACCCATGTCTTCGTTAAAAAGACTATTCAAATTAGGTTCCATCTCCTCAGTAGTTAAACCTTGGAAAGACTTAATTCTACGGCTTCATCTAACGGGAATAGTGTAAGTAGGGCTTATTGTTGTAAAACTCATGCACTAGAAAGAGAGAGAAGATTTTGAATTTAGAGGTAGCAATTTTCAGTAAAATCAGCCAATCTTCTGGATTTAAGCTGTTAAATGCAATCACAACAGTCTCCCGAAATTTCAGAAAAAATGTCTGGGACTGTGGCGCCCGGAGTGCAACACGATCCTTGCAACTTTTTTCAAAATTTTGCAGGGATGAAAGGTATGATGATTTTAGAGCTAATCTGAAAAAATTGAGTGATTTTACGATCTGTAGATAGGCCAAATTAAAGTTGCAATCTCCAAATTGAACCCTACCAAGATTGTCGAAAAATGCAAAATTTGAATTTTGAAAAAGAGAGGGAAACTGAAATTTTGAATTTTATGATTTTAGAGGGAATGTCAAGAGCAATGCAAATTTTGAAATTTGAAAATTGACTCAATTTCACGCAAAATTCAATTTTGAAAGCGGAAATCAAAGTTGTTGTAATTAAGCACTTAATTTCAAAAGTCACAAATTGCAAGAATTTGAATAAAGCACTGAAATTTTTAATGAATGATAACACATTTTTCAGATTTAGGACAGTAAGAACACAATTTTGACACAAAATTTCAATTTCAATGATTTTTAAATGTTTAGAAGCCTTAATCCAAGCAATCACAAGACCAACTTTGACTGTAATTTTGAAGGTGTTATAATTGATAAAATCAGCCAAAATTCTGAATTTTAGCAGAAAAACACAGTAAGATCTCGCTCCCGAAATTTCGGAAAAAATGTCGGGGACGATGGCACTCGGCGCCACGGTCCTCACAACTTTTTTCCAAATTTTCAGGGATGAAAGATATTGTGATTTTATTGCGGAATCCAAAGTTACAGCTGATTTGGAGATGTTTTGATCAGTGAAATTGTCGGACAAAGGTTGAATCAAGAGGGTTTCAAAAATTAGGGTTTTGACACTTAACCACTTAATTTTCAGAATTAAAGCACAAATATGAATTGAAAATTTGTAATAGAAGGGCAGATCTGAAACAGGCATTAACATTTAGACATTTCGCAAGTTCAATTACTAAAAAGAAAATTTAGGGTTTTTATGCAATCACCTCTAAAATTTTACAAAAGATCAAACATGGAAATGTAATCAATTTTTTCAGATCTAAGCATGAAAAATCAGAAAGGATGTTCACGTTGGGTTCACCAAAATGTAAAGCGGAAAATCGCGATCGAACCCTAGTTGTTCTCCCCTCTTCCAACTCCGAGGAGAGAGAAGGGAGGTTCGCTAGGATTCGATGGTTTTCACTTAGGGGAGAGACTTTACATTCAAAAGAGGGGTTGAAACCCACAAGATCCAATCCCACGCAATGCAAGATTGGATGCTAAATGTGTTTCAAGGGTTAAGACAACAAGGCTACCCTCTTTTGTAAAGAATGTTGATAGAAGAATTAAGCTAAGCATGCATAGAAAGTGATAAAGATTCGCTTATAAACTGAGATAGGGATATAGGATGAAGCTGCGGACCTGGAATTAGCAGTAAAATGTCGATACGGCGCTGTCCTGCAAATTTGAGCAAAAGTTGTCAGGACGATGGCGCCCGGCGCCACGGTCCTCCGAAAAAATCCGCGAAACGAAGGGGGATCTGTTCATCTCTGCACAAGGATTCCAGATCTTCAATTTCAGCCGCGTACCTGCAACCTACACACAAAAAAGTGAAGACGATTGGAGGGTTAGGGATTAGGGGTTTGCCTTTAGGTCAAACCCCGGTTTTGGAATTAACCAAGAAATGAGCAAGTGCTGTAAATGTAAATGTATGTAAAACAAGTACTAATACCTTGTTCTAAGGATGTTTGTATCCTTATGTGCGAAGGTATAGATGTTGTATGTTGTATGTTGTAGCATGTAGTGTGTGATCTCCTCTTCAATGGTTGAATCCTTGTCTTGAATGCAACACTTAGCCTTGAATGGAGACTTGAAATGATCAATTGCTTGAAGGAATGCTTGAATGCTTGAATGCTTGAATGCTTGAGTATAGTTTCCACACTTTTACATATATCCTCTTCCTCATCCCAAATGAGATAGAAAAATGTAGTTTATATACTTGTCATTTAGGGCTGATAGACTGATTTTCCCGACCTTAGGCCGACCAGGAAAGTTAATTTCCAAATTGCAAACAAAAAGACCCGAGACCCCTTAGGAGACCGGGCCCAAAATAGGACCCAGGGACCAGGGCGCTGGGCGCCCTGGTCTTGAAGGACCAGGGCGCTGGGCGCTCTGGTCCCACCTCTCGGGACAGCAGGGTGCAAGGAAGTTCAGGCCAGGGTGCTTGAAAAATGCAGTTTTTAGTGTCGTGAGAAAGTTTCGGGGTCTCCATTTAGGTTGCATGTTGCGTCGCCATCGTGAAGACCGAAATGCAGTCGAAATTGCAAGTGTCGCAATTTTAGGACGCTACATTTAGCCCCCACTTTAGCGGGAGTATGTATGCTCATACTTCCGGTAAAGTACAAGGAAACAATATTGAAAGACTTTCACCACGTCAAGGAGGGAAGACACACCAAGCCCCCAGTGGACTAAGGATCTTACGACTTCGATTGACAAAGTAAAAGGGAAGATCACGAGGGAGAACCATGACTATCAGTAGTCAGGTTCCCTCACTATGAGTCATGCAAGAAAGATATCAAAAATTTTCAAGGCAAGGCTAAATTTGCCAAGAAATTTTCAAGTATCTTGAAAAGATATGAACGGGATGTATGCCCCCCTACGTTAAAGCGATCGCACATGCCTCACCGGGGGTGATTGTTTTAACATAGTGATACACATAAGAAATGAGAAAGGAAAGGAGCACGTTATCGCAAGGATTTAGCCCCCAAGTGTGAGATAAACCCAAGGATAATAGACACAAAACACAAAGCACGAGGTGACCTCACTTTCCTCGGGGTCAGTATGCTGTATGATAATTCATGTATATATATCATATGTATGTATGCATAATTGTTCTTCATTCCCCAATCAAGGAAGGTCACCTAGAAGAAGGGAACACATGTGTCTTTTGAGTCAACATGAGAGAGATCGAGAGATCTCAATACTTTGCATCGTCCTCAAGTAAACAACACTAAGGAAAACAAATAGAAGAATGAGAATAACATATAGAAGAAGTAACGAAAGAGAGGAGGAAAGAATCTTCTATGCTAATGAAACTAGTCTAGCACGTCATCTACCCCCCGATCTTGCTGATCAATGTTTCGGGAAGGCAGGGAACACGCTAGAGGAGGAACATCCAACATAGCAGATGGAGCTATCACAAGATCCAAACAAGGGCTATGTTCATGTCCCAAGCCACACTGTTCTTGTCTAGGAGCTAGGATAAGTGCTTTAGAAAATTCATTAGATAAATGGTTATCAACATCAACAAGTTCATACTCACTATCAGAAGCAAGAGGAGTAACATTTTCATCATGAATAACATTTTCATCCATATCATCATCAAGATTTATAAAAATAGGATCTTTAACTCGCACCGGATCAAGACCATCATGCATCTTATGTTTAGGAGATTTAGGCTCAATGTCCGGCTGAGGAGAAAATGGAATAATGCTTGTTGAAGGTGTTTTTGGAGATTGCAAAGTTTGAGCTCTAAGACGACGCTTTCGCCGGCGTTCACGTGCAGAACGATTTCGTCTAGTCTTAGTAGGAAGTGGAGAAGATTGAGGAGGAGGAATGTTCTCATCCTTAGCACTTGGGTGTTTAGGTTGTGGTCTCTTAGGATGGATAATAGGAGAAGAAGAAGGTCTCTTCTCTCTATAAAAAGAAGGAGGAGGAACTGCTCCATATAAAGGAGGAATATTTGGTTTAGGGAGAAGCCCAAGTCCATCATGACGAGGAGGTATAGGTCTACTCTTAGGAAGTTTATTAGGCATAGACATAGTCACATCCATAGGGATGGGTTGGGAATCTTCTTGAGGAAAGACATTAGTTTTATCTTTCAAAGGAAGAACTTCCTTCTCAAGAATGATAGGAATATCAAGTTTAGATGTTCTAGGTTCACTTAGAGATAGGATCATATCTGTTTTCCACTTTTGATAAGATTTGAAAAGATGATCACTTCGCGGAGGAAGAGATTGGAATTGTTTAGGCCAAAAGTAATCAATAGGAACGCTAGAAGTTCTTTCAGCTGGCTTAAAGAGACTATGATTGACAGTAACAACTTCACCATTATGGGGAAATTTCAAACACTTGTGGATAGGAGAAGCAATAGCTTTCATGGAAGATAGCCAAGGATAGCCAAGCTTCACACGAAATTGTTCGGATGAAGGAATAATAGCAAAGTTCACATCAAGGGATTTGTTATGGACCTCAATAGGCAATGTAATAGAACCAATTGCAGGAGAAGAAAATGCATCAAATAATTTCACAATCACATCTGTTTTGTCATATATCACTTGATTCAATTGCAAAGTAAAAAGGAATTCTTCAGTAATAACATTAATCATGCACGAAGGATCAATAAGCACTCCACGGCAAGGTGTATTCTTAACTTTTGCAACTATGTATAAAGGACCATCAGGTGCCCTAATGGTTTCACTGGAATCAAATGTGATGGAAGATTCTTTAGGGATTTCTTGCTGCTCTACAAAGTTAATCACATTCAGAGTCACAGACACAAGACCATCAGATGAGAGAGAGGAATCATTAGCCTCAATTGCATTAGAGGTATGAGAAGGCAATGGATCAGTGAAAATCTGAAGATTTTGGTTAGGAGGAGCTACAGATGTGTTGCCTTTATCATTGACTCCAGAAACAGAGATAGTATTGTTATCAATCAAATCTTGAATTTTACCCTTTAAAGAAAAACATTTTTTAGTATCATGCCCAGGCTGACGATGAAATTGACAAAAAGCTTTGTTATCAAAATAAGGTGAAGTAATCTTTGCAGGATCAATTTGTCTTATAGGAGGAAGAGTAAGCACATTTTGTTCCAATAACTTATTCATAATACTATGTAATGATTCATTCAAAGGAGTATACTTTCTTTCTTTCTTGAAAAATTTAGAAATAGGAGGCACACCTGATGCTGCATTCACATTGTTGTTGATGATGTTTTCATTGAATTTTATGGAATCTCTGTTCGGTTTAAACTTCCCAAATGGTTGTTGACTGCTATCACCCTTATCACTCGGAGCCATAGGATGTGATTGTTCCATTTGACTCACAGTCAGTTGATAATTGTGAAGAGTTGCACACAACTGTTGGAAGGAAGTAAACTCAGAAAACAGAAGTTTGTCTCGAATATCTTTTTGTAAATTAGAAATAAAGATTCTTTGAATATCATTGTTAGGCACTGGAAAAGAAATTTGAGCATACAAATGCTTATATCTACCAATGAAATCAGTCACTTTTTCTTTAACACCTTGTTTACAATGCATTAAATCAATCAAAGTAACTTTAGGACTTATATTGTTTTGAAATTGTTGAATGAAAGCATTTGCAAGTTGTTCGAAAGAAGTAATAGAATAGGAAGGCAATGAGCAATACCATTGTAGGGCTTTGTCTCTTAATGTTCTAGTGAACAGTTTTGCAAGCAACCTTTGGTCATAAGCAAAATCAGTACATATTGTTTGAAAAGTCTTAACATGTGTTAGAGGATCTCCTTTACCATTATAAAGTTCCAAGTGCGGGATTTCAACATGTTTAGGAGGGATAGCTCGAACAATGTCAAGAGAAAGTGGGCTCGCAACGTCAAATGTGGGCACACTAAACTTAGATTGATTCATAGAGGCAATTTGTTGCTGTAAAGAAGAGACAGTTTGTGCTAGATTGTTAATGGTCGCTTCAGTCGAAGAATTCATATTAGATGTGTTAGATTGAGATGGAGGTGTTATGTTATTGAAAGAAGGTAAAGAGTAAGGTGGTGGGACTCTATGATAATTAGTCATAGGAGATGATTGGGCAGGAGGAACACTACAAGGAGGAATGGAATGGTTAAACGAATTGCCCCCTTGCGTCATGTTCATTTGTGGTGATATAATAGGCACACTCATTGAAGGAATGAATGAAGAAGTCGGATTGAATGAAGGAAGAGGGTTAATTGAAGAAGAAGGGTTGCCCCCATGACTGGTGATCATAGGAGGAATGTCTTGTGTAGAAGTAGCCATTATGTTTGATGTAAAAGTAGGTATGCTAGCAATAGAAGTTGTCAAAGGAATAGAATGATTGACTTGTGTAGGAGGTTGTGTATAACCTAAATATTCAGCACAACTCTTTGTAGGCGTCACGTTCGAATTCACAATGTGTGAAATACCATGCAAAATATCAATTCCATTCTTATCACTTTGAAGCATACGTTTTAGACCCTCAATTAAAGGAAGAGCTTGACTATCAGGGTATTCTTGAGACATCCATTGTCGAAAATCGTCAAATTGGTTATGCAATTTCGAAAGTTGTTCTACGGAAACCTCATGGAGAGCTTCTTCATCATTAGGAGGATTAGAGGAATTACCCATGTCTTCGTTAAAAAGACTATTCAAATTAGGTTCCATCTCCTCAGTAGTTAAACCTCGGAAAGACTTAATTCTACGGCTTCATCTAACGGGAATAGTGTAAGTAGGGCTTATTGTTGTAAAACTCATGCACTAGAAAGAGAGAGAAGATTTTGAATTTAGAGGTAGCAATTTTCAGTAAAATCAGCCAATCTTCTGGATTTAAGCTGTTAAATGCAATCACAACAGTCTCCCGAAATTTCAGAAAAAATGTCTGGGACTGTGGCGCCCGGAGTGCAACACGATCCTTGCAACTTTTTTCAAAATTTTGCAGGGATGAAAGGTATGATGATTTTAGAGCTAATCTGAAAAAATTGAGTGATTTTACGATCTGTAGATAGGCCAAATTAAAGTTGCAATCTCCAAATTGAACCCTACCAAGATTGTCGAAAAATGCAAAATTTGAATTTTGAAAAAGAGAGGGAAACTGAAATTTTGAATTTTATGATTTTAGAGGGAATGTCAAGAGCAATGCAAATTTTGAAATTTGAAAATTGACTCAATTTCACGCAAAATTCAATTTTGAAAGCGGAAATCAAAGTTGTTGTAATTAAGCACTTAATTTCAAAAGTCACAAATTGCAAGAATTTGAATAAAGCACTGAAATTTTTAATGAATGATAACACATTTTTCAGATTTAGGACAGTAAGAACACAATTTTGACACAAAATTTCAATTTCAATGATTTTTAAATGTTTAGAAGCCTTAATCCAAGCAATCACAAGACCAACTTTGACTGTAATTTTGAAGGTGTTATAATTGATAAAATCAGCCAAAATTCTGAATTTTAGCAGAAAAACACAGTAAGATCTCGCTCCCGAAATTTCGGAAAAAATGTCGGGGACGATGGCACTCGGCGCCACGGTCCTCACAACTTTTTTCCAAATTTTCAGGGATGAAAGATATTGTGATTTTATTGCGGAATCCAAAGTTACAGCTGATTTGGAGATGTTTTGATCAGTGAAATTGTCGGACAAAGGTTGAATCAAGAGGGTTTCAAAAATTAGGGTTTTGACACTTAACCACTTAATTTTCAGAATTAAAGCACAAATATGAATTGAAAATTTGTAATAGAAGGGCAGATCTGAAACAGGCATTAACATTTAGACATTTCGCAAGTTCAATTACTAAAAAGAAAATTTAGGGTTTTTATGCAATCACCTCTAAAATTTTACAAAAGATCAAACATGGAAATGTAATCAATTTTTTCAGATCTAAGCATGAAAAATCAGAAAGGATGTTCACGTTGGGTTCACCAAAATGTAAAGCGGAAAATCGCGATCGAACCCTAGTTGTTCTCCCCTCTTCCAACTCCGAGGAGAGAGAAGGGAGGTTCGCTAGGATTCGATGGTTTTCACTTAGGGGAGAGACTTTACATTCAAAAGAGGGGTTGAAACCCACAAGATCCAATCCCACGCAATGCAAGATTGGATGCTAAATGTGTTTCAAGGGTTAAGACAACAAGGCTACCCTCTTTTGTAAAGAATGTTGATAGAAGAATTAAGCTAAGCATGCATAGAAAGTGATAAAGATTCGCTTATAAACTGAGATAGGGATATAGGATGAAGCTGCGGACCTGGAATTAGCAGTAAAATGTCGATACGGCGCTGTCCTGCAAATTTGAGCAAAAGTTGTCAGGACGATGGCGCCCGGCGCCACGGTCCTCCGAAAAAATCCGCGAAACGAAGGGGGATCTGTTCATCTCTGCACAAGGATTCCAGATCTTCAATTTCAGCCGCGTACCTGCAACCTACACACAAAAAAGTGAAGACAATTGGAGGGTTAGGGATTAGGGGTTTGCCTTTAGGTCAAACCCCGGTTTTGGAATTAACCAAGAAATGAGCAAGTGCTGTAAATGTAAATGTATGTAAAACAAGTACTAATACCTTGTTCTAAGGATGTTTGTATCCTTATGTGCGAAGGTATAGATGTTGTATGTTGTATGTTGTAGCATGTAGTGTGTGATCTCCTCTTCAATGGTTGAATCCTTGTCTTGAATGCAACACTTAGCCTTGAATGGAGACTTGAAATGATCAATTGCTTGAAGGAATGCTTGAATGCTTGAATGCTTGAATGCTTGAGTATAGTTTCCACACTTTTACATATATCCTCTTCCTCATCCCAAATGAGATAGAAAAATGTAGTTTATATACTTGTCATTTAGGGCTGATAGACTGATTTTCCCGACCTTAGGCCGACCAGGAAAGTTAATTTCCAAATTGCAAACAAAAAGACCCGAGACCCCTTAGGAGACCGGGCCCAAAATAGGACCCAGGGACCAGGGCGCTGGGCGCCCTGGTCTTGAAGGACCAGGGCGCTGGGCGCTCTGGTCCCACCTCTCGGGACAGCAGGGTGCAAGGAAGTTCAGGCCAGGGTGCTTGAAAAATGCAGTTTTTAGTGTCGTGAGAAAGTTTCGGGGTCTCCATTTAGGTTGCATGTTGCGTCGCCATCGTGAAGACCGAAATGCAGTCGAAATTGCAAGTGTCGCAATTTTAGGACGCTACATTTAGCCCCCACTTTAGCGGGAGTATGTATGCTCATACTTCCGGTAAAGTACAAGGAAACAATATTGAAAGACTTTCACCACGTCAAGGAGGGAAGACACACCAAGCCCCCAGTGGACTAAGGATCTTACGACTTCGATTGACAAAGTAAAAGGGAAGATCACGAGGGAGAACCATGACTATCAGTAGTCAGGTTCCCTCACTATGAGTCATGCAAGAAAGATATCAAAAATTTTCAAGGCAAGGCTAAATTTGCCAAGAAATTTTCAAGTATCTTGAAAAGATATGAACGGGATGTATGCCCCCCTACGTTAAAGCGATCGCACATGCCTCACCGGGGGTGATTGTTTTAACATAGTGATACACATAAGAAATGAGAAAGGAAAGGAGCACGTTATCGCAAGGATTTAGCCCCCAAGTGTGAGATAAACCCAAGGATAATAGACACAAAACACAAAGCACGAGGTGACCTCACTTTCCTCGGGGTCAGTATGCTGTATGATAATTCATGTATATATATCATATGTATGTATGCATAATTGTTCTTCATTCCCCAATCAAGGAAGGTCACCTAGAAGAAGGGAACACATGTGTCTTTTGAGTCAACATGAGAGAGATCGAGAGATCTCAATACTTTGCATCGTCCTCAAGTAAACAACACTAAGGAAAACAAATAGAAGAATGAGAATAACATATAGAAGAAGTAACGAAAGAGAGGAGGAAAGAATCTTCTATGCTAATGAAACTAGTCTAGCACGTCATCTACCCCCCGATCTTGCTGATCAATGTTTCGGGAAGGCAGGGAACACGCTAGAGGAGGAACATCCAACATAGCAGATGGAGCTATCACAAGATCCAAACAAGGGCTATGTTCATGTCCCAAGCCACACTGTTCTTGTCTAGGAGCTAGGATAAGTGCTTTAGAAAATTCATTAGATAAATGGTTATCAACATCAACAAGTTCATACTCACTATCAGAAGCAAGAGGAGTAACATTTTCATCATGAATAACATTTTCATCCATATCATCATCAAGATTTATAAAAATAGGATCTTTAACTCGCACCGGATCAAGACCATCATGCATCTTATGTTTAGGAGATTTAGGCTCAATGTCCGGCTGAGGAGAAAATGGAATAATGCTTGTTGAAGGTGTTTTTGGAGATTGCAAAGTTTGAGCTCTAAGACGACGCTTTCGCCGACGTTCACGTGCAGAACGATTTCGTCTAGTCTTAGTAGGAAGTGGAGAAGATTGAGGAGGAGGAATGTTCTCATCCTTAGCACTTGGGTGTTTAGGTTGTGGTCTCTTAGGATGGATAATAGGAGAAGAAGAAGGTCTCTTCTCTCTATAAAAAGAAGGAGGAGGAACTGCTCCATATAAAGGAGGAATATTTGGTTTAGGGAGAAGCCCAAGTCCATCATGACGAGGAGGTATAGGTCTACTCTTAGGAAGTTTATTAGGCATAGACATAGTCACATCCATAGGGATGGGTTGGGAATCTTCTTGAGGAAAGACATTAGTTTTATCTTTCAAAGGAAGAACTTCCTTCTCAAGAATGATAGGAATATCAAGTTTAGATGTTCTAGGTTCACTTAGAGATAGGATCATATCTGTTTTCCACTTTTGATAAGATTTGAAAAGATGATCACTTCGCGGAGGAAGAGATTGGAATTGTTTAGGCCAAAAGTAATCAATAGGAACGCTAGAAGTTCTTTCAGCTGGCTTAAAGAGACTATGATTGACAGTAACAACTTCACCATTATGGGGAAATTTCAAACACTTGTGGATAGGAGAAGCAATAGCTTTCATGGAAGATAGCCAAGGATAGCCAAGCTTCACACGAAATTGTTCGGATGAAGGAATAATAGCAAAGTTCACATCAAGGGATTTGTTATGGACCTCAATAGGCAATGTAATAGAACCAATTGCAGGAGAAGAAAATGCATCAAATAATTTCACAATCACATCTGTTTTGTCATATATCACTTGATTCAATTGCAAAGTAAAAAGGAATTCTTCAGTAATAACATTAATCATGCACGAAGGATCAATAAGCACTCCACGGCAAGGTGTATTCTTAACTTTTGCAACTATGTATAAAGGACCATCAGGTGCCCTAATGGTTTCACTGGAATCAAATGTGATGGAAGATTCTTTAGGGATTTCTTGCTGCTCTACAAAGTTAATCACATTCAGAGTCACAGACACAAGACCATCAGATGAGAGAGAGGAATCATTAGCCTCAATTGCATTAGAGGTATGAGAAGGCAATGGATCAGTGAAAATCTGAAGATTTTGGTTAGGAGGAGCTACAGATGTGTTGCCTTTATCATTGACTCCAGAAACAGAGATAGTATTGTTATCAATCAAATCTTGAATTTTACCCTTTAAAGAAAAACATTTTTTAGTATCATGCCCAGGCTGACGATGAAATTGACAAAAAGCTTTGTTATCAAAATAAGGTGAAGTAATCTTTGCAGGATCAATTTGTCTTATAGGAGGAAGAGTAAGCACATTTTGTTCCAATAACTTATTCATAATACTATGTAATGATTCATTCAAAGGAGTATACTTTCTTTCTTTCTTGAAAAATTTAGAAATAGGAGGCACACCTGATGCTGCATTCACATTGTTGTTGATGATGTTTTCATTGAATTTTATGGAATCTCTGTTCGGTTTAAACTTCCCAAATGGTTGTTGACTGCTATCACCCTTATCACTCGGAGCCATAGGATGTGATTGTTCCATTTGACTCACAGTCAGTTGATAATTGTGAAGAGTTGCACACAACTGTTGGAAGGAAGTAAACTCAGAAAACAGAAGTTTGTCTCGAATATCTTTTTGTAAATTAGAAATAAAGATTCTTTGAATATCATTGTTAGGCACTGGAAAAGAAATTTGAGCATACAAATGCTTATATCTACCAATGAAATCAGTCACTTTTTCTTTAACACCTTGTTTACAATGCATTAAATCAATCAAAGTAACTTTAGGACTTATATTGTTTTGAAATTGTTGAATGAAAGCATTTGCAAGTTGTTCGAAAGAAGTAATAGAATAGGAAGGCAATGAGCAATACCATTGTAGGGCTTTGTCTCTTAATGTTCTAGTGAACAGTTTTGCAAGCAACCTTTGGTCATAAGCAAAATCAGTACATATTGTTTGAAAAGTCTTAACATGTGTTAGAGGATCTCCTTTACCATTATAAAGTTCCAAGTGCGGGATTTCAACATGTTTAGGAGGGATAGCTCGAACAATGTCAAGAGAAAGTGGGCTCGCAACGTCAAATGTGGGCACACTAAACTTAGATTGATTCATAGAGGCAATTTGTTGCTGTAAAGAAGAGACAGTTTGTGCTAGATTGTTAATGGTCGCTTCAGTCGAAGAATTCATATTAGATGTGTTAGATTGAGATGGAGGTGTTATGTTATTGAAAGAAGGTAAAGAGTAAGGTGGTGGGACTCTATGATAATTAGTCATAGGAGATGATTGGGCAGGAGGAACACTACAAGGAGGAATGGAATGGTTAAACGAATTGCCCCCTTGCGTCATGTTCATTTGTGGTGATATAATAGGCACACTCATTGAAGGAATGAATGAAGAAGTCAGATTGAATGAAGGAAGAGGGTTAATTGAAGAAGAAGGGTTGCCCCCATGACTGGTGATCATAGGAGGAATGTCTTGTGTAGAAGTAGCCATTATGTTTGATGTAAAAGTAGGTATGCTAGCAATAGAAGTTGTCAAAGGAATAGAATGATTGACTTGTGTAGGAGGTTGTGTATAACCTAAATATTCAGCACAACTCTTTGTAGGCGTCACGTTCGAATTCACAATGTGTGAAATACCATGCAAAATATCAATTCCATTCTTATCACTTTGAAGCATACGTTTTAGACCCTCAATTAAAGGAAGAGCTTGACTATCAGGGTATTCTTGAGACATCCATTGTCGAAAATCGTCAAATTGGTTATGCAATTTCGAAAGTTGTTCTACGGAAACCTCATGGAGAGCTTCTTCATCATTAGGAGGATTAGAGGAATTACCCATGTCTTCGTTAAAAAGACTATTCAAATTAGGTTCCATCTCCTCAGTAGTTAAACCTCGGAAAGACTTAATTCTACGGCTTCATCTAACGGGAATAGTGTAAGTAGGGCTTATTGTTGTAAAACTCATGCACTAGAAAGAGAGAGAAGATTTTGAATTTAGAGGTAGCAATTTTCAGTAAAATCAGCCAATCTTCTGGATTTAAGCTGTTAAATGCAATCACAACAGTCTCCCGAAATTTCAGAAAAAATGTCTGGGACTGTGGCGCCCGGAGTGCAACACGATCCTTGCAACTTTTTTCAAAATTTTGCAGGGATGAAAGGTATGATGATTTTAGAGCTAATCTGAAAAAATTGAGTGATTTTACGATCTGTAGATAGGCCAAATTAAAGTTGCAATCTCCAAATTGAACCCTACCAAGATTGTCGAAAAATGCAAAATTTGAATTTTGAAAAAGAGAGGGAAACTGAAATTTTGAATTTTATGATTTTAGAGGGAATGTCAAGAGCAATGCAAATTTTGAAATTTGAAAATTGACTCAATTTCACGCAAAATTCAATTTTGAAAGCGGAAATCAAAGTTGTTGTAATTAAGCACTTAATTTCAAAAGTCACAAATTGCAAGAATTTGAATAAAGCACTGAAATTTTTAATGAATGATAACACATTTTTCAGATTTAGGACAGTAAGAACACAATTTTGACACAAAATTTCAATTTCAATGATTTTTAAATGTTTAGAAGCCTTAATCCAAGCAATCACAAGACCAACTTTGACTGTAATTTTGAAGGTGTTATAATTGATAAAATCAGCCAAAATTCTGAATTTTAGCAGAAAAACACAGTAAGATCTCGCTCCCGAAATTTCGGAAAAAATGTCGGGGACGATGGCACTCGGCGCCACGGTCCTCACAACTTTTTTCCAAATTTTCAGGGATGAAAGATATTGTGATTTTATTGCGGAATCCAAAGTTACAGCTGATTTGGAGATGTTTTGATCAGTGAAATTGTCGGACAAAGGTTGAATCAAGAGGGTTTCAAAAATTAGGGTTTTGACACTTAACCACTTAATTTTCAGAATTAAAGCACAAATATGAATTGAAAATTTGTAATAGAAGGGCAGATCTGAAACAGGCATTAACATTTAGACATTTCGCAAGTTCAATTACTAAAAAGAAAATTTAGGGTTTTTATGCAATCACCTCTAAAATTTTACAAAAGATCAAACATGGAAATGTAATCAATTTTTTCAGATCTAAGCATGAAAAATCAGAAAGGATGTTCACGTTGGGTTCACCAAAATGTAAAGCGGAAAATCGCGATCGAACCCTAGTTGTTCTCCCCTCTTCCAACTCCGAGGAGAGAGAAGGGAGGTTCGCTAGGATTCGATGGTTTTCACTTAGGGGAGAGACTTTACATTCAAAAGAGGGGTTGAAACCCACAAGATCCAATCCCACGCAATGCAAGATTGGATGCTAAATGTGTTTCAAGGGTTAAGACAACAAGGCTACCCTCTTTTGTAAAGAATGTTGATAGAAGAATTAAGCTAAGCATGCATAGAAAGTGATAAAGATTCGCTTATAAACTGAGATAGGGATATAGGATGAAGCTGCGGACCTGGAATTAGCAGTAAAATGTCGATACGGCGCTGTCCTGCAAATTTGAGCAAAAGTTGTCAGGACGATGGCGCCCGGCGCCACGGTCCTCCGAAAAATCCGCGAAACGAAGGGGGATCTGTTCATCTCTGCACAAGGATTCCAGATCTTCAATTTCAGCCGCGTACCTGCAACCTACACACAAAAAAGTGAAGACGATTGGAGGGTTAGGGATTAGGGGTTTGCCTTTAGGTCAAACCCCGGTTTTGGAATTAACCAAGAAATGAGCAAGTGCTGTAAATGTAAATGTATGTAAAACAAGTACTAATACCTTGTTCTAAGGATGTTTGTATCCTTATGTGCGAAGGTATAGATGTTGTATGTTGTATGTTGTAGCATGTAGTGTGTGATCTCCTCTTCAATGGTTGAATCCTTGTCTTGAATGCAACACTTAGCCTTGAATGGAGACTTGAAATGATCAATTGCTTGAAGGAATGCTTGAATGCTTGAATGCTTGAATGCTTGAGTATAGTTTCCACACTTTTACATATATCCTCTTCCTCATCCCAAATGAGATAGAAAAATGTAGTTTATATACTTGTCATTTAGGGCTGATAGACTGATTTTCCCGACCTTAGGCCGACCAGGAAAGTTAATTTCCAAATTGCAAACAAAAAGACCCGAGACCCCTTAGGAGACCGGGCCCAAAATAGGACCCAGGGACCAGGGCGCTGGGCGCCCTGGTCTTGAAGGACCAGGGCGCTGGGCGCTCTGGTCCCACCTCTCGGGACAGCAGGGTGCAAGGAAGTTCAGGCCAGGGTGCTTGAAAAATGCAGTTTTTAGTGTCGTGAGAAAGTTTCGGGGTCTCCATTTAGGTTGCATGTTGCGTCGCCATCGTGAAGACCGAAATGCAGTCGAAATTGCAAGTGTCGCAATTTTAGGACGCTACATTTAGCCCCCACTTTAGCGGGAGTATGTATGCTCATACTTCCGGTAAAGTACAAGGAAACAATATTGAAAGACTTTCACCACGTCAAGGAGGCAAGACACACCAAGCCCCCAGTGGACTAAGGATCTTACGACTTCGATTGACAAAGTAAAAGGGAAGATCACGAGGGAGAACCATGACTATCAGTAGTCAGGTTCCCTCACTATGAGTCATGCAAGAAAGATATCAAAAATTTTCAAGGCAAGGCTAAATTTGCCAAGAAATTTTCAAGTATCTTGAAAAGATATGAACGGGATGTATGCCCCCCTACGTTAAAGCGATCGCACATGCCTCACCGGGGGTGATTGTTTTAACATAGTGATACACATAAGAAATGAGAAAGGAAAGGAGCACGTTATCGCAAGGATTTAGCCCCCAAGTGTGAGATAAACCCAAGGATAATAGACACAAAACACAAAGCACGAGGTGACCTCACTTTCCTCGGGGTCAGTATGCTGTATGATAATTCATGTATATATATCATATGTATGTATGCATAATTGTTCTTCATTCCCCAATCAAGGAAGGTCACCTAGAAGAAGGGAACACATGTGTCTTTTGAGTCAACATGAGAGAGATCGAGAGATCTCAATACTTTGCATCGTCCTCAAGTAAACAACACTAAGGAAAACAAATAGAAGAATGAGAATAACATATAGAAGAAGTAACGAAAGAGAGGAGGAAAGAATCTTCTATGCTAATGAAACTAGTCTAGCACGTCATCTACCCCCCGATCTTGCTGATCAATGTTTTGGGAAGGCAGGGAACACGCTAGAGGAGGAACATCCAACATAGCAGATGGAGCTATCACAAGATCCAAACAAGGGCTATGTTCATGTCCCAAGCCACACTGTTCTTGTCTAGTAGCTAGGATAAGTGCTTTAGAAAATTCATTAGATAAATGGTTATCAACATCAACAAGTTCATACTCACTATCAGAAGCAAGAGGAGTAACATTTTCATCATGAATAACATTTTCATCCATATCATCATCAAGATTTATAAAAATAGGATCTTTAACTCGCACCGGATCAAGACCATCATGCATCTTATGTTTAGGAGATTTAGGCTCAATGTCCGGCTGAGGAGAAAATGGAATAATGCTTGTTGAAGGTGTTTTTGGAGATTGCAAAGTTTGAGCTCTAAGACGACGCTTTCGCCGGCGTTCACGTGCAGAACGATTTCGTCTAGTCTTAGTAGGAAGTGGAGAAGATTGAGGAGGAGGAATGTTCTCATCCTTAGCACTTGGGTGTTTAGGTTGTGGTCTCTTAGGATGGATAATAGGAGAAGAAGAAGGTCTCTTCTCTCTATAAAAAGAAGGAGGAGGAACTGCTCCATATAAAGGAGGAATATTTGGTTTAGGGAGAAGCCCAAGTCCATCATGACGAGGAGGTATAGGTCTACTCTTAGGAAGTTTATTAGGCATAGACATAGTCACATCCATAGGGATGGGTTGGGAATCTTCTTGAGGAAAGACATTAGTTTTATCTTTCAAAGGAAGAACTTCCTTCTCAAGAATGATAGGAATATCAAGTTTAGATGTTCTAGGTTCACTTAGAGATAGGATCATATCTGTTTTCCACTTTTGATAAGATTTGAAAAGATGATCACTTCGCGGAGGAAGAGATTGGAATTGTTTAGGCCAAAAGTAATCAATAGGAACGCTAGAAGTTCTTTCAGCTGGCTTAAAGAGACTATGATTGACAGTAACAACTTCACCATTATGGGGAAATTTCAAACACTTGTGGATAGGAGAAGCAATAGCTTTCATGGAAGATAGCCAAGGATAGCCAAGCTTCACACGAAATTGTTCGGATGAAGGAATAATAGCAAAGTTCACATCAAGGGATTTGTTATGGACCTCAATAGGCAATGTAATAGAACCAATTGCAGGAGAAGAAAATGCATCAAATAATTTCACAATCACATCTGTTTTGTCATATATCACTTGATTCAATTGCAAAGTAAAAAGGAATTCTTCAGTAATAACATTAATCATGCACGAAGGATCAATAAGCACTCCACGGCAAGGTGTATTCTTAACTTTTGCAACTATGTATAAAGGACCATCAGGTGCCCTAATGGTTTCACTGGAATCAAATGTGATGGAAGATTCTTTAGGGATTTCTTGCTGCTCTACAAAGTTAATCACATTCAGAGTCACAGACACAAGACCATCAGATGAGAGAGAGGAATCATTAGCCTCAATTGCATTAGAGGTATGAGAAGGCAATGGATCAGTGAAAATCTGAAGATTTTGGTTAGGAGGAGCTACAGATGTGTTGCCTTTATCATTGACTCCAGAAACAGAGATAGTATTGTTATCAATCAAATCTTGAATTTTACCCTTTAAAGAAAAACATTTTTTAGTATCATGCCCAGGCTGACGATGAAATTGACAAAAAGCTTTGTTATCAAAATAAGGTGAAGTAATCTTTGCAGGATCAATTTGTCTTATAGGAGGAAGAGTAAGCACATTTTGTTCCAATAACTTATTCATAATACTATGTAATGATTCATTCAAAGGAGTATACTTTCTTTCTTTCTTGAAAAATTTAGAAATAGGAGGCACACCTGATGCTGCATTCACATTGTTGTTGATGATGTTTTCATTGAATTTTATGGAATCTCTGTTCGGTTTAAACTTCCCAAATGGTTGTTGACTGCTATCACCCTTATCACTCGGAGCCATAGGATGTGATTGTTCCATTTGACTCACAGTCAGTTGATAATTGTGAAGAGTTGCACACAACTGTTGGAAGGAAGTAAACTCAGAAAACAGAAGTTTGTCTCGAATATCTTTTTGTAAATTAGAAATAAAGATTCTTTGAATATCATTGTTAGGCACTGGAAAAGAAATTTGAGCATACAAATGCTTATATCTACCAATGAAATCAGTCACTTTTTCTTTAACACCTTGTTTACAATGCATTAAATCAATCAAAGTAACTTTAGGACTTATATTGTTTTGAAATTGTTGAATGAAAGCATTTGCAAGTTGTTCGAAAGAAGTAATAGAATAGGAAGGCAATGAGCAATACCATTGTAGGGCTTTGTCTCTTAATGTTCTAGTGAACAGTTTTGCAAGCAACCTTTGGTCATAAGCAAAATCAGTACATATTGTTTGAAAAGTCTTAACATGTGTTAGAGGATCTCCTTTACCATTATAAAGTTCCAAGTGCGGGATTTCAACATGTTTAGGAGGGATAGCTCGAACAATGTCAAGAGAAAGTGGGCTCGCAACGTCAAATGTGGGCACACTAAACTTAGATTGATTCATAGAGGCAATTTGTTGCTGTAAAGAAGAGACAGTTTGTGCTAGATTGTTAATGGTCGCTTCAGTCGAAGAATTCATATTAGATGTGTTAGATTGAGATGGAGGTGTTATGTTATTGAAAGAAGGTAAAGAGTAAGGTGGTGGGACTCTATGATAATTAGTCATAGGAGATGATTGGGCAGGAGGAACACTACAAGGAGGAATGGAATGGTTAAACGAATTGCCCCCTTGCGTCATGTTCATTTGTGGTGATATAATAGGCACACTCATTGAAGGAATGAATGAAGAAGTCAGATTGAATGAAGGAAGAGGGTTAATTGAAGAAGAAGGGTTGCCCCCATGACTGGTGATCATAGGAGGAATGTCTTGTGTAGAAGTAGCCATTATGTTTGATGTAAAAGTAGGTATGCTAGCAATAGAAGTTGTCAAAGGAATAGAATGATTGACTTGTGTAGGAGGTTGTGTATAACCTAAATATTCAGCACAACTCTTTGTAGGCGTCACGTTTGAATTCACAATGTGTGAAATACCATGCAAAATATCAATTCCATTCTTATCACTTTGAAGCATACGTTTTAGACCCTCAATTAAAGGAAGAGCTTGACTATCAGGGTATTCTTGAGACATCCATTGTCGAAAATCGTCAAATTGGTTATGCAATTTCGAAAGTTGTTCTACGGAAACCTCATGGAGAGCTTCTTCATCATTAGGAGGATTAGAGGAATTACCCATGTCTTCGTTAAAAAGACTATTCAAATTAGGTTCCATCTCCTCAGTAGTTAAACCTCGGAAAGACTTAATTCTACGGCTTCATCTAACGGGAATAGTGTAAGTAGGGCTTATTGTTGTAAAACTCATGCACTAGAAAGAGAGAGAAGATTTTGAATTTAGAGGTAGCAATTTTCAGTAAAATCAGCCAATCTTCTGGATTTAAGCTGTTAAATGCAATCACAACAGTCTCCCGAAATTTCGGAAAAAATGTCCGGGACCGTGGCGCCCGGAGTGCAACACGGTCCTTGCAACTTTTTTCGATATTTGCAGGGATGAAAGGTATGATGATTTTAGAGCTAATCTGAAAAAATTGAGTGATTTTACGATCTGTAGATAGGCCAAATTAAAGTTGCAATCTCGAAATTGAACCCTACCAAGATTGTCGAAAAATGCAAAATTTGAATTTTGAAAAAGAGAGGGAAACTGAAATTTTGAATTTTATGATTTTAGAGGGAATGTCAAGAGCAATGCAAATTTTGAAATTTGAAAATTGACTCAATTTCACGCAAAATTCAATTTTGAAAGCGGAAATCAAAGTTGTTGTAATTAAGCACTTAATTTCAAAAGTCACAAATTGCAAGAATTTGAATAAAGCACTGAAATTTTTAATGAATGATAACACACTTTTCAGATTTAGGACAGTAAGAACACAATTTTGACACAAAATTTCAATTTCAATGATTTTTAAATGTTTAGAAGCCTTAATCCAAGAAATCACAAGACCAACTTTGACTGTAATTTTGAAGGTGTTATAATTGATAAAATCAGCCAAAATTCTGAATTTTAGCAGAAAAACACAGTAAGATCTCGCTCCCAAAATTTCGAAAAAAATGTCGGGGACGATGGCGCTCGGCGCCACGGTCGTCGCAACTTTTTTCCAAATTTTCAGGGATGAAAGATATTGTGATTTTATTGCGGAATCCAAAGTTACAGCTGATTTGGAGATGTTTTGATCAGTGAAATTGTCGGACAAAGTTTGAATCAAGAGGGTTTCAAAAATTAGGGTTTTGACACTTAACCACTTAATTTTCAGAATTAAAGCACAAATATGAATTGACAATTTGTAATAGAAGGGCAGATCTTCAATTTCAGCCGCGTACCTACAAGCTACACACAGAAAAGCGAAGATGATTGGAGGGTTAGGGATTAGGGGTTTGCCTTTAGGTCAAACCCTGGTTTTGGAATTAACCAAGAAATGAGCAAGTGCTGTAAATGTAAATGTATGTAAAACAAGTACTAATACCTTGTTCTAAGGATGTTTGTATCCTTATGTGCGAAGGTATAGATGTTGTATGTTGTATGTTGTAGCATGTAGTGTGTGATCTCCTCTTCAATGGTTGAATCCTTGTCTTGAATGCAACACTTAGCCTTGAATGGAGACTTGAAATGATCAATTGCTTGAAGGAATGCTTGAATGCTTGAATGCTTGAATGCTTGAGTATAGTTTCCACGCTTTTACATATATCCTCTTCCTCATCCCAAATGAGAGAGAAAAATGTAGTTTATATACTTGTCATTTAGGGCTGATAGACTGGTTTTCCCGACCTTAGGCCGACCAGGAAAGTTAATTTCCAAATTGCAAACAAAAAGACCCGAGACCCCTTAGGAGACCGGGCCCAAAATAGGACCCAGGGACTAGGGCGCTGGGCGCCATGGTCCTGAAGGACCAGGGCGCTGGGCGCTCTGGTCCCACCTCCCGGGACAGCAGGGTGCAAGGAGGTTCAGGCCAGGGTGCTTGAAAAATGCAGTTTTCAGTGTCGTGAGCAAGTTTCGGGGTCTCCATTCAGGTTGCGTGTTGCGTCGCCATCGTGAAGACCGAAATGCAGTCGAAATTGCAAGTGTCACAATTTTAGGACGCTACACATTAATGCAATCTTCATGCAAATGCCAACAATCTCCCCCTTTGGCATTGATGGCAATACAAATATCAACGCCTATGATTGTTGCTGTGATTATGAATAGGAATCCTGGTTTACATTACCAAATATTCACAATGCTATCCATGTCTTCATCTTGTTACTAGTTCTCCTCCTCATAATCACATAACACTTCTCCCCCTTTGACAACAATGCCAAATTGAATGTAAATCATGTAATTACAAATTTCACTATACAATAACAATAATCTGCAACATAATACTCTCCCTGTGGAATAACTTCCACTACTACATCAATCCTTTTGTAAAATTATTCAAGTGGTTTAGGGACTGATGCAATCAGCATCATGCTCAACTAACCTCATGAAGGGGTACAACCCCTAGTTGACTTCTAAGATACTCAAATGTAGTCTTAGGTAGAGGTTTGGTAAAAATATCTACAAGCCGCTCCTTGGTAAAAACAATCTCTAAGATAACATCTTTTCTCTGCACATTTTCCCTCAAGAAATGATACTTCAATTCAATGTTCTTGGTTTGTGCGTGCAAAACAAGATTCTTCAAAATATTTATGGCTTCTGAAATATTTATCTTAAAACCTTCCAATATGTGCCTCATCCAAATAGCCTGTGTGCAATTCATATAAGCTGCAACATACTCAGCTTCAGTAGTAGATTGTGAAGTGCAACTCTCCTTCTTAGTACTCCATGAAACAAGTCTTCCTCCAAGAAAGAATGCTCCACCAGTTGTACTTTTTCGGTCATCAACATTTCCTACCCAATCAGCATCTATGTACACCTTCAAATCAAAGTTTCCTCCATATGGATACCATAATCCATAGTCAACAGTACCTTTCAGATATCTAAAGATTCTCTTGGTTTCTATCAGATGTGTTTCCTTGGGATTTTTCTAGAATCTAGCAACTATGCCAACCGCATGGGCAATATCTGGTCTGCTATGAACAACATAGTGCAATTTGCCAATCATTGCCTTGTATTCCTTCTCATCAACCGACTTAGATTCATCTTCCTTAGACAAATTACAACCTGTAACCATTGGTGTCCCAACTGGTTTACAGTCACTCAAGCCAAATGTCTTCTAAACCTCTTTCACATAGATTGTGTAATGAAAATACCATTCTTCATTTGTTGTATCTGCAAGCCTGTGAATTTTTTTATTTTCAAACTCATTTTTTATTTCATCTACAAAATTGTTGCTCATGACATCATTACCTCCAAATATGATATCATCAACAAATACTTCACTTACCAGGATTTCATCTCCTTTAGGCTCAAGATATATGTTACTATCATCACTGGTTCTCAAAAAGTGTATCTTCATCAGATGCGTATGAATTCTTTCATACCATGCTCTAGGTGCCTTCTTTAATCCATATAAAGCTTTATGCAATTTGTATACCATGTCTTTCTCATCAGTCAAAGCATAACCATCTAGCTGCTCTATGTATACTTCTACCAATACCCTATTGAAAAATGAAGACTTAACATCCATCTGGTATACCTTGAACTTCTTATGAGCTGCAAATGCAAGTAAAGTTCCAACACCTTCCAGTCTTGCTACTGGTGCCAAAGTTTTTCCATAATATTCTCATTCTTCTTGTGCATAGCCCTTGCAAACCAGCCTAGCCTTATTGCGAACTACAACGCCATCTTCATTCAGCTTGTTCATGAATACCCATTTAGTACCTATAACATTCTTATTTACTGGTCGAGGTACTAGGGTCCAAGTGTTGTTCTTCTCAATTTGATCCAATTCCTCCTCCATAGCTTTAACCCAATGATCATCACCAAATGCCTCCTTAGCAGTTCTAGGTTCAATAGTGGAGATCATTCAAGAGTTCTCTCTTATTCTCCTTCTGGCTAGTACTCCAGCATCCTTATCTCCAATAATTTTTTCAAGACTATGATTCACTCTCACATATCTAGGAATAACATGATCATTATCTTTAGGTTCAACTTCATCATTATCATCATCTTCTAAATTTATCTATTCCGGTTGAACAAGTGCATCAGAATTTGCTTTACCGGTTTTAGATTTCACAGTTTTTGGTTCCAAAAACAAAATGCAAGGATCTTCATCCTTCTTCTCCAAACTGATTCCCTTTGAAACTTTAGGACACTCATCCACTCAAACATCAACACTCTCAACAATTCTCTGTGTTTCAACACTCTCAACAATTCTCTGTGTTAGGTTGTTAAAATACTTGTAGGCCTTACTCTTGGTGGAATAGTCAAGAAATATGCCTTCATCACTCTTACCTTCAAATTTTCTAATGTAATCACTTCTCTTAATAAAATATTTTCTTCCAAATATCTTAAAATAGCTAACATTAGGTGATCTTCCATACCAATATTCATAAGGGGTCTTGTCCTTACCTCTTTTCAGCAGAACTTGGTTCATAGTGTAGACAATTGTACTGACAATTTCTCTCAAAAATGTTTTCGCTACATTGCCTTGTATCAATATTGTGCTAGCAGCTTCAACCATTGACCGATTGTTCCTCTCTACTATACCATTCTACTGTGGTGTCCTTGGTGCAGAAAGCTACCATTTGATGTCGTTCTTATCACAGTACCTAGTGAATTCCTTAGAAGTAAATTCACCGCCTTGATCTGTTTTAAGACATTTTATCTTCTTGTCGCTCTCTTTCTCAGCTAAGGCCCTAAATGCCTTGAATTTACCAAAAGCTTTAGTCTTATCCTTCAAGAATGTGACCCACATCATTCTTGAGAAATCATCGGTGAGGATCATGAAATATCTGTCACCTTGAATGCTTTTTGTTCTTATTGGTCCACAAAGATCTGTATGAACCATATCTAACAAATGCTCCGCTGAGAAGGGTTTTCTCTTGAAAGTTGAAGAAGTCATCTTAGCTAACTGACATTCTTTGCAAAGAGCATTAACCAGTTTGTCTAACCAAGGCAAACCTCTCACTGTCTTGGACTTACTCACTTTAACAATGTTGTTAGAGTTTATATGATAAAATATCTTATGCCAAAGCTAACTATCATCTATTTTTGCAATCAAACAGTTGCTAACTTTAGGATTAAGGTGAAATAGGTTACCTTTAGTTTGTTTCCCGGTTGCAATCAATTCACCTTTGTTGTCAAAGATTTTGGACATACCATTTTTGAACTCTAGTGGGTATCCTCTGTAATTAAGTTGTGCCACACTCAAAAGATTGTGCTTTAGACCTTCAACCCAATAGACATCATCAACACTACTCTTCCCATTAAGAGAAATAACTCCCTTACCTTTAACCATGCAGGGCGAGTCATTGCCAAATCTTACAACACCGCCATCAAATTCTTTCAAGAAAACAAATTTGCTCTGATCACTGGTCATATGATGCGAACAACCACTATCAATGATCCAATCTTCAGGGTTATATATCCTAGACACTAATGACTTCTGGTCTGATATCTCTTCCTTAGTAGCTTCAAACCCAATATCTTCACTAGCATCACCATCAAATTCTTGATCTGTGATACCACTATCAATAGCAATAAGACAATCTCTCTTGCCTTTACCCTTATACTTCTTGAATTTCTCTCTCTTGTGTTCATTTTCACCATTAGGACAATTAGCAGCTATGTGGCCAATCTTGTTGCATGCAAAACATTTTAAAGGTAATTTACCTCTGTATTTTCCAGTACCTCTAGGTAGCCGTTGCCAACAATGCTTCAAGCTCCACTAAATTGTCTTCATCATCAGCATCTCTACTGGATCTGGATTCATAAGCATGACTAGTTTCTCTACTTTTTCTTACAGATGAGTTAGAAATAGAAGCTTTGAATGCAAACTTTGATTTCTGTACACTACCATCATAACCGTTTAGTACTAAGTTTTCCAATGATGGAGTCAAGAGTTACCTTAGTTTTGTCTATGGAATTCAGCTCCTGAATAGCTGCAACTCAGATAACGTACACCGGTAGCAAGGTTCTCAGTACCTTACTGATCATTGTGGCATCTTCCACTATCCCTCTTGCACTCTTAATTTTACTGACTATCTCTTTTATCATTTGACCATACTATTGGATATTCTCACCTTCAATCATCCGCATGTCATCAAAATTTCCTCTTAGACTCTCCTCTTTAGCAATCTTAACATGTTCATCACCGCTATAAATCTCTTCAAGTTTTTGCCATACCTCATGTGCAGTTTCTAGACCATGAACATCTACATATTCAACATTAGACAGTGAACTGATAATGATCTCTAATGCTTGATGATTTTCTTGTTGTTCTTTCTTCTGATCATTAGTCAGAATCCCAGTGGGTGCAACATATTTAGTGTTAGACACAATGCACCACCAAGAGAGGAAGGGGGTGAATCAGTGGTTCTCAAAACTTTTCCTTTTAGCTCTCCTTTGTGAGCAACACCAGTTTGTGAATCAAACATAATGCAGACTTACCGATTAGTAATGAGACTAACTCAAATACACACACACACACAAGGAGACAACACATAACACTAGCATATACGAGGAAAACCCAAGATAGGAAAAACCTCGGTGAGCAATGTTGCTGGAGTCTACTGCTCCAATCCAACCTCATGGGAAAAAAAAGTTACAAAGTTTAGGGCACCAACCCAAGGAGCACCAACCTCTACCTGATTTATGGGCTACAACCCAAAGGAGCACCAACCCAAGGAGCTACAACCCTTGCACCAATCTACAACTCAGTGTTCACAAAGTAAATATCAAATACATAAGTGGCTATCTTGTCACAAGTGAATCTTGCAACCATTACATATATCTTGTTCTATCGGTGAGATACCTTCTCTGCTTCACCGACTCACTTTCTCTATAGCTCTTCACTTGCTGCCTCTCTACTGATAAGTACTATCAGTTTATCTCTCTTCACCCTCCTTCACTTCTGCTCTTCCAGTATGAACACTACTAGTTCTTTCCTTCAACTGGTTGAAAGCTTCAACCTGGTTCTCTCACTTCGACTCTTCTCATAGATTCTCATTGAGCACTTGGCTGATTTGATCTTTCTTGCAAAAGTCTTTGACCTCTTAATCACACTATATTCCTCTATTCAACAACACTATTCTTCCTCTTCTGTCGTATACTTATAGACTGGTTTTCCCTCCAAAAACCAATTCAAAAATTAGGTGGTTAGGGTTTCCTCACCATCCTTGAGGCAAACGAAATCCAATCAGATCTTGCACGATCTGATATTTCTGACATCTGAATGCACAACTCCACCATAGTCGCATTTTTTGGATCACGCCTTCCATTTCTGGTGACTTTCTTTTTACCCTCATAGCTAATCCCTCGGTCAATCACAAAAGATCTGTCATGTTGTTTCCTTCATTTTCTTGATCTTCTCAATTTCTCTTAGCTGTCTCATAGTTATCCTCTAGAACTCGAGCCTCAAACCCCTACAATAGCTCTACAACATGTCCTGTGATTTGGGTCTTTTCATTAAAGCTAACCAACCTTGTAGCAACCCTATCGATGTATATTCCATCTTTATCCAAATGCAGGTTTGCCATGTTGACTCCTTGTGGTGTCAATATCGACTATCTTCCATCTTGGCACTTCAAGTCGGTCCTAGTAAGATAACCAACCAACCACCCTACCGGTTTCTTGCTTCTGTTAGTTTTCTAACCCTTTCGGTCTTAATCATTCTATCGGTTACCTTATCATATCTACTCTCATCTTGAATTATCGATGGAACTCTCAAACTGGTCTCTAGACATGTCCATTAAAATCATGCACCTTCAAATAATGTAGGAAGTCATCTACAACTACAAATTGCTTATATAACTAGTAGAATTACATACTAGTTACCACTCTTGATGATGCCATGTCATCAATCTTCTTAAGACTACACCTTTAATCATGTCTTTCTACTTTTGACTGCATTTGTTTAGCCTTGCCTTTTTTCCTGATGAATGTTGTTCCTTCCTCTACCAGTTTGTCAAGGTGACACAAACTTCACACTTTCTTTGTACTGGTATTTCAATCATGCCTTCTCTTTTGGTTTAGTGCATAACCCTGAACTCATGCACTTAGGGCATTCCTTCAATTCACCGGTAGATCCAGTGTGATCCTTCAAGTGCTAGCCTTTACCCCTTCACTCTTATCTCTCCAAAAAATAATGCACTTAATCCATAATAGGAGATAAGATCCACTTACTTGGTGGAGTAACACCATCTTCTTTCTACCATATGCTTATGTGATTTCCCCGTTGCGCAACATCTCTTCAAACAGGCACATGTGAACTGATGTGAGCACATTCATTGTCAATCATTGCTTCCCACGATGACTACATGTTCATCCGGTGTTCTGCAAGCTCATAGCATACCAGTTCATTCTTCTCTTCTAGTGTTGAAGTGATTCAGATAACATTCTGCCTCTTCATCACAAACATCCGCTCAAAACACCTCTTTATCTCATCACACAAGTCAGGCACTAACTTGTGTATTGATGACCTCTGAGGTCATCTTCTTTATCTTTATCAATGTTCTGCAACACAAGGTGATATCCAAGATATCACATCCTGTATTCCTTTATAACAGTGTTGCACATACATCTCCTCTACCGGTTGACATCAATGACAACATAATGCCAACAATCTCCCCCTTTGGCATTGATGTCAACACATGTAGTATCCGGTATACTACATAATCCTTCTCCCCCTTTGACAACAATGACAAAGGGCACTGCCAAGATATCATTCCTCCCTATATTTATTGGTTACCGACATAATTCTTTCTCCCCATTTATCTTTATTGGGTGTAACACTTCCTTTGATATCACTTGTTATCTTGTCACCGGTTGTTACATCTTCTCAAGTGAAAGCACTTGAGATGGGGATCTTAACCATCAACTGACACCGATTGAGTATGCAGGTCTGAAGTGAAGAAAGACTGATGCCAATTGTTGATGTGTTAGTGAATACTGCTCACTTGCCAGTGAACCTGCAACACCTCTGCAGTTTCCATCTCTTGCAGTTTGGGTAGTCACTATCCTTGCAAGTTCAGGCAAGCTAGTTCTTCACTATGAGAGTCTTCATGATGAGCACTTGAACTCTACCTAAGTCATACATCTTAGGTCCTCATCTCCAATCACATACAATACCAAGACTCCAGTTTCCTCCATATACCAGTTCAGCTGTGAATATGTGATCATCTGATGATCCTTCAACTCCATTAAATCCATCACAACTTGTGACATAATTCTAGATCTATGCAATGCCAGACAATGTTATCATCAACCCAAAAATGAAAACTAATTAGCCCAAAGTATGCATTCCTATATTATCAATAACTGGGCCAATCATATGTCATTCAGGTATTTTCCAATACCACCCAAGACACGAACTCAACCTTCCATGCTACTGGGGTTATGCAATGACTTTTCAACTTCATTTTCATCTATAACCTACAAGTTTCTATTTAGCAGTTATACTGGTAACATCCTACACATACTGGTTAACACATAATACCAATTGTTAATGATTACTTCTATGAATCATGCAATGGTGATCCAACATTGATCAGTAGGTGTATAGACAGGACAACCTCTACACACACTTATCATCTTCTTCCTTCATACTAGCAACAACATGGTTTTCCATGTTGCCTTCATTTTTGAGGGGGTGAATGATAAATTCAATGTGCTACTCCCTGTATGATCTTGCATCTCCTTTAGACCTTAGGAGATATCACTTGTGCATTAATTGCACAAAGTCGATCCATGGTCTTCTTCCTCCATACCTCCTAATCTCATTCTTCTCTCCACTTTCGGACTTGGGAGAAGGATTTGCCTTCTTCTATTGATGGGCCCTTTCTTTTCTGGTCTCTGCATTACAATCGGAAATAGTGCTATAGTAGCACACAACATCCATCCCAACTTCATGTTTGGGGAAACTTTTGACATACCGGTTTGACCATCTTCTCCTGTTCATGCTGCTTTGACTAGCAATAGGAACCGATGGACGTCTTACTCCTGCAGGGACATATCTCCTTTGGTTCCATGCAGGTCTTTGCCTTCCATATGCTCTGTTTTCACTTTTCTATAGAGCATGGCCATTTTTTCGACCTCCATGTGATAGCAGGTTCCTCTTTCTGCATTCAGACTTTCCATGAGCAGATCCATTGTAGTTATGACAAATAATCTTTGCATAACTGGGAGAAGGAACATGCATGTATCTACTTCTGGATACATCCTTCCCATAAGCATAATTTTTATGAGATCCTACATTATCCTTTCCAAATCTCATTCTACACTCCCTTTCCTCATGGCCATAAACATTACATTTAAGACAGTAACTGTTAAATGACAACGTATGACTTACATATTTATTCTGCCATGCATGAGACGATATTGTCGGTTTTACATCCCCATATTTCCCTTTTTGGGAATGGACCCTTGGTTGTCCATTCTGAGCACCTCTCTCATCTAATCTCTTCTTCTTCTCCCACACATGCTTCCCCCTATGGGTGGTAGCATTTCTTTGCCCTCTTCTAGTGGAGGGTCTCCTTTGTTGCTTCCTCATCTTCTTGCTTCTGATGAGGTTTTCCTCTCCCATCTTCCCCTTACCTTTGGGATCTGTATGAAAGTTCCTTCTTGTAGCATTGAACTTCATTTTTTTCTACAAGTCCACACCAATTGTGGTCAAGTCAACCTTCTTTAGAGGAATATTTCTAATTGGAGAGGTCTGGCCTTTGTTTCCTTCAAGCAGCCACTGAAGTTTTTTGTCTTTTATCTCTAGTTGAGAGGCTAGATCTTCACACCGACATACCTTGGTGTCTTTTGCCCGAGTCTTCAACTCTGAGATGCATTTCTCCAGTTCTTCAAGGCATTTGACTAATCGGTTCTATTCCACACTAGCAACATTCTTGAATAGCTTGTATTCTTTTTTAACTCTATTGAGTTCTTCAAGTGTATTTACAGGCTCTCCTTCAAGGTCAACTTCTCCTGCTTCTTCGTCATCAGAAGGATCTTGATGGGTAGATCTATCTACCAAGTCTTCCTCTTCATCATCATCATTTCTCAATACATCTTGTTGAGGAGAGGTGATTGCCCAGCCACTTTCAGATTCTTGGGCCACAAAGAGTTGACTTCCTTCTTCTTTACTATTGTGGCTGCAGGAAGACCCATCTTCCTCATCCGGATAAATATGAGAGGTATTTCTCATCTTTGCTTCAATTTCTAGTTCTACAATTGAGGGTTCATTGCCATAGAGATTCTTCAATCTTTCCCATAAGCTCTTTGCTATTTTACACCTATCCACCTATGAAGAGACATCACCAGTGAGTCCACTGAGAATAGCCTTCATGGCTTCTTCATTGCACTAGTTTCTTCTTTCTTCTACAAATCTGGTAGGAAGATTGACCTTTCTAGGGAGAGCATCTACTACTGACATCCATACATCAAATCCTAAAGAGGATAGAAAAAATTGAGCCATCAAAAACTGGAGCAGAGATAGATACAAAATAGACCATTGTGTCCTTAGGCCAGAATCTACCCAAGATGGAGAACACTCTTCTAAATGGGAACCTATGCTCTAATACCAGTTGTTATACACAATGCACCACTGAGAGGGGGAGGGGGTGAATCAGTGTTTCTCCAAACTTTTCCTTTTAGCTCTCCTTTGTGAAAAACAATGGTTTGTGAATCAAACACAATGCAAAATTACTGGTTAGTAATGAGACTAACTCAAATACACACACACACACAAGGGGACATCACATAACACCAACATATACGAGGAAAACCCAATATGTTAAAAACCTTGGCGAGCAATGTTGTTGGAGTCTACTGCTCCAATCCAACCTCACAGTAAAACATAGTTACAAAGTGTAGGGCACCAACCCAATGAGCACCAACCCCTACCTGATTTATGGGCTACAACCCAAAGGAGCACCAACCCCTGACTTTAGGGCACCAACCCAAGGAGCTACAACCCCTACATTGAGCTACAACTTAGTGTTCACGAAGTAAATATCAAATAAATAAGTGGCTATCTTGTCACAAGTGAATCTTGCAACCATTACATATATCTTGTTCTATCGGTGAGATACCTTCTCTGCTTCACTGACTCACTTTCTCTATAACTCTTCACTTGCTGCTTCTCTGCTGATAAGTACTATCAATTTACCTCTCTTCACCCTCCTTCACTTCTGCTTTGCCAGTATGAACACTACCAGTTCTTTCCTTCAACTGGTTGAAAGCTTCAACACAGTTCTCTCTCACTTCCACTCTTCTCATAGATGCTCGTTGAGCACTTGGCTGATTTGATCTTTCTTGCAGAAGTCTTCAACCTCGTAATCACACTATATTACTCTATTCAGCAACACTATTCTTCCTCTTCTATCGTATACTTATAGACTCATTTTCCCTCCAAAAACCAATTCAAAAACTAGGCAGTTAGGGTTTCCTCACTATCCTCAAGGCAAACCAAATCCAATCAGATCTTGCACGATCTGATCTTTCTGACATTTGAACACACAAATCCGCCATAGTCACATTTTTTGGGATCATGCCTTCCATTTATGGCGACTTTCTTTTTACCCTCATAGCTAATCCCTCGGTCAATCACAAAAGATTTGTCGTGTTGTTTCCTTCATTACCTCGATCTTCTCGCTTTCTCTTAGTTGTCTGATAGTTGTCCTCTAGACCTCAAGCCTCAAACCCCTGCAATAGCTCTGCAACATGTCTCGTGATTTGGATGATTTTTCATTAAAGCTGACCAACCTTGGAACAAACATATCGATGTACATTCCATCTTTATCCAAATGCAGGTTTGCCACGTTGACTCCTTGTGGCATCCATATTGACTATCTTCCAACTTGGCACTTCAAGTCAGTCCTAGTATGATCACCGACCAACCACCCTACCGGTTCCTTTCTTTTGTCGGTTTGCTAACCCTTCCAGTCTCAATCATTCTACCGGTTACCTTATCATATCTGCTCTCATCTTGAACTATCGATGGAACTCTCAAAATGGTCTCTAGACATGTCCATTCAAATCATGCACCTTCCCATAATGTAGGAAGTCATCTACAACTGCACCTTTCTTATATAACCAGTAGACTTACATATCGGTTACCACTCTTGATGACACCATGTCATCAATCTTCTTAAGACTCCACCTTTAATCATGTCTTTCTACTTCTGACATCATTTTCTTAGCCTTGTCTTTTTTCCTGATCAATGTTGTTCCTTCCTCTACCAGTTTGTCAAGGTGACACAAACTTCACACTTTCTCTATACTGGTATTTCAATCATGCCTTCTCTTTCAGTTTAGTGCATGACCTTGAACTCATGCACTTAGGACATTCCTTCAATTCATCGATAGATCTAGTGTGATCATTCAAGTGCTAGCCTTTATCCCTTCACTCTTATCTCTCCAAACTATAATGCACTTAATGCATAATAGGAGATAAGCTCCACTTACTTGATGGAGTAACACCATCTATTTTCTACCATATGCTTGTGTGATTTCCCTGTTGTGCAGCATCTCTTCAAAAAGGCACATGTGAACTAATGTGAGTACATTCATTGTCAGTCATTGCTTCCCATGATGACTGCATCTTCATCCAGTGGGAGTCCTGCTATTCTGCAACGTCATAGCATACCAGTTCATTCTTCTCTTCTAGTGTTGAAGTGATTCAGATAACATTCTGCCTCTTCATCACAAATAGCCACTCAAAACACCTCTTTATCTCATCACACAAGTCAGTCACTAACTTGTGTACTGATGACCTCTGAGGTCATCTTCTTTATCTTTACCAGTGTTCTGCAACACAAGGTGATATCCAAGATATCACATCCTGTATTCCTTTATAATAGTGTTGCACATACATCTCTTCTACCAGTTGACATCAATGACAACACAATGCCAACATTTAGTATTGACATGTTCCCAATACTTACTTCCCAGGTTCTTGATGTAAATTTTCATTCTGTCCCTCCATATCCTATAGTTCTCTTTGTTAAACTTCAGACCTTCTTTCTTCATCATGATCTGCAAGATTTTTACCTCAAGTTGTTAGGCTTAGATCTTAGAGGACCTGAGACTACTATGATACCAATTGATGGTATGATGAAATAATAAGTATCTGGTAGATTACTGAGAGGGGGGGGTGAATCAGTAAATTGAAAAATTGATACAAACTTTCCCAATCTCAATCTCAATCACACAAAGTAAACTTATCAATAAAATATCTCTTTCAAGATAAAATCTTCATAAGAAAAATCAATATCAACTGATTATCTATTATACCAACTTAACAATAAACAACATTAAACTTGTAAACATCCAAATGCTTTATCATATGTCAACTGACTTCATTTCTTAATGCTTTCAATTATCATGCCTTATTAGAATAATTAAGTAGTTAATCAAATCAATCATAAGATCATAACCACAAAAACATTCTCCACATGACACATATTTTTTGACATGGAAACCCAAAATAGGTAAAAAACATGATGAGATGAGACTCATAAGGTAACTATCTAAACTCTTCTGAAGTTCTCCTTGTTAGGAGCCAATAATGTTAAAGCTTTTACAAAAGTCTTGTTAGGAACTGATCCTGTTAAGAATCACCCAATTAAGGGACTGACTACAAATGCCTTGTTAGAAGCAAGTACCCTATTAGGAGTAACCTCGGTAGAGGATTTGAGAATCGAAGCTAATGGATCACCTTGTTAGAGGATTTAAGAAGTAACCAAGCTTGTTAGAGCTTACCTGGTTAGGGGATTTCAATTATGCTATAATTGTTAGAAAACAACAGGGTTTTTCTTGATCTATCTGAATAGCACTACACTTGCTTGATTAGATCTTGTTTAAGTTCCAATCTGTCTTTACTCAAACTGCAGTTTCATTATCTGGTTCGGCAACCAGTTACCACACACTCAACTGATTTCTAGCAACACCTTTACCAAACAACTTCATTGACCTTATAACAAATCAATTAGGTTAGTAACACAACAAAAACCCAATTCTCTCATAGAGATTAAAAACAAATCAGTTCAAGTATGACCATTGGATTTACATATCAATGTGTACACATTGATCAATAAAATTCCAACCGCTCCTTGATCACCGCTTCCTCGGACTTAGTAACTCATCACACACTTTACATTAGATGAAATACACTTTTCTCATTCCCTAGACAAAAATGCACCAAAACAATTTGAACTTATCTTCATACAATGATCACACGTGTCATCATCATTACTGCTCATCAACATAACCAATTCAACAACTTTTAATTAGTTAGGGTTCAACAATTTGTAGGGTTTAAACTTCTTATACCCTTTAACCTATTACCGGTTACCATTTCAACTCATAAACTTACATACTGGGTTAGAATACCTTCAACAAAGCTCTTCCTACCGGTTACAAGACAATATCAATAATATCAGCAATATAATTACTGGTTAATTGACATCAATGACAACATAACATATCATTGATGCAATCTTCATGCAAATGCCAACACGGTAAGACACCTTATGAATTATGGTTTGGCAATACACCTACAGTTAAGTATTTCAGATTCTTTGGTAGTAAATATTATATCAGGAGAGATGATATCATTGGAAAATTTGATCCTAGATGTGATAAAGGCATATTTCTTGATTATTCTAATGAAAGCAAGGTATATAGATGTTATAACAAGAGATTTAATAGAATTGTGGAGAGTGATAATATCAAAGTAGATGAGTTGAAAAAAAGTCAAATCAGAGTTTATAAGAAGGAACCGGCAGTGGAAATGATTATATTTGAACTGGTAGTACCTTTATCGGAACAAAGTGTTGAACCAGTTACTCCAACAGTATCAAAAAATTCTACAATAATTGAAGTACGAGGAAGAGGAACAAAGAGTCATAAGACTAGCTCCTAGGTATGTGAGATTGAATCATTTAGAAGACCAGATCATTGGGGATAAGAACAATGGAGTAATGACAAGAAGAAGACTGACAACTAATGAGGTATGTTTAATTTCACAAGTTGAACCTGTATCAGTAATTGAGGCATGTAAAGATGAATATTGGTTAAAAGATATGGAAGAAGAATTAGATCATATTGAGAATTTATGGTAAGGGATTGGGGCATGGGGCACCCTGATCCCTAAAATATAGTACCAATTTCTGGTAATGGGTCTATGTCTGTTTGCTAATGTCTCTTGAAAATTTTCTGCTCCAACGGAAATCTATAATTGCATATGCAAGCTAGAAAATGGTATGTTTGTGGCTATATAGGGTTTTTCCTTAGTCAAACCCCTTATTTTTGTGATTTACACCTCCACAAATAGCCAATTTTGTAATTGAAAATGTGTGTGTGCTCTAGAATCTCATGCGTCTATAAGATTTATATAAGCTAAATGCAAAGAAGATTTCTACTCTATGTTTTGAGCAAAACCCTAAAATGAGTGTTATGTAAATACTTTAAATCATAAACATAATACAAACATAAAGCAATGATGCAAATATGAAAATCAACATTATTTAGATCTGAAGCTCCATATAGAGACATGAAAAAACCATGAAATCATACGAAATCTTAAGGAAGAGGTAAACGTCAATCAACAGTCAGTGATTTCCTTATCATTCTTTGTTATCTCCTAAAGCTTCCACAATTGATGAAAATGTTGATGAATAATTTATTGATGGATGAATTGTAGATCTGAGACTTCACAAAACAACAATACTTTCACTTCACAAGGATTTCTTTTCAAAAATTGCCAGATTGGAATCCTCAAATGAGGGAAAGAAATGTTATATATATGAAACCCTAATTTTAAATTTGATAAAAGAATGACTTAGAATTGATGAATTTTGACACTAAGAGAGATTTGAATATGATAAGATCACCCAAATAAGCACTCTAAATTCGAGGAAAAAAGTACGAGACTAGGTACTATACTACTTGGTCCAACCAACTTTTTTCCAATTTTCTAGGGATGGGAGTTGTTGTGATTCTAATGCTAAATCGAGCACAATGGCACAAATTAAGATGTGGAGATGTACAAAATATGTCTTCAAGATTGAAATTAGGGTAGGATTAGGATTAAATTAGGATTAAAAAGGGGCGCACCTAGGATCAAGGGCCCAATTTTATAGTATATAAATTGATAAGAGAGGACTTGGGGTTTAATTAAATTAATAATTAAATGCCTAAAGAAGTCCTATAATGCAAAATGCAATGGACACACTAAGGTAGGTGCTAACCTAAGCGAGGAATTAGACAACCTAACTAAGGGTGTACAATTTACAATGCTACACTAACACTTAGAGTTTTTCATAGAAAAATTAAGTATTTGATTGATATTGATGCTAATATTTTGCAACCAATGATTGATGAGATTCCAAAGTGTACTTGTCAAAGATATGCTAACCAAATTAAGAGATTGCATTTTGAGAAGTTAAATGAGACCGAAAGATGTTAGATATTTGTTGAAGTGATGAGAAATCTTAAATTTAGGCCCATCATGAAGATTCTTGGGTTAAGAGCATCAGATGATTCAAGTGAGAAATCAATTGCGAAGAATCTAATGAGTGTATATGAGAGCGTGGGTTCTGTATCACAAATGAAAGATAACAATGCCACATGATGTTTTCTCACATCAACAATAGTAAGCATTCAAACCAAGAAATATTGGTGCATTAGAAAGACAAGTAAAGCAATAAAAATAAGTATAAAATCTCTAATGAGAGCCATGTGAAAGCGTGAAAGACTTGAGGATCCAAATGACAAATAATTATGGACATTCTCTGGTAGATTGCCACAAAAAGATAAAGAAATTGTTGAAGCCTTAAGACCCTTAATTAATGAATTTTGGAAGGCTAACAAAAGGATCTCTCCTAATCAAAGAGATATTGTAAGGAGGAGAATTGGTAGTCAAATTTGTGATCCACATCCGAATCAATTTATACCAACCTTAAGATGTAAACCAATTAGGTTGGCCATCTAAAAGATATTACGATAAGATCATTACATAAATCCATATTACAATTATATGCCAGGTCGGATTTAGACCAAAACAACATTAACCATTCCATAAAACATCCCGGTAACGTGTAGAGAACAGTTAACATGATACCGGTCCATAACCTAGATAGGCACCAAACCTATTCTGGGCCCACCACACCAAAGAAACATCTCCAACTGATTGAAGCATGATCAAAGAACATCTTCAGCATCCTGAAAGCCACACCAACACCACTTATGCATCCTGTCAAGAATTCTTAATGAAAGTTCTGCCGGTAGAACCTTAAACCAATATCGGTAACCAAAACTTGTCTGCTAGTAACAACTGGTGTCAGTAGCCAACCATAATAGCTAGTGTTGACATCAATGCAACACATAATCAATTCCTCCAAAATGCCAACAATATCCCCCTTTGGCATTGATGGAAACACTAGATGTGATAAACATCTAAGTACCAACAAATTCCAAACAAGTCTCCACCAATGGAAGACAACCAAAAACCTCCCCCTTTAAATAATATCTCTGTAAAGTTTTGAAGTTTCCTTTTTCACATCAGTATCTCTCCTCCTTTCACATCAATGCTAGGTTATATTGGTTTATTGTTGAACCGACACATTGTGTTCACTGGAAAGGTCAGTGACTTATACACAGTCACCAATATATGCTCACCGACAGGTTATATGGTTCACCAGTACTGATGATGACTTGTTATCATCTAGAGATCACTTGATTATGTCAAAGACATGGTTTTGGTGTTTTGGTTATTGGTCTAATTGGGTTGACATATTTGCTGTTACCGACAGATAGGTCTAGGTTATGGACCAATATACGTTATCTATTCCAGATCAGCACAACACGTTATGGAGATGATTTATTGATTGGATATTGTTGTAAATGTATTGAGCCGACATGTTGTATCACATCAAGACTTATTTGTAATTGATTGAATTGTAATATTCTTAGTGAGCCGACCCACACATTTGGTCTTAGGTTTTGTATAAATGTAAGATCTCATTTATGAGATAAAGAGTGGAATTTTGGTATGGTATTGTAACCTGGTATGTACGAATATTAAAGATCATATGAGCAGATCATAGAGAAAATCAAGAAGAAATCATTTGAAGTTTCAAGGAAGGTTTGAAGGTGTTTATCAGAGCTTAAACTGGTTCTAAATCTAGCATTGTAGATGCACTTTGAAGCAGTACATTATTCTAGGATTTAACCATCCCACTGTAGTCATTGTGACTCCCATTTGAGCAGTGTGATCTAGGTAGTTGGCCTTTCTACATGTGCAAATCCCATTTGTATACTCATACTATCTGTAGTAGTATCATCTGATTGTGGGTAAGGTTTCCCACCATGGTTTATCCCCTTATAGGGTTTCCATGTCAAAATCTCTGTGTTATGTGTTGTGGATGTTGTTTCTCTTTCTGTTTCATGCATTAAGTTTCACTGGTATTGATATAAACTGCTAATCTGTTAATCGACATTAAGTTTGGTTTACCGGTATTAAGTATTAAGTTGGATTAATTTATTATTGGAATGAAATTCATTGACAACTAATTCACCCCCCCCCCCTCTCAGTTGTCCTTCTGGTTCCTAACAATTGGTATTAGAGCTAAGTCCTCTTTTTGTAGAAGTCTAACAGCTTGAGGAGATCCTATGGCAATGAATATTTTTAGGAAGGACAGTCCTAAAATTGATGGAACTAACTATGGTAAATGGAAGATCAGAATGGAGACACATTTGAATTTCATTGGAAGAGACATATGGGAAGTTACAAAGAATGGACATGTTGGTCCTACTCCGAATCAACCTAATCCACCAACATTGGGTAAGGACTTGGAGAATGATTGCAAAGCAAGAGAAGCACTTCTGAGCACATTATCAGATCAGCAAATTATGGTATTATCAAACTGATCTACTACTAAAGCTATTTGGGATAAATTGGAAACATTGAATGAAGGAGATACCACTATCAAAATTGCAAAACTGGAATGTTACCGGGTTAGGTATGAAAATTTGAAAATGGAAGAAGATGAAGGAATTTCTGCTTTTATGGAAAGAGTTAATAAAATTGTTTTAGGAATACAATGTTGTGGAGGATCCTTAAGTGAAGATGAAATTGTTTTTAAAGTTTTAAGAGCTTTGCCACCGGCTTACAAAATGAAAGTAATTGCTATTAATGAGTTGATAACAATGCCTAATACATCAGTATCTAGAGATACCTTGGTTGGAAAACTTTCAACATTTGAGCTTGAGGAATTTGGTCCTATTGCTACAGTTAAGCTTGATTTAGCCTTCAGAGCATCATCATCTACATCATCATCATCATCATCATCTGACAAATCTGATTGGAAAACACTTTATGCAAAAGAACTTGAAGATATCGGAAGGGAAAATGAAGAACTGGAAGAACTTGAAGCACTATTTGCAAGAAAGATGCCTAAAGGTCTAGTTGGAAGTAAGTATGAAGGTAAAACACTGTTTAAATGTTTTAATTGCAATAAAGTTGGTCATATAGCAACTAGATGTCCTGATAGACATGCAAGGTTGAGAGAGGAAGCTAAAAGATCATATGAGCCTAATCCTGAATATTAGAGATATAGATTTAAGAAGAACATAGATAAATCATGTCACTATGCTGATGAAAGAGTTACAAATGATTCTGATGAAGAACCAACAGACAATGGATGGGCATTTGTTGCAATAAAAGAAGATCATCCAACACCTACTATCCCACTGGTAGAGCAGGCCCTGAAAACTAAAATTGAGGAAAAAGATGAATGGATCATTGATGGTGGATGTTCACATCATATGATTGGTGATAAAAGTAAATTCTTATCTTTTTAGGAATATAATGGAGGTCTAGTAAGATTTGGTAATGATAAATCTTGTTCAATCAAAGGAAAAGGCACTATATCTTTGGATGGTAAGCATAATATTGACAATGTTTATTATGTTGAATGTTTGAAGCATAATCTTTTTTGTGTTGGTCAATTAGTTGAAAAGGGATTTCAGTTACAATTCAAGAATGAAAAATTTAAAATCAGAAACATAACTGGATTGGAGATTGCAACCGTTAATCAGACTAAAGGTAATATCTTTCATTTGAATAACAATGATAAGACATGTTTGATTGCACATATTGATGAAAGTTGGTTATGGCATAAGAGACTTTGTCATGTAAATTTTGATTGCATTTTAAAGATCAATTCAACTAAGGCAGTAAGGGATTTACCTAAGATTGTGAAACCTCATCATCCGGTATGTAAGGAATGTCAAATGGGAAAGAAAATTAGAACAACTTTTAAGAGTATTTATGAGAAATCCAATAATGTTCTTGATTTAATTCATACTGACTTGTGTGGTCCGGAAAGAACAAGAAGTCTACAGGGAGATAGCTATTTTATGCTAATTATTGATGATTATTCTAGAATGTGCTGGGTTACTTTTCTCAAGGAGAAATCAAAGGATTTTGGAAAATTCAAGTTATACAAGGCAATGGTAGGGAATGAAACTGGTAAGAAAATCAAATGTTTAAGATCTGATCAAGGAGGAAAATTTACATCTAAGGAATTTAATACATTCTGTGAAGTGAATGGAATCAAAAGACAACTATCAACACCCCGGACACCTTAGAAAAATGGAATTATGGAAAGGAAGAACATAACAATTCTGGAAGTATCTAAAAGCATGATATTGGAAGAAAATATGCCTCATGTGTACTGGAGGGAAGCAACAAATACAACGGTTTACACTTTCAACAAAGTTCACATCAAAGGTGAAACCGGTAAGACCCCTTATGAACTATGGTTTGGTAATACTCCTACTCTTAAATACTTCAGAATATTTGGAAGAAAATGCTATATTAGGAGAGATGAGTATGTTGGTAAATTTGATCCTAGAAGTGATGAAGGAATATTTCTTGGTTATTGATCTAAGAGCAAGGCATATAGATGTTTTAATAAAAGATTGCAAAAGATCATTGAAAGTGCTAATGTGAAGATAGATGAACACTTTAGAGGAAATTCAAGGTCTATGGATTCTGAATTGGTAGTTGAGATGATCATAAATAAACCAATATAGATTGCACCGGTACAAAATGTGGATCCAATCACACCGACATCATCAGAGAACTCCATAGTGACTGAAGAGCAGCAACATGTGAATAAACCCAGGTATGTAAGACTGAATCACTCAAAAAATCAGATAATTGGGAATACGTATCAAGGTGTTATGACAAGAGGAAGACTCACAAATGAATAGGTATGCTTAATTTCTCAAATTGAACCAACATATGTTATTGAAGCATGTCAAGATGAACATTGGATAAAAGAAATGGAAGATGAATTAGAATAAATTTAAAAGAACAATACATGGACATTAGTTCCCCGACCTAAAGACAAAAATATATTTGGAAATAAATGGGTATTTAGAAATAAACTAAATGAAGATGGTAAGGTAATCAAGAACAAAGGGAGATTAGTTTGTAAAGGATATTCACAGAAAGAGGGAATTGATTATAATGAAACCTTTGCACCGGTATCTAGAATTGAGGTAGTTAGATTATTTCTTGCATTTGCAGCTCATAAGAACTATAAAGTATATCAGATGGATGTAAAATGTGCATTTCTGAATGGTGATCTTGAAGAGGAAGTTTACATTGAACAACCTGATGGATTTTCATTGGCATATGATAAAGATATGGTTTGCAGATTAAGGAAAGCTTTGTATGGATTGAAGCAAGCTCCTAGAGCTTGGTATGATAGATTGGACAAATATATTTTGAAGCTTGGTTACACTAAAGTTAATGCTGACAACAACTTATATTACAAAGTGACTAATGATGACATCTTTGTTATTGAAGTTTTTGTTGATGATATCATTTTTGGAGGAGAAGATGGATTGTGTAAGGACTTTGCTAACAAGATGTAGGAAGAATTTGAAATGTCTATGATTGGGGAAATAAAATTCTTTGTAGGATTGCAAATTTCACAAAATGATAAAGGTATATTCTTATGTCAAACAAAATACTTGAAGGAACTACTAAAGAAATTTGTTATGGAAAACTCTAAACCGATAAGTACTCCTATGACTACAACTAGTAAATTGACATTGAAGGATGATTTAGCTCCCGTTAATCCGACAAGATACAAATCCATGATTGGAGGTTTACTGTATTTGACACAAACCAGACCTGATATAATGAATGCAATATGTATTGTTTCAAGGTGTCAGAGTAATCCTAAAGAAAATCATGAATCGACAGTAAAAAAGATTTTTCGGTATCTACAAGGCACAACAAATCTTGGTTTATGGTATCCTAAAGATGAAAATTTTGATTTATGTGCATACACCGATGTGAATTGGGCAAGAGATGTAGATGACAAAAAGAGTACCACTAGAGGTGCATTATTTCTTGATTTCATGGATAAGCAAGAAGAAGAGTTGTACATCATTATCAACTGCAGAATTAGAATATGTTGCAGTAGCAACTAATTATACTTAGGTATTATGGATTAAGAAAATGTTGAAGGACATAAAGGTAAAATGCAAAGAACCGATAATCATTTATTGTGATAATTCATCAGCAATTGATATATCAAAGAATCCAATATTTCACTCTAAGACTAAGCATGTTTCTATCAAATATAATTTTCTGAAAGAGAATGTTGAAGCAAAAGAAGTAAGATTGGTTTATGTGAATACTAAAGAGTAGATTGTAGATATCTTTACAGAGCCTTTTCCTAAGGAAACCTTTTAATATCTCAGAGAGAAGCTTGGGGTAATATCCTCACCGATAGAGACTTAGATGATTGAAGATTGGCATCAAACCAACATAAACTAACAAAGAAATCTTTTTCCAGCTTTGATGGAGGAGAGCTACTTCTCATGGGGAGTAGTTGGTTGTATGTTATGGTATTTTTTCTTAACCGCTTTGGCATTTGATGTCAAAGGGGGAGAGATATCTATGGAAAAACATTATTCATTGGTGGAGAGATATATAAACTTTGTATTTTGGTTTTGATTTATGGTATTGATCTTTTCTGGAGATTGTTGTTTTTCGATTTTTGGTATTTCGCTTTGGCACTTAGATGTTTTTCCATCTAGTGTTGCCATCAATGCCAAAGGGGGAGATTATTGGTATTATGGATGTGTTGCATTGATTTTGTCATTGATGTCAACACTTATCCTTCTAGAGATCTACATTGTTGATTTGGCACTATGGTTATATTGGTTTATTGTTGAACCGACACATTGTGTTCACTGGCAAGGTCAATGAATTATGCATAGTCACCGATATATGCTCATTGACAGGTTATATGGTTCACCGGTACTAATGATGACTTGTTATCATCTGGAGATCACTTGATTATGTTGAAGACATGGTTTGGATACTTGGTTATGGTGTTTTGGTTATTGGTCTAATCGGGTTGACATATTTGTTGTTATTGGCATATAGGTCTAGGTTATGGACAGGTATACATTATCTATTCTAGATCAGCACGACACGTTATGGAGATGATTTATTGATTGGATATTGTTGTAAATGTATTGAGACGACATGTTGTATCACATCAAGACTTATTTGTAATTGATTTAATTGTAATATTCTTAGTGAGCCGACCTACACATTTGGTCTTAGGTTTTGTATAAATGTAAGATCTCATTTGTGAGATGAAGAGTGGAATTTAGGTATGGTATTGTAACTTGGTATGTGCGAATATTGAAGATCATATGAGAAGATCATAGAGAAAATCAAGCAGACATCATTTGAAGGTTCAAGGAAGGTTTGAAGGTGTATATTAGAGCTTAAACCGATATTGAATCCAGCATTGCAGATGCACTTTGAAGCAGTATATTATTCTAGGATTTAACCATCAATATGTAGTCATTGCGACTCCCATTTGAGAAGTGTTCTATAGGTGGTTGGCCTTTCTGCATGTGCAGACCCCATTTGTATACTCATACTATCTGCAGTAGTATCATCTGATTGTGGGTAAGGTTTCCCACTGTGGTTTTTCCCCTTACAAGGTTTCCATGTCAAAATATCTATGTTATGTGTTGTGGGTGTTGTTTCTCTTTCTATTTCATGCATTAAGTTTCATTGGTATTGATGTAAACTGCTAATCTATTAACCAACATTAAGTTTTGTTTACTAGTATTAAGTATTAAGTTGGATTATAGAGTATTTGAGCTCTGCAAATAACAAGTGAAATTTTGGTCTCTGCAAATTTGGCCTTCTGCAAATGCCCCAAGTGCCCAAACCATGTGGCTCACTATCTTCTCCCCCTCTAAATGCAAACAACCCTCCAACGATGGGCATAGAACTTGGCAGGTTGTGGATAGCAGAAAATCTAGACGACATAGGAATGCCCATCATAACCCTAGATCGACATTAGTGCCCTACTCTACGTCGTCCTCCTAGCCGCTCCTTGAGGGCACCAAATATGCATGTTTCCCCCCTCCTTTCCTCCTTCGATAGGGAATCTCAACAAATCAGTGGAGCAAGCCAGAGAATTTAGGAAGGTGCTAAATCATTAATGGCTCAAGGCAAACCCAACCTTGAAGGCCTTCTCTCAGAAAATTCATAATAAAAGAACAACCAACCCCCATTCTGCGCAATGAATTACCGAAGCATGCCCCTCTCCTCCAAACCCTAAAGGCCGAAACCACACGATCATGGTAGATTCAACCACCCTGGAGAAGAATGTCATCTATCATTAGAATAACAATCTCATTGCTAAATGGAGAGTGCGTTCTCACAATTTCGATATCGTCAAAGATTGGTGGGAAATCAAATTCCACAAAGTAGTAAGTATTTGCAACTTGGGATCTTAATGTATATTAATTTCATGTATTAATTCTAGGGTAAAGCAGGATCTTCTCAAAACTAAAGAGAAATTTCTTAGTAGCTGTATATTTTACTGCATATATTGGATTCCCAAATTTAACCCCAAAACATTTTCCTTCAAGAGCTCCTTATACTGGGTCAATCTCAAACCCCTTCCATCTAAATTTCATACACTAGAATTAATAGAATCAATAGCGGGAGGATTAGGTAAATGCCTGGCATTTATAGAGTCCCGAGAAAGCAACTATGAGAAAGATATAAAAATATTAATCTACCTTAAGGCCACTAACCCTAAATTGAGCACTATGGATTTAATTTCATCAGTAGGGAAATGGGAGATCCTTCCATCAGTTTATGATGGCATCATTGACTCCTCAGAACTGTTCATTTTCCATAAGAGCAATGCTATCAGAGAAACAAAAATCAACCCCAACTCTATTATTAGTAATATGCATCTTGACCCAGAAACTCAACCCTTGCCTTCTAGAAATATTTCTCTAGAAGGCTCACCTCCACCCGATAAATCTAGGGGGGACTTGCCTGCTTCTAGCATACTATCTCACCCTTCAACTTTGGATCCTAGGAAAGTGAACATCACGGTAAGAAATTCATTGGATCACAACCCCCCTCCTCTTAGGGATTCCACTTAAGGGAAATCTCACGTCCCCATGGTTAGTAAGGTCTTGAGGCCTTCTTCTCCTACCACACATCTTCCCCCCAATGTAGTTCAGGTCAATAAAAATCTGGACAAGGATTCTATATCTTTGAACAAAGAGGAATTAAGAGACCTACTTGAATTTACCAATTTCTTGAAAGCAAACATTGTTGAGCAGATAGAGATTGTGGAACATAGCCTGGCCGATGAAGATGCTCACATAAATTTTGATTATTCCCTAGAAAAGGAAGTCTCTAAAGATTTCACTTGCAATAAGGATCAGCTAGACCTATTATTTAATTCATCTCTCCCCCCTCCTCCCCCCCGGTTATCCTCTAAGATAGAGACTCATGTAGAGACTTCCACTGGTCCTAGTGAAGGGAAAACTATGGAAGTCGGTCCTTTAGGTCTAGGCCTCAACATGGTGGGTAGAATCAAACCTGATTGTGGATCCTCTCAGAAGAAGAGAGGGAGGAGATTGAAATTGAAACTAAGACTTCTAGATGGGGAAGCTTTGGACCAAACCAAGCTCATAGACGTCTTTAATGTATGGAGGGAGAAGTTCCCTCCCACATCGCCATGAAGCTCTTATCTTGGAATGTTAGGGGTATAAATGCCCCTAACAAGTAACGCATCCTCAAGCACTGTGTTTTCAAAGTCAAAGTTGAAATCACTATTCTTCAGGAAACCAAGCTTGATTCTCTTGTAGGGGAATCTTTTGGGAAACAGTTAGGAAAATACAATTGGATAGTTGTCCTTGCGATTGGGGTGTCTGCAGGCCTAGGCATTATATGGGATCCTAGTCGCATCTCCCTAGACATCATAGAGATCAACAATTATTGGATGGATTTAGATATCAAAAGAATTAGTAATAACCTTAGATTCAATCTAATCAACATCTATGGTCCTATCCCGAATGACCTAAAATGATTAGTCTAGGAGGAACTATCCTCTTTCATGAGTAGGAATAATAACATAGATTTTATAATAGGCGGTGACTTCAATGGCATAAGTAGTCTAGCTGAGAAATTTGGTGGTTTCTCTAGAGAGCCTCAATCCTTACTTGACTTTAGAGATTGGACCTTTAAGAATAAACTCACGGACATTCAAATAGATAATGGTGTCTACACATGGACCAAATGAAGATCTGGCTTCAACATGATAGTAAAAAGATTAGATAGGTTCCTTGTTAAGGACAATTCAAGCTTTCTCAACAATACCCTAGTTAAAGCTTCCATTCTTCCCTTCTCAGGCTCAGATCACTTCCTGATCCAACTATCTCTAGCTGAAGACCTCAAGCTGCTAAAATGTCCATTTAAATTTGAGCTCATGTGGCTAAAAGAAGACAACTTCATAGATATGTTAGAAAATTGGTGGTCGACATACAAGGTATCCGGATCCAAGCTCTTTTTCTTTGTATCTAAGCTTAAATTGATCAAACAAGATCTTCTTTCTTGGAATAGGGAAAAATTTGGCAACATATTCAAAGCCAAGGCCAAAATTGAACTCGAGCTTAATGAACTTAACGAATTAGTCATCAAGGGTGGCATGAATCAAGAACAATACTTGAAGGAGAAAAACCTCATGAAAGAATACGAAGACATCCTCTCAAAAGAGGAAACATTCTGGAAACAAAAATCATGAGATACTTGGCTAGCCGATGAGGACATAAATACTAAATTCTTTCATGTCAATACCAAGGCTAGAAGGAGCAGAAACAATATCACCAAAATCACCGATGGTAATGGAAATTTGATCAAAGATCCTAAAGGTATAGCCAACCACACTATTAATTTATTTCATACCCTTTTGAATTCAGAATCTACCAACTTGACTGCCCAGGAAAGCCTCCTTCAGAATATCCCCACGCTAATCTCTAATGAATAGAATAGGTCCCTTAACCAGAGCTTCACAATAAAGGAGATTGAGATAGTAGTTAAAGAACTACATCCCGATAAAGCTCCCAGGTCGGACAACTTCCTAAGTGCATTTTTCCAAGCTTGCTAGCATTTCTTGGGAGGGTAATTAGTGGATGCTCTTGAAGGAGCCAAAAAATCAGCAAGATTCTTAGAGAGATTAACAATACCTTCATTGCCCTCATCCCAAAACAAGGCTCCATTGTCTCCTTGGATGAATTTAGACTGATTTTCCTTTGCAACACGCTCTATAAAATCTTTACAAAAGCATTAGCAAATAGACTCAAACCTCTTCTTCAAGGCATCATCTCGGAAGAACAGTTAGGTTTTGTGCCTGGTAGATCTATCCTGGATGGGGTCATCCTCGCCCATGAGGAAATCCACTCCTCTCATTCTATCTGTAGCCCCTATATATTCATCAAGCTAGAAATCAAAAAGGCTTATGACAAAGTGGACTAGAAATTCCTATGCAAATGCATGGTAGCCTTTGGATTTAATAAAAGCTAGATTAACCTGATTTTTGCATGCATCTCTACACCCCATTTCTCCATACTGATCAATGGTTCCCCACAGGGCTTCTTTGAAAGCTCTAGGAGATTGAGACAAGGAGACCCCCTCTCTCCCTTTTTATACATTATCATGGTAGAAGGATTAGGCAGGACCATCCAAAAATCTGAAGACCTTGGCAACCTAGAAGGAATCAAAATTACAAGCAATGTCAAACCTCTAACTCACCAACAATTTGTAGATGCCACATTGTTGTTGGGAAACAGTTCCCTTTCTAAGGCCCAAAGATTCAAAACAATCTTGGAATGGTATGCGAGAGCTTCAAGTTAGGAGGTAAACAAATCCAAAACTAGGGTCTATTTTCTTAATACTAAAGCCAATATAGAAAAGGACATTCTTAGGATTCTAGGATTCCATTCAGGATCCCTTCCATGCATATATCTAGGGATCCCTTTGGACAAAGAGACTAGGGCTACCAAGCTCTGGGATAACATTATAGATAAATTGGATTCAAAGTTGCAGTCTTGGAAAGGAAAATGGCTATCTTTAGCAGGCATAATTATTTTGATTCATTCAGTTCTCTCAACAATCCCTCAATATTACATGTCTTGCCTAGAGATCCCTGGCTGCATTTGAGATAGACTTATAAGGATTTTAAGATCCTTTCTATGGAAAGGATTGGAAGACAAAAAGAAGTATGCACTAATAGCATGGGACGTTCTCTGCCTTCCTAAAATTAACATAGGTTTAGGTTTTAGGAATTTAGATAGTAAGAATAGGGCACTTGGAGCCAAACTAGTATGGAAAATTTACAAAGAACCTCATCTGAAATGGGTTAAAATAGTTAAAAATAAGTATCTAGGTAGTTCTGACTCAACCAACATCTTTAAAGCCTCTCTCCTACCCAAAGGTTCCATAATATGGAATTTCATTTCCTATTGCATAAAAATCCTCTCTAAACAACTCTCCTAGAATATTGGTATAGGCGAGGAAGCTCTATTTTGGGAGGACTCCTAGGGTGGATACCCCCCTCTTTGCAGCCTAATCCACAATGACTCTTTAAAGCTTGAAATGGAGCTCTCTTTAGGAACCCAAGTCAGAGATTATGTTTCCTTCCCTAAAACAGATCTAGGTTTAGGATGGGTCTAGAAGCCCTTCTCAGCACCCCCCCCAACCAAAGAAGTTGCTCTCTACTTATCTCTATCCTCAAGTCCAAAAAATTGTCGTTCAACTTGAGCCAAGACCATTTGATCTGGCTGGGCTCCCCGAATGGGGAATATAGTGTTAAATGGGGCTATAAATCAGCTCATAAGTTAGAAACCATGCCGACCTCCAACCTTCCTCTGTCCTTATGCTGGCACAAGGCATGCTCCCCAGAAGCTGGAACCTTTTAATGGATTTCTCTTCAAAAGAGAATCCTCACCAAAGAGCACTTTTGGAAACTAGGATTTGAAGGCCCCTCCAGGTGCCCTTTATGTTGCAAAAAGGAGGAAGAGGTGGACCACCTATTACTAAATTGTGATTTCACAACATCATGCTGGCACTGACTACTGAATAGACTCAATTTAAGTCTGGCCTGTCAGTAGGACCTCCTCTCCTTCTTTAGAGCTGGCGTATATCCCAAAATTATGGCCACTATGGTCAAATTTGGCTTATATCACCCTCGATCATCCTCTGGGAAGTATGGAAAGAAAGAAATAGAAGAATATTCAAAGATAAAGCCCTCAGCCTAGAATCCTTAATTGTCAAAATTGAGGCATCCATTATTGGGATCGCTAATAATTTTACCAGAAAATCCCCTCTGAAGCACACTAAATTTTCTCTCAAGGATGAATCAACTCGGAATAAATGGACTGGGCTCATCATCCCCATGTTTATCAGTTTAGGAGATAAGCTCAACTTATATGATAGAAGTAAGTGCAAATGGGCCCCTCCACCCCAAGACTGGTTCAAGCTCAATTTTGATGGAGCATCCCGAGGCAACCCGTGTATAGTCGGGATAGGTTGCATTATTAATTTTGGAGAAAGGGAAGAAGTGTCCACTATCGTTAAACCTATAGGGTCCACCACTAATTATGCGACAGAAGCCATTGCAGTGGTAGAAGGGTTGTTGCTCTGTCATGAATTAGGTATCGAGAATCTAGAAATTGAAGGAGACTCTACAATCTTCATCAATTCCCTCAGATCAGGTATCTCTTGCAACTGAAAAATCAACAATTTAATTAAAAGGGCTAGGGACTTGCTTCCCTATTTCAACTCTATTATTATCAATCATATTTACAGAGAAGAAAATAGTAGAGCAGATGAGCTTGCTAACTTAGAAGCAGATGGCATGGAGCTCAAAATCCTAGGCAAAACCAGTGCTCTGCCTGATAAGGCAATTCCTTCATCTGTATAGAGAAGTCCATATGTCATCCCCAACAGGATGGTAATCTGGGCTCATTCCCCCATCCCCTCCCTCCTGCTCTCTCAGATGCAAGCAACAACCTATCCTAGGCCCTTTTAGGTACTTTAACCGTTCTAGGTTCGTTCTATCACTCCTTACGCTTCCTTAAAATTTCTTTAGTAAGCCCATCTTATCCTTCATCCTTGCTCCTCTCCTCCCTGAACCATTTTTACCTTCCATTCATATTAAGAATTTGGAACCCAATGGTCTTGGACTCAGAACCAGACACTCCTATCACAGCTCGAGAGATTCATCTGCAAGGAAACGTACCAATATATATATATATATATATATATATGTATATTTTCATTTATATTCATATATTTATATATATGTATACACACACACACACACACACACACATATATATATATACCTATATTTATTTATATATATATGTATATACACTCATAATTTCATAGTATATATATATACAATTAACATCCACAATTCGATTAGCAGTTTCATTTATATATATAGGTATACATTTAAGATATAATCCAAAACTTATATATACCCTGCTAGATATATGAATATGGGTATATACATAAAGTATAGATTTATATGTATATGTATACATATATAAACCATGAATTTTATATATAGATATATACATATATCTATACATATATATATATATATATATATTGATATATATTTTATTCATTCAAACATTAGATGATATATATATATATATATATATATATATACACATACATAAACACATGCATATATGTACAGGTATATATAGGTATAGATATTATTTATAGATATAGTCTCGGCATCCACCCACCTTTCCACTCTCTAGGCTTAGGCTATTATAATGGAGATTTCCAGGAAATCATTGTCTCGACGATCCTAACTCTATTAAGTTTGAGATCTTCCTCCCTCGTGATTATCTCGGAAATGACATCTGCCGACACTCATTAATTCACCTCATTAATCCACTTTGAATTTTGAAACCCGACCATACTTTCTTTTGAGAATTTCATCTCGCCGGCTGAGCTGTATCAATCATCTCCGCACATGCCGATCATGCAAATATTAACCAAACTCTAGGCATGTGCGATATTGAATGATGGAATCTCGAGGATGGTCTTGCATTCATTTCTTTGCAATATGCCTATTGGGACTCATTAAATTTGAGTGAATTTGAGAGGCTCATTTCAAAATTTTGCTCTGCATTTCCAAATGATTATAAAATGAGTTAATTTGAATGGCCTAGTACAAAGAGGGTAAAATAGAGCCAGTTTATTTTCAAAGGGTAAGGCTTGGGAGATGTGTCCTACACCTTTAATTTGGAAAATGAAGTGTTTTGCAGCTTTCAGAAACCAGTTTGGATCAGTTTATCAGGTACCCATTTCAAGGGGTGAACTGAAAGTGCATTTTAGGCACATATGCAGATTTTACTAAGTAGCCTACTTTGAGTGCTTATATCTTTTTCCCTGTTAATCGTCATGAATAATTTCAAAGTTAGCTGAATTATATGCATAAATTTGAGCCTCTGTGAAAAATTTCAAGTCTTTATGAATCCATTTGCTCAGTTTAGCAGGCTCAATCCGTTTATAGTTTACTGTTTGACAAGTCCCTGTTTCAACTGCTAGTCGGAGCCCTATTTTGCATAAGTATAAAAGTTGCCTTGGTGAATGTCATGTCAGAATGTTTATTCTAAACTATTGTTGGTATAAATGATAAGCTATGTTTCCATTTTCAAGCTCCTACCAATCTGTTTGATCGGTTTTCAAAAGGGTTTCTTGAGCCATCTGTTTTAGTGTTCCGTACTTTCATTGCTATATCAGTTAAAGTTGCTATTTTCATGAGCGCACCATTCGCACCTAGTTATCTTCCTAGTCAATTTGAGTATTCTAAGATTTGATATGTACTTCAAGGCACCTATGCCTTAGATTTGAGGGTGTACGGAGATCGTTTGATATTTTTAAGAAAGGCATCATGAGTTGCCTGCGCATTGACTTCATCAAGTCCGCAGTGTCAACAAAGCTAGTTGGTCATCTTTGACCATTAATATTTCTTCACTCAGGAATTGTCTTAAGAAACAAATTGGTAGGGTTCATTTTTGTATATCAGAGTACACGCCTGTCAGATAGCGAGGTCCAGAAAGATGTTTTGACTGGTTTGAAAATTATGTCTTCGTGATTAAATGCAAAAATGTGGCGCAAGTGCCTAAAAGTTGCAAAACTCAGTTTGATGATCCGAAAATGGTGTCGATCAATTAAAGAGGTATGTTCAAGGTTCGTGAGGCATTTTGAAGGACTGTTGCATGAAAACGAATTTTTTTTAGCTAGACCCACTTTGGGGCCTGACCTGGAGAAATGCCTGTGCATTAATTTTATGGCGAAATGGTCTTAATTCAGAGTAATGCATATCAATACCAGCTTAAATGCATATTGACAAATTGGTTTATTAAGAGATGATTTCATTTTATTATGTGGGCATATAACTGTGAGGTTTTTTTTTATGGATTTCCTTTGGCTGACAAATTAAAATTTCAGAATTTCAATTGCAAGGTGTAGTTGCAATTTGCCATAATCAATATTTCTCCTTGTGTGGTAAATGAATTGGAGTGGTAGCTGAACATGAAAAGAAGGCCATTTTATCTTCCAAGCAATGCAATTGCCAGCTACAAACCAGTCAATATTTCCATGTGTGTGTTAGGATTCCCACAGATACTGAGAGGGGGGGGTGAATTAGTATCTAACCGGTGGATTGAATTTATTAACTTAAAATATGTTGAACATATTATAATAGTATACTGGTATGCAATAAATAATGCAATAAGAAGAATTAAAAGCATCCACATGAAAAGCACACCATGCCACAAGGATTTGACAAGGAAACCCGATGTGGGAAAAACCTCGGTGGGATTTGTGACCCACAATATTCACTTACTAGCCAATAAGAGAATATTACTTACAAGAGGGGCCTACACATGCAGGAAGGCCAATTGCCTAGAGCTCACTGCTCAAAGAGAAGTCTCACTGACTTACAATGTGGATTATACAAATCCAATATCTTGTACTGCTTTACAATAGCATCTATAATGCCTGATCTAGTATCGGTTTCTACTCTGTTCTTTACATAAAACCTTTAACCTATATTTTGCATAATAGGTCTGCCTAATATCTTCCTTTTTTTTTCTTACTTCACTTAGAAAATGTCTACAATGATATCTCTTATATATAAGAGTCATTTTACAAATTGCCAAGTCGCCTTACAAAGTTTTTACAATAATAAACAAAATATAATATATCAAAAATCTTGTTGGCCTCTGTTCCGGTATTCTTCCTTTCTCTGTGTCAATGTCGGTGTAGAGTGTGATCTGTTGATGTTGGTGAACTATCTTGCCGGTGTAATACCTTGCTGGTGTAATGCCTTGCCGGTGCCATAGGATTGTAAGGTTGCCATCAATGACAAAACCTTCAATCACCTACAATGTCTCATTAGAGCGTGCATATGCCAACAATATCCCCCTTTAGCATTGATGGCAACACTCATGAGAAATTTCAAAAGTGTATCCAAAAATGTTACCAAAAATGTGTGCTCCCCCTGAGCATATGATTCCTATGATATTGAATTTTCTCATACCACTACTCCCCCTTTGGCATCAATGACAAAGGTTGTCAAGATGTTAGTAGAGTTTTTAGTTTCAACCTTGTAACTGGGTAGTTACAATTTGAAATAGATCCACCAAAATTAAGTTTATACTCTCCATAAACTTCTTACTATCTCTTATTGTTGTCTTTGTTCTTTTAACTGTACCAGTGAGGTGCTGCATATGCTCTGCCCGTGTTTTCTATCCCTATATCAGTGCTCAGATATTTCCTTCCACAATGATGCTAGATAGTCCAATCTTGGACTTATTTTTAGTCTCAGATGCTTTGCCTTATTCACTATTCTCTCCTTTTCTCTTTCTAATTTAAGTAACTCTTCCTCAAAATTTGTTATCCTTTGTTCAAAAACCGATAATGTATCAGGTGAGTTAACAAAATTATCAGCAAGTTTATTGATTTCATCCTGTACCTTGCTTATTTTCTTATCTATGTCTACTGTCAAAAAGTTTTTCTTGCAGGTGTCTTTGTACAGAGTTTTGTATTCCTTTAATAAGTTACACAGTTCTAGTAGAAGTGTGTCAAATTCTCTAGTACACTTCTTTATCTTATCTTCAAAGAATTTTTGCTTTTCAATTTCTACCTTATTCTTCAAGGTCTCTTCCTTTATTTTCTCAATAGTCACTGTGTTCTCAGTGACGTATTTACACAAAGTATCAAGTTGTCCTAAAGAATCTTTATTGTCTATATTATAGTTAGGAGCAATTACCTTCAAAATTGGGATTGTGTCATCTATAGCTTTATAAGCTTGTGAACTACAATCTGTTATCCTTTTGATTGAATCCAAAAGTACTTTAGTTACATTTGTTGATTTGTGGCTTACTAAGGAGGAACCAACATTCTGAATTCCGCTGGTGGAGGAAGTGACCAAGCTTGTTGTGACCTCTGATAGGTCTATTTGTGTTTGCATTTATTTAAGCAATGGTTTGTGTACTTCTCCAGTTATCGGTTGTATCTTTGTCTACCATAATGTTGATCATTTGTGTATCAACATCTACTATGTATAAGACTTTAGGATTAGGATTGACATCCTCTACATCCATACTTTCAACTATCAGTTGATCTTCTGTAGTTGTTGTTACCAGTTATGTAAAAGGAGGTGGGGGTAAGTTGTCTTTTACTTTGATACTCGGAGGTCCACCAACCTTTCCTTTTCCTTTGTCTTCTTCTGATATACCTTTATTGGTTTAGGGTTCCTGTATTCTTCCTGTTCTTCTTTCTCAACTAAGAATATATCCCATCCATTTTCTATTTCTTCAGTCACCTCATTGACTCTTCCAACCATTAATGCAATGTGCCAGTGTGCAGTAGAGAATACTGACTAGTTGGCTTCAACAAATAAATCATCAATTTTCTTAGGTGAGTTCACTAGGTACACAACAAGTAGCTTTTCTATCTTGATTTTCTTCTCAAGTTCTACTACTGCTTGTCTCCTTGCTTCTAGTCTTTTGAACAATTCTTCTAGTACTTCATCGACAACTTCCATCAAAAATTTCTTATACATGTCCATATGCAATATAACACTATTTTCTACTTGTTCTTTTTCATCTGCAACCAGAGTGTCATACAATTTCTCTATATTCTTCAGTTTCCCTTCCTCTGTAATTTCATTTAACAGTATGTCAAGAGGAGCCAAGTTTTGTTTTGTACTCTTCTTCTTCTTGGGTGTCAGTTTCTCCTTTGGTGTAGTCTTTTTAATCAGAGATCTTACTACTTGTTGTTTCTGTCTTGTCCTCCTAGGTGAGGGTGTGGTTGCCAGTGAGGGATCTCTTTTCCTTACAACTCTTTTGAAAGTCACAGGCATGTCACTCTCCGAAGAAGTGCCTACCGGTGATAGGTGAATCTCAGGCTGTAGAGTTCCTAGCTCATCCTCAGTGATACTGGTTTTCTTTAATACATCTTCTTTAATAGCCTTTGCCTATCTAGAACCTCTTCTCACAACTGCCTCAACATTTTTCACTCTCTTCTTAGATTGTATTTGTTTTTATATGGTCTCAGCACTACCAAATACTTCTTCCTTTGGTTTGTTTGGAGCTTCCAGAAGTGCTTTAGCATAAGTCTCAATTATATGATCATCTGTCTCATAGCCTATCTCTGTTACCCAGATTGTTCTTGGGATGACTGCTTCCATCCAGATCTCATCCTTTTTTATTACAAAACATATATCATCCTTGTACTTGTCAACAATCTTCTATGATAATCTGATTCTCTTCTTCATTTTGGCCTTAAGTGCTTGAAAGTATTTATGGATATTGTTTTCCTTATCTTCTCCCATATTGTTGAATAGTTTTGTCAATTGTTTTCCTACCGGTATATCAAATCCAAGTACTTTATAGCCTATACCAGGAACCTATTTGGTTATATGTAGCATCAAACATACTAGCAGATTTCCAAATCTAAAAGTTCCTTTCTTATCCTTCTTAATCTTGCCTAAGTTGTCAATTAACTCATCCTTCAACCACTCACATATATCAATCTTTACATTATCTGTTATCATGTCATAAGCACTCTTAATGCATAAACTTGAAACTGAGTTGAGTCTATTTGCATGAGTTGCCTTATACCCTAATATCATGCTGATAAATCTTACATTGGTGTTGGTTACATCATTGACTCTTAAGGACCTTTTATCAGATGTAGCACCAGTTAGCTTAGTAACTAGGTCATTGGAGACCTTGGTTTTGTCTAGCCTTTTACTGATGGATGGTAACCCTGTGACAGCTTTCACAGCTTCCTTGGTGATTTTGTGAATTGCATCTAACCAGAAAAATTCACCATGTACCCTGCTTAAGACTATCCTAATCACATCCTTGGGAAATTCAGGAATGTAGAGGATTTCAGTAAATCCTAGGGTTTCAATGATTTTATGTTCCAGTTTTACATTTCCAGAATTATCACATATGACAGATTTATACATAGTTTTGATCTCTTCATCTCCCAATTTCTCTATGTTACAGTGGATGTAAATTCTGGGGTTTTCAGCATAAACAACTCCTTTTGGTATTTGAGAGAAAGAACCTATATTGTCATCTTTCTTTGCTACCTCAGGAACTAGTTGAAATACGGGCCTAGGACATTTTATAACCTCGACTACAGTAGGGTTTGCTATATATTCAAGTGCAAAGGTGGATGCCATGATGATAAATACCTTTTTTTGTCTTGGATGGATTGATTGCTTGAAGTGCTTCACCTCTTTGCTTGAAATCCCTTAACTCTGCAAATTTCACGCTCTACGAATGTTTGAAATCACGGTGAAATGAAATGGAGCCAAAACCACAAATTTATAGTGTCTATTTGCCATCTACCATATTTAAAGCATGCCGGTTAAGTATTCACTTAACATTGTTTGCCAGTAATGAAGTAATTTCCAACTTCTCATCTCTAACCGAGGGAATAATAGCACATGTGACATTAGATTGCCAAACCCTCAAGGAAACTTTCTTCAATTTGATGAAGAACTTCCTACCGGTGGAGCACTACTCTGTCCTGCCGGTGAAGCATCACTATGTCTTGCTAGTGAAGCATTGATTGGTTTTACTGGTGGAGGAGTATTCCCAATATTTAGATCAGCTTTTCTAATCTATTGTTTCGAGAATTCTTACTTAACCTCTTCAACTTTTTCTTTACCTTTCAAGCTAGAATTTTTGTTGTTTGCCGGTGATCCTTTACTTCTATAGAATTTTGCAATGTGCCCAATCTTGTTACATGCATAACAAGTCACATTATTCTTCTGAATAGATTTCCCATAACCTATGCCGGTTTGTGTTATGCATTGATTAGATAAATGTCCAAATCTTCCACAAACATAACATCTCACATTCATTGTGCAATTTTTCAGAGTTGTGACCAAATTTGTTGCATTTTGAACATTGACCGGTGGGTGTGTTGATATTTTGATAATTTATAGATCTACATTCATTTTCTCTATGACCGCACTTATTACAGTTAAAGCATTTTCCATTGAATTTATAAGCATTAGGTTGCCTTACCGGTTTCCTGTGATCCTATGTGTTTGCAGTACCGAAGCTTTCACCAACTTCAAACCCAATTCTAGAAGTGTCACCTTTAGGTTTTTGATTCTTCAGCAAGTTACCAAGTTCCTCTGAGCTTTTCTTGAATTTTTCTTTATGTTGATTTGCAGTTTCTAGTTCTCTTTCTAAGACTTCTTTCTGCCTCATCAGTTCATTGGAGTCATTCTGAGTGTGCATCAGATCTGTCTTCAATAAATCATTTTCATAGCTAAGTCTTGTGTTCTCATTTGCTGCATCACTTAGTCTTCTGGTCCATTCTTCTTCCTATCTTCAATTTCTTTAAAAAATCTCATAGTCATCTTTGTTGTTATGTTCTCTAGTTTTAGCTTGCTTATCATATCATTAAGTGATTCCTTTTCATCATTCTCATTTTGCATTTTTTCACAATGTTCTCTTGTCTTGTTTCTTGCAATAGTAAGATTCTCTTGAAGTGCTTGAATGATATCCTGAGCTGCTTTTAGATCATCTTCTAGTTTGATATTTTTCAAGTTCTTTGTATCATAATCTGAGAGAGCTGCTTCAAGTTGCTTCATCAGATTTTCCATCTCTACCGGTGTCAAGATCTTCCTCAAGCTGTTAGGCTTCTGAAAATAGAGGATTAGTATCTAACTGGTAGATTGAATTTCTTAACTTAAAACATGTTGAACATATTATAATAGTATACCGGTATGCAAGAAATAATGCAATAAACAAAATTAAAAGCATCCACATGAAAAGAACACCATGACACAAGGATTTAATGAGGAAACCTAGTGTGGGAAAAACCTTAGTGGGATTTGTGACCCACAATATTCACTTACTAGCCAATAAGAGAATATTACTTACAAGAGGGGCCTACACATGCAGGAAGGCCAATTGCCTAGAGCTCATTGCTCAAAGAGAAGTCTCATTGACTTACAATGTGGATTATACAAATCGAATATCTTGTACTGCTTTACAATAGCATCTATAATGCCTGATCCAGTACCGGTTTCTGCTCTATTCTTTACATAAAACCTTTAACCTATATTTTGCATAATAGGTCTGCCTAATATCTTCCTTTTTTTTGCTTACTTCACTTACAAAATGTCTACAATGATCTCTCTTATATATAAGAGTCATTTTACAGCTTGCCAAGTCGCCTTACAAAGTTTTTACAATAATAAACAAAATATAATATATCAAAAATCTTGTTGGCCTCTGTGCCAATGCCGGTGTAGAGTGTGATATGTTGATGTCAATGAACTATCTTGCTGGTGTAATGCCCTGTCGGTGCCATAGGATTGTAAGGTTGCCATCAATGACAAAACCTTCAATCACCTACAATGTCTCATTGGAGTGTGCATATGCCAAGAGTGTGCCTGCTGAAAATATTTAAAAAATTTCATGTGAATGCAATCTGAAAACTCACGACCCTGCCAATGCATTTTCTTGTGCATAGTGTATGGAGCATTTGAAGTTATAAACTCCAAGAAAATTCTTTGGTAGGTGTATAACAAAGCTCCACAATAAGCCAACACTTCCTCCTATGTGGCATGGTGAAGGTCTGAATGTTAAAATTTCTTAGCAAATGTCATTGTTTGGAAGGCAGCAGACAAGTTTAAAAATCAAGTGCAGATTGAAGCATTAAACTTCAACAAATAAAGTATAATGCAAAATTCCCCATCTCTCTACTGGTGGTGGCACTTTAACAGCAGTCAAGCATTCCCCTCACGTGCCCTCCTCTTTGCGTGGGTATTGGAGCAGCAAATATAAAATTTCAAGCAATTGATATTAGCAGGTTTAATGCAAGTTCTTCCCTCTACGTGGTCTCTCTCTACTGTGCGTGGTATGGCATTAGGAGCAGCCACAGGAAAACTTAAGACCAAATGCAATTGGCTGGTTGAGAACCAGTGTTATCCTCCTTGCTGTGAGAATGGAGTGGCAATGTAGAAGTTTGGAGGAGAGGCAAATGAAAGAACCATGTAATTTCTGAACCAAATGCATTGGCAGGCATGAAACCAGTTTAATTCCTCCTTCCTGTGTGGTTTTTGAAAGGAGGGGCTTTTAGTTTTCAAGTAAATGCAATTACTAGGCATTGCCAAAGACTCCCATGTGGTGTGGTTAAAAGGGACAATAGAAAATCTTCAAGCAAATGTAATTTGGAGACAAAGGTGTCATTAAAAGTTTCAAAAAATGCACAGTTCTAGGCATAAGGCATTATCCCACATTGGTTGTGGAGGGGAAATTTTTGTGTTTAAATGTAAAGCTTCACACATCTATAATGTCAAAGCCTCAAGAAGATTTTGACACAAGGTGTTGGTTGGGTGCCCAAGTGGACCCCACGCGCATGGGCATGCTTCCTAAGGTGACCAAGGAGGCCAAGTGGTGACTAGGTGGACCCCACGCATGCACGGATCTTGAGGCAATTTTTGCAGAGAAAGGGTGACTTAAATTGTGAGCAGGTTGTAGGAGATCCGACGACGCGCGTTGTTTCGCGAGGTGGAGATGCTTGTTAGTTAAGCTTCACCAAATGGTGAAAAGACTAACGAGTGAGCATGTTCATCGAAGATCTATGGTGTGCGTTGATTCACGAAGGTAAGATGATCGGGAGTTAAGCTTCGCAAAATGGCAAAAACCATGTCCAAAAGATGAAGGTTAAAGATCGCGCATCTTGGAGATGATCTGACGATCGGTGTGGTTTCGTGAGCCTAAGATGCACGCCCGTTACCCTTCACAAAATGGTGAAAGGTGACGTGGCAGGTCCAGGTGGAGGTCCAGCTCGCGGGTCCTGTCCAATGGCGCTGCGGTGGCAATGAACAAGAAGTCCAGTGGCAGTCCAGTGGTGGTAATGAGGCAGACAAGTGGTGGAAAGATGATGTGTCATCCCAGGTGGCACCCAGTGGATCCCATCAGCGAATCACAAGCTGCCACGTGGCAGGACGTAAGGGCAAAAATCAGGGTGAAAAATCAAAATTAAATATATAGTGCAGACTATATAAAAAATTTAAAAATTTAAATGATGGTGCACCTAAAAGGGATTAATTCGCTAAGAGGCTAATTTTTGACCGAAATGGCAAGTATCATATATCATCGGAAAGATCTCGGAATGAGAAATGCAATTATGGAATTAGTTTCAATAGACATAAGATATTTTGAGAGAAGTTTCCACGGGAAGATAAAGGAAAATATTCAGTCAGAGAAAGGGGACACTTGGCAGTGTGTTATGCAGATCTGATCTTTTTCCCTCCTCTTCTTATTCCTAATTCTTCTCAATTGTAAGGGTTCCATTTTTTTAGAGATTTTCTCTAAGGGAGAAATCCGAAATTGTAGGTTCCAAATTTGCAATGAATTTTCTGGTTCAATAATGTTTTCAGAGTTTTAGTTCTATATGTGGGCATTTTGCATAATATTGTAATTGGTTTAGTTGCAGGTCATACATGTGCAAGGTAGGTGTAAAGTGCCATAGAATTGTCTTCAGGCATTTGTTGTCAGTCTCAATATAATTCAATTTTCAAGGGATTTTGAGTTTATCCTCTCTAAGGGGAGTGAAATTCTCATTCCTAGGAATCTTTTACAGAAAGGATTTAAATTCTTGGAGTAGAAATTGAGGAACTGAATCATTGTTTGGATATGTATGGTTCTATGAATGAATATAGAATGTATTAATGTCAGGCATTAATGCAGGGATATTTTGGTAAGCCATATTTGCAACTAGGTTCTCTTATAATGTTATGTATTTGACTCCATGCCTAGGTTAAGGCACTGGTCCATTACAATGAGAGGTCATTTGCATCATTTTAAAAATCAAATCAGAATTTAATGTCTTTTCTTTCTATTTTGTGGTAATGTCCCACCTATCTCAAGCTCCAATGTAGTTGAGAGTCAATGTGAATGTAGCTAGTTTGCAGTACTTTCCTTATTGTTGAGTTATATTTGAGATTTCTGCTTTAATGGTAATGTTGTATGTGAGTTTAGACTGTATTTGAAGTGCATCATAGGTAAACTCGCCTAGGCCTTGCAGAGCCTAAAGAAAAGAAGGATTAAATATCCTTGTTAAGTTGGTCCAGTTAGTCCTTTGAAATCATAGTTGAGATTGGCTACCTTTCAAAATTTGGTTGTAGATTATACTGGTTGTTGATTTTGTTATTAAACATAAAAAAGAGCCAACAAAAATGGTGACTTTGCTGGGGATGGAGATGTAAGAATTTTTTCAAGTCAAATCCATGAGTCTAGCCATATCCATTTGAGGAAAGAGTCATAAAAGTCTTGTAAATTTGAAAGTATTTTCAGATCTGTTGTTATCTGTCTGGTAGTGTTGTATGAAGTTAGGAATGTCTTCTTTCTGTCACGAGAGTCAATTCCTATCCAAGTGTTGAAAATCTTGCTATCCTTTTATCTTTGTGTAAGTCTAGATCTGTTCATGTTCTATAAGTGATTTCATAAATTCTCATAGCAGTGAGTGGCGACTTTGAAAGATCTTTGCACCAGTGTGCATTATTGTAAAATTTTTAAAGGATTTGCTGAACTTACAAAAAAGAGGTAATAGAAGCTTGGAGTTCTGAGATTGAAGGTCCCAGCCAAGGAGAAATAAGAAGTGAACAACAACAACAATTATTTTACCAGGTATTCCTCAAAGTTTTTAATGAAATTATATGTTCCTTATAAGGTGAAACAGTCAATGTTAAAAGGAAAGAAATTTGCACTTTACATACTTCATGTTGTGAAAAAGTTTCAGTCAGAAGTGATGTGAGAAGTGTGTATGATTCTGAAAATTAGAGACTGCATGTGTTTTGAAAAGATGTTTATAAAATAGTAAAGACATATTAGCATGATAATGGTTCAGTAGATGTTATAAACCTGATGGATCTTGATGTAGTTCCTAGATCTTCAAATCCTTTGTCAAATCTGAAAGAGATTGATAAAGAGATTGCAGTATGTCTTCAAAAGATCCAAGAGAAATTCATCTAGTTTTTAAGAAAGAAAGTAGGGAAAAGAAAAGAGGAAGAGTCATCATATATTTTCTATGAAAGATTTATAGTTGCATTAAATGAGTTTTCAGCTAATGCTAGACCCCATGAGTCTGTTTGGATTGAGTTATTTTTAGAGCTTGATGAGTCTGACTCAATTAATTGGTCTACAATCTTGAGAGAAGAAAGTGTTGCATGTATCAAAGAATGGATAGATGAGATTGAGCTAAATAAATCTGAAATTGCACATAATATTGAGTATACTGATGCTGACAGTGAAATTGGTGAATACCAAAGTAATGGAGATGAATTTGTGAGCAAGGATATTTCTTGTGATTTTGAAAATGATTCTTATGATCAACATGACAGTACAAAATTTTGTTCTCAGTATGAGGAGGATGAAAATATCGATTGTTGTTCTAGTGTGTATGATTGTAACTCTTTAGAGTTTTCAGATTTGAGTAATATGAATGATAGTATTGTTAAGTTCAATCCACAAAATATTTGCAATCAAAGTTATGAAACTATGTTGCAACATATAGCAACACTTTATGAGCAGCATGATAAAGTCTATGATGCAAATGCGAGTTGTTGTAATGATGAAATAAATGTGCATAGAGACATGAGTACTGCTGATTTAGTACCTTTATCAGATTGGGACAATTTTTACATCTCAAAGGATGAAGCCAAGGAAAATGAAAATGAAGAAGAAGGTTCACTAAGTAGTGAACAAATCTCAGAGCTCTTAGCTGCTGATTTTCAAAGGTATGCATCAAAAAATGTGTCCAATCTCTCATACCCAACCAGTACATGTTTAGATACTGATGATGTTTTAGAGGGTGTGAAGTATGATACATATGATGTTGATTTGTTCCCTATATTTGATTTGAGTGATGGACAAGATGAAAATGCATATACAGTTGATAGGTATGATGTTGTAGATTCATATGTTGATATGAACTCCGATTTTGATATGCATTATGTGGATCTTGCTGTTAAAAATAACGACAAATCTGAAATGATTTCCCCTGATTTGCAAGTGGGAAATGAACCATTGACAAGTGATGATCATGTGTTTTTACTTGTGCAAAGTGCTAATAGAAATTGTGATCAACAGGATGGGGTGTAGTCAGTTTATGAGGAAATATTCCTCTCTAGTTTGCAAGCCAGCATTGTGGAAGAATGTTCATCATTTGAGAAAACTCGCAATAGAGATGTACCTGATGTTCTCACCTTTCATAATGAGTTGGATTACTTTTCTTTCCAGCTGGGAAGTAATGGTGAAGAGTATGGCACTCTTATGTCACCTAGTGACCAACACTTTCAACATTTGTTTGGTTTTCAAAGATTGTATGATTATGAACATGCCGATGATTATGTTTTATGTGACCAACTGATTAGAAGTGGTAGTGTTTCTGAACAGACAGATGTGAATGATGATTTCAGCTTACCTTTGATTTCTGGAAACGAAAATCATGTGTTTGATAGAGATAAGAATTGATTTCAGTTTTGATGGCCTGGGGCCATTTATTAGTTGTATATTTTGTATTGTTGCTTTGCTTCAGTTGTTTGGTTTTCAATAAAGTGCCTTGTTTTTTGGGTAGAATAAGAAGCCCTTTGTTTTTGAGAAGAGAAGAGATGTATTCCATTTTTGGGTGGTCTGCTCTGCCATAGATTCTGAATTATTGTGTTGATCTTGCAATCAACTATCCCTAGTCAGAGCCACTATTGGGAATCATTAAATTTGAGTGAATTTGAGAGGCCCATTTCAAAATTTTGCTCTGTATTTCCAAATGATTATAAAATGAGTTAGTTTGAATGGCCTAGTAAAGAGAGGGTAAAATGGAGCCAACTGATTTTCAAAGGGTAAGGCTTGGAAAATGTGTCCTACACCTTTCATTTGGGTAGTGAAGTATTTTGCAACTTTCAGAATCCAGTTTGGATCAGTTTATCAAGTACCCATTTCAAGGGGTGAGCTGAAAGTGCATTTTAGGCACATATGCAAATTTTACCAAGTAGCCTACTTTGAGTGCTTATATCTTTTTCCCCGTTGATTGTCATGAAGAATTTAAAAGTATGTTGAATTCTATGTATAAATGTGAGCCTTTGTGCAAAATTTCAAGTCTTTATGAATCCATTTTCTCAGTTTAGCAGACTCAATCCGTTTGCAGTTTATTGTTTGACAAGTCCCTCTTTCAGCTGCTAGTTGGAGCCCTATTTTGCATAAGTGTAAAAGTTGCCTCGGTGAATTTCATGTCAGAATGTTTATTTCAGGATATTGTTGGTATAAATTACAAGCTATGTTTCCATTTTCAAGCTCCTGCCAATCTGTTTGATCGGTTTTCAAAAGGGTTTCTTGAGCCATCTATTTCAATGTTCCGTACTTTCATTGCTATATCAGTTAAAGTTGCTATTTTCATGAGTGCACCATTCACACCCAGTTAACTTCCTGGTAGAACTAAGTATTCTAAGATTTGATATATACTTAAAGATACCTATGCCTTAGATTTGAGGGTCTACAAAGATCGTTTGATATTTTTAAGAAACTCATCATGAGTTGCCTGCACATTGACTTCATCAGGTCCGTAGTGTCGACAAAGTCAGTTGGTCATCTTTGACCATTAATATTTCTTCACTTAGGATTCATCTTGAGAAATGGCTTGGTAGAGTTCATGTTTGTATATTAGAGTACACGCTTGCCAGATGGCGAGGTCCAGAAAGGTGTTTTGACTGGTTTGAAAATTACGTCTTCGTGATTAAATGCGAAAATGTGCTACAAGTGCCTGAAAGTTGCAAAACTTAGCTTGATGATCCAAAAATGGTGTCGATCGATTCTAGAGGTATGTTCAAGGTTCATGAGGCATTTTGAAGGTTTGTTGCATGAAAACAATTTTTTTTTTAGCTGGACCTACTTTGGGGCCCGACCTGGATAAATGCTTGTGCATTAATTTTATGGCGAAATGGTCTTAATTCAAAGTAATGCATATCAATACCAGCTCAAATGCATATTGGCAAATTGCTTTATTAAGAAATGATTTCATTTCATTATGTGGGCATATAACTGTGAGGTTTTTTTTTATGGTTTTCCTTTGGCTGGCAAATAAAAATTTCAGAATTTCAATTGCAAGGTGTAGTTGCAATTTGCCATAATTAGCATTTCTCCCTGTGTGGTAAATGAATTGGAGTGGTAGCTGAACATGAAGAGAAGGCCATTTTATCTTCCAAGCAATGCAATTGCCAGCTGCAAACTAGTCAATATTTCCATGTGTGCCTGCTGAAAATGTTTAAAAACTTTCATGTAAATGCAATCTGAAAACTCACGACCTTGCCAATGCATTTCCCTGCGCATAGTGTATGGAGCATTTGAAGTTATAAACTCCAAGCAAATTCTTTGGCAAGTGTATAGCCAATTTCCACAACAAGCCAACACTTCCTCCTACATGGCATGGTGAAGGTTTGAATGTTAAAACTTTCTTAGCAAATGTCATTGTTTGGAAGGCAGCAGAGAAGTTTAAAAATCGAGAGCAGATTGAGCATTAAGCTTCAGCAAATAAAGTATAATGCCAAATTCCCCATGTCTCTGCTGGTGGTGGCACTTTAACAGCAGTCAAGTATTCCCCTCATGTGCCCTCCTCTTTGCGTGGGTATTGGAGCAGCAAATATAGACTTTCAAGCAATTGCAATTAGCAGGTTTAATGCAAGTTCTTCCCTCTGCATGGTCTCTCCCTGTTGTGCGTGGTATGTCATTTGGAGCAGCCACGGGAAAACTTAAGACCAAATGCAATTGGTTGGTTTAGAACCAATATTATCCTCCCTGCTGTGAGAATGGAGTGGCAACATAGAAGTTTGGAGGAGAGGCAAATGAAAGAACCATGTAATTTCTGAACCAAATGCATTGGCAGGCATGAAACCAGTTTAATTCCTCCTTCCTGCATGGTTTTCGAAAGGAGGGGCTTTTAGTTTTCAAGTAAATGCAATTACCAGGTGTTGCCAAAGACTCCCATGTGGCATGGTTAAAAGGGACAATAGAAAATCTTCAAGCAAATGTAATTTGGAGACAAAGGCGCCATTAAAATCTTCAAAAAATGCACAGTTCCAGGCATAAGGCATTATCCCACATTGGTCGTGGAGGGGAAATTTTTGTGTTTAAATGTAAGGCTTCACACATCTATAATATCAAAACCTCAAGAGGCTTTTGACACAAGGTGTCAGTTGGGCGCCCAAGTGGACCCCATGTGCGCAGGTGCACTTCCCGAAGTGACCAAGGAGGCCAAGTGGTGACTAGGTGGACCCCACTCAGGCATGGATCCCGAGGTGAGTTTTGCAAAGAAAGGGAGACTTAAATGGTGAGCAGGTTGCAGGAGATCGGATGATGCGCGTTGTTTTGTGGGGTGGAGATGCTCACCGGTTAAGCTTCATGAAATGGCGAAAAGACTAACCAGTGAGCAAGTTCGTCGAAGATCTACGGTGTGGGTTGATTCGTGAAGGGAAGATGATCGGGAGTTAAGCTTCGTGAAATGACAAAAAGCATGTGCAAACAATGAAGGTTAAAGATTGCGCATCTTGGAGATGATCTGATGACCACCGTGGTTTTGTGAGCCTAAGATGCATGACCGTTAGCCTTCGTGAAATGGTGAAAGGTGATGTGGCAGGTCGAGGTGGAGGTCCATCTCGCGGGTCCTGCCTAGTGGCACTGAGGTGGCGATGAACAAGCAGTCCAGTGGCCGTGACGAGGCAGACAAGTGGCAGAAAGATGATGTGTCATCTCAAGTTGCACCCAGTGGATCCCATCAGCAAATCACAAGCTACCACATGGCAGGACGTCAGGGCAAAAATCAGGGTGAAAAATCAAAATTAATTATATAGTGCAGACTATATAAAAAATTCAAAAATTTAAATGACGGTGAACCTAAAAGGGATTAATTTGTTCAGAGGCTAATTTTTGCCCAAAATGGCAAGTATCATATATCGCCGGAAAGCTCTCGGAATGAGGAATGTAGTCATAGAGTTAGTTTTGATGGATCTGATATATTTTGAGAGAAAATTCAACAGGAAGGAGAAAGGAAAATATTTAGTTGGAGAGAGGGAACACTTGGCAGTGTGTTATGTAGATCTGATCTTTTTCCCTCCCTTTCTTTTTCCCAATTTTTCTGTCATGCCCAAAATTTAGGGCAAAAAAAACAGAACAATTTGTTTTTAAAAGATACTAATCTAATTAACAAGTACACTCTTGCGACAAGCGTTAAAGGAAATTTCATTATTAAATTCGAGCTCATTCTGAAACGAACTAAGCATCGACAATTTGTTTTATTCTAATTGCGGAAAACCTACTGGTTTAGATTCTATCTCCAAAGATATTTAGTCAGCAGCTTTATTAAATAACATTTTTTAAAAAAATATTAGGAGAGATATTTTAATTTATCCTCCATTATGACTATATAGTCTTTTCAATTCTTTTATACTTCCCTTTATAATTTAACCAAAATTAAAATCAGGATTAAATAAATATATACATATATACATATTTGATTATGCATATATTTATATATTTATAATTTAATTACTTATACAAAATGCTCAAATAAATTCATAAAAATTACATATATATATTCCCATATATATATATGGAAATATATATATATATATACATATATTTTACTTAAATGGCAGATATTTTAACTCTAAATTTTAATTACCATTATAATGTCCTCATTAAAATCCATATTGTTGCCCAACCCTAATTAGGGTTCTAATTCCTTTTATAATTATATACCACTCTAAATAATATACTTTTTTTTTTTTTTTTTTTATTAAAATTACCCTAGCCCCTTTCGGGCTAGGGATTAACCCATTTTTTTTTCTTTTTAACAGGCGAGTTACATGCTGGGCTGAAGGCCTAACCAGCGGCCATGAATTCCAAGTTGCAGGTCACGGGGGGGTTTCGAGTGGCGGCTGGCCGCGCGCACCACTGTGTGAGCGCACAGTGGCGCCGCGGCACCACTGTGTGCCCACACAGTGGGCGCCGCTGGCGGCACCACTGTGTGGCCACACAGTGGCGGCCGCGGCACCACTGTGTGCCCACACAGTGGGCGCCGCTGGCGGCACCACTGTGTGGCCACACAGTGGCGGCCGCGGCCGTCCACTGTGTGCCCACACAGTGGGAGCCGCAAGCGGCTCCACTGTGTGTGCACACAGTGGGCGCCGCGCGGTCGTCCACTGTGTGTACACACAGTGGAGCCCGCGGGGTCCCCAACCTATTTTTTTTTTAAATTTTTTTTTTAACAATAACATTTAAAAATATATATATATATATAAATATATAAATATATATATTTATATATATGTATATATATATATATATGTGGTATTTACATAAATTAACATGCATAGATAAAAAGATAAATTTAAATTCCAAATAAATTTATATATATTTTAAAAGAGAATTTTTCTTTTTTTTAACATGCGAAATTTTAAGCTAATAAAATAAAGGAAAAGATAACCTTAAGTTAAATCCAAAAATGTATATATATATATATAAATGCATCTATAAAACAAGCTTCTAAATCAATGTTAACAAAAATACAATTTAAAGTATTTCACAAAGATACATTATTCGTTTCTTTTTTTGTAATAAGAAATCCATTAATATTTTTTTTTAAATAAAATATTCACATAAAACAATTTTTCTTTCTATCTAAAATACTTAAAAGCTTTCAACTTAAATAAACTTCTAATTTGACTCAATTAAAAATACAGGTAAAAACCTAAATGAAAACAGACTTTTTATTTCTTTCATAAAACAAGAAGCTTTGCATGCATCACTAATTTACTTTTCTTTTTCAAATATACTAGAAGTAAAATCAAGCCTTTTCTCTTTCTTTAAAACATCTTTAATATATACTACCAAATTTACAGAATGTTTTCTCTGAACAGTCACAATAATAAGACTTCAAATCTATTATTACAAAATTACAACTTGCTTCTCCTTTCTTTTGAATGAGGCATTTATTCACAACAACTTTAAAACAACATCTGCAACTGAATTCAAATATCTTCAATTTCAATCTTCTGAATATCCTTCATGAATTTCTATCCTCTTTCCTCTGGATTTCCTGCATAATAGAAAACACAAAACTGACCACGGAGTGCTCACCTCCCAGCCTAGGCTAACTGGTAGCCACCCCCGAGCTCGGAGAACCAATTCCTAGACGGGTAACAAACAGGCAAACACAAAGAAACACAAAACATACAAATATTCCAGACACATTCCCAACCTGGCTTTCACAGCACCACACTCTGGTAGTGAACATTTCAAAGGGTGGTAGTGGACCAAATACCCTGAGGAGAATATGCAAGTATGTAATAACAAGAAGCCACCTCGTGGCACAAATAAAATATCAAGAATCTCAACCCCATAATCCTTATGCCCCCCAAAGACATTCTAGCCTTATAACCCTCCTTATGACCCCCATTGCACAAACAGGCCATGCAGCAAGGGTCACACAAAGATCCCTTGTGATTGCTCTCAAAAGAGAGTCTCTCACTCGAGGGCTGTCACTGCTACCACCCTCAAGATCCTCTTCTCTCCCAAGAGAAGGAGATCTTGAGAAAACTCCCAAAACACATTCATTCATAAAACCAAACCAAAAGATTTTCAACATTCATTTTCAAGAATATAGATTTTCTTATTCAACAACTATCAGAAATAAACAAGAACAAGTCATTAAAAGTAAAAATGAAACCAACCTTAATCTGCCCAAAGGTTATAATGATATCTGAAGAAGAGCTGCCCAATCCACAATTCTTTATTTTCCTTAATAAATTTCTTTATCCCATAACATTATTTTTTCTTTCAAATTTTTTTCTGTCTCCAAAAATGGAGACTGGGTGATTAACCAGCTATTCCCAAAAATCTTCCTTAAGAAGCTCACTCTCTGAGTTCTCACAGGATTCTAAAAAGAATCAACAAAAAGAAGGAAGAAAGCAAAAATGCAAAAAGACTTTCCTTCCAAGAGGGAAAAATCTTGATTTGATTTCACTTCAATTTTCAATTTTCGCTCAACTCAAAAAAACCAATTTTTAAAGCGTTAAAAAGATCATTATAAAAATAGAAACTTGCCTAAAATTACCCCTAACCCCTAGGTATACCTTATGGGCTTCAGGAAACCCTAATAAACTACCCCTAGGTGTTCATTTAACCCATTTTAAACCCCTCTGAAGTTTATTTTCGGGTCAAACATAAGTTGACCACTCCAATTATTATATTCCCAAAATATCTTTTTAACAACACATTATTTTATTTAAAATTAATAATAATTAACACTTTCCCATCAAGAGACAAAATAAAATATTTAAATTTAAATCCACACATGTGTCAAGTGACACTAATAAAATACTTTTTACAAAAATAAACATGAAATTGTCTCTTGAGGTTTTTACACAATAAATTTAAATAACACATAACACTCATGCCACATATACTGATACGAATAAAATACAACACAAACGGGGTGTTGTCTCTCCAAATAGACAAACCCTGGCTTTACGAACACACATAAGTCTAGGTTTGATTCTCCGTAATTTTCCATGGTCACATGGTAAATTTCCTGCGCATCTCAATTTACACATTAGTACTCCCAGATATTCATATATAATATAATTCAATAATACAACAATGCACATCATTACTTGCATACAATTTTCATTTGCACAGATTGAATACATCTTTTGTCAAGCAAATTCACATAAACAATTTTCACCATAGTTCTATATTCAAAGTAAAGTCCTGCAAATTCAATAACGACATCTATCATTGCAATATCATTCTATCTAATAATCATGTAGTGTTCTATCTCATAAAGCATGTAAGTAATTCATCAAATCATAGCAATGTTATCCAATATCTTGAAATCATATAAGTTCTAAGTCTCAAAATGCATCAAAACAAAGTATCCATAGTAGTCTAAAATATAAAATCCATTGAATGTCAAACTGAGTCGAGGTGAGGCCTCACATCCTCCCCCTCTAGGCATGAACTTCCTCCTGGAGTTCATCAAAGAGGTGAGGGTACTCTGATCTCATACGTGCTGCGTCCTCCCACGAAGCCGTAACCTCATCATAACAATCCCACTGGACCCTAACCTGGTCCAGCTCTCGACCTCGAAGGGCCAATGTCCGGCGTGCCAAAATGCGAATGGGCTCCAAAGCTAGCTGCCCGTCTGACTCCACCTGCAAGGCATCCCAATCTAAAATGTGAGACTCATCATAGATATATTTTCTCAAAACTGAAACATGAAACACATCGTGGATGCGTGACAGGCTAGGTGGCAAAGCTAAACGGTAGGCAACTGGGCCTATCCTCTCCAGAATCTCAAAAGGTCCTACAAAGCGAGGTGCGAGCTTAGAACCCTTTCCGTAACGGATCGGACTCTTATGCGGTCGCACTCTCAAGAAAACTCTATCTCCAACCAAGTAACTACGATCAATCCTCTTTGCATCGGCATACTTCTTCTGTCTATCCTGTGCCTCTCTGAGACGCTGCCTAATCAAATCCACCTGCTGTTCCATATCTCGAACTAACTCAGGACCAATAGCAACTCTATCCTCTATGCGATCCCAACTCAAGGGCATCCTGCAAGGCCTGCCGTATAATGCCTGGTAGGGTGGCATCCCCAAAGAAGTGTGATGCCCATTGTTATAGGCAAACTCCACTAAGGGAAGATACTCCTCCCACCGGGTCTGATGATCCATGACGTACATACGAAGCATATCCTCTAACACCTGATTGACTCTCTCTGCCTGACCATCTGTCTCCGGGTGATAAGCTGTACTGAAATTGAGCTTTGTCCCATAGCTGCCTGTAATGACTTCCAAAAGGTAGAAGTGAAAAGAGAATCCCTGTCAGAAGTAATCTTGCGGGGTACGCCATGAAGTCTAACAATGTCTCGCAAGAACACCTGTGCTACTGCAGGAGCTGTGAATGTAGTACGGACTGGTGAAAAGTGAGCTACTTTGGTCAGCTTGTCAACTGTCACCAAGATAGCATCATGGCGACGAGAAGACATAGGGAGACCAACGATGAAATCCATGGATATAGTATCCCACTTCCACTCTGGTATAGCATGAGACTGAAGCAACCCACCTGGATGACGGTGCTCCGCCTTTACCCTCTGACACTCGAGACACCGAGCTACTATCTCAGCAATGAGCTGCCGCATTCCCGACCAATGATACAACTGCCTCAAGTCTGCATGCAACTTCTTAACCCCGGGATGCGCAGCATAAGGAGCTCTATGAGCTTTCGAGACAATGAACTCTCGCAACCCTCCGGAGGAAGGTACATAAATGCGCCCTCTGTGGCGTAACAGTCCATCGGACTCCAAAGAATAATCCACATATTTCCCTTCTAGTGTGACCTGAGAACGTAACACCTGACAAACCTCTGCATACCATCCATCCTCTGACAAGTGCCGAAGTATACGGTCCCTCAAGTCTATGCCCATGGATATGGTGTAAACCTCATGACGTCTCCTACTCAAGGCATCTGCAACTACATTTTCCTTTCCCTTGATGTAGTGAACGTCAAAATCATATTCGCACAAAAACTCCATCCATCTCCTCTGACGTGCATTAAGGTTCGGCTGAGTGAAGATGTACTGAAGACTCTGATGATCTGAATGCAACTCAAAGTGATGTCCTAGAAGGAAGTGTCTCCACCTCACAAGTGCATGCACTACTGCTGCGAGCTCAAGGTCGTGAGTGGGATAATTAAGTTCATGAGTCTTAAGTTTCCTAGACTCGAAAGCTATGGCCCTACCACCTTGCATAAGAACTGCCCCTAAACCCTCTAAGGAAGCATCGGTACAAACCATGAAATCAGCTGAAGGATCTGGTACAACAAGGATAGGAGCGCTAGTAAGTGCCTTCTTGAGTTCCTGAAAGGCCTTCTCGCACTTCTCTGTCCACTCAAATTTCTTCCCTTTACGCTGAAGAGAGGTAATAGGGTGTGCGACTCTGGAGAAACCTTCGACAAAATGTCGGTAATATCCTGCTAAACCCATAAAACTCCTAACCTCTGTCACACTAGTAGGCGCTGGCCAATCCATAATAGCCCTAATCTTGGATGGGTCAACTGAGATCCCACCACCGGAAATAACGTGTCCAAGGTACTTGACCTCAGATCAAAAGAAAGCACACTTTGATAAGCTTCCAAACAACTGGTTATCTCGCAAACACTGCAATACCTATTTTAGGTGCTCCTCATGCTCCTTCTCATTCCGTGAATATATCAATATATCATCGAGGAACACAATAACAAAATGGTCCAGAAAGGTAAGGAACACCCCATTCATGAGACTCATAAAAACTGCTGGGGCATTCGTAAGTCCAAAGGGGACTACGGTAAACTCATAGTGACCATATCTAGTGCGAAATGCGGTCTTGTGGATATCACTTTCCACTATTCTCAACTGATGGTATCCTGACTTCAGATCTATTTTGGAAAAGACTTTGGCACCCTGAAGCTGGTCAAATAAATCATCAATTCTAGGCAAAGGATATCGGTTCTTGATGGTTACTTTATTTAGCTGCCGATAATCCATACACAATCGGAGAGATCCATCCTTCTTCTTAACGAAGATAACTGGTGCACCCCACGGGGATACGCTAGGACGGATATGACCCTTCTCAAGAAGTTCTTCAAGCTGAATTTTAAGTTCATTAAGCTCATTTGTGGTCATTCTATAAGGTGCTCTGGAAACTGGCTCGGCTCCTGGTACTAGGTCTATATGAAAATCAATCTCTCTGCGGGGAGGCATTCCCGGTAACTCTGAAGGAAATACATCTGAATATTCCTGAAGGATAGGATGGTCATCGAGCGATGTTTCCTTTTCCTCCTCTTCTCCTCTGTCACTGATAGTGATAGCAAAAAGCTGACATCCCTTCCGCATGCTCCGCTTGAGCTGCATTGCGGAGATCATACGAAGAGACACAGGCCTCTGAATCCCGGTGATAACTATGGGCGAACCATGATCATCCTCACACTCGATCTTTTTCAGGTGGCAATCCATCTTGGCTCTGTGGGCATAAAGCCAATCCATGCCAAGTACGATTCCATAAGATCCAAATGGAGTCACTCTAAGGTCTACTATAGTGGTGGTCTTGCCAATCTGCAACTGACATGCCCTAACTTCTGATTCCACTGACACTCTAGCCCCTGAAGCTAATTCCACTTCCCAACTGACACCCTGCCTAGTTGCCACTAGCCCGCAACGCTCCATAACCAACGGAGATATAAAGGAGTCAGTAGCTCCTGAATCAAACAAAATAGATACATTGTTACCTCTGATTATACCTGAAGATTCGATAACCGTGGCCTGATGATCGGCCTGGCGGTTGTCAACCACTGCGAAAACTCTATGGGACCTGCCCATATCACCAACTGTTGGCTCTGAAGCGGCCATCCGCTGACTCCCTACTACCTGTCCCTGAGGGCAATCCCTCGCCAAGTGCCCCATGGCTCCACAAGTAAAGCAAGCACCCCGTGCCTGGAACTGGGCACCCTGAGGCCTAGAAAATCCCTGACCTCCTGTCCTACTGGATTCGCTGTACCCACCCCTGGAGGGCTGCTGAGTCCCCGCCGGCTGTGTGTACTGCCCCTGTGCTCTCTGATCATGTTTCTGTCCCTAAGTCTGCCACTGCTTGGGCTTGGAGCCCTGCTGATACTGTGGAGGCTTCTTTTTCTGGTTCTGTGGTGTCTGTTGTGGAGGAGGGGGTTTGGAGAACCCCTGAGAATTTCGGTTGTTCCCCTTCCAATGTGGTTTCTGGAATCCATAAGTCTGAGGTGCGGGATTTCGGTTCTGATACCGATCCCTATTGTCCTGTGGTCTAACCTGAATTTCCTCGGCAATCAGTGCCTTCTCTACAGCAACCCGAAGGCTCTCTGGAGCAGACATCCTAACAGGCCCGACTATACCGGCATTCAATCCCCTGATGAAGCGGTTTACAAGAAGTTTCTCATCCTTAAGATAATCTACATATGGTAACAACTCAAAGAATTTACTCTCATACTGGGTTACTGACAAGCCTTTTTGTTGGAGATCACGAAATTCGTCTATACGACACTGCCTGAAGTGCTCTGATAGGTACCTCTCACGGAACCTCTCGGTGAATATCTCCCAAGTGAGTGTATCAGGTACAAGTCCGCATTTGTACTCTTCCTGTCTCCACCAGGTGGAGGCTGTTCCTCTCAGAAGATGAACTGCAACACGTGCTTTCAGGTTGCTCTCATAAGAACGCAACGCAAAGCACCTCTCAAGACTCAGAAGCCATGCCTCGGCCTCTACTCCATCTGTAGAACCTCCGAAGGATGGTGGTTGGAGGTGCATGACCTCCCTGATGAGATCCCCTGGATCTCGACGACCTCTCTCAAAATAGACTAGTTCCACCGCAGGAGGTGGTCCTAGCATATGCACTGACTCTGGCTCATTACCACCCTGGCTCTCTACAGGAATCGGAGCCGGGCTCCTGCTCCGTTCTCTATCAACAGATCTATGACTCCCAGAGTCATGACTCCTAACCGGAGGGTTCTCTGCAGGAATCCTTTCCTGAACAATGCCAATAAGATTCTGAATGGCTGCTAGAAGGTCACGGTTAGGTTCATTTGGCTGTTCAGGAGGTGCTCCTGGGTTCTCCTCTTGAACCGATGCCTCCCTCTCTTCCTCTTCGCGAGCTAGGCGCTCACGTCTAGGACCCCGTCCGCGCTTGCGAGCTTGTCACGTCAACGGAGGCATCCTAAGAGGAAAATAAGACAAAACAATTAATTTATTTCTTTTAGAATTAAATTTATTTAAATTCAGAATTCCATTAACAAAATAATTTAAAATATTCTAAGGCGAAATGTAAGTGAGTAAGGCTCCTAGTGTGGAAACCTTGCTCTGATACCAAAATGTCATGCCCAAAATTTAGGGCAAAAAAAATAGAACAATTTTTTTTTAAAAAGATACTAATTTAATTAACAAGTACACTCTTGCGACAAGCGTTAAAGGAAATTTCATTATTAAATTCGAGCTCATTCTGAAACGAACTAAGCATCGACAATTTGTTTTATTCTAATTGCGGAAAACCTACTGGTTTAGATTCTATCTCCAAAGATATTTAGTCAGCAGCTTTATTAAATAACATTTTTAAAAAAAATATTAGGAGAGATATTTTAATTTATCCTCCATTATGACTATATAGTCTTTTCAATTCTTTTATACTTCCCTTTATAATTTAACCAAAATTAAAATCAGGATTAAATAAATATATACATATATACATATTTGATTATGCATATATTTATATATTTATAATTTAATTACTTATACAAAATGCTCAAATAAATTCATAAAAATTACATATATATATTCCCATATATATATATGGAAATATATATATATACATATATTTTACTTAAATGGCAGATATTTTAACTCTAAATTTTAATTACCATTATAATGTCCTCATTAAAATCCATATTGTTGTCCAACCCTAATTAGGGTTCTAATTCCTTTTATAATTATATACCACTCTAAATAATATACTTATTTATTTATTTTTTTATATTAAAATTACCCTAGCCCCTTTCGGGCTAGGGATTAACCCATTTTTTTTTCTTTTTAACAAGCGAGTTACATGCTGGGCCGAAGGCCTAACCAGCGGCCATGAATTCCAAGTTGCAGGTCACGGGGGGGTTTCGAGTGGCGGTTGGCCGCGCGCACCACTGTGTGAGCGCACAGTGGCGCCGTGGCACCACTGTGTGGCCACACAATGGCGGCCGCGGCCGTCCACTGTGTGCCCACACAGTGGGAGCCGCAAGCGGCTCCACTGTGTGTGCACACAGTGGGCACCGCGCGGTCGTCCACTGTGTGTACACACAGTGGAGCCCGCGGGGTCCCCAACCTATTTTTTTTTAAATTTTTTTTTTTAACAATAACATTTAAAAATATATATATATATATATAAATATATAAATATATATATTTATATATATGTGGTATTTACATAAATTAACATGCATAGATAAAAAGATAAATTTAAATTCCAAATAAATTTATATATATTTTAAAAGAGAATTTTATTTTTTTTAACATGCGAAATTTTAAGCTAATAAAATAAAGGAAAAGATAACCTTAAGTTAAATCCAAAAATGTATATATATATATATATATATATATATATATATATATATATATATATATATTTAAATGCATCTATAAAACAAGCTTCTAAATCAATGTTAACAAAAATACAATTTAAAGTATTTCACAAAGATACATTATTCGTTTCTTTTTTTGTAATAAGAAATCCATTAATATTTTTTTTTAAATAAAATATTCACATAAAACAATTTTTCTTTCTATCTAAAATACTTAAAAGCTTTCAACTTAAATAAACTTCTAATTTGACTCAATTAAAAATACAGGTAAAAATCTAAATGAAAACAGACTTTTTATTTCTTTCATAAAACAAGAAGCTTTGCATGCATCACTAATTTACTTTTCTTTTTCAAATATACTAGAAGTAAAATCAAGCCTTTTCTCTTTCTTTAAAACATCTCTAATATATACTACCAAATTTACAGAATGTTTTCTCTGAATAGTCACAATAATAAGACTTCAAATCTATTATTACAAAATTACAACTTGCTTCTCCTTTCTTTTGAATGAGGCATTTATTCACAACTTTAAAACAACATCTGCAACTGAATTCAAATATCTTCAATTTCAATCTTCTGAATATCCTTCATGAATTTCTATCCTCTTTCCTCTGGATTTCCTGCATAATAGAAAACACAAAACTGGCCACAGAGTGCTCACCTCCCAGCCTAGGCTAACTGGTAGCCACCCCCGAGCTCGGAGAACCAATTCCTAGATGGGTAACAAACAGGCAAACACAAAGAAACACAAAACATACAAATATTCCAGACACATTCCCAACCTGGCTTTCACAGCACCACACTCTGGTAGTGAACATTTCAAAGGGTGGTAGTGGACCAAATACCCTGAGAAGAATCTGCAAGTATGTAATAACAAGAAGCCACCTCGTGGCACAAATAAAATATCAAGAATCTCAACCCCATAATCCTTATGCCCCCCAAAGGCATTCTAGCCTTATAACCCTCCTTATGACCCCCATTGCACAAACAGGCCATGCAGCAAGGGTCACACAAAGATCCCTTGTGATCGCTCTCAAAAGAGAGTCTCTCACTCGAGGGCTGTCACTGCTACCACCCTCAAGATCCTCTTCTCTCCCAAGAGAAGGAGATCTTGAGAAAACTCCCAAAACACATTCATTCATAAAACCAAACCAAAAGATTTTCAACATTCATTTTCAAGAATACAGATTTTCTTATTCAACAACTATCAGAAATAAACAAGAACAAGTCATTAAAAGTAAAAATGAAACCAACCTTAATCTGCCCAAAGGTTATAATGATATCTGAAGAAGAGCTACCCAATCCACAATTCTTTATTTTCCTTAATAAATTTCTTTATCCCATAACATTATTTTTTCCTTCAAATTTTTTTCTGTCTCCAAAAATGGAGAGTGGGTGATTAACCAGCTATTCTCAAAAATCTTCCTTAAGAAGCTCACTCTCTGAGTTCTCACAGGATTCTAAAAAGAATCAACAAAAAGAAGGAAGAAAACAAAAATGCAAAAAGACTTTCCTTCCAAGAGGGAAAAATCTTGATTTGATTTCACTTCAATTTTTAATTTTCGCTCAACTCAAAAAAACCAATTTTTAAAGTGTTAAAAAGATCATTATAAAAATAGAAACTTGCCTAAAATTACCCCTAACCCCTAGGTATACGTTATGGGCTTCAGGAAACCCTAATAAACTACCCCTAGGTGTTCATTTAACCCATTTTAAACCCCTCTGAAGTTTATTTTCGGGTCAAACATAAGTTGACCACTCCAATTATTATATTCCCAAAATATCTTTTTAACAACACATTATTTTATTTAAAATTAATAATAATTAACACTTTCCCATCAAGAGACAAAATAAAATATTTAAATTTAAATCCACACATGTGTCAAGTGACACTAATAAAATACTTTTTACGAAAATAAACATGAAATTGTCTCTTGAGGTTTTTACACAATAAATTTAAATAACACATAACACTCATGCCACATATACTGATACGAATAAAATACAACACAAACGGGGTGTTGTCTCTCCAAATAGACAAACCCCGGCTTTATGAACACACATAAGTCTAGGTTTGATTCTCCGTAATTTTCCATGGTCACATGGTAAATTTCCTGCGCATCTCAATTTACACATTAGTACTCCCAGATATTCATATATAATATAATTCAATAATACAACAATGCACATCATTACTTGCATACAATTTTCATCTGCACAGATTGAATACATCTTTTGTCAAGCAAATTCACATAAACAATTTTCACCATAGTTCTATATTCAAAGTAAAGTCCTGCAAATTCAATAATGACATCTATCATTGCAATATCATTCTATCTAATAATCATGTAGTGTTCTATCTCATAAAGCATGTAAGTAATTCATCAAATCATAGCAATGTTATCCAATATCTTGAAATCATATAAGTTCTAAGTCTCAAAATGCATCAAAACAAAGTATCCATAGTAGTCTAAAATATAAAATCCACTGAATGTCAAACTGAGTCGAGGTGAGGCCTCACATTTTCTCAATTGTAAGGGTTCCAATTTTTTAGAGATTTTCTCCAAGGGAGAAATCCGAAACTGCAGGTTCCAAATTTGCAATGAATTTTCTAGTTCAATAATGTTTTCAGAGTTTTAGTTCTGTATGTGGGCATTTTGCATAAGATTGTAATTGGTTTAGTTGTAGGTCATACATGTGCAAGGCAGGTGTAAAGTGCCATAGAATTGTCTTCAGGCATTTTTTATCAATCTCAATATAATTCAATTTTCAAGGGATTTTGAGTTTATCCTCTCCAAGGGGAAGTGAAATTCCTGTTCTTAGGAATCTTTTACAGAAAGGATTTAAATTCTTGGAGCAGAAATTGTGGAACTAAATCATTGTTTGGATATGTATGGTTCTATGAATGAATATAGAATGTATTAATGTCAGGCATTAATGCAGGGATATTTTGGTAAGCCATATTTACAACTAGGTTCTCTTATAATGTTATGTATTTGACTCCATGCCCAGGTTAAGGCATTGGTCCATTACAACTAGAGGTCATTTGCATCATTTTAAAAATCAAATTATAATTTAATGTCTTTTCTTTCTGTTTTGTGGTAATGTCCCACCTATCTCAAGTTCCAATGTAGTTGAGAGTCAACGTGAATGTAGCTAGTTTGCATTACTTTCCTTATTGTTGAGCTATATTTGAGATTTCTACTTTAATGGTGATGATGTGTGTGAGTTTAGATTGTATTTGAAGTGCATCATAGGTAAACCCACCTAGGCCTTGCAGAACCTAAAGAGAAGAAGGATTTAATATTCTTTTTAAGTTGGTCTAATTAGTCCTTTGAAATCATAGTTGAGGTTGGCTACCTTTCAAAATTTGGTTGTAGATTATACCGATTGTTTTTTTTGTTGTTCAGCATAAAAAAGAGCCAACAATGCCTTTGAAGCAAGTACTTTCACCAGTGCTTATTGATGAGGATTAATCATTATAGCTCATTCTCAATTAAATTCATTTCATTCTCACACCCGACTCTCGAGACAAACCTCTAGCTTTATTAAGACCATTTTTTCTCTACCTCTTCATTCTCTGCTAAGAAAAATTCAAATATCATGGATACGATACTCAAGCTCTCGAGTTATAAAAGACAAATGACAATCTTTGGGGAAATAAAGGTAGCTCAGCTGACAGGCCTCATGAAATATCCTCACGACCTAGTCATCAACGGGGTTACTCAAATTTTAGGGAAGATTTCATCACCAATGAGGATAGGACTAGAGAAAATTCTGATATTTCTTCTATGTTCCTAGTTGTAGTACTCCATTTCGAGCCTAATAAGGATTTCATATGGTGTTTAAAGGTTTTTAAGGATAGCATTCTCATAGAGCTTGAATGAGTAATGGTTAATGTTACTTATGATCTCTTGGCCCCCAAGCCAAGGCATTATGACATCTTCATGCAGAACAACTGCCAGGTTCCTTGGTTCCCAATCTTGCAAAATTTGGCAACAGAAGGCCCATCATCCAGAGGAATGTCAACTTCCTCATATGGTGGTTCAATGTGAAAATTCCTCCCTACAGCCACTGGTTGGCTATATATGTTTGGAACGAAGGTCTTAACATGGACATGATAGCCAAGATGGAGAATTAGAAATATTCTAAATCACCAAAGGGCTCTCCATCGGACCAGGCAGGGGCTCAAGGGAAAGGGTTTGCCTTTTGAGTAAGTACGGGATGCGACATTCTGGTTAATCTAAGCAAAGATATTCCGTATAAAAGACTTTTATACTTTACTATTTTTAGATAGGAGATGACTTATCTTTTGAAGATATGTTTATAGTAATCAGACATTCAAGATATATATTATTATACATAGATGCTTAAGATTACTTCTATGATATGCAATACATCTTTATAGTGGCTTTCACATATTTATATCATCGATTCTAGGCCGTAGATAGTTTGCAATTTTATGCTATAGGGTCTATTAATGAAGTATCTATCTCAGCATAAGTATACACACATAGATGCAAGTGTGCTCATATATTGCAAGGCAGATATATAAACACACCTGCATTTCATGTGCTTATAGGTATGATGTTGTAGATACTCTTGTTAATATTTCTGATTATATTTCACCTTCATGTATTGGGGATCATGTGGATGGGGTACATTGTAAACCCTTAACTCTCTCAATTTTTTGACCATGGCTGTCATGACCCTGGTTCGTTTCATATTCTTATTGTAGTAGAAGGCAATTTTGAGAGAACAACTTATTCTGAGAACATTAAGGGCCTCCGGTTTTAGGTGGAGCTGATGTAGGCGGCTTACTTCCTCTCATAGTTTTACATGGTTAAAAGGTATCCTAAATTTGAGTTTGTAGGATAGTATTGCTCTGTGTTTGTAGCATGCAGGATCCAGCTTGCTCACCCTCCGCTTAGTTAGCATTCGAACAAATCCTTGGTCTCCTCGCTCGCCCTTACCATACAAAGGCTCCACTTATAACTCAAATCCATTATGTAGAAGTCATAGTAAAATTGTTGACAACATGATGTATTTCTCCAATTATTATTTTAATCCCTTAAGAAGTCAGATTTTTGGCTAACAGGGACATGTAAAGTATTCCAGGATTATTTCCTTGGACAAGACCGAAGGTTTTCTTCATTCAGTTCTTTCCTACAATTGCCCACACCAAACCAAATTTGTACATTTATGTAAATTTTTTTCAATTAATAAAGTTAGATGCAAGCATGCTCATATAATGCAAGGCAAATATATAAACACACCTGCATTTCATGTGGTTATAGGTATGATGTTTTAGATACTCTTGTTAATATTTCTGATTATATTTCACCTTCATGTATTGGGGATCATGTGGATGGGGTACATTGGAAACCCTTAACTCTCTTTTTTTTTTGACCATGGTTGTCATGACCCTGGTTCGTTTCATATTCTTATTGTAGTAGAAGGCAATTTTGAGAGAACAACTTGTTCTGAGAACATGAAGGGGCTCCAGTTTCAGGTGGAGCCAATGCAGGTGGCTTACTTCCTCTCATAGTTTTACATGGTTAAAAGGTATCCTAACTTTGAGTTTGTAGGATAGTATTTCTCTGTGTTTGCAGCATGCAGGATCCAGCTCGCTCACCCCTCGCTCGATCAACATTTGAACAAATCCTTGGTCTCCCTGCTTACCCTTACCATACAAAGGCTCCACCTATAACTCAGTTCCATTATGTAGAAGTCATGGTAAAATTGTTGACAACATGATGTATTTCTCCAATTATTATTTTAATCCCTTAAGAAGTCAGATTTCTAGCTAACAGGGATATGTAAATTATTCTAGGATTATTTCCTTGGGCAAGACCGAAGGTTTTCTTCATTCAGTTCTTTCCTACCGTTGCCCACACCGAACCGAATTTGTACATTTATGTAATTATTTTTCAATTAATAAAGTTTTTGGCCTCGACCCATTATCGATTAAAAAAAAAGTATTAAGTTGGATGAATTTATAATTGGAATGAAATTCATTGACAACTGGTTCACCCCCTCCTTCTCAGTTGTCCTTCTGGTTCCTAACAATACTAGGCCACCAATCATAGACTTATACCTTCTTGGATTTACCAGTGTAGATGTATCATTGATAGATAATTTCTCACTTGTCACCATGGGGCTACTTACTATTGGTATTTTGGTATGGTTTTGTCATTGATGTCAACACCTACTCTGAAGATCCAACAACATTCATCGGCAAGCAAGTAAATTGTGCAACAGTTACTGGTATATGGTTCACCGACATGATATACTGTTCACTGGTACTTGGAATGATATGGAAGACACTTGGTAATGTCAAAGACATCATGTGGATGCTTTGTTTTGAATAATTAATTATTGGTATATTCATATTTGCATATTTGCTTTTACTGGCAAATAGGTCCAGGTTATCTAGGGTTACACCGACAGGTTTATCTTTTCCAGATCAACATGGCACTCTATGGAGATGATTTATTATTGTTGTAAATGCATTAAGCCGACATGTTTAATCGGTTATTGCATCAGATATTATATTGTTTGTAAAAATATTTTATTGTAATATCTTATAGAGCCGACCTACTAAAATTGGTCTTAGTGTATGGTATAAATGTAAGATCTTATTTGTAAGATCAAGTTTGGAATGCGGAAAAGAATTGAGTGAAGGTATATGCGAGATCAAGCAGGGATATACACAAAGACATCATTTGAAGGTGAATTTAAGTTTTTGTGAAAGCATATCAGCATTACACCGGTACTGAATCTAGCATATGAAGATGCTATTTTGTGTAGTACATTCTTATTGGATTTATCCATCCAACTATAGTCAGTGTGACTCCCGTTTTGTGATTGAGCAGTGAGCTCTAGGCTGTTGGCCTTTCTGCATGTGCAGACCCCATTTCTGTACACTTACTATCTGTAGTAGTATCATTTGATTGTGGGTAAGGTTTCCCACCGTGATTTTTCCCCTTACAGGGTTTCCATGTACAAATATTGGTTTCATGTGTTGTGGATGACTTTATGTTTATGTTTCATGCATTAATCCTTACTGGTATAGCAATTTACTGTTAACACTATCTACCGACATACTTAACTGGTTTATCGGTATTAAGCATTAAGTTGGTTAATAAGTTTTTGGTTTCAATTTATGAGACAACTAATTCACCCCCCCCCCCTCTCAGTTGTCTCTGGGACCTAACAATTGGTATCAGAGCCTAGTCCTCTTTTGTAGAAGTTTAACAACTTGAGGAGATCCAATGTCTGCTAATTATTTTAGGAAGGACAGTCCTAAACTTGATGGAACCAACTATGGAATATGGAAGATCAGAATGGAGACACATCTGAATTGCATTGGTAAAGACATCTGGGAAGTTACTAAGAATGGTTATACTACTGCTGTAGCTGGTCAGACTGCTCCAACTACCTTATCTAAAGATGAAGAGAATGATTGCAAAGCAAGAGAAGCACTTTTGAGCGCATTATCAGATCAACAAATCATGGGATTATCAGATAGGTCTACTGCTAAAGCTATATGGGATCACTTGGAAACACTGAATGAAGGAGATTCCACAGTCAAAATTGCAAAACTTGAAAGCTTCTAAGTCAGGTATGAACATCTAAAAATGGAAGAAGATGAAAGGATTTCTGCTTTCATGGAAAGAGTAAATGAAATTGTTTTGGGTATTAAATGTTGTGGAGGAACCTTGAGTGAGGATGAAATTGTTTCAAAAATGTTAAGAGGTTTGCCACCGGCATATAAAATGAAGGTTACTGCTATAAATGAGTTAAGAACAATGCCTAATACATCAGTAACTAGGGATACATTGATTTGAAAACTTTCAGCCTTTGAAATTGAGGAATTTGGTCCTATTGCTACTATAAAGACTGATTTGGCCTTTAAAGCATCAACATCATCTGCTCCATCATTTGACAAATCAGACTGGAGAGCTTTTTATGCAAGAGAACTTGAAGAATCTAGAAAGGAGAATGAAGAGCTTGAAGAACTTGAAGCACTATTTGCAAGGAAAATGCCAAAAGGTCCAATTGGAAGTAAGTATGAAGGTAAAGCACCCTTTAAATGTTTTAACTACAATAAGATTGGTCATATGGCTTCAAGATGCCCTGATAGACATGCTAGACTAAGAGAAGAAGCTAGAAGAACATACAAGCCTAATCCAGAATATCAGAGATACAGATTTAAAAAGAACAAAGATAAATCTTGTTACCGAAGGTGTGACCGATGACTCTGATGAGGATCCAACAGACAACGGATGGGTTTTTGTTGCTATAACAAAAGATCAACCGACACCTACTACTCAACTGGTAGAACAAGCCCTAGCAACTAAAGTTGAAACAAAGGATGAATGGATCATTGACTCAGGATGCTCACATCATATGATTGGAGAAAAAGGTAAATTCTTGAACTTTCAAGAATACAATGGAGGTTTAGTAAGATTTGGAGATGACAAAGCCTATTCAATCAAAGGTAAGTGTTCAATATCTCTTGATGGTAAGCATAACACTGACAATGTCTACTATGTTGAAGGATTAAAGCATAATCTTTTAAGTATTGGTCAATTAGTTGAGAAGGGATTTCAGTTAAAATTTAAAAATTGAAAATGTAAAATCATGAATAGAACTAGTTTGGAAATTGCAACCGGTAATCAGACTAGAGGCAATATCTTTCATTTGAATAACAATGAAAAGGCATGCTTAATTGTACATATAGATGAAAGTTGGTTATGGCATAAGAGACTATGTCATGTAAACTTTGATTGTATGGTAAAAATCAGTACTTCTAAGGTAGTTAGAGATCTACCTAAAATTGTGAAACCTCAGAATACAATTTGTAAGGAATGTCAATTTGGAAAACAAGTTATAGCTAGTTTCAAAATTATTCTAGAAAAATCCAATAATGCTCTTGATTTAATTCACACTGATTTATGTGGTCTAGCTAGAACTAGAAGCTTACAAGGTGATAGATATTGCATGCTAATTATTGATGATTATTCATGTGCTGGGTTACTTTTCTCAAAGAGAAATCAAAAGCACTTGGAAAGTTCAAACTATTCAAAGCAATGGTTGAAAATGAAACCGGTAAGAAAATCAAATGTTTAAGATTAGATCAAGGAGGAGAGTTCACATCTAAGGACTTTAATACATTCTGTGAAGTGAATGGAATCAGAAGACAGTTTATCAGTACCTCAGACACCACAACAGAATGGAGTTGTTGAAAGGAAAAATAGAACTATCTTGGATGTAGCTAGAAGTATGTTATCAAAAGCAAATCTACCACATGTGTATTGGAGAGAGGCGGTGAGCACTATTATCTATATATTCAACAAAGTTCACATCAAAGGTGAAATCGGTAAGACCCCTCATGAACTATGGTTTGGTAATACTCCTACTCTTAAGTATTTCATAATTTTTGGAAGTAAATGTTATATTAGAAGAGATGAGTATATTGGCAAATTTGATCCTAGAAGTGATGAAGGAATATTTCTTGGTTATTCATCTAAGAGAAAGGCATATAGATGTTTTAATAAAAGATTGCAGAAAATTGTTGAGAGTACAAATGTAAAGATTGATGAACAATTCAGAGGAACTTCAAGGTATATATACTCTGAACCGGCAATAGAAATTGTGACAAATGAACCTATACTGAATCCACCGGTACAGAATGAAGATCCAGTTACCCCGATATCATCAGAAGATTCCACAATAATTGAAGAACAACAACAAACTAAGACACCCTTGTATGTAAGTTTGAATCACTCTAAAGATCAGATAATTGGAAACAAATTTAAAGGAGTTATGAGAAGAGGAAGATTGACAAATGAAGAGGTATATCTTATTTCTCAAATTGAACCATCATCTATCAATGAGGCATGTGAAGATAAATTTTGGATTAAAGCTATGGAAGAAGAATTAGGACAAATTGAGAAAAATAATACTTGGACATTAGTTCCCCGGCCTAAAGATAAAAATGTAATTGGAACTAAATGGGTATTTAGAAACAAACTTAATGAAGATGGTAAGGTTGTCAGAAATAAAGCAAGACTAGTGTGTAAGGGATATTCTCAGAAAGAAGGAGTTGATTACAATGAAACCTTTGCATCGGTAGCCAGAATTGAGGCAGTTAGATTATTTTTGGCTTTTGCAGCTCACAAGGACTACAAAGTTTATCAAATGGACATTAAATGTGCATTTTTGAATGGAGATCTTGAAGAAGAAGTATATATTGAACAACCTGATGGACTTTCTTTGATAGATGACAATGATATGGTTTGCAGGTTAAGAAAAGCTCTGTATGGATTGAAACAAGCCCCAAGAGCTTGGTATGCAAGGTTGGGTAAGTATCTTTTGAAGATTGGTTTTACTAAAGGAAATGCAGATAGCAATTTATATTACAAAATAACTAATGATGACATCTTGATTATTGAAGTATTTGTTGATGATATAATCTTTGGAGGAGAAGATGGATTATGTAAGGAATTTTCTCTTGAAATGCAACAAGAATTTGAAATGTCTTTGATTGGAGAAATAAAATTCTTCTTAGGTTTGCAGATTTCTCAGACTGATAAAGGTATATTTTTGAGTCAATCCAAGTACTTGAAAGAATTACTAAAGAAATTTGGGATGGAGAACTCTAAACCGGTAAGCACACCTATGACTACAAATGACAAATTATCTCAAAGGGATGAATCTACACCTGTTAATCCAACTAGATACAAATCTATGATAGGAGGTTTAATGTATTTGACACAAACTAGACCTGATATTATGAATGCAGTATGTATTGTTTCTAGATTTCAGAGTAATCCTAGGGAAAATCATGAATCAGCAGTAAAAAAGATTTTCCGGTACTTACAAGGCACAACAAAGCTTGGATTATGGTATCCTAAACATGAAAATTTTGATCTATGTGCATACACAAATGCAAATTGGGTAGGAGATGTAGATGATAGAAAAAGCACCACTGGAGGAGCATTCTTTCTTGGAAAGAGATTAGTTTCTTGGTTGAGTAAGAGACAAAGTTGTACATCTTTATCAATAGCAGAATCAGAATATGTTGTAGTAGCAACTAACTGTACATAGGTATTATGGCTTAAGAAAATGTTGAAAGACATAAAGGTAAAATGCAAGGAACCCATTACTATATATTGTAATAACACTGCAGCAATTGATATATCTAAGAATCTGGTATTACATTCTAAAACAAAACATGTTTCTATCAAACTAAATTTTCTAAGGGAAAAAGTTGAAGAAAAGGAGATAAAACTGGTTTATGTGAATACTAAAGAACAACTTGTAGACATTTTCACAAAACCTTTGCCTAAGGAGACTTTTGAATATCTCAGAGATCAGCTTGGAGTCATACCACCATTGGTAGAGACTTAGACAGTTGATGATTGTCATCAACCAACAAAATTAAAAAGACAAATCTTTTATTCCGGTATTTGATGAGGAAGCTACTTCTCAGGGGGAGTAGTTGGTATAGTAAAAATTGGTTGGTATTTTGTATGAACTTGACTTGTGTGACTTTGGCATTTGATGTCAAAGGGGGAGAGATATCTATGGAAAAACACATTATCTTTTTGGGGAGAGATTTTGAAAAACACATTTAAGGAGAGATTGGTATGAGAAATTGGTATGAGAGATTGGTATTGAAATCTTTTTGGGGAGAGATTTTGAAAAACACATTTAAGGAGAGATTGGTATGAGAAATTGGTATGAAAGATTGGTATTGAAAATAAATCTTTGGATAAACACATGTTACTCCCAGGGGGAGAAATGGAGATTGTTGGTTTTTGTATTTGGCATTTCTGTTTTGGCACATTGATGGTTTTTCCATCTTGTGTTGCCATCAATGCTAAAGGGGGAGATTGTTGGTATTTTGGTATGGTTTTGTCATTGATGTCAACACCTACTCTGAAGATCCAACAACATTCACTGGCAAGCAAGTAAACTGTGCAACAGTTACTGGCATATGGTTCACCAGTACCTGGAATGATATGGAAGACACTTGGTAATGTCGAAGACATCATGTGGACACTTTTTTTTTGAAGAATTAATCATTGGTATATTTATATTTGCATATTTTCTTTTACTGGCAAATAGGTCCAGGTTATCTAGGGTTACACCGGCAAGTTTATCTTTTCCAGATCAGCATGGCACACTATGGAGATGATTTATTATTGTTGTAAATGCATTAAGTCAACATGTTTAATCGGTTATTGCATCATATATTATATTGTTTGTAAAAATGTTTTATTGTAATATCTTGTAGAGCCGACCTACTAAAATTGGTCTTAGGGTATGGTATAAATGTAAGATCTTATTTGTAAGATCAAGTGTTGAATGCGGAAAAGAATTGAGTGAAGGTATATGCGAGATCAAGCAGGGATATACACGAAGACATCATTTGAAGGTGAAGTTAGGTTTTTGTGAAAGCATATCAACATTACACCGGTACTGAATCCAGCATATGAAGATGCTATTTTGTGTAGTACATTCTTATTGGATTTAACCATCCAACTGTAGTCAGTGTGACTCCCATTTTGTGATTAAGCAATGAGCTCTAGGTTGTTGGCCTTTCTGCATGTGCAGACCCCATTTATGTACACTTTCTATCTACAGTAGTATCATCTGATTGTGGGTAAGGTTTCCCACCATGGTTTTTCCCCTTACAGGGTTTCCACATACAAATATTGGTGTCATGTGTTGTGGATGACTTTATGTTTATGTTTCATGCATTAATCCTTACCGGTATAGCAATTTACTGTTAACACTGTCTACCGACATACTTAACTAGTTTACCAGTATTAAGCATTAAGTTGGTTGATAAGTTTTTGGTTTCAATTTATGAGACAACTGATTCAACCCCCCCCCCCCCCCTCTCAGTTGTCTCTGGGACCTAACACTTACCGGTTTGGAATTATCCATACCAAACTTCTTCAACAATTCCCTCAGATACTTAGTTTGATAGATAAAGATACCTTTGTCAGTCTGAGTAATCTATAAACCTAAGAAAAATTTCATTTCACCAATCATGGACATCTCAAATTCATTTTTCATGTTGTTAGGAAATTCCATGCACAATTTATCTTCTCCTCCAAAAATGATATCATCAAAAAATACTTCAATAATAAAAATATCATCATTAGTAATTTTGTAATATAAGTTACAGTTAGCACTACCTTTAGTACAACCAAGCTTCAAAAGATATTTATCTAGCCTTGCATACCAAGCTCTGGGAGCTTTTTTCAATCTATATAGTGCTTTCTTTAACCTACAAACCATATCCTTATCATCTGTCAGTGAAAAACCATCAGGCTGCTCAATGTATACCTCTTCTTCAAGTTCACCATTCAAAAATGCACATTTAACATCCATTTGATAAACCTTATAGTTTTTATAAGCTATATAGGCAAGAAATAGTCTAGCAGCTTCAATTCTAGCTACAGGTGCAAAAGTCTCACCATAATCAATTCCTTCCTTTTAAGAATATCCTTTACAAACTAGTCTAGCCTTGTTTCTTATAACTTGACCATCCTCATTCGGTTTATTTCTAAAAACCCATTTAGCTCCAATAACATTTTTATTTTTAGGCTGGGGAGCTAAAGTCCAAGTTTCATTCTTCTCTAGCTCATCTAATTCATCTTCCATAGCCTTTATCCAATATTTATCTTTACAAGCTTCAATAACAGTTGTCGGTTCAACTTGAGAAATAAGACATACCTCTTCATTTGCCAGTCTTCTTCTAGTCATAACTCCCTTGTTCCTATCTCCAATGATTTGATCTTCAGAGTGGTTTAATCTCACATACCTTGGAGTCTTCTAAACTTCAAGTTCACTGATTTGATCATCAGTCATAGTTGAGTTTTCTGACTGTGCTGGTGTAACAGTTTTAGTGTCCTATGCTGGTTGAGGTATTTTCGGTTCAGTTATGATCATTTCCACTGTCGGTTCCCTATCATATGATATAGAATGATTTCTGTATTTCTCATCCACTTTCACATTTGCACTTTACCCAATTTTCTGCAATCTTTTGTTATAACATCTATATGCTTTACTTTGATTAGAATAACCAAGAAATATTCCTTCATCACATCTAGGATCAAAATTTCCAATTGAATCATCCCTTTTGATATAAAATTTACTTCCAAAAATCCTAAAATATTTAATAGTAGGTGTATGTCCAAACCATCGTTCATAAGGAGTCTTACCGGTTTCACCTTTGATGTGAACTCTATTGAATGTGTAGACTGTTGTACTCACTGCTTCTCTCCAGTAGATATGAGGCAATTGGGCTTCCATCATCATGGTTCTTGCTACATCCAAAATGGTTATATTCTTTCTTTCAACCACTCCATTCTGCTGAGGAGTACTAGGTGCAGATATCTGTATCCTAATTCCATTTATCTCACAATAACTGTTAAATATATGAGAAGTGAACTCACCGCCTTGATCTGATCTTAGAAATTTTATTTTCATTCCAGTTTCATTTTCTACTTTTTCTTTAAAGATCTTGAATTTCTCAAAAGCTTCAGACATCATTCTAGAATAATCATCAATTATTATCATGAAGTATCTATCACCTTGAAAGATTCTAATCCTTGCTGGACCACATAAGTAAGTATGAATCAAATCAAGAACATCATTAGATTTATCTTGTATTCTCTTAAAAGTAGTTCTCACTTGCTTTCTCAATTGACATTCCTTACATACCGAATTATGAGGCTTCATAATCATAGGTATATCTCTAACTACTTTTGTTGAACTAATCTTGACAATGCAATCAAAATTAACATGACACAACCTCTTATGCCATAACCAACTCTCATCAATATGAGCAATCAAACATGTCTTATTACCAATGTTTAGGTGAAAGATGTTACCTCCAGTCTGAGTACCGGTAGCAATATCCAAACCAGTCTTGTTAATGATTTTGCATTTTCTATCCTTGAATTGAAGTTGGAATCCCTTGTCCACCAATTGATGAACACTCAAATTATTATTCTTTATTCTACATAATAGACATTGTCAGTATTATGCTTACCATCCAGAGAAATAGTGCCTCTACCTCTGATCATACATGCTTTGTCATCTCCAAATCTTACTTGATCGCCATTGTATTCATGCAGGGACATAAATTTTCTTTTATCTCCAGTCATATGATGTGATCATCCACTATCAATTACCCATTCATCCTTGTCTTCAACTTTTTCTGCCAGGGCCTTCTCTTCATTCAAGATAGTCGATTCTAATTTGTCTTCTTTTAGGGCATAGAATACCCATTCCTTTCCATTGTCGGATCCACTAGCAGAATCTTCTGTCGGTTCATCCTCAGAGTCATCAGTTACTCATTTCTCATCTTCTATGAAGCATTGTTTGTTTCTCTTGAAATTTGTATCTGTTCTAATTAGGCCTAAAAGATTTCTTAACCCTTTCTTCAAATCTTGCATTCCTTTTAGGACATCTAGATGCAAAATGAACAATCTTATGACATACAAAACATTTAAAGGGTGCTTTTCCTTCATAGTTAGGCAACTGTTGAGCCCCCTACTATTTTAAGGGCATTGAGGCAGCTGTTGAGGATTTTATCATCTCGGAGATAACATTTCTGGGAGCCGAACAATCAAAGGATGGTTTTTTATTATTACTTTACCCACCCCGCACCAATGGTTGCCCTCTACTCTATAGTTGTTGAACTCATTACAACACATTCTTTCTTGTCGATGGGTTAGCATCTCCAGCTATTAGTCCCCGAAGGAAAGGATAAGGTAGTTGATTAGATTGTAACTCCCCAGTTGAAACCTCATTAATAGTAGGGGCCCAAGCCAATAATATATTTGAGGGGTGGCATCGACTAGCCCTGACGATCCTTTAGGTACTCTTCTAGAAAATAAGGGTTCAAGTTGCTCAAATTCTTCATCTTCTTTCCCCATGTCTTCCAATTCCTTTGCATATAGGGTTTTCCAATCATTCTTTCTGGTAGATGATGATGATGATGCATGAAAAGAAGGTTTAGACTTTGCAGCTCCGGAAGGTCCAAATTCTTCAAGCTCATAAGAATATAACTTCCCAATTAGAATGTCTCTGTTAAGTGAGGTGTTTGCCATTGATCTCAATTTATTAATTGTAGTTGCCTTCATCTTATAAGACAATGGAAGGGCTCTCAAGACTTTGGAAACTATTTCATCTTCACTCAGAGATCCTCCACAATATTGAATTCCCATGACAATCTCATTTACTCTCTCCATAAATGTAGCAATTCTCTCATTGTCATCCATCTTCAAGTTTTTATATCTCACCTAGTAGCCATCAATTTAGCAATTTTGATAGTAGGATCACCTTCATTCAGACTTTGCAATTTATCCCACATAACCTTTGCAGATGATTTATTAGTTAATGCCATGATTTGTTGATCAATAAGTGCACATAGGAGGGCTTCTTTAGCTCTGCAATCATTCTCAATATTCTTATCCATGTCTACAGGAACAAGATTTCCGGATGTCGGATCATAAGGTGTGTAACCTTTCTCAGTGATCTCCCAAATATCCTTGCCAAGACATCTAAAATGAGTCTCCATTCGGCTCTTCCATATCCCATAATTTGTTCTATCAAGCTTAGGGATTTCTCTTCTGAAGATAGTTGTCGGTGGATTAGTTGCCATAGGATCTACCTCAAGTGGTTAAGCTTCTGCAAAAGAGGACCAAAGCTCTGATACCAATTGTTAGGATAACTGGTGAACAACTGAGAGGGGGGAGGGGGGTGAATCAGTTGTTAATAGATTACAACAATTAATCCACAATACAACCTTAAACCAGAGCACATAACAATTAAATATCAGTAAAGCTGAAATAGATGCCGGTAGAAACAAATAGCAGTAAACAATGCAACTGAATAATTAAACACATAATTAACACAATGCAAGCATACAACATAACACCAAGATTTGTACGTGGAAAACCCGATAAAGGGAAAAACCATGGTGGGAAGCCTACCCCGATAGTTCTGATACTTAAAGATAAGTACAGATGCCAAGATAATAAGATGAGAGGGGGGGGTGAATCATACAAACTTAATCTTGCATAAAAACATCAGATTCAACCTCGGTAACATATACTTTAGTAATATAACCAAAAATACTAAACATGCAAACTCAAAAGCATATAAACATCATGACACTCATAACACTAGATTTAACATGGAAACCCAAATAGGGAAAAACCACTATGGGATTTCGGACCCACTAAGAAATATACTCTTCTAGAGCATGCTCAGTTAAAAGAAAATCCTGTTAAAGATTACAAACACATTGCTAGATGTGACCCGGTTAAGGGATTTCCCTCAGATCTGTTAGGATCTTCACCTTGTTAGAAGTGACCTTGTTAAAGGATTTCAAACACTCAATCATAATGTCACCTTGCTAGAGGTTTTTACAAATAAGACTATTAAGTCCACTTGATTAAGAGATTTTCTGTCACTTCACAAAATAACAGTAATAAAAATCTATCTGCAACTTCACATCTGAAATGCTAAAGCAGATTCTTATTTGCTCAATATAATATAGACATAAAACTAACCTTGTCCATCTACTGGGCTCTATACTCTGTTATTCAAAATAGGTCTTCAAGCTTCTGTGCTCGGTAATCACTATGTAGCATCCCTGTGCATACACTTGCCCACATACATTGTTTATCAACAGTTCCCTATTTATAAACAATTCGCCAACCGCTTAATCTCGTTGATCACATTTCCCATGATCAATCATAGCCATCAGATCTTCAAACTTTGACCTGGTTCAATGTATCCTTAGATCTGAAAATGTTTTACCCTGCCTTGGAACTTGCATACATTTCTTGGAACTTGTGCTAGGGTATTGCGGTTCAATCTGAGATGTAGATCTTCTTGTCGATTTTCCTTTTCCATAGATTCTTTAACAAACTTCATTCATGGCATACCAATACCAATCATTTAATCATAGCCAGCTCATCAGCTTCCTTCATTAAATAATGCATGTAATCATTTAATGTATTCTGTTATTACTCGATTGCAACTTGATAAATACTAAACTTCACTCGGTAGACATTCTGCCTTCATTAACCGATAGCGATAACCTTAGGGTTTACCGACTAGGTTCTTTTCTCGGTAACATAGTATAGTATTAACCTTTCAATCAATAACATATGTAGGATATCAAAACAATCTAATCATCATGATCTCATCATTGTCTAACTCGGTAATAGTTGCCCATTGAATAACTTATTTCTCCCCTTATCCATCATATTCTATTTGTGTCTTTTACCGACATCTTTATACTCATCAAATCATACTTCTCAAGATATGGCAACATCATATTGAATCAGAAAATCATTTTCTTGACATCAATGAAAAAATAATAATATTAAGACAGTAAACATCCTTAATCAGTTTTATCCATAATCATCAACAACCTTCTCAATATCCTTATTGAAATGCCAACAATCTCCCCTTGTCTGTTATAATGCCAAATGCCAACATACCCACAGTCAGATGATACTTCTGCAGAAAGTACGTGATACAATGAGGGGTATGCACATGGAGGAAGGAACACTTCCTAGAGCGCATTGCTCATTACAAAAGAGTCTCACTAACTACAAAGAGGTTAAAACCACCTCAAGATAATGGACAACAATCTAGTAGAGTGAACTGCCAGAGATAGCATCTACCATGCCTGATTACAGTCCTGGTTAAGCTCAACATTGGTGGTCTTTGACCACTTCCTTAATCCCAAAATTGATCCTCAATGATTGACCAAACCTCTGCCTGAATGATATTACAATATTCGCACATTACATTCCATACCATTGATCTACAAAGATATCTTACATCAATTTATACCAACCCTAAGACCTAAACCAATTAGGTCGGCCATCTAAAAGATATTACAATAAGATCATTAGATAAATTCATATTACAATGATATTCCATGTCGGCTTTAGACCAAAACAACATTAACCATTCCATAAAACATCCTAGTAATGTGTAGAGAAACATTAACGTTATACCTATCCATAACCTAGATAGGCACCAGACCTATTTTGGGTCCACCACGCCAAAGCAACGTCTCCAATTGGTTGAAGCATGATCAGAGAACATCTTCAGCATCCTGAAAGTCGTACCAACACCACTTATGCATCCTATCAAGAATTCTTAATGAAAGTTCTGCTGGTTGAACCTTAAACCAATGCCGGTAACCAAAATCTGTCTGTCGGTAATAGCTAGTGCCGATAGCCAACCCTAACAGCTAGTGTTGGCATCAATGACAAAACATCAATGAAACACATAATCAATTCCTCCAAAATGCCAACATTTTTTTGGTTGATGGATGATACTAACATTCCAAAATACAAGGATTGTTGTACATTGACTGAATCAAGTGAGCTAAACTCTTTTAGAATCTCTAATGTAGGTTCATGGACTATACATATATGACATATGGTGTGCTTTTGTTCATCTCATGCAGATGAATCATGGAATGAGTGTGAGTAGAAGGAGTGGGTCGATGCATGGTTTATGAGAACTCTGAGCCCACTTGAGACATCAACTCTTGACAACATTGCAACTTACACAGATGGAAGCATCGGTTGAATTTGACCATGTGTCAAATCTAGTGCAATTAGGTAAATTATCTACATACATATTTAATCAAATTCAATTTTATATATTATTTGTTCACTAAAATCATGAACATGATTGCACATATCATTGCAAGGCATGTAAATGCAGTTATTTTAGCTGAAGACAAGGAAGAAGGAATAAATTATTGTCTGTGTCATTATGTGGAGGAAAAATAAAAATTTGATGGCCCTGTGGTAGATGGAGAAAACATTGAATACCCTATAGGATCAGTGGTTGTTACTGATACATGGCTTAGGAGGTACAAAGTGAAGAAGTCTAACTTGTGGTTGTTTGAGGACTTTGAGAAACATAGAAACATTCTTCATTATTCCAATCTTGTGGTGACATCAAATATTCATGGGGGTAGACCACTGAATAGGAACCTATGGAAGGTTTGTGAGTTTGACAATGAGACAACATGATAAAGAGTAGAGTGGATCTATATGGCTCATTGAATTGAATGTAAATGCAAAAAAAATGTAATATCAATCTTATTTGGATACATGTACATATGACTTGTATGTTTGTACAAATGAAATACTTGAGGGATTGCAATATAAAATGTCTTTACAAGATACTTATGTGCAGTATAAATTTTTTTCCAATGATTGAGATACTCAGTGTTAGTATTGAGGTGTGATTTTTGTAATAAAATCTAAAAATGCATTATTGTAATAATGATGCATGATTTGTCACTTTTTTGCCATAACTTCATGCACCTAATAAATAGGACTAAAAATCATAATATAACTTAACTTTAGTTTGTTTGTCCTAGACAAAAAATCATCAACACGAATGCATCCAAGTGGCAATGTTTATGCTAGGCATGCCCCCATTTAAATTTCCAAGCTATTAGAATGTTTTGAGGCAAGTTATGTCGGCACAATCTCTTAAGTGCCCTAATTGGCAAAAATTGTCAAAATTTGATGACGCATTTCTTAAAATCTATGACATATACAAATGATTAGTTTGAACCTATGATTTTGTGTGATGCCCCTCTCTAATAACCTCTCTTAGTTTTTGAATATTCAATTCCATTTCATTTTCCCATGGTGAGACTTTTTTTGTTGCCCCATAAAGTGTCAGATGCATTAAATGAAAAGATGAAATACATGCTAAATTTCATTTTGTTCATCATGGACACAAAAAATCAGTTTGAGCATGCCAAGGAGGTCAAGTTTACACTAGGAATATCCCTAATCCAATCACTAAGTTGCCTGATCGTTTCAAGCCATACCATAGCCACACATTCTCTTAAGTTCCTTAAGTGTGAAAATTGTCAAACTTTGATGACTCATTTCTCAAAAGCTATGGAAAATATGAAGAAGCCATCTAAACCTATGGCAAGATTTTTTCTGCCCCTCTCAAAAAACCTCTCTCAAATTTAGAATACTCAATTCCATTTGCCCATGGCAATACTTTTTCTGCTACAACAAAAAGCATCACATGCATTCAATGAAAAGTAAAAATATACCCTAACTTTTATTCTCTTCATTGTGGGAACAAATCGTTAGTATGAGTGCATTTAAGAGGCTAGGTTCACACTAGGCATGCCCCTAATTCACTCATGAAGTCAATCAATTGTTTTGAGCCATACCCCAGCCATGCATTCTCTTAAGTGCCTTAAGTGTAAAAATTATCAAAATTTGATGACATGTTTCTTGGAATATATGACACATACAAACAATCTGTCTAAACCTATGAGGTTTTGTGATGCCCCTCTCCAGAAATTTCTCTCAAATTTTTAATACTCAATTCCATTTTCCTGTGGTGAGACTTTTTCTATTGCAATAAAAAACATCACATACATTCAATGAAAAGTTGCAATATATTCTAACTTTAATTATGTTCATCATGAGCACAAACCATCAACATGAGAACATCCCAAAGGTTGGGTTTATGTTAGTAATGCCCCTATTTCACTCACCAAGTCACCTAATCATTTCAAGCCATAGCCTAGCCACACATTCTCTTAAGTGCCCTAAGTATGAAAATTATCAAACTTTGATGATGCATTTCTTGAAACTAATGGCACATACGAATGAACCATCTAAACCTATGGGGTTGTGTGACACTCCTCTCCAAAAACCTCTCTCAAATTTTGAATACACAATTCCATTTTCTAGTGGCGAGACTTTTTTTGCTGCAACAAAAAGCATCACATACATTCAATGAAAAGTTGAAATATACCCTAAATTTCATTTTGCTCATCGTGGGCACAAACCAGCAATGTAAGCGCTTCTAGGAGTCTTGGTTTATGCTAGGTATGCCCCTATTTTACTTGTCAGGTCATCTAATTATTCCGAGCCATACCCTAGCCCCACTTTCTCTTAAGTTCCCTAAGTATGAAAATTGTCAAATTTTGGTGACATGTTTCTCAAAATATATGGAACATATGAACAAGAAATATAAACCTATTGGGTCATGTGATTCTCCTCTCCAAAAACCTCATATTTCAAATACTCAATTCCACTTGATCTCGGTGAGAATTTTTCTACTGCAACAAAAAGCGTCACATGTATTGAATGAAAAGATGCAGTATACCCTAACTTTCCTATTGTCTGTCATGGGCACAAACCATCAGTGTGAGTGTGTCTGAGAGGCCAGGTTTATGCTAGGCATGCCCCTATTTCATTCACCAAGTTGCCTGATTATTCAGAGCCATACCCTAGCCACACATTCTCCTAAGTGTCCTAAGTGTGAAAATTGTCAAAATTTGACAATGCGTTTCTCAAAATCTATGGCACATACAAACAAGTCGTATGAACCTATGAGGATGTGATGCCTCTTTCCAAAAACTTCTCTCACATTTTAAATTCTCAAATCCATTTTCCCATGGCGATACTTTTTTTTCTACCCCATAAAGTATCATATGCATTCAATGAAAAGTTGCAATATACCATAACTTTAATTTTTTTCATCATGGACACAAAACATCAACATGAAAATGTTTGGGAGGCCAGGTTTACACTAGCCATGTCTCTAATTTTCTCACCAAGTCACCTGATCCTTTCGAGCTATACCCTAGCCACACATTCTCTTAAGTACCCTAAGTGTGAAATTGTCAAACTTTGATGATGCGTTTCTCAAAATCTATGGCACATTTGAACAAGACGTCTAAACCTACAAGTTCATGTGATTCCCCTCTCCAAAAAAATCTCTCAAATTTTGAATACTGAATCATATTTGCTTGTGACAAGAATTTTTCTGCTGCCTCAAAAAGTGTCACATGCATTCAATAAAAAGTTGCAATGCTCTCTAACTTTCATTCTCTTTTTCATGGGCACAAACTATCAGTGCAAGTGCATCTAGGAATCTAGGTTTACGCAGGTATGCCCCTATTTTGCTCGCTAACTCTCCTGATCATTCCTAGCCATACCCTAGCCACACATTCTCTTAAGTACTTTAAGTGTAAAAAATATCAAACTTTAATGATGTGTTTCTCAAAATATATGGCACATACAAAAAAATATATTTGAACCTATGGGGTCATGTGATGTCCCTCTCCAAAAATCTCTCTCAAATTTTGAATACTCAAATCCATTTGCTTGTGTCAAGAATTTTTTTGCTTCACCAAATATTATCACAAGCATTTAATGAAAAGTTTCAATATACCCTAACTTTCATTCTCTTTGTCATGGGCACAAACCTTTAGTGCAAGTGAATCCAGGAGGTCAATTTTACATAGGTAATTCCCCTAATTCACTTGCTAAGTCGCCTGATCTTTCTGAGCCATACCTTAGCCACACATTTTTTTAAGTGTCGTAATTGTGAAAATTTTCAAACTTTGATGACACATTTCTCAAAACCTATGACACATACAATTCAATTGTCTGAACCTATAGGGTCATGTGATTCCTCTCTCTAAAAACCTCTCTCAAATTTTAAATACTCAAATCCATTTGCTCGTGTCAACACTTTTTTTGTTGCAACAAAAAGCATCAAATGTATTCAATGAAAAGTTATAATATACCCTAACTTTTATTCTATTCATCATGGGCATAAATTGTCAGCACAATTGGAACTACAAGGCTGGGTTTATGCTATGCATGCCCCTATTTCACCCACTAATTCGTCTGATCATTCCAAGCCATACCCTAGCCACATGTTCTCTTTAGTGGATAAAGGCCACCCTTTTTTGTCATAGCTTCCTTCATGCACCTAATAATTAGGATCTAAGACCTCTTTGAGATACTTTTTTCACCCTTATTAAACATATGTGAAAATTAGATATAGTTGTTTTGTATGAAATAGATGAAAAATTGTAGTTTGTAGTCAAATTAGGCTTGTTTTTTAGGACTATTTGAGAGCAACAAAGATAAAACGGATTGATCAACCCTTGAGATTGATAAGGAAGGTGTCAATAGACACATGTAACATGTCTAAACACTCTTTTAACTGAAATAACTTATTCAAGAACTCCAATTCACAAAATATAGTCTGCGCATGTGGGATAAGTATAAAACTTGCACACTTTTTAGTAAGCTTATAAGCATCAAGAATCTCTATCTTTTTGAATTCCTCCCAGAGGAATTTTTTAAGGGTCTTCATGTATCCATGGACTATAACAAAATTCAAATGGCATTTTTTCATCTTGGAGCGCCTACTTACAACCTAAGCATTCATGAGGGTACATTTTGTAACTTGCATTCTTGTATTTGGTCATTTTCTTAGCGTGATGACCATTTCTACATGTATGCACAAATAAGATGTTGAGATTAGTTCATAAAAATCTAGGATTATCATTACTTCATTACGTTTGTCTTAGCTTATTTGTTAAGTTTTTCACAACTTTATTAGGACAATCATAGGTTCATTACTACTGCATGTTACATTCTTGGGATAATGATAGTTTCATTAGGAAAATAATAAATTCATTAGGATAGTCATAGGCTATTTAGGACTTTTATAGTTTCATTACACATGTCACAACCTTGTTAAGATATGATTTAACTTCATTATGAATTTCATAACTTTTGAGAAAGTAATCTTCATGTCTCCATGGACTATGACAAACTTGAAATTCTAGGCATGAAATTTTAAAATATATACTAGTTGCAAACTTATGAACTTGAATTGTGGAACATAAATTGATTTCAATTAAGAGTGTAATAAGAATTGTAGACAAAATAGATAGAACATATAATATCTCACATGGACAAATGTTGATACAATTGAAGAATGTTGATTTCAATCATCATATGTATATGTGATATGGATAATAGTTGTAAAAATGATTTGCATCAACCAAAAATTCATAAAGTCATACAAAATTTCATGTCGATAATAGTATAACATATATATCCAATATAATGATACATGCTTGCCAAAAGTCATATGGACATAAAATGTCACATATCCATAATACAAAATATATGCTCAAAATTGCCATATAGGCATAAAACAAAGGCCCCTAGTCTATTGATTACCTGGTAGAATGAAGAAATAGATCATAAGATGACTTTGGTTGTTGAGGGGATGGAGATGTATGCGATGCTGACATCTTTCGAATGTGCTCACTAGTCCTATCTAGACTTTTGTCGAGCTCCAATTGATACGATAAAAAATATAGACATCAATGTGTAATATATATAAAAATTTAATTATAGAATGACATATAATAGAATAATAACTTACCGCATACAAATAATCACAATGTTCATCTACAACAGGGACATGTTTACGATCAGGAGAGATAAGGCCCCGCAACAATCATTGAGATAACAATTGAATTTCATATGAGTATTGTTACAATTTTCAATAATAGACCATGGAAATAACAAGTGAAATTTACTAATCTATCTCATACCTCCTTCAAAGCTTCGAAACTTGCTACTACTACAACAACACCTCGATCCAATGTAGTGCTAACATCAAGAGGATTATTTAATGTCAACAATTGAATATGAAACAAAAACTATTGTTCAATTATCAAAACTAACTAGAATCGTTTAACAACACCATTAATGAACAAAGGTTACCTCGGTGTAAGTACCTCAATGAACTTCACTATGAGGCATCGATGTCGAAGGTCCAACACCAAACTATTCGACATCCAAAGTGACTTATGAGAAAACCATTCATATAATGCTAAATATTCACATGTAATAATTGAATTATTTACTAGATACATACTTGATCAGTCGATGGTATAGTGTAAAATGTGGCCAAGGGAATGTCACAAGCAGTATAAAGACTCTGACCTTGGATTTTTATCACATCAATTGTACTAATTTAGTTATTCTAACATTTCAAAATAAATTTAATAAATAAAATTAAATGAACTTGCAAAAATTTACCTAGGTATCAATGTTGAATGTCTCATTTAGTAGAGACTTTGTCATGACCATATTCTTTGTAGCAGATGGCTTCTTTGTAGGTACATGTTGACTACTAACAAGATCATAAGTGCAAAGAGACTCACATGACTAATAGTAGTGAGTTGAAACTTGAGGCCTACAAGATTCACCCCCATCAACATGTAATAGAGGCTTGACATATTGTATGATGATCTAAGTCAGTGAGCTAATGGACTCTAAGGTATCCACCTCAACACTCTCCTTCACAATGGAAGAAACAGCCATGTGCTTCACCATAGGTCTACTAAGGGGTCTCAATGCCAAATTATGGTCACACCATGCCCCTTTTCTATCATGTAAGGATCCATCACCTCTACCTTTAAAATTTAGATAGTCAAAATCATTATTTATCTCATTGAGGACAAACTCACCATAGAGTTTGTTCAAAAAGTACCAAGGAACCTCATGACTATTACATGACGATTGATTGAAAACCATCCACCACCTATCCCAAAAGTTATTCCTTATCCCACCATGATGGCACCAATGGATAGAGAACCTCCTACGCCCTGACTATAAGGGTTGATTGGTTCGAGGGTCCGTGAAAAGTGCAAACAAGTCAAATTTGTTTATTTTCTTTTTCTTTACTTCAACATATGATAACTTGTTTGCATAAATTTTTTTTTTCTTCTCTTTTGTTGGACCACATATTAATTTGACCACTTAATGAACCTATATTGGCTACAATAGATTGTAGTGAGTCTACAAGGATTGTCCTATGAGAGGTTGTTGAATTAGGATCTTTAAGCCTATTGATCAACTCCTCAAGTTATTTTTTGTTGTTTGTTATTTATCCTAATATGTTTTCTTGTGTGTCTGGGGGATGTATAGGAATCAAAGGAGGGGTTGCTTGTGACTCTTATTTAAAAGGCTCTTGACAAGGAGGTGATGGTGGGTTTTCAATATTTTGAGATGGATTCTCAATTCCTGAAATTTAAAACAATTTTTAATTAAAAAAACCTAGTTTAATCCACAATTTAAACAAAATTAGAGTAAAAAATCACAAATACATACTTCTTTGACTTGCTTGACATCGTGGTGCCATTTTGATGATGATCTCAAACCTTTGGAAGAAAAAATATGATCTTCCTTTGGTGTACATGATTTGGAGGTCAAAAATCTCATCCAAAACCCGTAGCTTGTAGAAAAAATGAGGATGACAATATTTTTTTTGCTTTTATACAATGTTTAACATTTGGAATTCACCAAATAGGGTGTACGCCAAAGGGCCTGATGGGGGCCAACTTTTTTTTTGGCAACTTTTTGGTCCCCCATCTTGGTGCACTCGCCCATAGATTAAAGGTCATGACTATATGATACCGAGGGAACTATGGATTTCTAATTTGCAAACTAATTAAACCATTGGAACTCTAGTTTAGATGGTTGTTCAAGCCAATTTGCAAATTGAACATCAGTTTTAAAGAGATGCATATTAATTCATGAATAGTGCGATATGAAAAGGAATAGATAGAAGCTTTTTGGAGAACCAATAATAGGCTCGATGGGTAAGTAGAAGAGGCCACACCTCTATTAAAGAAATCAAATTCATGATTTTATACACTCAAAAATATTGCACAACAAAATCAATATATATAGAAAGGACCAAATTCACTATTAAGGGGAAATGATAACAATCTGGAAGGTAGAGTATAGAGGTCAAGAGTTGAAGGAGTCTTTGAGAAGCTTGAATCAAATTTTTAACCAAAACTGAGTATATTTGTTTCTTGGTTATAATATGTAGCTATGTTTCCCTACTCTTGCATTTATTATCTCCTATTCAAATAATTTTTAGTAGTTAATCTGCATATATGTCTTCTTTATATAATGTGTATATACACATATACATCCAAATAAATATGTGTAAATACATATTTTATATATAAATGAGTTCTAAATATATTTTTGGTAAATACTTATTATATATAAATAATTGAAATATGTATGTATGCTTGGTAATCCATTAAATTAGAATTGTTGTTCACTCATTCTTACCATGAATTTTTAGATTTGATTTCAAATCTAATTCATTGGATGATTTCTCTATATGGATACATATGCATGCATGTATATACATCTATATGTTTACATACAAATAATCATATATATGTTTTTGTATGTAAAGTTACCAAAAAACTTCTTTTCAAACATTTTATTTCTAATATTGTGACAATAGAACAAAACTAGAGCTAATTGGAAGTAGAAATTGCTTGTAGAAATCAATTTTTCTTAAATCAAATTGCTTTATGATTGCAAATGCATTAAATCAACTTCTTTTAATAATTAAGGCTCATTCCATGAGTAGATACATACAAACATCCATATATATACCATATATACGCATGTATGTGCATGCTTACCTTCATAAACATGCTATTTTAGACAAACTACTTGTTTTACCTCTCTCTTTATTGAAATATCTTTCATACCTACTTCAAAAAGGAATTATTTGGTTAAAAATCATTGAATTTATAGTATGCATGATCATAATAGACTAAGCATGAATATGTACAATCATATGCATGATGATTTGTTTAGAGTTCAAATTGCATTAAAAGAGAATATTTAAAGGCATGATTTCATCAAGTAGGAATAACTGCATGTAGAATCATGATGCTTGTCTTATGCATGAAAAAAAAAACATTGAATTCATTTTAAATATGTGCAAATTTGCATGAGTTATTTTCTTAAAGGAAAATAGTTTTATTTTTCTCGCGTTTCTTCAGTTTGTGTTCTTGGGAATAGGTGTTGAATATGGGTAAACAAAGAAGGATGGTCCTCTTTTCAAGATCTTCCAATATTTCAAAATCACTTTGATCAAAGACATGCATTCATTGAAATAGCCTATCAAATTATATATTATGTTCCTCTACCATATCCTAATAGTAGGACATTGTATTTCATACAAGCAAATGCATGTAGATATATTAGATTGTATTGGGTTTCCCTCTTGCCTATTGTTTCTAGGTAGCTAGGCATTTTGTGCAAGTTTGGGCATCTTTTATTTCATAAAATATTCCTAGGGAGCATAAGCTTCATGGTTAAGAGGAAAAGTGTCTAAACCAATTTCTCCTCTCTCAAGCTAGTGGATGATTGTTGGGGTCGATGGAGTTCAGAGACCTATTGACTATATTTTATCTATCATTTCTTATATGTATCTTTTGCATTTTACCTTATATGGCATTGTGTTGGACATATAGCATGTGATACCTATATTTTGTACTATTGTTATACCATTTTCATGTGCTAATACCTAAATTAAGCACAACTTTATTGATACGTAGTTTACATTTGAGATGATTATTGAGTTATTATCTCTCATTTTTATATTGCAATTATATGTATTTATTTATTTGGGAGATAAATTTTAGGAGGAGAGTTCCCATACAATATATAACTCATTCATCCAAATAGATAAACAATGCTTTTGTTTTTCATATACTTTGGGTCAAGCTAATATACCAAATAATAGTTCCCTTTTATGAAACAAATCTTCTAGGAAGTTTTATTAGTAATTATACCTTATATATAAGGTATTGCTAAGATTATATGGATCTAGAGACTCTATTTTTTGTCATTTGAAATCTTGGTTTCTTTTCCCTTAATCAAACTTATTGTTGGTACTACAACCTTTTAGTAGGTTAATTTGAAAATATCATAATATCTTTTAAGAAAATCATTAATATACATTTATAAGAAATGTATCATGTTTAGCCTATAACATATAATCCATATGTTACCTACGACTTAGAGATGCCATTTAGACCAATGAGTAAACTATTAAATAGTCAAAGTTATATCGTGCATCAATAAATGCATGCATAAACAATATTGTTATAATCTATAGAAAGATAAATTATAGTGGTAATTAATTTACAAAAGAAAAGATAAAATAAAGAATAAGTTATTCCTTAATGATATACTTAATGTTAGCTCAATTTATGATTATTGTAACAATTGGTTATATTTTCTTAGACCTTCAAATAGTCATGATCAATCTCTTATGAAATATGACAATATATTTTACTAGTTCATTATTGAATTTGTATTATAAATGACTCGATGTATAATTATGTGTATATTTTGATTTTAAGTAATATTATATTCAAACCAATTGAGGTTTGGAATGATTTAAGAGCATTCTATTAAAAAGGTAAAGTATACATACATACATGTGTGTGTGTGTGTATTTATATATACGTGTATATATGCTTAGAAATGTGTGTATTTGACACAAACTAGACCTGATATTATGAATGTAGTATGTATTGTTTCAAGATTTCAAAGTAATCCTAGAGAAAATCATGAATCAATAGTAAAAAGGATTTTCCGGTACTTACAAGGTACTATAAATCTTGGATTGTGGTATCCTAGAGATGAAAACTTTGAATTATGTGCATACACAGATGCAATTTGGGCAGGAGATGTGGATGATAGAAAAAGCACCACCGGCGGAACATTCTTTCTTGGTTGAGTAAGAAACAAAGTTGTACATCTTTATCAACAACAGAATTAGAATATGTTGCAGTAGCAACTAACTATACACAGGTACTATGGCTCAAGCAAATGTTGAAAGACATAAAGATAAAAGGCAAAGAACCTATTACTATCTATTGTGACAACACTACAGCAATTGAAATATCTAAGAATCCGGTATTACATTCCAAAACCAAACATATTTCTATCAAACTGAATTTTCTAAGGGAAAATGTTGAAGCAAAGGAAATAAAACTGGTTTATGTGAATACTAAAGAGCAGATTGCAGATATCTTTACTAAACCTCTGCCTAAGGAGACTTTTGAATATCTCAGAGATCAGCTTGGGGTCATACCCCCACCGGTAGAGACTTAGGAAGTTGATGATTGTCATTTTGTGTATGAACTTGGCTTGGTAAGAACTTTGGAATTTGATGTCAAGGGGGAGAGATTGGTATGGAAAAAAACAATGAAAACACATGTTGCTCTCAGGGGGAGAGATTGTTGTTCTATATCTTGATTTCAGAGATTGGTGGTTTTTGGGTATTTGGCATTTCTGTTATGGCACTTTGATGGTTTTTCCATCTTGTGTTGCCATCAATGCCAAAGGGGGAGATTGTTGATATTTTGGTATGGTTTTGTCATTGATGTCAACACCTACTAAACACTTATCAACTCTGGCTCTTTGGAGAATCAACAACATTCACCAGCAAGTGACTCATGCACAGTCACTGGTATCTGGTACACCGGCAAGATATAATCCTGTATCTTGATTTCAGAGATTGGTGGTTTTTGGGTATTTGGCATTTCTGTTATGGCACTTTGATGGTTTTTCCATCTTGTGTTGCCATCAATGCCAAAGGGGGAGATTGTTGATATTTTGGTATGGTTTTGTCATTGATGTCAACACCTACTAAACACTTATCAACTCTGGCTCTTTGGAGAATCAACAACATTCACCAGCAAGTGACTCATGCACAGTCACTGGTATCTGGTACACCGGCAAGATATAATCCTGTATCTTGATTTCAGAGATTGGTGGTTTTTGGGTATTTGGCATTTCTGTTATGGCACTTTGATGGTTTTTCCATCTTGTGTTGCCATCAATGCCAAAGGGGGAGATTGTTGATATTTTGGTATGGTTTTGTCATTGATGTCAACACCTACTAAACACTTATCAACTCTGGCTCTTTGGAGAATCAACAACATTCACCAGCAAGTGACTCATGCACAGTCACTGGTATCTGGTACACCGGCAAGATATAATGATCACTAGCAATTGGAATGATATGAAAAACACTTGGTTATGTCAAAGACATTGTGTGGACACTTTGTCTAGGAGTTTTATTTACTGGTACATTAGCATTTGCATATTTGTTGTTATCGACAAATAGGTCCAGGTTACACCGACAGGTTTATCTTTTCCAGATCAGCATGGCATGCTATGGAGATGACTTATTATTGTTGTAAATGCATTAAGTCGACATATTGAATCGGTTCTTGCATCGGGTATTAATTGATATGTAAATTAATTTTATTATAATATCTTGTAGAGAAGACGTACTAAAATTGGTCTTAGGTTATGGTATAAATATAAGATCTTATTTGTAAGATCAAGTGTGGAATGCGAAAAAGGATTGTGTGAAGGTATATGCGAGAATAAGCAGAGCTATACACACAAACATCATTTGAAGATTGAAGGAGGGTTTTTGTGAAGACAATCAGAACTACACCAGTACTGAATCCAGCATATGAAGATGCAAATTTTAGCAGTACATTCTTATTGGATTTAACCATCCAATTGTAGTCAGTGTGACTCCCATTTTGTGTTTGAGCAGTGAGCTCTAGGCGCTTGGCCTTTCTGCATGTGTAGACCCCATTTATGTACACTTACTATTTGTAGTAGTATCATATGATTGTGGGTAAGGTTTCCCACCGTGGTTTTTCCCCTTATAGGGTTTCCACATACAAATATTGGTGTTATGTGTTGTGGATGACTTTGTCTTTAAGTTTCATGCACTAATCCTTACCGGTATAATAATTAACTGTTAAAACTGTCTATCAGCATATTGAACTGGTTTACCGGTATTAAGCATTAACTTGGTTAAGTTGTTTTTGGTTTGAATTTATTTGACAATTGATTCACCCCCCCTCTCAGTTGTCTCCAGGACCTAACAATAAATACTTTGTTTGAACATGCCATTTTGCTTAATTTAAAAAGATATTAAGGAAATTTGATTAAAAAATGTCAAACAATTGTAGTCCATTACATAAACAAACTAGAACATTGTATATTCCTCATTTCTAGTCTCCTAATTTGAGGCAACTGTATATCCACCTCATCTAATAAGTTGAAGTCTTCCAATGTGAGGCTTTTTTAAGATAAATTGAGTCACCTCAATGCTTGTCATGATTTTATGACACTTATTATTATGTTCTTAGTTTAGATTTGTCCATATATAAAAGTATTTTTGTAAAACAATGTATATTTATGTTTGGAAACTTAATTTTGTAATTTGTATTTGCATGTTATAACTTCTTTTGGATTTGGGTAATATTCAAGTAGTTTTCTTGCTACAAATATTATTAGTATAGAGTTTTATTTTGTATGCTTTGTTTGGTTTCCATATTAGCTTGTATCACAATATTTTTAATGTGTAGGGTTTGGGTAGTTTGCAAGTATGTTTCATATTAATTTTTTTTTAAACTTCAAATTGTCAAAAAAAATATAAGCTTCTTAGGTGAATTTTGATTATATCATTATATTCAATGTCCCAAAAAATCTAATGATTAAGTATCTTCGCATTAAATTTTTTATTATTGTAAAAATCTTTTTAGTTTTTATAAGCACATAAATTATGAAGCATGAAGCTTGAGGTAAAATTAAATTATATAATACTTATAGATTTGCACAACCTACACCATGCTATAATACACAAATATATGTTTTCAAAACATTGGGACACCTTAGCACTAATGGTGTACTTTTACATCAATAGGTCATTGTTATACCCTATTGGCCCAAATAAGTTTTATTAATATCTACAAACTAGCTATCCCTATCAAAATGATCACCAAAAGAATATTTTAACTATCAATGTTTTTCTTGAACAATTGCCTCCTACTACACCTAAATATTTTTTGGTATATTCTAGCAATGCTTACCATCATCAACAATCCATCTATTAGAACTATTTTATCAATTACCAATGCCTAAGAATATTCCTTATGCCATATTAGTAGACGTAATATGTCAATCAACCTTCTATATGGGTATGTTAGTGTTGTGTGACCATACCAACATTATGTGACCATATCATTGTAATTACTACCACATCAATAGAATGCACTATCTAGCGTGAATGATGTTGTGTGACTTTAATAGAACTAGCATTGGCCTCTTCTTTCCCTTTTAGGACAATATTGTGTGAATAATAAATTTTAACTTATTTATTTTTGACTTCCTATCATCATTAGAAAGTTTGTTATGAGCTTATTGCATGGTGTAATCTATTTTCCATAATTAAATTTTATAAATACTTTTATAGATATTCACTCTTAATAGTTTTAATTTTTTAATATGGCTAATGTATCATTCACTATAAATGATTAAGCTTGCAAATGTGATTAGAAATTTAAACAACATGAGACCTTATTTTTGTCCTTAAAGAGACTTGAGGATGAAATCATAGGTTCCTAAATTATGATAAACTACTACTATAGGCACCTAAAACAACTTGTCACTACATAACCACTAACAAGGGATATCATGTGTATTACTAAAAGGAAATGAACATAGCACCATAGGTGTCGATTTACCATGACAATTCACCATAACACCATGTGCCAATAAGTTAGCTCCCTAAAAAAATTTAAATGAAAGTGTGTGAAGATCCTTCTTCGTGTCATCTAAAATAAAATTATAATATTTTAAATAAAATAAAATAGTTTCTCAACCAATCCCTTATACCATTTACAAAGGCATCTAGGAATAACTCAAACATGATGATCATACATGACATGTTGTTAATCCTTCTTGGTTTTATGATTTTTAAAAAAATTATTTTGATTATTTGGTAATGATTTATATTCCCTTAACTTGCATAGCTCTAGTGTGGGATTTTTATAGACTTTAAATACATGCTCTTTATTGGCTCATGTGACATGTTACTCGAACCAACAACCCTTGATGTTTTGGATCTCATTTTTTGTGCACCTAAATATTGATATTTTATTCATCTTGGATAAATTCGAGATATGAAGAGTAGATAATTTAGGAAACATTGGGAGCCAAGTTTAACCTTGGATCTCAATACTATCATTAGAATAGTGGATAAATGAAGAGATTTAGTCAAGTTTTAGACTATATATGTATAATTATATGGCAAATTATGTATAGCTCTAGTGACCTATGATGAGATGTAGGATAATTATCATGGGCTATATATTGAAATATATAGAGGGGTGAATGAAACATATTAGATAAAGGCTAGTGTAAGTGGCTAATATGCATTCAAATCCACCTTAACAAAATGAGAAATTTCTAATTGTTTATAGTGGGTGATAAATTCTTCTTGAGGAGATAACCCTCAAAAGGGTTCAATCACTTTTTAAATTTTTTGGTAATTTACAGCTTCAATATATTTGTCCATAGCTCCATGGAGTTTCTTGACGAAGGGATAGGGGATGGAGTAATGATTTTTTAGGGATAAGGGGGACTAATTTCCTAAGCCTAGTGGTCGTATCAGGCATTAATAGGTCGATCTTTTGGTGCAATGACAACCACATTTGTAAAAAGAAAAGGTGTAGGATTCAAGGGATATACCATAAAGCATTTCTTGTCTCCACACCTCTCAAGGTACATGGGGAAGAGCTCCTCAAGTACACTGGGATGAAAAAAAAGGAATTAAAATTTCCTTGGAGAAAGGGGTGAGGAATTAAAAATTCCAAAGTAAGAGGATGTGTGGGAAGACTAGATGAGAAAAGGAATTAAAAAAATCCTTGGGAAGAGGATGCAGGGGTAGATTCAAAGAATTTGCATTTCCTTCAAAGGATCAAAGAAGGTAGCATTTAAGATTGGAGAATGAGACGAGAAAGCCATTTATGGCAGAGTTGACCCAATTAGGGATGTGCAAATGATTAAGGGGATTTATTAGGTGGCTTAATGAGTGATTAGAGTGCAAGTGGGAAAGTTAGGAGGATGTTGTTGGAAACCAAGAACACTAAGAGAGGGGGGGTGAATCAAGGTTCTATCGGAATGGAGAATTTTAACCTTATTAATACAACAACTCAAATTCCGGTAAACATAAAAGCATATAACAATAAGCAATAATGTAATCACAATGATGAACACCATAACACCATAGATTTATACGTGGAAAACCTCAAAGAGGAAAAACCACGGTGGGATTGGAGACCCACAATATCTATCCATTGATTAGATGAATAAATATTACAATGAGGGACTTGCGCATGTAGGAAGGCCAACAGCCTAGAGCACACTGCCCATCACAAAAGGATTCTCACTGAATACATAGAAATCTAGACTACAATCTGGAAGAAGGGATGAACTGCAAAGATAACATCTCCTATGCCTGAGAACAGTTTCAGTTAAGCTCAATATGGGAGGCCTAAAATATCTTACATAAACCCAACTTGATCACTAATGATCAAGAAAATCCTCTACCTAAATGATTATTCCATTATTCACTCCTATACATCTTTTTCATCCTCATATGTGATCTACAATGAGATCTTACATCATTTTATACCAACCCGGGACCTAAACAATTAGGTCGGACACCGAAAAGATAATACAATAAGTACATAACTTAAACCCATAATCAAATGATCAACCAAGTTGGCTAAGGCTGAAAAAAATATAAACCAATCCTTAAATCCTGCTGGTAACACATCAGGAACATCCTCCAACACTTTATAGAAACTGGTCCATAACCTAGATAAACTGGGAGCCAATATAGGTCCATACACGCTAAAGAAATTATCTCAATCAACCAAGTCTCGAACATGATCACCATTAACATCTTGAATCTCCACTAGAAACCACACCAAGACCACTTATGCATAACATCAAAGATCTTCAACAAAGCTATGCCAGTGAAACCCTCGTCGGAACAACAAACCAAGCTTGCTAGCAAACATGATAGCATCCAATCACTAGATAAAAACCAATTGACTGAACATGAATGTGAGTAGCATCAATAAGCCAATTCCATAACCCAAACATACCAGATCATACCGGATCACCATTATTTAATCTAACTAGAAACCAAAAATCCTATCAAGACCAGAAGGGTTCCAGTAAACAACCAAATCAACTAGTGTAGCCGGTGTTGCCAATGTTGCCATCAATGACAAACATCAATGCAAAACATAACCAATTCCTCCAAATTGCCAACATATGTAACATGAGGAGAGAGAATGAGTGGAGAAATACAAAATTGGAAGAAATGATAAGCATGATTGTAGAGGAATTGATTAGGCTAGATGAAGATTAGGGAAAGTGATTTGTAGGAAGCACATGGTTAGCTTAGTTAATTGAAGTTAATTAAATAAGTAGGGTTTAGAAGAAATAAATGATATTTGATTTTAGAAGAATGAGAGAATAATTAATTTTGATAACTTAATTATAGGACTATAGTGATACAATTAATTAAATTTGATTTAATTAATTTTAAGAAGAAAGGGACCAACACAATTAAATTAATTAATTATGTTAATAGGCTTAAATTAATTAAATATTATTTTACTTAATTTTTTATGTCTACATTTTGCCCCTCTTTGATATAGTGTCATGAAGTGATGTTATATCAAAGAAGAATAGAACATAGTGGATGGAAAGGATAAGGACTAGTAGCAGGATGCCCCAGTCATAGGTGAGATGAGGAAAGATGGCAAGGAGGTAGTGGTATGCCCCCTCAAGAGGACATGCGGGTTCCAACAACATGAATGTGCTCTCGAAATGGATTAGAGGACTAGAGGATTGAGGATGTAAAACTGAGAAGGACGATGAAGTGGAATGAATGAATTGGTGTCTCCAAGATAAATGGATGAAATGAGATGAATGAAATGAAGTGGATTGGATTTTTTTGTGGTTTAGATGTGGAGAGCAAACCTAGTTTTGATTTTGCAGTGGACTATCTACACCACTAACTATAGAAGTCAAGATGTTGTGAATATTCAATGCATGGACTTAGACTCTCATACAATAGGTTATCTCCATGCACATAGATTTGCAAACACAGATGATGGTGTAGATGCAAGATTGTAGGATCGTACAAGAGAAACCATAAAACCTTCCATACCACAAAAACTATGCTCCATTGTACACCAACCAAGACATACTAAGATATAGGATGATTAGGGAAGCCCTGAATAGGTATAGTATTGGGAAACAAGATAAAAATCAAAGCAAAAAGCTCAATCATGCAAACAACATGCACATGGCCAAATGAGATATCTTGACAAGAGTAGGACATGGATCTAGATAGAATACTAGACATGAGAAGGATACATCCTGATGGGCAGGTGATGGCTTTGGATAAACTACCAGACATGGGAAGGATGCATCCCAATGGGCAGGATTTAGATAGATTGATAGGAGGAAATAGATAAGATGGTTAGTGCGAGGTATATAGATGGGAGGATTGTCGATCAGATTTAGCTAACACATTGCAGATGGGTGTTTGGATGATGCACAAGTCAATATAATCTCTTATAGATGGGAAAAGCTTCCTGTGATAGGGAAATCTCAGTTTGATGGGGATCATAAATGGATTGGATAAGATGTGAGGGGGATTAATGATTGGATAGTATTGGAAAAGATGAAGAGTATGATTGGATATGATGGAATTAGATTGTGGATATAAGGTAAATTGATGGGGACCAATGACTAGGGAGAACTAGGGCTTGTTAAGAGGGTGGATGGAGGAAGCGATTTCTTGGATAGGAGATGGAGGGATTAAGTAGATGGATGGTGATAGGATATGGAGGAGTAAAGGATGAAAGATAGGTGGAATGGGTATCCAAGAACTATGTTGCAAAGGAGTGCAATGACCCACAATAGAGGTAGTGGAATTAAGGATGGTGGATAATGGATGAATGGGATGGAAGGATAGTGTGCAATGGATATGGATGGAGGAGGAATTTAGGCTTTTATTTTCCAAAGAATGCATACACATTATTTTTCCTCTAGCATTATCAAGACCAAAGGTAGGAATGGATGATGCATTTGGATAGGATGAGGGATATGAGATGAAAGATATGGATAGGATAGTCAAGGTCAAAGATAGGAAAGGAGAATGAGCTTAAATAGGATGTAGATAGTGGATAAAGGATATGGAAGATGTGGATGAAAAGATGACATGGATGAAGATTTCCCCCAAGTGTAGATTGTAAGAGGATAAGGGGATTACACATGATGCTTGTTTACCAATTTTTTATCATGGTACTTACCCAAAGCGCCACATGAAGTGGTGTTCACCATTGGAAGGATTTTTTCTCATTAGTTTTTTTTCTTCTCTTTTTATTTTTTTATTTTTTTGAATTTATTTTAGAAATAGTTTGGATGGATATGAACTAGGATAAGGATGGTGGATAAGGGGATGTAAAAGGTAGTGGATGCGTGAAAGGGAGATGGAGGGAGGAATCAAGCATCTAGTTACATTGATAGTATCCCTTAAAGATGTGCTTCATTAAACCAAGATAACTAGAGGTATGCTCATAGATGTTGGTAGAAATAGATAGGGAGATGGAATATGTGGAAGATGGAGGGAGATAAGGATTTATGCAAAATATTGAATTAAAGGGATGGAATTATGGAAAATAGATGTTGGATACACATTGGATAATGGATGGGGTTGTGAAAGACTTGTGGATAAATGGATGGGAATGTAGGGAAGGTCAACATTGACACACACCTTGAAGGGTGGTGGAGTTGTGGAGGAAAGGATTTTAAATTAGATGGAGGATCAAATATGGATTTTCGGATATGAGGACCCAAAATAGATGAAGGGGATGATGGACTTATAATAGTGGATTTTGGGACATAAGGACCCAAAATGGATTTTGAAGATGGAGGATTGGAGGACTTATGAGTGAAGGAAGCTTTTGGATTAGAAATTTTGGATGCCAATTTGGATTTTACTTTGAGGTGCATTTATTCTATGAGTAGCTTGGGAATCCACATAGTTTTTGATTTTTTCTTTTGGGGCATTTGTGACCTTTTGGATTTTTCTCTCTTTTGGATCATATTTTTGTTTTCTTGAGCATGTCTTTTTGATGGGACATGTTGATCCTTGAATTTTTCTAGATTTATGGCTTTTTGCATTTTAGATTTGGCATCTAAATTTCTTCCAATAGAAATGGTACGGGTGCATGAGGATGGATAACTTAGAGATTTTATAGATGGGGTGATGGAGGGAGAATGTTGGAAGGAATTCAAGGATGTATTCCTACGTTGATCTTCCTCAGGGATCATTTGAGGTGATGGATTGGTGGATGGAGGGATTTAAGGACCCATGATAGATGGAAGGGATGAAGGGTTTAGCTTTGTAACATAAGGACCCAAAATGGACATGGATGAGGAAGGAATGGACTTTAGCACATACTAACCCAAAAGGGGTTTGGAGGATGGGCGATGAAAATGTTTGGATTTAGATGGATGGGTGTGCCAAAATAAAGAGGTGAAAATTATTAGAGTGCTCACATGCATGTATTAATCATAAAAACACAAACAAAATCATAAATATGCAAATGACACTTTATACCTCCTTCTCCTCCCTTGGATTGAGCCTTAGGTGAAGTGAAGAATGCAACCCTTCTCCACTTGATTGGATTGGCTCTTTGATAGGATTGTGGATTGCTCTCCACTACACAACAAGATAGGATATGATTCAAGGACTAAGCATGATGGATAATGGATTGGATTATGAGGCAAGATTTTGGCATTACGATGGTATGATGGATGATTTTGGATCTCTAATGGATAGCATAAGATTAGATGAAAAGTGGACATGGGAATTAAAGAGAAGCATAAGAATGCAATGGAAGTGGATGATTTATGAGGAGATGAGAATCCAATTTATAGATTGGAGGAGGCTAAAATGGAGGGCCAAGATTGATTTCTAAATGGAGGGCTAGGATTGAAAGAAAGAGTGGGAGAGGATTGAGATGGTTGTTGCAAGGTGTGTGCCCTTGGTCTCCTTATGTTGTGCAGTGAAGCACTCAAGTTTGTGACATGACTTAATTTCCTCCTATGGATTATATAAGTATAGTGGTTATATTGGGCATTAACAGGTTGATCTTTTGGTGCAACAACAACCACACTTGTAACAAGTAGTATTAGAGATTGGTCATAGGTTCAAACCCCTCGATTGCACTGGGGGGATTGTTGCAAGGTGTGCACCCTTGGTCTCCTTGTGTTGTGCAACACAACGCTCAAGTTTGTGACACCACCTCCTATGGATTCTATAAGTCTAGTGGTTGTATTGGGCATTAATAGGTCGATCATTTGGTACAACAACTACACTTATAACAAGGATAAGGTGTGGGATTCAAGGGATATGCCATTAAGGCATTTCTTGTCTCGACACCTCTCAAGTTACATGGGGAGGATCTCCTTAAGTACATTAGGAAGAGAAAAAGGAATTAAAAATTCCTTGGAGAAATGGGTGAGGAATTAAAAATTCCAAAATAAGAGGATGTGTGGGAAGACTAAATGAGAAAAGGAATTAAAAATTCCTTGGGAAGAGGATGCTTGGGGAGATTCAAAGAATTTGAATTTCCTTGAAAGGATCAAAGAAGGTAGCATTTAAGATTAGAGGATGAGACAGGAAATCCATTTATGGTAGAGTTGACCCATCCCTAATCAAGGTGATTAGGGATGTGCAAATGATTAAGGAGATTGATTAGGTGGCTTAATGAGTGATTATAGTGCAAGTGGGAAAGTTAGGAGGATGTGACATGAGGAGAGAATGAATGGAGGAATATAAAATTCAAAGAAATGATAGGCATGATTATGGAGGAATTGATTATGCTAGATGAAGATTAGGGAAAATGATTTGTAAGAATCACAAGGTTAGCTTAGTTAATTGAAGTTAATTAAGTAGGGTTTATAAGAAATAAATGATATTTGATTTTAGAAGAATGGGGAATAATTAATTTAGATAAATTAATTATAGGACTATAGCGATAAAATTAATTTAATTTGATTTAATTAATTTTAATATTAAAGGAACCAACAATTAAATTAATTAATTATGTTGATAGGCTTAAATTAATTAAATATTAATTTAATTAATTTTAGATGTCTAGAGTGAGTCTCATGACTTTCAAGACTTTGTTGTGTAAAGGCGAAAATATTAGGGTTTCCACCACAAGAAGGATGAAAACCTCTAATTTTTTCTTAGGGACATATTACATTCTGATGCAGGAGCATCCCTAGTTTATAGCAATCTTGCATCAGCCAAAAATATTTTCTATTTTGTTTGCAGTTTCAGTTTTCCTTTCTGTGTGTCCCAGTTTTGGTGCACCGACTTCCTGTGGAGTTGGATTCTTCTTGAGGACTTGATCACCCTACTTGTTTTCTAACCGCATCTCATTTGGATCACTTTCTAGCAAGATATCACTACCGGTTTCCTTGACAATTTCTTGTTACTGGATTGTTCTGTTGTTACCGGTTGTTTGAGACCTATTCTAGTGATCTACCTGAACCCATTCTGATGCTTGTGGAGCCTTGGACATTGATCTTGAGGATTCTTGTCATGTGGTCGACCTTCTATGTTTCATCCTTTGGATTTTCTATAGGTTGACCTCATTCATTTCTGCACATTAGGGTTTTGATCCTTTTGGACCAACTTGATCCTTTGGATCGATATATATATTTGTAATCATGCTTTATAAATCAATCAATTGGAAGATAAAGGAGTGTCAGATAGATAGTGCTTAGAAGAGAGATCTTTCAACTCAAGGTCCCTATGAGACCTATTTTACCAGGCCTATGTGCCACTATGTTGTAACTCGGTTGTTACCGGTTGGATGTAATTAAGTTTTCATGCAATAAAATTGACTGTTCTGGATTGCCTCCATGATATTTGTGTGTTTCCGTTGTGTTAACTCTTGCTGACCGGTTTGGATTGATCTCCTTGAGGTCCCTCCTCACCGGTGACTGCTTCAAGTGGTATCAGAGTGAAGTTTGTCCCAGAGGTTGCCTGTCCTGAATGTTGTAGGGTGGTGGATTGCAGATTCAACCTATAATTGTAGAGGACTAGCATGAATCGATGGCGTGAAGAGGAACTAGGAATGGTGGAATGCGTGGGAATGCAGACCCTATCATTATGAAAATGTTGCAAGGAATAGCAGCCCGGTTAGAAGCCGTGGAGATAGCCTAGAGAAGAGGCCGACATGTTGAGGATGTGAGCGAAGATGAAGGAGAAGAAGCCTCGAAAGAGTAAGTAAACCTACCAGCAGTTGATCCGAAGGAGGAAAGGTTTTTAAGTGTTTTGAGTAGGGCGAACACTAAACCTCATTTTACCCCACCAAAATATGATGGCAAGTTAGATTTAGATGAATTGTTGGATTGGATCTTGGAGATGGAGAAATATTTTGACTTTGAAAACACTGTAGAAGAGAGGAAGGTGAAGTATGCCTATACCCAGCTGAAGGGTCATGCATCTCTTTGGTGGGAGCACTTGCAAGTTGATAGGTAAAGAAGAGGTAAAGAAAAGATTAAGACATGGGATAGGATGATTGCTAAGTTAAAATCAAAGTTTGTCATGACAAATTATCAAGTAGATCTATCCTGGAAGTTGCAGAATCTGAGATAGAAGGAATCTAGGGTGAAAGAGTACACCGAAGCATTTTATAAGTTGAACATTAGATCCGGACATGTTGATGATGAAATTGAACAAATTGCAAGATAATTGAACGGATTGCGGATGTCTATACAAGATGAACCCAGTATGATCAAATTAGAGTGTTGAAGAGGCTTATCGGTATGCAATAAAGGTTGAAGAGAAATTGAATAAAAGGCATGAGCAGAGATAGAGAGGTAGAGGTGGAAGGTTTACCGGAGGAAGATTTCAATGAGGAAGAGGATACACCAAAGGAAGATGAACCAGTACGGATCAGAACAAAGACAAGGAAGTAAGAAAAGAAGGTAATTCATACCGAAAGGATGATAGAAATTTCTACCAGAGGAGAGAACCAGAGGGTTACTGGAATGAGGACTTTGGAAGACAAGACAAAAGGACATTCAGAGGAACCTGTTTTAAATATGGAGGAGAAGGACACTGTGCATTTGAATGGAAGAAGTCAGAGACTACCAGAAGAGTGGCAGTGGTGGAAGAGAACCCCAGCGGATCGAACAATAAACAAGAAGATGGAGAACTATTGATTATGATGAGAGCTTTGTGTCATATCGAAGAAGATAAAGAACCCTTACAGAGGAAGAACCTATTCAAGACCAGATGTAAGGTATCTGGTAAGTGTTGTAAAGTTGTTATTGATAGTGGTAGTTCAAATAATCTTGTTTTAGAAGAGATGGTGAATAAGTTAAAATTGGAGGGAATGAAACACCCTAAGCCTTACTAGATAGCATGGATTTAGGATGAATATAAGTTGTCAGTAAATGAACAGTGCTTAGTAAAATTGAAAATTGGGAATTATCATGATGAAGTTTTGAGTGATATTATGCCTGTGGAAATTTGTCATCTTTTGTTGGGAAGACCTTGGTAGTTTGATAGACAGAAAATACATGATGGAAGGAAGAATACTTACACTATTGTGGCCAATGGGATGAAGCAAACCTTGTTTCCTTTGGAGGAACCTTTGAAGAATGAAGTTTGTACAAATACCAGAATCTATCTTGTAGATGGAAGGAAGTTCATAGATGGACTAAGACATGAGAATGTGTGTTTTTCCTTAATTCCTAAGAGGACTGAGAGACTGAAACCAAAAGGAGAACACCCGACAGAGATAAGAGATTTGCTGACAAAATATGAGGACATCAATTTAGATAGTGTACTTGATGGATTGCCACCTATTAGAAGTATTAGTCATTGCATGGACTTAGTTCTCGGAGCTAGTTTGCCTAACAAAGCTACACATCGGTTAACACCGACAGAGAATGAAGAACTAAATAGACAAGTGTAGGAGCTATTGAAGAAAGGTTTGATTAGGCAAAGTTTGAGCCCTTGTGCAGTACCAACAATATTAGTACCTAAGAAGAATTGAGAATGGAGGATGTGTATCGATTCAAGAGAAATAAACAAGATCATAGTGAAATACCGGTTTCCCTTGCCTAGGATGGATGACATAATGGACTGTTTGAGTGGAGAAAAGTACTTTACAAAGATAGATTTGAAGAGTGGATATCATCAAATAAGGATCAGAGAAGGTGATGACTGGAAGACTGCATTTAAGACCAATGAAGGATTATATGAATGGTTGGTGATGCCTTTTGGATTGACTAATGCACCGAGTACTTTCATGAGGCTGATGAATGAGGTTTTGAAGAAATTATTGGGTAAGTTTGTTATTATATACTTGGATAACATTCTGATTTATAGTAAAAGAAAAGAGGAACATTGGTGGCCGTTAAGACAAGTTTTACAGAGGTTCAGAAAAGAAAAGTTACTGATCAATATCAAGAAGTGCACTTGATGAATACTAAGAGGGGGGTGAATTAGTATACCAAAAATTACTGTAAACAAACTCTTAAATAGTTTAGTAGATAAACGGTGCAACAGATTCACTAATAAATCGGTTAAGATAAATGCAAACCAAATAGAAAATAAAGCATTCACCCACAAGAGCACAATCACCATAACACAAGATATTTGACATGGAAGCCCAAATGGGAAAAACCATGGTGAGCAGAAACTCACAAGTAACTATCTCATGAATAGAAACTAGACCAGTTAAGGTCATACAATGTTCTTCACTAGAATAGATCATGTTAGGAATATAGATCTCTGTTAGGAGATAAGTCCTGTTAAAGACTACCTTGTTAAAGGATTTTAGATCCATAGTTGTGAACCACCTTGTTAGAGGATTTACAAAGGCTTTGTTGGGCCTACCCGATTAAGGGTTTCAGACTTGTCGAAGATATTACTAATCAACAAGTGAATGATATAGGTAATTGCACAGTATGCTTAATTAGATCCTTGACAACTCATTGTTAATGCATTTCAGCATTACTTCAGTCTTCAATATCTCCACACTCTGTCTCTTCACACAGACTTGATCTTCTCTATGATGATTGCACATAACCTTTTCTCTTCTATGTCTCACATATCACACATCTCACATGCAAACCCTAGACATGATGTCCTTATAAAGGAATCTGATTTCATGTCGGTCCAATAGGATTAGACTACAAGTTCCTAGGTTCAGTGCATCTAGACACATTTGGTAACATGACACAAAATCACCACCAAAGTGTCGGTGGATGATAACTTTTCACACATTATAAAAATACTAGTTGGTAACTCATCACAGAGTAATACCGATTAATACAATATATTGATTACCGGTTGTCAAAAAATGAAGACTGGTAGATCATAGTGTTCCAATCAAAAGTTAACTACCACTTGGGTCCTTTGTACTGCTTGTGATCCTCAAACCGCTTGAGGTCTCCATATCGCTTGAGCTCTTTAGTCAATTTGTGACCGATAAACATCTTCTACAAAATACCGATAGTCTAAAGAGTATACATTCAATATTACACAATACCAGTTGGAACAATTACTGGTTGAGCATAACTCATACATCAAGAAAGTGTGTGTCCATCAATGACAATCAAAACATCATCAAAATACCAACAATCTCCCCCTTTGGCATTGATAGCAACACTTAGGAAAATTTTGACATCTAAGTGTTTTTACAACAAAAATTGCCATAATCAAAATTACTCGCCCTAAGCATATACATTACTCCCCAAACTAGTAACATGATAGTACATGAAATGGGAACATTCACCAAAATTTTAATATACACTACTTCCCCTTTGCAAACAATGCAAAGTAATGCAAAGTAACCCCTTTTGCATATATAATAAAATAGAGTAGATGTTCATGACAATAAGGAATGAAATTTCTCAAAAACAGATTTAAAGTCCTGCTTAAAAGTTTTCATGGCCAATGTCCATGACTCAAGTAATGAGGTAGCAACCTCACTTTTAGTCTTCATCTGGAATGCCAGTTCTTCCATTGCATCAATGGTACTCATCTCTTGAGTTACCATGATAACTTCCAGGTTGAGAAAACATTTCTGAAGAATTTGCAGTCTTGGCAATAGGAGTAGTTGTAGTTCTTGAAAATCTTTAGACCGGTTGCTGATCTCTAAGTCCATCTTGGTAGTCTGATGCTATTAATGATGAATGGTTTGCCCATATATAGTGAAGAGATCATAGGGTATCTTGAAATTGCTGATATATGCCTGTAACTTCGATTGGAGTTTAGCTTTCTGGATAAGCACATCGTCACAAAATAGACAGGGTTGGCAGATTTTACTCAACAGTAATTTACCTTCACCCATAGAAACACTGATATCATTCTGTTGTTTTAGTAGTTGTGTCTGTAGTTCATTCATTTGTTTGACCCTGGCAACATTGAGTTCCTTTTCATGGGTCTTCTTTACGGTTTCTTCAGCAACATCTTCCAAGCATTATACCTGGTCCTCCACTACGATACAGAGAAGTTTAAGCTTGGATAGAGAGGAATTGGTACTCGGGAGGTTGGTACCAGGAATTAGACTGGTAAGGGTGTCAACCACAATTTGTATGACATCTTGTTCCTTGTTCCTTCATAATTCTTATAGTCTCTCCTGTGCAAGTTTGATTCTTTGAAGTAGGTCAGACTCATCTCAAGATTGAGTCAGACTTGCAAGAGTTAGATCAATAGGATTGGTGGTATCAACCTATTTGTTTTGATCACCGGTTACCTTAGGAGTCTCCACTTGTTTGTTCTTCTCTGCTTCCTTCTCCTCTTCTACTTTTTTATTATCCTCTTCTTTCTTCTTTTGCTCCTCTTCTTGTTTCTTCTCCATTTCTTCTTTCTTCATGTCCTCTTCCTGCTTTTTCTTCTCTTCCTCCTCCTTCTTCTCTTCTTCCTTCCTCTTCTCCTTTTCTTTCCTCTTCTCCTCTTCTTTCCTCTTCTCTTCCTCTTTCTTCTTCTCTACCTCTTTTCTCTTGTTTTCTTCCTTCCTTGCTTTTTCCTCTTGCTCTTTCTCTAATTTTTCTTTGTCTTGTTTCTCTTTTTCAGCTTTTTCCTTGTCTTGTTTCTCTTTCTCTGCTTTTTCTTCATCCTGTTTCTCTTTCTCTTTGTCAGGAGTGACATCCTCATTGTCTACAACATTAATAGGATCAATTTGTTCTGTCACTCTTTCACCTTCACTATCACACACCTCGTCCGGTTTGTCTGAGGATTGGTCTGGTGCTTGGTCAGCCTACTTAGTAGCCTTAGATACTCGGTGCATATTGACATCATCTTTCACATATATGTGAGTATCCTTTTTGACTTTAGAAGCTTTTCCTTCTAGTAGCCCGAGTCTTCTTCTCATGAAGAAGATGCTTTTTTTCTTATATTTATTTCAAACAATTCAGAGTTTGAGGCATCAGGAAAGTATTGTGCAAAATTTTTCTCTCTGATCTCTTGTTCCTTTTCAATGGCAATGCGCCATTTATTATCTAAAGAATTATATATGGAATCTGGAGTAATAGATTTAATCTCTGATGGAAACTGATCATTAACACATAAATATTTGATGACTTCCTATTCTACTTCTTCTTTCTCACTATTAGTAAAATCATCAAAATATTCCTTCAAATCACCAAGAACTTTTCTCCTAATATTCTTTAATGTCCTCTAGCAATGTGTCATTTGCTTATAAGAGGAAATATCTACATTTACTAGTGTTGAAGTTGTAGGAACATTACCGGTAGACTTCGCCTTCTTGCTTGATTGCCTTGTCTTCTTTGTTTGAATTTCCGGTTCAGTGTCCTCTGACTCCGGTGAGTGGGTTTTTGGTTTTCCGCTTCCTCTCAAATACCTTCTCAAGCTTCTTCTTAGCTGGTGACCGCTTGGTTACTTTTGGACTGGTAGAGGTAACCAGTGTAGATACCGATGACATTGCTTTATCCTTTTTTTGTTTTGGTTCTTCAATCGGTGTGACCCTTTCTAAGTAGGTACCGATTCTCTTTTTCTTAGCATCCAGTGGAGAGGCAAGTAGGGTAGAGGCATACCCAATCAACATGTCATTCATTACTTCATACCCCATAGGGCCAACTACTTCCTTTCTCAGTTCCACCACTGCCATTATGCAGTCATCTATCCTTATTGTAAAGCAGATGTCATCTTCATACTTCTTCACAATATCATCAGATATCCTTATTCTCTAGCTCATGTTCTGCTTGAATTCATCAAAATATTTATTCAGAACCTTAGGATAAGTAGTTCCCACTACTTGTAGACTTTCATTAATTTTCCTGGAAACTGGTAGGTCAGTAGACCATTGCACATCGCCTACTCCAGGGAAATAATCTTGAAAATAAAAGAATAAGCCGACCAGAAGTTGGCCAAACCTAAACCTTAGAGAATTGTCTTGTTTGATGGACTTTAGACTCAACAACAATTGCTTCTGTAGATAGGTACATAGGTCAAATATAGTGTCTTCCTTGATCATCTTGTAAGTGGCATTCACCACAACAACATGGACATAATTCATTCCGCTGGCATAAAACATCCGGTAACCAATACCCATGCATGCATATTTCACTAGATCATCTTTAATGGTGTTGATGATCATTACCCACTAGTCACTCACAGAACCGGTGAGCCTTGTCATTTCAGTTTTGGTGTCCTTTTGTAAAGCTGGTACCTCTCCAATTTTGTAGAAACTAGTGACGGCATGAATTGCTTCTGGTGTGATGTCATGCGTTTGCTCAAGATACATCTTGTCACTATGCACTCTACTAAGGATGATGTGGATATGTTCTTCTGTGAACTCTTCTAGAAAGTACACCGCATTATGCAGTTTCATCTTTTCAAGGATACTATACTGAGGTTTGATCTTCTTGTCATCCCCATAGAATAGACTTAGCTGGGAATGAATCACGAGGGATTATAGGTCTTCCAATTTATAGTCAGTATACCCTTAAATATCTCCTTCAATAATAACTCCGATGGGTATTTGAGATAGGGCATTGTATTTCATTTTCTTTTGAAGAAAACCAAGTGTATCTTCATGTGCACTAGAACTAGAGTGCGATGTAGAAGCCATACTAAGAAACAAATTCAATAGATACCTCTACAATCCAAAATTTAGGGTTTACCAATGTCACCCACAATACACCACTTCGGTTTCTAGATCACCGCTTAGTGTTCTTTACTGATAGATTGAAAAAGATCGTTGGATTCCTCTGCAATATTTTTGAATTCACTTTGAATCGCTAGATGAATCGCTCTTTGTCTCTCTGCTCTAATTCTTCTCTCAAAAACTGATAAGTGATAATGATGACAAAAACCCTTTTAAACAAATTCTCACCTACCATAATAAATGCATCACCGCTAGGGCACAAACTCTAATTTTTCCTTTTACCACTTCAAATCTTTTGTTGATTGACAGGTAACATATACCGGTTAAGGTATTTACTGATATAAATCGGGGGTTCAAAATATTTCACCGATGTGCTCCCCATAAGATTTTCTAAGCTCAGTTTGCTAGTTCAAAGACTTCCACACTAGGTGCAGAAATAGGTTCATCCTGTGATCCATCCTCTGATTTCTTTTTCCAAGTTTTATTCATTTCCACTTGAATAGTTTCAACATCAATATTCCCTTCCAGAGTGATCGGTATATCATCTAATAGGTACTTTCTCAGTTTGCAAGTTCTGGCAGTGTGTCTCGGTTTGTTGCAATGATAACATACCATTCTAGGTGTTCTCCATGGTCCATTATTCATACTTCCATTCTTCCTTCTGCATGTTGCAGTAGTGTGACCACTACCACGACAGATCAAACAAGTTTTTCTCCGACTAGTTGTTGCTTGATAACCACCTGACTGATGGTCATAGGTATTGTACCAGTTGGGATTCTAGTTTACAAAAGGTTTTGGGATAACTCGTTGTGTCCTTGGAGGATATCTCGCAGTGTTGTGCAAAATAGACCTACATTCAAATGCTCAATGCCCAAACTTGTTGCATGCATAATAGTTTCCATTGAATCTATTGGATCTAGGCTTATTGTTTAGAAAATAAGGAAAATTCTTGTAGGCCTTGCTTCTACACACATTGGCAGTATGTACTTGTTTGAGACAATTAAAGAAAACACGTTTAAATTTTTTCTTACCTTTATACTTGGATGTTGGTTGCTTCTTTGATGCTTTAGCTTTTTTTCTAGAGGTCTCTCCTTCCTCATACCCAGATAAACCAAGTCCAATGGTATTCTTTACTCGCTTTGCCAATTCCATCTTCTGTTCTAACTTAACAATACTTTTATTGAATTTGGCAAGTATTTCCTTTGACTCAGTAAGTTCCTTGGAAATAGTAGCATTGGATTCCATAAAGGTTGCATTCTCAGAAATAGCCATGTTTAGTTATTCTTGCATATCTTCTTTTTCCACTTTACTCTCCTGGAGATGAGCGGTAAGGGTACTGATTTCTTGCTTAAGCTTGGAGATCTCATGATCTTTTTCTTTTACCAGATCTTCAGCTTTCCTTCTATTCTCAAGTTCTTGACACATTCTCATAGTCAGTCCTTCCAACTCTTTTCTCATATTGGCTTTAGATTCATTCAATTTTTCAACTTCTTCAACTAGGGCATCCATTTCAGCTACATCACAAGAGCTATTTTCAGTAAGTTCCATCAGTTTCTCAGCATGCTCTCTTCTTTTGGCCAAAGAGGCTTTATACTTGACTTTGAGTTCATCATAGGCTCTCTCAGTCTGAGTGAGATGATGAGTAAGTTCCCTCACACTGTATTCCCCCATATCTCCTTCCAAGTAGTTAGACTTATAGAAAGGTTGGCTTTGATACCGATTGATGAATACTAAGAGGGGGGGTGAATTAGTATACGGAAATTTACTGTAAACAAACTCTTAAACAATTTTGCAGATAACCGGTGCAATAGATTCACTAATAAACTGGTTAAGATAAATGCAAACCAAATAGGAAACAAAGCATTCACCCACAAGAGCACAATCACCATAACACAAGATATTTGACGTGGAAAACCAAATGGGAAAAACCACGGTGAGAAAAAACTCACAAGTAACTATCTGCAGAATAGAAACCAGATCAGTTAAGTTTAGACCGGTTAAGGTCATACAATGTTTTTCACCAGAACAAATCCTGTTAGGAATCTAGATCTCTATTAGGAGATAAGTCCTATTAAAGACTACCTTGGGGTGAACTCACAATACTGGTTCCCACTTTTTGACCAACTTTGACACTTATATGAATATTTTGAAAAAAACCTTCACTTTCTAACTCCTATAACTTTTAAACCATTAAGAATTTGAAGATGATATAAACTAGTGATTTTTAAAATCTTGTTTGTAGATTCTAAATATATTTTTTTCAAATTTGTTTGAATAAAATTTTATTGATTTTTCCATCTCCCTCAAAAAGTAGTTTTTTACAGCAAACAACATTTTTTAAGAGTGATGTGTATCTCGAAATGCATAAATTTTTTTCTATAAATGATAAAAATTTAATTATTTTGAATTTTGGTTTGTAACATCAATACCCAGGGCATGCAATTGGTTTGATAGTGATATGCTGAATATTTTTCATTTTATTAAGTTTTGAAGTTTGACTGATTATAATTTAGATATAGGTGTACGTTTGAACACATAACTTGTTCTATATATATCAAAATTCAATTTTCTTTTTTTTGTTAGAAAGAAAACATCAATACCTAGTGCATAGATATTTTTCAGAATTTTTTTGAATTAGTTTACTATTTTTTCCAATGCATTGAACAAAGAAGTTCATGTTCGATGAAAAACCTACATTCATAAGAAATAAAATAAAAATATGTTAATGAAATTAAATATATTAATTGTTATACTATTTGGAAATCTTATAATAAGGAATAAATACCTTTTTTCTAAAAACTTTTAAATGAATTAACTTGACCCCCCAAAAGCTAATGTAAAATTGGTTTTTTATCAGCATTTGATAGATGCAGAGGAGACTCCATTGCAAGTATGATTTAGAAGTAGAAAGGTTCTATCCAAGAAATTTTGATCTAAGAGCCTTTGATTTAATTATCTTCAATTAATTACTTAAAATGGGACCTCTTAAAGCTTAAATCATTATATTTTTTAAAAAATGTATGATTTCAGCAAAAACCAGGTCGTACCAAAAAGTGGGAACCAGCTTTGTGAGTTCACCCCTTGTTAAAGGATTTTAGATCCATAGTTGTGAACCACCTTGTTAGAGGATTTACAAAGGCTTTGTTGGGCCTACCCAGCTAGGGTTTCAGACTTGTTGAAGATATTAGTAATAAACAAGTGAATGATCTAGGCAATAGAACAATATGCTTAATTAGATCCTTGACAGCTCATTGTTAATGCATTTCAGCATTACTTCAGTCTTCAATATCTCCACACTCTGTCTCTTCACACAAACCTGATCTTCTCTAAGATGATCACACATAACCTTTTCTCTTTTATGTCTCACATATCACACATCTCACATGCAAACCCTAGACATGATGTTATCATAAAGGAATCTGATTTCATGTCTGTCCAATAGGATTAGACTACAAGTTCCTAGGTTTAGTGCATCTAGACACATTTGGTAAGATGACACAAAATCACCACCAAAGTGTCAGTGGATGCTAACTCATCACACATTACATAAATATCGGTTGGTAACTCATCACAAAGTAATACCGGTTAATACAATATACCGATTACTGGTTGTCAAAAAATGAAGACTAGTAGATCATAGTGTTCTGATCAAAAGTTAACTACCGCTTGGGTCCTTCATACTGCTTGTGATCCTCGAACCTCTTGGGGTCTCCATACCACTTGAGCTCTTCAGTCAATCTGTGACCGGTAAACATCTTTTGCAAAATACCGATAGTCTAAAGACTATACATTCAATAATACACAATACTAGTTGGAACAATTACCGATTGAGCATAACTCATACATCAAGAAAGTGTGTGTCCATCAATGACAATCAAAACATCATCAAACTGCCAACAATCTCCCCATTTGGCATTGATGGCAACACTTAGGAAAATTTTGAAATCTAAGTGTTTTTACAACGAAAATTGCCATAATCAAAATTACTCCCCCTAAGCATATACACTACTCCCCAAACTAGTAACATGAAAGTACATGAAATGGTAAAATTCACCAAAATTTTAATGTACACTACTCCCCCTTTGCCAACAACAACAAAGTAATGAAAAGTAACCCCTTTTTGCATATATAATAAAATAGAGTAGATGTTCAGGATAATAAGGAATGAAATTTCTCAAAAACAGATTTAAAGTCCTGCATAAAAGTTTTCATGGCCAATATCCATGACTCAAGTAATGAGGTAGAAACCTCACTTTCAGTCTTCATTTGGAATGTCAATTCTTCCATTGCATCAATGGTACTCATCTCTTGAGTTAATGTGATAGCTTCTAGGTTGAGAAAACATTTCTGAAGAATCTGTAGTCTTGGCAATAGTAGTTGTAGCTCCTGCAAATCTTTAGACAGGTTGCTGATCTCTAAGTCCATCTTGGTAGTCTGATGCTGATAATGATAAATGGTTTGCCCATATATAGTGAAGAGAGCATAGGGCATCTTGAAATTGTTGATATATGCCTATAACTCCGATTGGAGTTTATCTTTCTGGATAAGCACATTGTCACAAAGTAGATAGGGTTGGCAGATTTTACTCAACAGTAATTTACCTTCACCCATAGAAACACTAATATCATTCTGTTGTTTTAGTAGTTGTGTCCGTAGCTCATTCATTTTCTTGACTAAGGCAAAATTGAGTGCCTTTTCATGGTTCTTCTTTTTGGTTGCTTCAGCAACATCTTCCAAGCATTGTACCTGGTACTCCACTACGGTACATAGAAGTTTAAGCTTGGATAGAGAGGAATCGGTATTGGGGAGGTTGGTACTGAGAATTAGACTAGTAAGGGTGTCAACTGTAGTTTATATGACATCTTGTTCCTTCTTCATTTGCAATTATTCGAGTCTCTCCTATGAAAATTTGATGCTTCGAAGTAGCTTAGACTCATCTTGAGATTGAGTCAGACTTTTAAGAGTTAGATCAATAGGACTGGTGGTATCAACCTATTTGGTTTGATCATTGGTTGCCTTTGGAGTCTCCGCTTATTTGTTCTTCTCTGCTTCCTTCTCCTCTTCTACTTTTTTCTTATCCTCTTCTTTCTTCTTTTGCTCCTCTTCTTATTTCTTCTCAATTTCTTCTTTCTTCTTGTCCTCTTCCTGCTTTTCTTCTCTTCCTCCTTCTTCTTCTCTTCTTCCTTCCTCTTCTCCTCTTCTCCTCTTCTTTCCTCTTCTCTTCCTCTTTCTTCTTCTCTTCCTCTTTCTTCTTCTCTAACTCTTTTCTCTTGTTTTCTTCCTGCCTTGCTTTTTCCTCTTGCTCTTTCTCCACTTTCACTTTGTCCTGTTTCTCTTTTTCAGCTTTCTCCTTGTCCTGTTTCTCTTTCTTTGCTTTTTCCTATTTCTCTTTCTCTGCTTTTTCTTTATCCTATTTCTCTTTCTCTTTGTCAGGAGTGACATCCTCATTATCTAATGCATCAACATCAATAGGATCAATTTGTTCTATCACTCTTTCACCTTCACCGTTAAACACCTCATCCGATTTGTCTAAGGATTTGTGTAATAACCCACCTTACTTAACCCAACAAAATTTGACCACTTTTTTTTTTGTTTACTTTAATCATTTGTGTTTGATTCAATCACATACTCTGGGCATCCATCCATTAGGATTAGGCATTCATCCATCCGGGATGAGCATCTAACCATACGGGTTAGGCATCTATCCATACGAAGCAGGAGGTTTCATCTATCCAATACGGTATAGGCATCTACCCATACGGGGTAGGCATCTATCCAATTGGGATAGGAGGTGCTCTTGACAGAGACTTAGACTCATCAGGACTATTCAGGTCCTAAGTCACTCACTAAGTACTACACTCTTCTAATAGGAGTGCACTGAGGTCGCCATCCTTAGGAGAAATCAAAATAACATAATACAAGCTTGAATTCCACCTCGGAATTTGGCTTAAAGCCTCGAGAAGTCAAGCGAATCCATACAGGATTCCTTCCGAGTATGCATTGAATTAATTTTTCCTTTTTATTATACTTATCTTCAAATTAGGATTCTACTCAATTCTTCTTCTTACCAAACCTAGACCCCATCCACGAACACCAGAGTACTAGGGACAACTCCGTCCCTAGACTGCCTACATACCTGTTTTGGCACGGGATCAAGGCATAAAGTATGCAATTCTATTTTCTACTCTGTGGTTTGATGTAAACTGATTAGTGGGTACGCAACCCTTTCTAGGGTCAATGTCCCAGATAGTTTCTCTGTGGTTGCTACTCACAGTGGTAGCACTTAAGCAAAGGCTCAAGGTGGCCTATTGCTTGTGGCCTAAAACAACTAGATCCTAATACCTATCATGAGCATCACCCTTGACCCAATTGTCAATCGTCAACAACTCTTCAAGATTAAATCAATTTCATAAAATCATTTCACTTAATCAACCCTAAAGGGGGTTTACTAGAGTTTAACTCAACGGATGTAAAATCATTTAAGGATTATCTTGTTAGATTATCGATCCAAGGGGGATTACCCGCCCCTTGGATTTTAACTTCCAAGTGTCCCTTATTACTCCTTGATGATTTATAGGGACGATGCCATAGATGTCATAGATGCATCTTTATTAGGCATTAAGTGCAGTAGTTCAACATGATGACATTACCCGTAAGCATGACCTAGAGGCACCATAAATACCGAATGCTGCTAGGTTTTGGTTTTCCGACTTCCTTTATTTAGTTTTCTTAACTAAGAAGCTATGAAAAACATCATGCTTGAAACAATTATGAATTGAATGTGCATAATTAGACATTGCAAAGCTTAATTAATTGAAATAACTACTTGATGAACCACATGGAATAAAAACCATAACTAAATTATTTAATATTCAAGACTTGAAATGTAACTTGCATAATAATGACAATTATGAAACTCGCATATTAATAATTAAATGTGTAACTTGCACGAAGATGAAGAAAATGTAACTTAGTCATCAATAAATGTAAATAATGTAAAGTAATTCGTATGATGCAAGAATAGTGTAGGTTACATGCAAGGTTAAGCAATGTTTTATTTCTACCATGAGAATAATCACTTATAGAGCCACTGGTCCCAAAAATAGCAATTAGCTTAGACATTTGGTTTGAATCATATTAATATGAATTAATTGCTAAAGTTCCAACTAAGTGCCCCAATGGATCTTAAATAGATTGAATAATTCTAATTATAAGATTTGATATAATTTAATTTACAATTATAAAATTTACTAAAGATAAATTAAATGTAAATTTACTAAAGATAATTTAATTATGAATTTACCTAAGTTTAATTTTATTAAATGAAGATTAAAATAAAAAAAGAAATTAACAAATCCAATTGCCATTAATTAAATTTTGTAGTGGTTTGTAAAACCAAGTGGGAGTGGGGCCATGGGTCCCATCACCACTGCGGACCTGTGGGTACATGCCTGCAGTGGTGAGGGGACAGTCGTGGTCCCCTCCACTCCCTCTGTGGCCACTACCGTAACAGTGACCGTAGGGGTAGTGGGGGTACCACTCCCTGACGGTGCAATAACCCCGCCTGCCCCCCTGCGTTGACCGATAATTCATGCAAAAATATATTTTTTTCTTTGAATCACTGTGTATTAATTTATATGTATTTTTTCCAACATAAGTTTAATATTACAAAAATATAAATATAAATATATATATCCAGTTTATTTAATAATCTAAGAGGAGTATGTATATATATAACTATTATTATATATATAAAAAGTAAGAATCTATTCACATGCATGGAAGATAATAGAGGAAATTTAATTCAGATGATCTCACAGGAGCCCAGAGAATACACTGCACTTGAATTCGAGGCAACAATACAATAGAGAGCTAAATCTCCTCAGAGATGTATAAATTTTGATTTCACAGAGATCATATTCAACAATTCTGTCTTATGTTGAGATAATAACATTTTTGATGAGATTTCCAGGAAATTGATATTCACAAAGAGAGTTTTCTGAAAATAAATAATTAACAAGATAATATTTCAACAAGGATTTTATACAAATAATATGAGAAGAATTCCTACTTGAAATATTATATCACATAGAGATATTTCTTAATACAAATGATTATAATCATAGAAAGAAAAGGATTATTTTCAGAGATAAAAGAATTTAAGTTTTTCAAAAAAAAAGAATAGAGGTGTTGGAAAAGCATGATTTATTTTCCTCTTTTTTTTGATTCAAGATCTTCTCTAGATTTAAAAAAAAAATAGAAAAAGTAGAATCTGATTTCTTTCTTTTAAATAGAATAAATAATAGATTAACAATGAAAGAGAAATCTGCATTTGTATTTTTAAAAAGAATTTTTTTTTTTTTTATCAATGCATTTCTTTAATGAAAAATAGATTTCCTTTCTATCTAACAATTAAGAAATGATTTCTTTCAAGAAACAATATTCAACTAAAGAATCTAGGAGGAGATATTTCCTTTGAAATATAAAAATTTACATAAAGAAATATCAAATACAAAAAGAGAGGGAACCTAGAGAAGCCTTTTGATTGTTGAATCCTCTCCAAATCTTCAAGCCTAGCCTTCCTTGATCCTTCCTTGCAAGCTTGGAAAAATTCTTCAAAACAAACTTAACTATTCTCCAAAAAAATGAAAATATGACTACTAAAAACAAACTATTTGAGAAAACTTCCTTCAAAGAATCACCAACTCCCTTTTTTGAAAACTTGCATACAATATATAGAAAAAATCCTTTAATTCCACTATCTAGAGAAATTAATTAAGAATGAGATTCTTTTCCAATATTGGACCCATGCAAAATTGATTAATATCCTAGTGGGGGAGTTACATGCAAGGTATTGAAGATTCCTCTAGAAGCTTCTAATTCCTCCTACAACATGTGCCATAATTGGGATTAAAAATAAAAAATAAATAATGCCTTTTGAATTATATTCTCCAAGTGTTTATGTGGGTCCATTATTTATTCTTTTATAATATTCATTCAATTATTTTCAATAGCTCAACCAGAAATATAATAGAATTGTAGCAAATTAAAAAGTGATAAAGGAGGGTTGTGACAATTGGTCTGGTACTTGGTCAGCCTGCTTAGCAGCTTCAGATACTCGGTGCATATTGACAGTAGCTTTCACATGTATGTGAGTATCCTTTTCCACTTCAGAAGCTTTTCCTTCTAGTAGCCTGAGTCTTCTCCTTCTCATGACGAAGATGCCTTTGTTCTTATTCATTATTTCAAACAATTCAGAGTTTGAGGCATTAGGAAAGTATTGTGCAAAAAATTTCTCCCTAATCTCATGTTCCTTTTCAATGGTAATGCACCATTTATTATCTAAAGAATTATATAAAGAATCCGGAGTAATAGATTTAATCTCTGATGGCGACCAATCATTAACACATAAATATTTGATGACTTCCTGTTCTACTTCTTCTTTCTCACTATCAGTAAAATCATCAAAATATTCCTTTAAATCATCAAGCACTTTTCTCCTAAAATTATTTAATGTCCTCTGACAATGTGTCATTGTCTTATAAGAGGAAATATCTATATTTACCAGTGCTGAAGTTTCAGGAACATTACCCGTAGACTTCGCATTCTTGCCTCATTACCTTGTCTTCTTTGTTTGAATTTCTGGTTCAGTGTCCTCTGACTCTGGTGAGTGGATTTTGGTTTTCCACTTCCTCTTAAATACCTTCTTAGGTTTGTTCTTAGCTGGTGACTGCTTGGTCACTTTTGGTATGGCAGAGGTAACCGGTGCAGATATCGATGGCACTGCTTGGTCCTTTTTCTATTTTGGTTCTTCAACCGGTGTGACCCTTTCTAAGTAGGTATCGGTTCTCTTTTTCTTAGCATCCAGTGGAGAGGCAAGTAGGGTAGAGGCATACCCAATCAACATGTCATTCATTACTTCATACCCCATAGGGCCAACTACTTCCTTTCTCGGTTCCACCGCTGCCATTATGTAGTCATCTATCCTTATTGTGGAGAAGATGTCATCTTCATACTTCTTCACAATTTCATTAGATATCCTTATTCTCTAGCTCATGTTCCACTTGAATTCATCAAAATATTTATTCAGAACATCAGGATATGTAGTTCCCACTACTTGTAGACTTTCATTAATTTTCCTGGAAACCGGTAGGTCAGTAGACCATTCCACATCACCTACTCCAGGGAAATAACCTTGAAAATAAAAGAATAAGCCAACCAGAAGTTGGCCAAACCTGAACCTTAGAGAATTGTCTTGCTTGATGGACTTCAGATTCAACAACAATTGCTTTTGTAGACAGGTACATAGGTCAAATGTAGTATCTTCATTGATCATCCTGTAAGCGGCATTGACCACAACAACAGGGACATAATTCATTCTGTTGGCATAAAAAATCCGGTAACCAATCACCATGCAAGCATATTTCACTAGATCATCTTTAATGGTGTTGACGGTCATCGCCTGTTGGTCACTCACAAAACCGGTGAGCATTGTCATTTCAGTTTTAGTGACCTTTCGTGAAGCTGGTACCTCTCCAATTTTGTAGAAACTAGTGACGGCATGAATTGCTTTTGGTGTGATGTCATGCATCTTCTTGAGATACATCTTGTCACTATGCACTCTGCTAAGGATGATGCAGATATGTTCTTCTGTGAACTCTTCTAGAAAGTACACCACATTGTGCAGTTTCATCTTTTCAATGATTCTATACTCAAGTTTGATCTTCTTGTCATCCCGACAGAACAGACTTAGCTGGGAATGAACCACTAGGGATCCTAGGTCTTCCAATTTATAGTCAATATACCCTAAAATATCTCCCTCAACAATAACTCCGATGGGTATTTGAGATAGGGCATTGTATTTCATTTTCTTTTGAAGAAAATCAGGTGTATCTTCATGTGCACGAGAACTAGAGTGCGATGCAAAAGCCATGTTAAGAAAGAAATTCGATAAATACCTTTACAATTCAAAATTTAGGGTTTACCAATGTCACCCACAATACACCACTTCGGTTTCTAGATCACTGCTTAGTGTTCTTCACTAATAGATTGAAAAAGATCATTGGATTCCTCTACAAGATTTTTGAATTCACTTTGAATTGCTAGACGAATCTCTCTTTGTTGCTCTGCTTTTGAAAATTCTTCTCTCAAAAACTGATAAGTGATAATGATGACAAAAACCCTTTTAAACAAATTCTCATCTACCATAATAAATGCATCACCGCTAGGGAACAAACCCTAATTTTGCCTTTTACCGCTTCAAATCTTCTACTGATTGATAGGTAACATATACCATTTAAGGTCTTTATCGATATAAACCGGGGGTTCAAAATATTTCACTGATGTGTTCCACCTAAGATTTTCTAAGCTCAATTTGCTAGTTTAGAGACTTCCACACTAGGTGCAGAAATAGGTTCATCTTGTGATCCATCCTATGATTTTTTTTCCAAGTTTTATTCATTTCCACTTGAATGGTTTCAACATCAATCTTCCCTTCTGGAGCGATCGGTATATCATCTGATAGGTTCTTTCTCAGTCTACAAGTTCTGGCAGTGTGTCTCGGTTTGTTGCAATGATAGCATACCATTCTAGGTGTTCTCCATGGTCCATTATTCATACTTCCATTCTTACTTCTGCATGTTGTAGCAGTGTGACCACTACCACGAAAGATCAAACAAGTTGCTCTCCAACTAGTTGCCGCTTGATAACCACTTGATCGATGGTCAAAGCTATTTTACTAGTTGGGATTCCGGTTTACAAAAGGTTCCAGGATAACTCCTTGAGTCCTTGGAGGATATCTGATAGTGTTGTGCAAAACAGACCCGCATTCAAATGCTCTATGCCCAAACTTGTTGCATGGATAACAATTTCCATTGAATCTATTGGATCTAGGCTTATTGTTTAGAAAGTAAGGAAAATTCTTGTAGGCCTTGCTTCTACACACATTGGCAGTATGCACTTCTTTGAGACAATTAAAGCAAATAGGTTTAAATTTTTGCTTACCTTTATCCTTGGATGTCTATTGCTTCTTTGATGCTTTAGCTTTTTTTCTAGAGGTCTCTCCTTCCTCATACCTAGAGAAACCAAGTCCAGTGGTATTCTTTACTGGCTTTGCTGATTCCAGCTTTTGTTCTAACTTAACAATACTTTTATTGAATTTGGCAAGTATTTCCTTTGACTCAGTAAGTTCCTTGGAAATAGTAGCATTGGATTCCATCAAGGTTGCATTCTCAGAAATAGCCATGTTTAGTTCACCTTGCATATCTTCTTTTTCCACTTTACTCTCCTGGATATGAGTGGTAAGGGTACTGATTTCTTTCTTCAGCTTGGAGATCTCATGATCTTTGTCTTTTACTAGATCTTCAGCTTTCCTTCTGTTCTCAAGCTCTTGACACATTCTCATAGTCCGTCCTTCCAACTCTTTTCTCAGATTGGCTTTAGATTCATTCAATTTTTCAACTTCTTCAACTAGGGCATCCATTTCAGCTACATCACAAGAGCTATTTTCAGTAAGTTCCATCAGTTTCTCAGCATGCTCTCTTCTTTTGGCCAAAGAGGCTTTATACTTGACTTTGAGTTCATCATAGGCTCTCTTAGTCTTAGTGAGATGATGAGTAAGTTCCCTCACACTGTATTCCCCCATATCTCCTTCCAAGTGGTTAGACTTATAGAAATATTGGCTCTGATACCAATTGATGAATACTAAGAGGGGGGGTGAATTAGTGTACCAAAAATTACTGTAAACAAACTCTTAAACAGTTTAGCAGATAACTGGTGCAATAGATTCACTAATAAACTGGTTAAGATAAATGTAAACCAAATAACAAACAAAGCATTAACCCACAGGAACACAATCACCATAACACAAGATATTTGACGTGGAAACCGAAATGGGAAAAACCACGGTGAGCAGAAACTCACAAGTAACTATCTACTGAATAGAAACCAGACTGGTTAAGGTCATACAATGTTCTTCACCAGAACAGATCCTGTTAGGAATCTAGATCTCTATTAGGAGATAAGTCTTGTTAAAGACTACCTTGTTAAAGGATTTTAGATCCATAGTTGTGAACCACCTTGTTAGAGGATTTACAAAGGCTTTGTTGGGCCTATCCGGTTAAGGGTTTTAGACTTGTTAAAGATATTAGTAATCAACAAGTTAATCATCTAGGCAATAGGATAGTATGCTTAATTAGATCCTTGACAGCTCATTGTTAATGCATTTTAGCATTGCTTTAGTCTTCAATATCTCCACACTCTGTCTCTTTGCACAAACCTGCTCTTCTCTACGATGATCGCATATAACCTTTTCTCTTCTATGTCTCACATATCACACATCTCACATGCAAAACCTAGACATGATGTCCTTATAAAGGAATCTAATTTCATGTCGGTCCAATAGGATTAGACTACAAGTTCCTAGGTTCAGTGCATCTAGACACATTTGGTTACATGACATAAAATCACCGCCAAAGTGTCGGTGGATGATAACTCATCACATATTACAGAAATACCAGTTGGTAACTCATAACAGAGTAATATCGATTAATACAATTTACCGATTACCAGTTGTCAAAAAATGAAGACTGGTAGATCATAATGTTTTGATCAAAAGTTAACTACTGCTTGGGTCCTTCATACCGCTTGTGATCCTTGAATCGCTTAGGGTCTCCATACCACTTGAGCTCTTCATTCAATATGTGATCAGTAGACATCTTCTGCAAAATATCAATAGTCTAAAGACTATACATTCAATAATACACAATACCACTTGGAACAATTATTGGTTGAGCATAAATCATACATCAAGAAAGCGTGTGTCCATCATCAAGAAAGTGTTTGTCCATCAATGACAATAAAAACATCATCAAAATGCCAATAGCACTTTCATGAAGGATTATTTAGTCTATTTGGGCTTTGTGATATTTGAGGATGGATGGAAGATGGACCCTGAGAAAGTGAAAGCAATCGTTGAGTGGCCTACACCAGAGAATTGGAGAGGTAAGATTATTTCATGGACTGGCTAGTTTCTACCAAAAGTTCATTAGAAATTTCAGTTTAGTTTGTAACCCTATGACTAAGACCATAAGAGGAGACAAGAAGGAATTTAGATGGACCACCAAAGAAAACAAAAGTTTTGAGTTATTGGAGTAGAAAGTGATAGAGTGGCTTGTGTTGGTTTTATCAGATTTCAACAAAGTATTTCAAGTTGATTGTGATGCAAGTGGAACAACAATAGGAGTAGTTTTGAGTCAAGAAGGGAGAGAAATAGCTTATTTCAGTGAGAAATTGAATGATGCCTGGAAGAGATATTCAGTATATGACCAGGAATTTTATGCCATAATTCAAGCCTTGAAGAAATGGAAACATTACTTTCTACCTAAGGAGTTTGTGTTGTATATAGATCATTAAGCTTTGCAATATTTGAGAAGTCAGAGTAAATTGAATTGAAGACATATGAGATGGGTAGAGTTCTTGCAAAGTTACATCTTTGTGTTGAAACATAGAAGTGGGAAATATAACAAAGTTGCTGATGCATTGAGTAGGAGAAGGAATTTGCTGATAGAGATGAGAGTGACAGTATTAGGTTTTGAGGATTTTAAGACCTTGTATGATGAAGACCTAGATTTCAGAGAATCTTGGATAGCCTATAGAGAATCGGTTATGGTTGATAGGAGAAAATGGTTGGATTACTTCATTCAGGATGGGATTTTATTTAAGGGAGTTCGGTTGTGCATACCTAAAAGTTCCATAAGAGAGAACTTGATAAAAGAGAAGCATAGTGGAGGTTTAGCTGGACACTTTGGCATTGATAAAACAATTGCATTAGTAAGTGAGCAGTACTTTTGGCCCCAAATTCATAAGGATGTTAAGAGATATGTATAGAGTTGTAGAGTTTGTCAAGTTGCAAAAGGTAGTAGTTAGAATGCAAGATTATATAAACCTTTGACAGTACTAGTTAGACCTTGGGAGGATATAAGTATGGATTTTGTACTTATCTTACCTAAGACACCGAGGGGGAATGATTCAGTATTTGTGGTGGTGGATAGATTTTCTAAGATGGCTCATTTCATACCTTGCAAGAAGACATCAGATGCAGTTCATGTAGTAAACCTATTTTTCAAGGAAGTGGTAAGATTGCATGGATTACCTAAGAGCATAGTTTCAGAGAGAGACACTAAGTTTGCTAGCTACTTTTGGAGAACACTTTGGAAGAAGATGAAGACAAATTTGAAGTTTAGTTCTACTTTTTACCCACAAACTGATGGATAGACAAAAGTAGTTAACTGGAGTTTGGGAAACTTGTTGAGATGTTTAGTAGGAGATAAAACTGGAAGTTGGGATTTAATCCTTGCACAAGTAGAGTTTTCCTATAACAATTCATTGAGTAGGAGTACTGAAAAAACACCTTTTGAGATAGTTACCAGAATGCATCATAGAGGTATATCATAATTAAGGGATATTAGCAATGATGACCAGAGAAGTTTAGAAGCAGATCACATGGAAACATTGCGTATTCAAGTTAAAAAACATTTGGAGGACATGAACAGTAAGTATAAGGAAAAGGAAGATGAGAAGAGGAGACATAAGGAATTTGAATTTGGCAATGAGGTGATGGTATAATTAAGAAAAGAAAGATTCTCAGTTAGAACCTATAATAAGTTGTAGATGAAGAATTTTGGACTTTGTAAGATCATAAGGAAAATCAGTTCTGGAAATGCATATGAAGTTGAGTTACTAGATAGTTTGAGTATTTCACCGGTGTTCAATATTACAGACCATCATCAGTATCATGAACCCAAATTCAATGAAGATAGTATAGCAAACTGGGAGAAACAATTTCCCCATAAGGAACTAGATTAGGTTGAAGATATTTTGGATAGTAGGATCAGGCATAGTACCCAAAGTAGTCAATACAAAGAATACCTTGTGAAGTGGAAGAACAGACCAGTGGAAGACTCATTTTGGATTTCTCAGGTAGAGGTAGACCGCCTTGGTTTTCCTTTGATCCTGACAAAGTGAGAGGATCACTTTCTATTAACTCCGGATGTCTAATGCAGGAGAATCCCCGGTTCATAGAATTCTTGCATCAACCAAAAACATTTTCTTTTCTATTTGCAGTTTTAGTTTTCCTTTCTCTGTGTCCCAGTTTTGGCACACCAGCTTCCTGTGGAGTTGGATTATTCTTGAAGACTTGATCACCCTACTTTTTTTCTAACCGTATCTCATTTGGATCACTTTTCGGCAAGATATCGCTACCAGTTTCCTTGACAATTTCTTGTTACCAGATTATTCCATTGTTACCAATTGTTTGAGACCTATTTTGGTGATCTACCAAAACCCATTATGATCCTTGCAGAGCCTTGGACATTGATCTCGATGATTCTTGTCGTGTGGCCAACCTTATGCATTTCATCCTTTGGATTTTCTAGAGGCTGACCTCATTCATTTCTACATGTTAGGGTTTTCATCCTTTGGATCGATATATATATTTGTAATCATGCTTTAGAAATCAATCAACTGGAAGATAGAGGAGTGTCAGATAGATAATGCTTAGAAGATAGATCTTTCGACTCAAGGTCTCTGTGAGACCTATTTTAGTAGGCCTGTGTGCTGGTATGTTGTAACCTAGTTGTTGCCAGTTGGATGTAATTAACTTTTCATGTAATAAAATTGACTGTTCTACATTGCCTCCATCATATCTGTGTGTTTCCGTTGTGTTAACTCTTGTTGACTAGTTTGGACTGATCTCCTTGAGGTCCCTCCTTGTCGGTGACTACTTCACATTCAAAAGAGGGTTGAATCCAATAGATTTAGTCACAAACAACAAAGATAAGGACTTAAAATATTGATTGGATTCAAGGGGTGAATTTTTTGCCTTTTTTGTAAGTTGAATTGTTGAAATTAGGGTAAAGTACTGAAAATGAGGGTAAAAACCCCAAAACAACAAGCTACAGTCATCAGATTGAGGCATGCACCTGGATCTGAGAAATATAAGAAGATTTGGATTTGATCCCCGAAAGAACTTCTAAAATGTTAGGACCATTGCGAAATTCGCCCTGGTCATCTGAACTTTTCGGACACCAAAGGGGGATTGATTTGTCTCTGTAAATAATGTCGATTTTGAAGATCCCAACTTTGTATCTATTTTTTGCACACAAAAAAGAAAAGGAAATAGGTTGGGAATAGGGGCTTTCCTAAGTCAAACCCCAGTTTTGAAATTAACCATGAAATAGAGATAAAAGATAATTGAATTGCTATAATTGAAGATTCTCCTTTTGAGTGAGATGTTGAGTAATGATTGAAAACCAAATGATATACCTCTTTGGGAAGTTTTGTTTGTCTCCACATGAGATTAGGGTTTCATGAAGCATTTAACAAAATAGGATGTGAATGTCCTCTTCAATGCTTGAATCTTGACTCTATTGCTGCTCCAAGGCTTGAAGGAAGACTAGTTACTTACACAATTGATTGAATACTTGAATGTAGTCGCTTGTGTGTTTGAATGTATGTGTATTTCTTATGCCTATACATCAAAATGAGAGGGGAAAGCCTCCTTTTATACTTTCCCATAAAAAAATTACTAATTTTTCATCATGAGCTGACATGGGGCTAGGTTTCCTTCCTAAATTTGAAATGGCAAAAAGGGTTTAAAGAGGGGCCCAAATAAGAAGGCGTGCCTTGGTCCTACCCCATTTTAGGGCTAGTAAAAGGTTCCTAGTTGATGTGTGAGGTCAAGGTAAGGTCAAATTTGCATGGTGCGAGTAGAATTAGGTCTCAGTCAGGCCTAGTGGCGCAAACTCTAAGGTAGGGACAAAAATGCAGTCAAAATTGTAAAGGGGTGAAATTTAGGATGCTACATTTAGCCTCCACTTTAGTGTGAGTATTAAGTTTATCATACTCTCAGTAAATTACAAGGGTTCACATTGAAAAACTTTCACCAAGTCACCTAGAAGGCAAGATGCACCAATCCCCTAGTGGACTTAAGGATCTTACAACTTCTATGACAAGATAAAAGGGATATCAAAAGAGAAAGAGAGAACTATGACTAAGAACTAGTAATGTTCTCTTACTATGAGTCATGAAAAGAAAAATACCAAAATTTATGAAGCAAAAGACTAAGTTTTCTAAGTACTCTAAGTATCAAGATATGCAAAAGAGAGAGATCATTAAGCAAAGTGTATGCCCCCATGTTAAACCGATTGCGTATGCCTCATTGAGAGTGATTTATTTAAGGTAGGTTACACCCAAAAAGACAAGCACATTATCACAATAATATGCCCCCAAGAAAGGACAAATTAAAGGATAATGATCACAAGATAAAAAACACGGGGTGGTCTTGCTTAACTCTAGGGTTAGTATGAGTTTTATGATAAATAATGTATATCATGTATACATGTGTCTTTTTAGTCAACATGGGAGAGACCAAAATATATTTTAATGCTTTCCATCATCCTCATTTAGACAACGCTAGGGACAACAAATAGAAGAATCAAATAGAAGAAGGTCACAAACAAGCAAGAGAGGAGAGGGAGAATCTACAACATGAATGAAGCTAATCATGCAAATAATCCACTTCCCAATCTTTCTCATCATTATTTTAAGAAGGCAGATGAAATGCAAGAGTATCCACTTCGAGCACATTAGGTGGAGCTATCACAAGTTCCAAACAAGGACCATGCTCTAATGATGAGTCACTTTATCTATTACTAGGAGCTAATATTAATTCTTTTGAAAATTGGCTAGATAAATCATTGTCAACATCAACATATTCATATTCATCCTTTGGATTATTAACATCAACATTTTCAACATGAACAAAATTTTCATTTATTTCATCATCAAGATTAACAAAAATAGGATCTCTAATAGGAATAGAACTTGAACCATCATTTGTCTTAATCATTTTATGTCTTGGAGATTTAGGTTGGACCTATTGGTTAGGATAAGGTTGAGAATATGTTATTATGTCAATAGTTGGTGTCTCTAGAGAAGAAATGGTTTGAGAAGAAAGGTCACGATCCTTACCACAACGTCTCCATCGACATTCTCTTGCACAATGGTTTTGTTTAGTTTTAGCCAAAGGTTGTAAAGGTTTAGGTTTAGCACTCATAGAATTCTTTTCTTTTTTTAGGGAAGGATGCATAGGAGAAGGTTTCTTAGGTTGCTCAATAGGAGATGTTGGGCACTTTCCTTTGTAAAATTTAGGAGGCGGAACCACACCATATAAAGGAGGAATTGAAGGTGTGGGAAGGAGACTAGGTCCATCATGAGGAGGAGGAATAGATCTTGATGAATACTAAGAGGGGGGGGATGAATTAGTATACCAAAAAATATTGAACTTAAACTCTTAAATAGTTTAGCAGTAAACTGGTATAACAATTTAACTAACAAACCGGTTAACACAAATGCAAACCAAACAACAAATAAGGCATTCACCCACAAAAGCACAATCACCATAACACATGAGATTTTGACGTGGAAACCCAAATAGGAAAAACCATGGTGAGATGAAACTCACAAGTAACTATCTGTAGAATAGTAACCAAACCAGTTAAGGTCATACAATGTTCTTTACCAGAACAAATCTTGTTAGGAATCTCAATCTCTGTTAGGAGATAAGTCCGATAAAAGACTACCTTGTGAGAGGATTTTAGATCCACAGTTGTGAACCACCTAGTTAGAGGATTTACAAAGGATTTTCTGGGCATACTTGGTTAAGGGTTTCAGACTTGTCGAAGATGTGAGTAATCAACAAGTGAATGATCTAGCAAATAGCATAGTCTACTTGGTTAGATCCATGATAGCTCATTGCTAATGCATTTCAGCATTACTTCAATCTTCAGTAAATCCACACTTTGTTACAACACACAGACTTGATCTTCTCTTCTAAGATTGCACATACAAAAACTCATCAACCACAAAAAAACCCCAACAACTACCACTCCTGAAACCCTAGACATGATGTCCTTAAAAAGGAATCCAGTTTCATGTTGCTCCAATAGGATTGCATTACAAGTTCCGAGGTTAATTGCATCTAGACACATTTGGTAACACGACACAAAATCACCATCAAAGTGTCGCTGGATGGTAACTCATCACAAAAATACTGATTGGTAACTCATCACAGATTATTACTGGTTCATACAACTTTACCGATTACTGGTTGGTAACTCATCACAGAGTAATACCGGTTCAAATATTAAACCAATTACCAGTTGTCCAAAAATGAAGACTGAGAAAATGATAACTGTCACTTTAGTTCCTTCATACCACTTGAGATCCTTGAACCGCTTGAGGTCTTCATATCGCTTGAGATCAGTAAACACTTTTTGCAAAACACCGATAGGCAAAAGACTATAATACATAATACTGGTTTGGAACACATACTGGTTGAGCATAACTGATACATACAAAAAGTGATCTCAAAGAAAGTGTGTGCCCATAAATGACAATCACAACATTATTATAAAAAATTCCAACAATCTCTTCCTTTGGCATTGATGGCAACACCTAGGAAAATTTTGACATCTAAGTGTTTTACAACAAAAATATGCCATAATTAAAATTACTCCCCCTAAGCATATACACTACCCCTGTTGTAGAAAATATAATGTATACTACTCCCTTACAGAGATAAACATGAAAGTATACATAACATGCATCAAAATTTTAAATACATAATACTACTCCCCCTTTGCCAACAATGACAAAGTACATTTGAATAACCCTTGTTTCCATTATCATTAAAATCATAAGAGTTTATGACAATAAAGAGTGAAACTTGTCAAAAACTGATTTAAAGTCCTACATAAATGTCTTCATGGATAAGGACCATGACTCAAGCAATGAGGTAGAAACCTCACTCTCCATTTGCATCTGGGATACCTGTTCCTCCATGGCATCCAAGGTACTCATCTCTTGAGTGACCATTAAGGCATCCAGATTGAGATAGCATTTCTGAAGTATTTGTAGTCTTGGTAGTAGAATCAGTTGAAGTTCCTGCAAATCTCATGTTCAGTTGCTGATCTCTAACTCTATTCTTGCAGTCTGGAGTTGAAACCGATGAATGGTTTGCCCATAAGTGGTGAAGGAATCATAGGGCATCTTGAAGGTGGTTATGAATGTCTACAAATCAGTTTGCAGTTTGTCTTTTTGAGCAAGCACATCATCACATAATAGATGGGGTTGACATATCTTACTGAGTAGTAGATTCCCCTCATCCAGAACATCTTTTATGTCCTTCTGTGCTTTCTGTAGATTAGACCGAAGCTCATTTAACTTCTTTACCAAAGCAGTGTTCAGAGCCTTTTGATGCATCTTTTTTGCATTAGCTTCAGCAACATCTTCCAGACATTTCACTTGGTCCTCTACAACTGTGCATAGGAGCTTCAATTGAGCTAGAGAGGAATCGGTACTTGGGATATTGGTACCGGGAATCAAACTGGCGAGAGTTTCCGCCACAGTTTGAATCACATCTTCCTCCTTTTTCCTCCTTAGTGCTTTCATTCACTCTTGACAAGCTTAATACTTTGCAGTAGCTCTGTTTCATTTGCTGACTGGAGGTCAATGTGACTGGTGATGTCAGTCGGTTTGGCTTTACCACTGGTTGCCTTTGGGGTCTCTACATGTACACTCTTTGTCGATTCCTCCTTTTCCTTGGCTATTTTCTTATCTTTTTCTTCCTTCTTCTTCTCCTCAGCTTCTTTCTTTCTTTAATCTTCTTCCTTCTTCCTTTCTTCTTCTTTCCACTTCTCTTCTTCTTTCCTCTCCTCTTCCTTCTTCTTCTTCCCCTCTTCCCATTTCTTGTCTTCTTCCTTCTTCTTCTTCTTCTCCTCTTCTTGTTTCTTCTCTTTTTCCTTCTTCTTCTTCTCCTCTTCCTGTTTTCACTTCTCCTCTTCTTTTCTCTTCTCTTCCTCTTTTCTCTTCTCCTCTTCATTTCTCTTCTCCTCTTCCTTTTTCTTTTTCTCTTCTTCTATCTGTTTCCTCTTCTCTTCCTCCTTTCTCTTTTCTTCATCCTGTTTCTCCTATCCTACCATCTCTATTGGTGTATCTGGAGTAACATCTTCACCATCCAAAGAATCAACATCAATAGGGTCCATTTTCTCAGTGACCTATTCTCCTTCACTATTATACACCTCATCCGATTTTGCAATTTCCAGTTCTTGTTCAGCCTTTTTGTTGGCTTCGGACACTTGGTGCAATCTTAGAGATGCCTTGGCATGAGAGTGGGTATCTTTCACCACCTCAGGGATTTTCCCTTCTAGAAACAAGAGTGTCCTTCTTCACATAAAGAAGAGGCCTTTATATTTTCCATAACTTCATAAAGTTTAGAATTAGACACATTAGGAAAGTATTGAGCAAATATTTCCTCTCTTATCTACTATTCCTTTTCTATGGCAATGCACCATTTGTTGTCTAAAGAATTATATAAAGAATCTGGTGTCACAAATTTAATTTTTGATGGTGACCAGTCATTAATACATAAATATTGAATGACTTCTTGTTCTACTTCCTCCTTCTCATTATCATTGAAATCATCAAAATAATCTACCAAATCACTCAACACTTTTCTCCTAATGTTCTTAATAGTTCTTTGACAATGTGTCAAAGGTTTGTAAGAGGAAATATCAATATTTACCAGTGTTGATGATGCCGGTTCATTGCTAGTTGCCTTAGTCTTATTTCTTGTTTGCCTAGTCTTCTTAGGTAGTTCTTCAGATTCAGTGTCCTCTGAGTCCAATGTGTTTCCCTTTGTCTTCCGCTTTCTCTCAAAGACTTTGGTGGGTGCAACTTCTGATTTCTTCTTTTCCGGTGATTGCTTGGTCACTTTAGGACTAGCTGAAGTAATCGGTGTCAATATAGATGGTATTGTCATTCCTTTCTTCATAGAGGGCTCCTCAACTGGTGTAACCCTTTCCAGATAGGTGTCGGTTCTCTTCATTTTAGGATCAAGTGGTGAGGCAAGTAGGGTAGAAGCATACCCATCTTGCATGTCGTACATCACCTCATAACCCATAGGCTCCAATTCTTCCATTCTGGGCTCAACAACCTCCATTATGCACTCATCTACTTTGATGATAAAGAAGATGTCCTCTTCATACTTCTTGACAATATCACCAGATATTCTTACCCTTTGGCTCATCTTGCATCTGAACTCATCAAAGTATTTGTTTATGACTTTAGAATAACCAGTTCCAACTGCTTGAAGACTTTCCCTGATTTGGTTTGTAACCGATTGGTCAGTAGACCACTGAATATCATCGACTCCTGGGAAGTAGCCTTGGAAGTAGAAGAATAATCCGACCAATAGTTGTCCAAATTTAAATCTCAAGGCATTGTCCTATTTGATTGACTTCAGGTTCACCAAAAATTGCCTTTGCATATAGGTGCATAAATCAAATGAGGCATCTTCCATGATCATCCTGTAGCCAACATTTACCATTGCAGCAGAGACAGAGTTGATCCTGCTAGCATAGAATGTTCGGTAACCTATCACCATGCAGGCATACTTGACTAGATCATCCTTGATGGTATTGATGGTCATTCCCCATTGATCACTCATAGAACTGTTGAGCTTGGTCATTTCGATCTTGCTGATCTTCCTTAGGGTTGGCACTTCTCCAATGTTACAGAAACCGATGATGACATGAATCACTTCCGGTGTGATGTCATGTGTCCACTCCAAATACATTTTTTCACCATGCACTCTGCTTAGAATGATGTGGATGTGATCATCTGTGAATTCTTCAAGGAAATAGACCATATTATGAAGATTCTTCTTTTCCAATATACTAAATTCCAGTTTGATCTTTTTATCCTTCCTGCAGAACAAACTCAACTGCAAATGGATCACTAGAGATCCTAGGTCTTCAATTTTACAATCAATGTAATTTGAAATACCTTCCTCTACTATAACACCAATGGGTATTTGGGATAGTGCATTATATTTTGCCTTCCATTGGATGAAATCTACTGAATCAACAAGTGTACTAGAACTAGCGTGCGATGTTGAAGCCAAGATAAACAGAGAAACTCAAAAAATACCTTCGAAAGTTGAGATTTAGGGCTTGCAAATTCCACTTCGCCACTCACTACTTTAGTTGCTGGATTATCGCTTTGAGTTCTACACTTGACCGATTGATGTTATCTTCATATTCTTCTTCAAGGTTTTGAAATCTCTCTGAATTGCAAGACAAATCGCCTTTTGTTGCTTTGCACTTGAAAACTTCTTCGCTCGAAAATTGATAAGTGAAAATGACTTGAAAATCCCTTTTAAATGAATTCTCCACCTACCATAATAAATGCTCCACCATTAGGGCGTAAACCCTAATTTGCCTTTTACTGTTTCCGGTCTTCTGCTAATTGACAGGTATCACATATCGGTTAAGGTCTTTTACCGGTGTAAACCGGGGGTTCAAAATATTTTACCAATTTGTTTCCCCCTAAGCTTAGTTTGCTGATTCAGAGATTTCCACACTAGGTGCAGAAACCGGTTCTTCTAGAGACATTTCTTTTGGCTTCTTTTTCCAGGTTTTCTTCATATTTGCTTGAACAGTTTCAACATCAATCTTTCCTTCCGGAGTGACTGGTATATCATCTGATATATTCTTTCTCATCCTACAGAATCTTGCTGTATAACCCGGTTTGTTGCAATGATAGCAAACCATTCTAGGTGCTCTCCAAGGTCCATTATTCATGTTCCCATTCTTCCTTCTACATGTTCCAGCTGTGTGACCATTTCCATGATAGATCAAACAGGTTTCTCTCCATCCGGTTGTCGCTTGATAACCACCGCTACCTGACTGATGATTATAGGTATTAAACTAGTTTGGATTCCAGTTCCCAGAGGGTTCAGGAAATACTCCTTGACTCCTTTGAGGATACCTTCCGGTGTTGTGAATGATAGAGCTGCATTCAAATGCTCTATGCCCAAACTTATTGCATGCATAACAATTTCCATTGAATCTATTGGATCTAGGCTTATTGTTTAGAAAGTAAGGAAAGTTATTGTAAGCCTTGTTTCTACATACAATAGCAGTATATCCTTCCTTGAGATAATTAAAGCAAATAGGTTTGAACTTTTTCTTACCTTTATCCTTTGGTGTTGGTTGCTTCTTTGATGCTCCATCTTTTGTTCTAGAGGTCTCACCTTCCTCATAACCAGAAAAACCAAGTCCATTAGTATTCTTTACTGGTTTAGCTGATTCAAACTTTTTCTCTAGCTTAATAGTGCTCTTATTGAATTTGGCAAGTATTTCCTTTGACTCAGTGAGTTCTTTGGTAATAGCAGCATTGGATTCCTTCAAGGTTGCATTCTTAGAAATAGCCATGTTTAGTTCACCTTGCATTTCTTCTTTTTCCACTTTACTCTCTTGGAGATGAGTGGTAAGTGCACTGATTTCTTGCTTTAGCTTGGAGATCTCATGATCTTTGTCTTTTACTAGATCTTCAGCTTTTCTCTGGTTCTCAAGCTCTTGACACATCGTGATAGTCAGTCCTTCAAGTTCCTTTCTCAGGTTAGCATTAGACTCATTCAGTTTTTCAACTTCTTCAACTAGGGCTTCCATGTCCGCTTCATCAGAGGAACTGTTTTCAGTTAGCTCCATCAGTTTCTCAACATGCTCTCTCTTTTTTGCTAGAGATGCCTTATACTTGACTTTGAGTTCATCATAGGCTTTCTCAGTCTAAGTGAGCTAATGAGTAAGTTCCCTCACAGTGTATTCCCCCATATCTCTTTCCAAGTGGTTAAACTTATAGAACGGTTGGCTCTAATACCAATTGATGAATACTAAGAGGGGGGGGTGACTTAGTGTACCAAAAAATATTGAACTTAAACTCTTAAATAGTTTAGTAGTAAACCGGTATAACAGTTTAACTAACAAATCGGTTAACACAAATGCAAACCAAACAACAAATAAGGCATTCACCCATAGAAGCACAATCACCATAACACAAGAGATTTTGACGTGGAAACCTGTTGACGTGTATTTTGTACACAATCATACACAGAATAAAATACCGAAGGGTACCTTATCCTCTCTCGAATAAAATCTCTAACTGCTGAAGATATCGCAAGAAGGATCAGTTAGGGTGACTTCAATGTTCTTTTAAGTAGGGTCTCTACGTGTGGATAAGCACCAGTGGTCGTTGTGATTGCTGTGTCATCAAGGGGCCTTACGTTTCCGAAGTAGAATTTCCTAAACTAAACGAATTCTCAAAAAGATCAAAAGAGTAGGGCTTGCAAGAGATCTAGTCTAATCTAACCCTAAGAATGACTCAATGTGGACAAGACTTGGCAAGATTCTACCAACTTCAATATTGCCATAAAATAACAACTCAATTGAAATTGATGTGATCTTCTAAGGTAACAAATGATTTTTCAATTCATCAAGGATCATAGACACTACCACAAAGGCACATAGCCAAGATACAACAATGATTGAAGGTTTAAGTGATTCAAGTTTATCCAGTTGACCACGCAAGGCATTCCTACAATCAGCAAGAAGCTAGTGGTTTGGAGAGTGAATCTCACCGACGATCAAGTCCAACACTTTATCCTTCAAACTAAAATACTACTTTGATTGAGAATGATTCAAGAAAGTGAACAACCATGAAGATAACCATAAGAATTGCAATAAAACACCATAACTTCAATATTCTATTGATCTCAAAGCCATCATGAACAACAATTGTTTGAAATTCCTTCCTCAAAGCTCAATCTTGCTACAAATCAAATTGCTAATCTCTAATATCTCTCTAATTCTCTAATTTCTCCTTAATCTCTAGTTTTCTAGTTACAAAATGAAAAGAAATGAGGGTATATATAGCATCCTCAATTACAATGAACGGTCCAGATCAAAAAGAAGATCAATGGCCAAGATTATGACACCTAAACCCTAATTAGGGTTTTATTACAAAAGTTCCCGTTTTATTGCACAACATTAAATGCATAGCCAAATATTTAATTTGGCACAAAAATCTAGGAAACATAGACCAATGACAATTAAGGTGCCACATCATCTATAACAACCTTTCTTCTAGAATCTTATTCCCTTTCCAATGCTCCTTTTTAGCATATGCAATGAACCTAGACACGATTCCTTCGATCTCAGCAATTGGAATCTCGGGAAGATTCTTCATTCGTTCCTCCAAGTGGATGACCTGATTGAAAGCCTTGAGAAGAGCAGCGTCCCATCCAGGTTCAAGTTCTTTGATCTTCTCAATCAGGAGCATGGTGGCAAACATCTGATCTCGTTGCTCATTTGTAATAACATTCTCATCTTTGCAAAAGATGACCTTGACTCTATCTTCTAATTCTTGCAAATCCACATCTGTCTCAACTTCAATCCTCCTGCCAAGAATAGTACGTATTACCTCAAACACTCTGTCCTAGATTGGGTGGATAACCTCCTCAACATGATTGCATCTAGTATTGATGTCCTCGAAGAGAACTTCCTTCATCTGGAGTAAAGTCGACCACTAAAGTAAACTATGAGGTCCTCCATCCATTATCTTTTCTTGCACTAGGACCTTCCTTGATGTTTGTCTGATTACTTGCAAGATAGGAATGATAACATCTTTAGTATGAGCAAAGGTAGCTACCGTTATCATCAAGTTGTGGATGACCTCAAGAACTTGAATAGCTCGATGAATGGTCTGCATCATCCTTGTTGCAAATTCAATAGCAACTGTATGGGATTTGTCAATCCACGAGCTCATAAGCTGAACCAAACTCCTAACTCTCTCTGCCTCGCCAACTGATTCAAGGGGAAGTGCCTGTGTAGGAGATACTGCTGGATCCTGACGTCTCAAAGGCTGATTGAGATGGCTAAAGTAGCCTCTCCAAGCACTGACCTCTCGGTCAAGCTTCCTATTCTTTTCCATTTCCTCCCTAAGCTTGTCCTTAAGTGCCTCAAATGAATCAGTGGCATCATCCAACGTGTGCTCGGCTGTGAGTGGACCAAGCTCAAATGTCTCTACATCATATTCCTCCGTGAGGATCTCACCTTCATACTTGTCTACTGCCGGTGTAGCTATCTACAATTTCCTGGATCCTGTCTCATCTCTGATCATCTTGGACATCTTAGTAGCCTTCCTCTTCTCTGTCATCTTTTAAGAATTTCCAACAAGGCTCTCTAAATCAATCACACTGTCCTCGTCTTTGATCACAATCACCCTTGTAAGTCTTTCCTTTAACCAATCTAGGATGGCCGATCTTGTTTCTTTAACCTGTATCTCCTTAGGCAATGTTTCTTCTTCTCTGAGAGGAGATGTTACTTCATTATCTTTCTTATCTTCATGTAGCTCATTAGCTTGGAGAGACCCACTTGGTGACCTTCGAGGTGCCTGTCCTTCTTTATCGTTCTGTACCATTGATTCCATAGACTCCTCTATCTCAAGTGTCTTCTTCTTAGGTCGAGAAGATGTGCCGGATGAACGATCTCGGTTGGCCTCTTGCTTCTTCTTGGAAGATTCTCTTTTCTCAGGTCTCTCTTTCCTCTTCGAGCCTCTAGGATGGGGATTGCCTTCACTTATGCTTCGAAGGTTGCCTTCACTTGTGTTTCTAGGATTAGGATTACCCTCACTTACACTTGCCCCTCCTTTAGATGGCCTTTCCTCCAAAGTATAAGTCATAGATATGCCTTGCTCTCTCAACTTTTGATGTTGCACATCAACCCATCTGCGAGTACAAGACAAAACTAGAGCCATCAAAACATCTAGATCCACAACCTCGGGTTCATTCCAATCTAGCCTCACTGATTTGCTTTCTCAATCATAAGATGATTGGAGATGTCTACCACTATCCTGAGCTTGGTCGGCCACTCTGTAAATCTTGCATTTCCTGATGAAGTCTAAAGGCAATCTAGAATGCATCTTTCTTTTCACTTCAAGGTCATCCAAGAGATTCATCACAAAGTCTTCTATCTGAAACTCATGCTTATATTTTCTTCCGACTGTCTCCTCTATATACCCATATGGATCAAAGCTCTCTCTCAAGGCAAAGAATGAAAATGAATATAAAGCTAACTCTTTCTCTGCATCATCCATGGCTAGAGCATTAGGACATACCTCAACTGAATTCCCTAATATGATAGGCACAGGAACTCCATTTCCATGTCTGTGTCTGAATGCTTTCACATAAGCTGCCAACTGTCTTGTTACCTCAAGTAACACTATTCTGTCTGTCGGATATCTTGGCAACATGTAGGGAGGTGAAGGAAATCCATGAACTCTAATATATGTAAACTTCTAAAATTGGATGAACCCAGCACCGTACCTCTTTACAAGCTCTTGTGCATCTTGAGATAGTTGATTGTGAATCCCACCTTGCAATGTCCTGGTGATGTTCATCGTGAATGTATCATTGACTAACTTGTAGTTACTTCCTGGCGGATGATGCAAGTGAACATAGGAATCACAAACTCTGACCTCGCCAGGTCCTCTTCCAATCACTCCTCTATGAGGTAGTCCTGCATACTCAAAGCTCCTGATTAAGGCATATATGATGTATGAACTCATGTGGAAAGACTTGGTAGCCTTCAATCTCCTTAACTGTACGTCCAAGCAATGGCTAATCATTCTAGCCCAATGGATTGTTCCTTTTCCCTGAACTATCACTTGGATGAAGTAGAACATCCACTTCTCAAAATAGAAGGCTTGAGGAGCCCCTGTAACTCGGTTGAGTAATGTTATCAAATCTCTGTACTCCTCCTGGAAGTCGATCCTATGTGGTGTGTTCAGAATCTTGCTCAGGCGAGGATGACTCTTGAGTAACCAATTCTTGTTGATGATGCTCAAGCAAGTGTCTGGATCATCTTCATACATGGACCTGGCTCCTTCTAAGCTTTTATAAATCATATCTTTATGTTCTGGCAAGTGAAGAGCTTCACTGATAGCTTCCTCTGAAAGATAAGCAAAAGTGTCTCCTTCCTTGGACACTATCGATCTGGACTGTGGATCATAATGGCGAGCACACTCGATCATCAACTCATGGCACTAGATTGCTGGAGGGAAGCCGACCGCCTTAATGATGCCAGTTTCAATTATCCTCCTGGTGATAGGTGACAGCTTGCCAATGTAAGGGACCTCTCGAAACTTCTTCATACTGAAGTTTCCCAAGTTGGTATCTCCAATGTTGCTCCACTTCGACATGATCTTGGTCTCCAATTCTTCGTTCTTCTGATCTTCCTTCATGAGAGCTAGACGACTGGTGGATGCTCCCGCCTTTGGGGTCGCCATTGTAACACCTACACAACATTTCATAATAAGAAATAGATTTTGCAATGTATAAACATAAATTAGATGAAAGATTGAATTTAGGAAACTTCATGATAAGTCCTTGAGTTATCATTTCCTAAATACGATTGAGCTACTTGAAATTCAAAATTTCAAAATTCAAAATTTAGATTAAGACTATGATGATCAAAATTCAAAATTTAGACAAAAGAAAACTTCGCCATACCTCACTTTGAGAGCTAATTCTAAAAAGATGCAAAAATATGAAATTCGCCTAGGCAAAAATGAAATTTGAAGTCTTCAACATGATCCTCCTTTAGCAAAGGTGCCTTTCTTGTCAATTCCACCACCCTTGGGGTCTCCAACGTGATGATAGAGAATTCACTCCACTTGCAACAAAATTCGCACTCCTTTCTTGATGATATTTCGCACTTTCTCCTATTGCTCTCCAAAATCGCATGCAACAATGATTGAATGATGATTTGAAATGAGATATCATACCTCCCCTTTATATAAGCGCTTACCTCTTCAATCCCCCATAGGCTGACTTTTGAAAATAGGCAAATAATAAATAAATTTTAAATAAAAATGGAGGCCGACTTTGTAAAAATATAAAAATAAAACCCAAGCTCACTCCTCTTTTTATTTAAATTAATAATTAAATAATTAAATGCCTTGTAATTAATAGCTTTGATTTTTAAAAGGCAAAATTAATTATTAAATGCCTTGTGCGCACCCATTAAATGCTAATTTTAATTAAAAATATCAAGGTTTATCGAAATTTAGCATTTAATGCAATTTGAAAATGATGTTAGCGCCAAAACATGGGAGATATAAGGGATACAAACCACATCGCTCTGGTCCCTGGGAGAGGGACAGGAGTGCCTTATCATTTTGCCCTTGAATTTCTCGCTTTTTACGTTCAAAGTCACTTCCTCTACGTTGAAATTGGCATTTTAAATAGGAACCTTGAGCTTGATTGATTCAATGTTTTGAAATGAATGCCTCCTAGACCATTTTCGCTTTGGTCCCTGACTGAGGGATAGGAGTGATTTTTCTTTTCTTCCTTGGTCTTTGTCTCCTTAATCACCAATTTGCATCACAAGGCAAGTAACAATTTTATCCATTCATTCTACACGTACTTTACTTGTCCTTTACAAGGCAAATTTGATATTCAAGTGAATATCGCCCTGGTCCTTGACTGAAGGACAGGAGCGAACTTTACATTTTTGGCAAAACATTTGATCATATGAACTTCCAATTGCCTTCAAAGTGTAAAATAATGTCCTTTATTCCTTCTTGAACGTTTGAAACGGAAGAGGCATTCAAAACTTAAGCATACTTGCATATTTCGCTCTGGTCCCTTGGAGAGGGACAGGAGCGAACTTGGGTAATTTCATCACTTTTCATGGTCCTTGAAACTTTGTTCTTCTTCAAAGCGTTCCAAACATCATCGCCCCCTTGTACCTTGGCCTTGATTCATCAAAAATCAGAAGGGAAGGCTAAATAACCAAGATTTCGCCCTGGTCCCTGGGAGAGGGACAGGAGCGATTTTGCATTTATAGGCTCAATTATTCTTTGCCAACATTTAAAACTATCTTCAATGGATCCGCTATGCTCCCCTTCACTCATCTTTGACATGGAATTTGCTTCAACTTGGTGAGAAATTTGTCTTAGGAAGAAATCGCTCTGGTCCCTTGGAGAGGGACAGGAGCGCCTAAGACAAAATAGGCTTCACTGGCGTCTTGCACTCTTCAAAATTATATTCAATAGATTCGTTACGCCTCCTTTTACTTGCCTCAAACTTAAAAACTCATTTCACTTCACCAAAAACTTGTCTTATAAGGAAATCGCTCTGGTCCCTTGGAGAGGGACAGGAGCTACCTTTTAAAATTCGCCCTGGTCCCTTGGAGAGGGACAGGAGCGATTTTGCTTCTAGGGCCAATTTTCTCCTTCGAGGTACAATCAAATTATATTCAACGAGTAAAATGTACCTCCCTTGTTCTTCTCGAATCGCGAAATCGTTCAAATCTTTCAAGGACAAGACAATTTTAGATTTCAAGCTCCAGTCCTTCAGTGAGGGACAGGAGTGATTTGTCTTCATAGCATGTTTCCTTGTTTGCAAATTTCTTCAAATTATATTCAATGGACAAAAGATGTCCTCCTTTACCTCTTCCAATCCAAAAATCGCCTTAGTCCTGCAAGGACAGTTGAATTTTGAGAAACAAGCTCCGGTCCTTTAGTGAGGGACAGGAGCGATTTTTGTCCTTGAGGTCAAAATCTCCACTTTCATTGCAAACGGCTGAATCCTGGGGTTCCAACATGTTGATTTCACCTTCCATTGCGTCCTTGATGCTTCAATTTGATCAAAATGAGGTCAAAATGATCTAAGTAAGTCATTTCACCCTAGTCCCTGACTGAGGGACAGGAGCGATTTGACTTTAAACTTTAAAAAATTTGCCATTTTGAGTCTCAAAAATCTTCTAAATCTTCAATTATTGCATCTCCTGGCGACCCTGCACAAGACAAATGAAATAAATTAGTAACCAAGATGCATAAAATATCATTTTCGCCCTGGTCCCTGGCTGAGGGACAGGAGCGATTTCACTTCCATAGGCCAAAATACCAAGATTTTAAGACTTCAGTCACTTCACAAGGCAAAATTAGGCCATTTCCAATGCTCGGGCTCAATTATCAAAATTCTCAAAAATTAGCCAAAAATCACCCGGACAAAATTCACAATTCCATCATTAACACTTAGGCAAAATTTGGACTTGCATTCAAAAATCTGACTGAACCTAGACAAACTCATTTGACTCCCTGACAGATTCACCTTATTTCAAAATTGCATCCTACGAGAGGAAGCTCAACAAGCTTCAAAATTTGGACTAGACACCGGCTTGAAAACATCAAAATGGAAACCCTAAGGCTTAACCCCAGTCCAGACGACTGACTCACTAACCCAAAACCCTAAAAGCAGAGAGAGAGAAACAGGCAAAACCGAGCAAAAAGAGGGGGTCCCCATTTTAATGGGGAGATGTGTGAAATGGTCGCAACAAAACCCAAATGGGAAAAACCATGGTGAGATGAAACTCACAAGTAACTATCTGCAGAATAGTAACCAGACTGGTTAAGGTCATACAATTTTCTTTACCAGAACAGATCCTGTTAGGAATCTCAATCTCTGTTAAGAGATAAGTCTAATTAAAGACTACCTTGTGAGAGGATTTCAGATCCACAGTTGTGAACCACCTAGTTAGAGGATTTACAAAGGCTTTTCTGGGCCTACCCGGTTAAGGGTTTCAGACTTGTCGAAGATGTGAGTAATCAACAAGTGAATGATCTAGCAAATAGCACAGTTTGCTTGGTTAGATCCATTATAGCTCATTGCTAATGCATTTTAGCATTACTTCAGTCTTCAGTAAATCCACACTCTGTTACAACACACAGACTTGATCTTCTCTTCTAAGATCGCACATACAAAAACTCATCAACCACACAAAAACCCTAACAACTACCACTCCTAAAACCCTATACATGATGTCCTTAAAAAGGAATCTGGTTTCATGTCGGTCCAATAGGATTACATTGCAAGTTCCTAGGTTCATTGCATCTAGACACATTTGGTAACATGGCACAAAATCACCATCAAAGTGTTGGTGGATGGTAGCTCATCACAAAAATATCGGTTGGTAATTCATCACAGAGTATTACCAGTCCATACAACTTTAATGATTACCGATTGGTAACTCATCACAGAGTAATACCAGTTCAAATATTAAACTGATTACCAGTTGTCAAAAAATGAAGACTAGGATAATGATAACTGTCGATTCAGTTCCTTCATACTGCTTGAGATCCTCGAACCACTTGAGATCGGTAAACACTTTCTGCAAAACATCGATAGCCAAAAGACTATAATACATAATACCAGTTTGGAACACATACCGGTTGAGCATAACTTATACATACAAAAAGTGATCTCAAAGCAAGTGTGTTTACATCAATGACAATCACAACATTATTATAAAAAATGCCAACAATATCCTTTGAAGTAATAATGTATTTATCCTTAGGAGGAAGAACAGGTTTATCCCTAGGAGAAGGAATATAGTCATCACTAGGAGGAAGACTAAGTGTTGGATTTCTTGGTTTACTCAAGGATAAAATCATGTCATTTTTCCATTTTTGATAATATTAAAAAAGAGCATCACTTCTAGGTTGAAGAGGCTCGAATTGCTTGGACCAAAAATAATCAAGACAAACATCTCCATGCCTCACTTTAGGTTGATACATGTTATGATTAACAGTTATAATTTTATCATCATGAGGAAATTTCAAACACTTATGAATAGTAGAAGCGATCACTTTCATGGAAGAGAGCCAAGGATGTCCCAACTTCACACAAAATTGTTCTGATGTAGGAATAATAGCAAAATTGACATCTAAAGATTTAGTTTCAACCTAAACAAGAAGAGTAATAGAACCAATATTGGGACAAGAGAAACCATTAAAGATTTTAATCACCACATCAGATTTATCATATGTCACTTAATGCAATTTTAATATATAAATAAATCCTTTAGTTATCATATTAAACATACAAGATGGATCAATGGGTACCCCTTGTGAGGGTATGTGTTTGATTCTTGCAGTGATATATAATAGGCCATTGTGTGCTTCAATAATATTTCTAGGATCAAATGTAATGCATAAGTCCTTAGGAGGTTTATTTTTATCAATAAGGTCCACCATATTATTAGACTCAAGGCCAAGATCATTAGGAGAGAAGGAAAGACGATGAGTCTCAATCACATTAGTGGAATGGGAAGGTAAAGGATTAGTGAAAATTTGAAGATTTTGGTTAAGAGGAGCTACAAATTTATTTCCTTTATCATTCACATTAGCCACAAATATAGTATTATTATCAATAAAGTCTTGAATCTTGCTCTTTAAGGAATAATACTTTTTAGTGTCATGATCAGGTTGATGATGATAGTGGCAAAAATATTTGGAATCAAAGTGAGGTGAGGAGGTCTTTGATGGATCAAGTGGTTTACTAGGGGGAATAATCAACACATTACTTTGTAACAATTGTGTCATAATACTATGCAAAGACTCATTAAGAGGAGTTAATTATTTTCTAAAGTATTTGGATAAAGGAGGCACACTTATTGTTGTGGCTGCTACTTGAGTGTTGTTGTTGTTGTCATTGAACTTGATGAATCCCTTATTTGGTTTGAAATTCGCAAAAGGTTGTTGAGCACTTTCATTTTTATCATTCGGAGCCATTGAAGATGATTGTTCCAATTGGCTCATGGAAAGGTGATAATTGTGAAGTATTGCACACAACTGCGTAAAGGAAGTAAACTTAGAAAAGAGAAGTTTATCTCTAATATCTTTTTGCAAATTAGAAATGAAAATTCTTTGAATATCTTGATCAGGCACAAGAAAAGAAATTTGTGAATACAAATATTTATATCTACCAATAAAATCAACCACTTTTTCTTTAACACCTTACTTACAATGCATCAAACCAGTCAAAGTAATCTTAGGACCAATATTATTGTGAAATTGTTGAATGAAAGCATTAGCCAATTGCTGAAATGAAGTAATAGAATAAGGAGGCAAATGATAGTACCACTTCAAACCTTTATCCCAAAGTGTTCTAGTGAACAATTTAGCCAAGTCTTTGGTCATGAGAAAAGTCACTACAAAAAGTTTGGAATGTTTTAACATGAGTCAAGGGATCATGTGTTCTGTTATAAAGCTCCAATTGATGGAATTATACATGTTTAAGAAGGATAACATGAACAATGCCATTGGATAATAGGCTCGCTACATCAAATGTGGGCACATTATACTTATATTGTTTCATGGAAGCTATTTGTTGTTGTAAGGAAGACACTGTTTGGGCTAGATTATTGATGGTATCTTCAGTGGATGAGTTGAAATTGGACACGTTGGATTGAGGAGGGGTAACATTGTTGAATGAAGGAGGAGCTTGAGAATAAGGAGGTGGGACACTATGATAGGTAGGTATGGGAGATGATTGGGTGAAAAATGGAAGACTCCTAGGAGGAGGGATGGAGGAATTATGATTAGAGGATTTTCCCCTTGACTAACATGTGTAGGTATGAGATTTTGTGTAGAGGTAGTCATGATGTTAGATGTAAAGGTGGGAACACTATCCATAGGAGTAGTTATAGGAATGGAATGATTAAATTGACTAGGAGGTTGTGCATAACCATGGACTTCAACACAAATCTTCATAGGCATTATGTTAGTATCCACAATATGGGAAATACCACACAACACATCAACACCAAGTTGACCAGTTTGAACCATTGTTTTTAATCCTTCAATCAATGGTCAAGATTCACTTTCTAGGTATAGTTGACTCATCCATTATTGAAGATTTTCAAATTGATTGTCAATCTTTGCCAATTGGTCAACACACACCCTAGTTAGTGATTCATCCACATCATTAGTATTAAGGAAATAATGAGGATAAAAAAGGTTATTTGTAGGATTGGAAGGACCATTGATCACTAAAATTGCTTTTAGGAATACAACCTTATGGGAAACTCAATGATGGGGGACCCCAATGTTACCAAGATTTTAGAAGTCTCCTCTTCGTTTGTTTGTGGGGAGTAAAGGGAAGGAAAGAAACATAAAAGTAAAACCTACTTTTAAGCGATGTGCTGAAATTGATTTTTAGTATATTAAGGAGAACAAAGAACTTCACATACATGTCATTATGAGGCCCATTCAACAATTTACATGCCCAGAACAATAATCAAGATATAACCAAAATTCCTTTTAACATAAATTAATACACACCACACATCTACCAGATAACAAGTGCAAAAACATAGTTTAATTGGCAGAGTATTAGGAATATATTTCTAAAGTTATATCGGAATTTCACAGATGCACTGAAAACTATCAAATGCACACTAAATAACAACAATCATAAAGGCTACAGGCATAGTCTGATTATCTTGTCTTTAGAAATACAAAACAACAGATTAAAGGCTGAATTCCTATAGAATATCTGTCTATCTTTATAAAAATAAGTTCTGAACCATTAGATCGGAATTCAACAACCCACGAGTTAGGAATAATAGAAAAACACTACTGGTAGCTCCTTTACATCCGATGACATGCAAAAACCTACAAAGGAACACTATCCTTGGCTTCTAGCGAAACCACATTCTATTGTTTTGTTATTTGGATAAAAAAGATTCTCCGATGATTCTTCTGCAAGTAAAAATGCAAAAACTTGTTTCGCCACCATGGGAGACATGTGGCAGCAAGAGGGAGAGAGGCTTGGGCCTTGCAAACTGCTAACCCAGGACCTCCCGTGGAACTGCCACGTAATGCGATATAATCCCCTACTAACTACGAGCCCCATTCGCTCGGGATAAAATGAGTACCACAAATGAAATTCCATGTGTAAAGAGCGTGTTTCTTAACTAACACGACAAAGAAAAAGGTGCTAAGATCAAGCATTGTGCCAACACGTGGTGGGCACGGGCCAGTCTCTTCAAAATAGAGCGTGTACAAAATAAAATACAACTTTTTGGCGACTTCTAGGGAAATCCTACCTATAGGGTGTTGATACCCAAAATTTATGGCTATATAAACAAATTCAAGCATAAGTAGGGAAAAGTTGGTCAAGGACCTACTACAAACGGACCTAATAATTCTCTTAGATCTACTCCTGGGATTCAAGGATTTGATAATTCTGATCAAGGCCATTAATCTCATGGAAATGAAGATTGCCCAACTCATTGTTAACTAACCTGAGAAAAGTACGAAGTTGAGAAAAAGGATGCAACAATTCTTCAACCTCTTTGGTAGTAGGGGGAACACTTAGATTTTGGAGAAAAGTCTTCTCTTCTTATCATTGCTCAATTAAACTCACAATCTGATCAATCTTCAAAACTGAACCATCAGGAGGAAAAGGGGAAGGTGAGCCAAGACTTACAAAACATTTGTGTTGGGATTCATTAATTTTGAGTCAAGTTTTGAGGCCCGATTCAAATTTTGCTTTGCATTTCCAAATGAGTCAGTTTGAATGGCCTAGTTAGAGGGGGTGAAATGGAGCCAGTTGATTTTTAGGGGGTAAGGCTTTGGAAACTTGTTGTACACCTTTCATTTGGCCTATGCAGTGATGTGCAACTTTCAGATTTCAGTTTGGAGAAGTTTATCAAGTGCCCATTTTGAGGGGTGAGCTGAAAGTGCATTTTAGGCACAAATGCAGATTTTATTGAGTAGCCTACTTTGAGCAATTATATCTTTTTTCTTGTTGATCTTCATGAATAAATTCAAAGTGGATTGGATTATATGCATAAATTTGAGTTATCTTGCAAAATTTCAAGTCTTAACGAATCCATTTGCTCAGTTTACCTAGTCAAATCCATTTGCAGTTTCTATGTTTTGGCAAGTCCCTGTTTCGACAACTAGTCGGAGCCCTGTTTCGTATAAGTGTAAAAGTTGCCTCAGTAAGTGTTATGACATAATGTTTGTTTTGGGCTAATTTTGGTATAAATTATGAGCTACGTTTCAAATTTCAAGCCTCTGTCAATCCGTTTGACCGGTTTTCAAAAGGGTTCATTTAGCCATTGTTTAAAGTTATCCGTACTTTCAGTGCTATATCAGTTAAGTAGCTGTTTTTATGAGCGCACCATTTGCATCCAGTCAGGCTTTTGGTCAAACTAAAAATTCAAATATTTAATATGTACTTCAAGGTACCTGTGTTTCAAATTTGAGGGCCTATGGAGGTCGTTTGATATTTTTGAGAAAGGCATCATGTGTTGCCAAAACATTGACTTCATTAGGTCCGCAGTGTCGACAAAGCCAGTTGGCCATTTTTGGCGATTAATATCTCTTTTCTCGGGACTCATCTTGAAAATCCATTTGGTAGAGTTCATCCTTGTATATCAGAGTACACGCCTGTCAGATGGCGAGCTCCAGAAAGGTGTTTTGACAAGTTTGAAAAATACGTCTTCGCGATTAAATGCAAAAATGTGACGTAAGTGCATGAAAGTTGTAAAATGCAGTTTGATGATCCAAAAATGATGCCGATCATTTCCAAAGGTATGTTTGAGGTTATTGAAGATTTTCAAAGGTTAGTTGTATGAAAACAAAAAAAAATTTAGTCGGACCCACTTTGGGGCCCGACCGAGTTCGATTGCAATTTGCCAGTTGGATGGTGAGAGGCGATTTCAGTGTACTTGTCATCCGTGCATAGATGGATGCGAATTTTAGTTCTGACTAATCTTCAGAGGAGGGTAACAACAAGGTCTTCAAAGTATTTTCTGAGTACATCAATTGTGAGGAAGTATACAGAAGGCAAAATGGTTCCAAACAAATGTGTTTAGAGCAAAGGACACCTTTGATAATTGCTACCCTTTATGGTAACATGGATTTACTGAATTACATATTGTCTACCTATGCAATGTGTAGAATAGATGTCAACTTAGAATGTGGATTAGGCAAGGACACTGCTCTACGTTGTGTTGTTGCTGGAAGGTCTAGTTTTGCCATATCTTTAAAGGTTTTCTGAGTGCCTTTTTGCCCATCCTGGAAAAAATGCCAGAAGATGAGACCCTCGAAGGTATCATTATAGCTGTGTTCCTTGTTTAGAGGTTTCATAAAGGGTCTTGTGGGTGTGGCATGTGAAAAGGCATTGAAAGCACAAGAAAATGCAGACTTTGGCAAATCAAAATGCCAATTAAACAAAGAGACCTCCCTCCACATGATGGGTGAGTCTGCAAAAACCTCCAACAAATACCAGTCAGCTCCCCTCTTCTGCATGACATGGAGTTGGAAGAAGGTGTGAGAGGTAATAGATTGTGATGGTGGAGTGGGGTTTAAATCCCTCTATAAAATGCAAAATGTAGTAGTATCCCCTCCTCACGTGGAAGCCAGTTTCAACCCCCTGCGTGGTGTGTGAATTGGCAATGCGGAAATTTCAAAACAGAAAGAAACATAGCAATGTAATTCCCTCCTTCACGTGGCATGGTAAAGAAATTTATGTCTAAAGCAAATGCATTAGTTGTTGGGTGTATAGCGATGGTGTGTTGGAAAGTTTGCAGAGCCAATACTATTAGCTAAATCCCTCTCCTGTGTGGAACATGGAGAATGGCACAGGGCGTTGAAAACTTCAGAACCCCCACAACCAATGCAAACATTTACTCAGCTCCCCCTCTGTGTGACATGGAGATTGAAGTGGAGCAAGGTAAGTGCTCACGTGATGTTCAACCAGCAGACAACTTGAAACTTCAAGCAAAATACAATTAGTAGGTGTAGCTATTTGGCATGAGGAAATGTGGAGGTTGAAGGAGGCATGAGAAGCAATGTCCAGCAGGCTTTTAAAGCCAAAATATTTCCCCACATGAGTACTAGTGAAGGCAACGTCCTCTCAGCAAATATGAAAAGGGCATTGTGATCTTTCACGCAAATGCATCTTGCAGGTGTAAAACTTGTCATCTTATCCCTTGCGTGGTGTTTTAGAGAAGGCGAACAGAGGGTTTCAAGTAAATGAAAGTCTCAAAAATTGCTTCAAAATGCATTCCCAGGTATCATGCATTATCCCACATTCACTGTGGAGGGTAACTTTTTGGTATTTAAATGTAAATCTCCACTAATGTAATATGTCAAAGCCATCAAGACTTTTGATAGACGGTGCCCCATGGTGCCCAAGGTGGGCCACTAGGTGGACCCCACATAGGAATGCTTCTCGAGGCAGACTGGGCGAATTTTGCAGAGAAGGGTTGGCTTAACCAGTGAGCAGGTCCAAGATGATCTGACGATGATCAGATGGCTCGCGCAACTTCGATGGTGCGTGTGGTTTCGTGAGGAGAAGATGCACGAAACATACCATCTACGAAATGGTGAAAGCCAGGTGGCGCCCAGGTGGCAGGTCCAGTCAGAGGTCCAGCGGCAGGTCCTGTCCCAGTGGTGGTGATGTGGCGCACACGTGGCATATAGGTGGATAGACAAGCAAGTAGACACATGGCAGAGTGACGAGGTGTCATCCCAGTTGGTGTCCAGTGGACCCCATCAACCAATCAGAGGCCACCACGTGGCAAAGCGTCAGGCACAATCAGAGCAAAAAATCAAAGTTAAATGAGGTTTATTATATAGTTGAGACTATATAAAGAAAATGAAAACTTTAAATGATGTGCACACATAAATGATTAATTCACCCAGGGTTGTATGTTTGGCCAGAGTATGAAGTATTATATATTGTCGAAAAGCTCTCGGAGTGAAGAATCCGATCAGGTAGTTAATTTTAACAAATATGGGATATTTCGAGAGCAATTTCCACGAGAAAGAAGAAGGTAAATAATTTCAGTTAGAGAAAATAGACACTTGGCAATTTCAATTGCAGATCTGATCTTTCCCTCCTCTTCTTATTCTCAATTCTTCTCATTTTGTAAGGGTTCCAGAATTTTGGAGGAGGTGCTCTAGTTTTCATGGTTTCCATTTTCTGAATATCTTGACCCAAATGTGTATAATTCTATAGATCTTTTCAGGGTATAGAGATTGCAGTGCAGTGTTGTAGATGTGGTTTCTTAGTTGCAGGTCTTACTTGTGTCAGGCATGAGTAAAATTCCCATAGTATTGTCTCTATGTAATTATTTCATTATTATGAATTTAATCATCAAGGAGGATGAAATTTATCAATTTCAAGGAGGTTGTGTGATTGCTTGTGGGTATCCTTCAATGAAGATTTTAAACTCTGTAATTAGTCATGAATAAATGAAATATGTGTCCCAGATCTGATAATTCTGTGAATAAATTGAGTAATGCATTAGTATAAGGTGTTAATGTAGGAATATTATTTAAGGAGAACCAATTTGTGACTAGGATGCACATTTACAGTTCTGTGTGTGACTCTGTTGCCCAATGAACAAGGCATTGGTTTTGCAAATTTGGGGATAGCTTCAGATTAATTCAAATTAAAGAGAAATCTATTTCCCTTTATGTTTAGGGGTGTGTTCTTCTCATTCCAAGCTCCATTTTCATTTATGATTTATACAAATCTAGCCAATTTGTAGTGTGTTTCTAAATTGGGTGAGTTTGTGGAATGCTCTATCTGCGTCATTGATGATGTCATGGTGAGTGAATAAGTTTGATTCAGTGCATCAGAAGGGTGTTCCCCCCTAGGTCTAGCAGAACCTAAAGTACACGAGGATCAATTAGGGTCCTATGTTATGTTGTCCAAGCCCTAATGTGTTTTATAGATTGAAATTGGCCATTTCATAGAAGGATTGCAGGTATACTTGGGTTATCACTTTTGGTGAACAAAAATTTGAAACACTCCTTGATATCTGACACTGAGGATTCAAGCAATCTTAAGGCAGACATGGCTTGAGTTGCTATTTGGTAGTGACTGATGAAACTGTTAACCTTTCTAACTAATTGTTTATGATCATTTACCCCCTTGGTCATCGATTATTCCTTGGGAGTGGCATATAACCACTTGACCAGCTTCTGAGCATCAGGGACCTGGGCATGGTAGACTGCATGGCCTCATTGATGATAATTCTCGCCTCAACACATAAATATTGTGCGTCAGCTAGGAATTTTAGGGTCAATTTCAAGACAAGGAGGAATTGTTTAACCCTTTCCCAATGTGAGACATATAACTCCCAGATGAATGGGATGAAATCTACCAAGGTAGCAGGTGTAACATTGGCAAGTCTTTTTGATAAGAGATCAATTTCCTCCTCTTTACCCTATATTTTTGCATATAATTCTCTCACCTTTTTTCCTTTAGTAGATGCTTCATTCTCTAATGCTATGACCCAGGTGCCCTTATCTCACAAATTTTCTTGTGTCCAGGCTAGTTTAGTGCATTCTTTTTCTAGAACCAGCTTCAAATCTTGCAACTCATCATCTAATTAGGCCTACCTTGTCTACCATTCTTGCATTGCCCATTCCTTTTCCTCTTTCTCCTCACAAAGGAGTGACTGTGTTTGACACAAATCCCCAAAGAGTATTTTTATCTCAGATCGTGTCTTGCAACTGGATCTGGATCTGAGCTATATTTAGGGAGTCCACCTGGAGTTGTAGGAACTCCTACTCTTTATCATAGAACCTTTTGCTCAATTCACTATTTTCTACTTGGTCACCCTACAGCTAATCTATGTAATGCCCTGCCAGGAAACCCCTAAGGGTTTAAGTTAAAAACACTCAAATAGAGTGCAAATATTTTCTTTTTTATAATAATAGTTAAGAGTATTACTGATTAGTTACAACATTAAGATAATTAGGAGTCATCTAAAACTTAGATACCACAACAGAAGGATAAACAAACCTAAGGAGTTTCCCAATGTGATTACATAACCTTACTCCCAACTCAACTCGTGTCAAATGATCCAATAAGCTTGATATCTTAATTACGAGATAATGCATAAGACATGGACATATATTTATGTTCGATAAGTTGACGTCTTAGAATCTTAGGAAGCATTGATTATATCGGGTGGATAGGAGGCCATCGCGAGGTTATTTACTCATTGCTCTTTAAATCATAATTACATTAAGAGGCCTCCCAAAAGGATCAAAGTGTTTAATATAACGAAGTTCATTCATTGGGTTTAAGGCAACCACCCACAATTGTTATCATCCTTTATAATTAAAAGTATGGCTAATAAGGTGAGATTCATTCATTGAGGATTAAACTACCATTAATAGAGTGAGGTTCCTTCCTTTGAATTCAAACATAACCAACTAATGAGTCATAGTTTCTTTATGGAGGATAGAATGCAAGTAGTCATAGAGTTCATTCATTGAAGTTTTAATAATGCTAATAAATGGACTAATTTCATTAAGGAGAAAAGGTATTAGGAACACATGAGTTCATCCTTTAAATTAAAATATAGTTAGCAAGATGATATTCATTATTACAGGATTAAAACATAAGTACATAGTGACGTTCTTCCATTAGGATTAGAATATAACTATCTTATTGCATGCCACTCCTTTTAGTTAAATGAAGTTAATATGAAAATATACATTTACTAAGATTAAGATATAAACAACTATACAAATGCTTCCCATTTTAGTTCAATTTTTGCAATCATAGGATATTCTTTTATTAGGGTTATAATTATGGATAAATAGTTGAGTTCACCCAATTATCAAGTTAATTTGGTAAGGGTTATTTGTTAAGATTAAGACGTAAATAACTAAACAAATTCATCTAATATAGTGTGATATACTAACATGACAATGCTCATTAACTAAGATAAAAAGGTAAATACCTATATGAGGTTCATCCTTTAAATTTCAATTTAGGATTTATAACATTAATTCTAACTTTGTTTCCCATTCACATTCGTTCAAATTACCAACTTATATCAAGCTAAAACAATGAAGGCATCCTAATGAGATTCTTTCCACCATTATTCCCTTTAATTAACATAAACCAAATTCTTTTCCATAATCATACTTACAATGTTTTATGAACCTAATTACTACATTTATCAAGATGAATAATTTTATGCGCTTTGATTTAGCTTCATTAAATTCCCACCATACATTTATGAAAGGCAACCATACATGATAACTTACAAATGAAATAAAGAAACAAGGCATCACATAACACGGATATGATCTCGGAGTTCACCCCTAAAGGGCTACATCTCCGGGTCTGCTCAACTGTAAGACCCCTCTGACATTCAATATAGTTGGGAATACTTAATTACATGTCTTTTACATCTTTGCCACTTAGGCGAACACAACCAGAATACAAATGACCACTTTGGTCCATAAATCCTAAATGATGTCCACATAGAGGCAGATCCAACTGAGCATGCTAAGAGAAAGTACAAGGTCCATTGTCCATCAGTATTCTATTTAGAGACCTAAGACTTAAACAGGTGGCCCAATTTCAACAATGATAGGGTCCAAAACAAATGCATCAAGGTTTGCCACCACTTTAAACAAGGCAAATACGGAACTTAAACTTACAACATTTTTTTTGATCGATATGATGTCAAATTTACATTCATTCTACTAGCATATCGTTGAAGTAATAACAAAATATACAAAGATAATTTTAGATTCATATTCCATACTCTCCTATCCTTTAGTTTTCATTTCTAAAATTCTCGGAAGATCTTAATCATTCAAATCGAAAGACAATACTTATTTCGAAGGAAAAAAAAAACATCTTATTAAAATATATTACGTAACATTAACAAAAGTGTTTTATTTCAAAGGTCTTCAAATAAAGACATTATTTGATCTCTTTTCCAAAGATTACCTTTCCTATTAAAAATGGGTTCCAAATTTAAACGATCGTTAATATAAATTTAATAATCCAAGATTAATAAATTTTAATTAATCTACAAATTGAAAAGAAATATGCAATCTCCATTATATATATATATATATATATATATATATATAGCAACTAAAATCTAAATATATATAAAATAGATTTTTCTACAAATTTATTACAACTTCTTTTATTCATATCCCATTACATTTATATATATATTTTTTTCATTGTATAAATGTAAATATTATATTTTTTTTTCTTTTAAAAAAAATATATAAAAAAAAATTAAATAAATTTTTTTTTTTTTGTGGGAACCCTAACCTGTGGGTCCCACCTCCCATCACGGGAGTGGGAGAAGCCAGCGCACAGGTCCCTACGGCCCACAGCGTGGACGCAGGTCCTGCGAAACCACACTGTGGTTGCAGGTTCCCTGCGGCCCACAGTGTGGACGTAGGCCCTGCGAGCCGCACTGTGGTCGCAGGTCTCCCTGCGGCCCACAGTGTGGTTGTGGGTTCCTTGCAGCCCACGTTGTGGACGCAGGTCCCTGCGGCCCACATTGTGGACGTAGGTAGAATTGCGAGCTAGCGAGGAGAGAGAAGGGGGGGGAAGTGGCAGCGCGAGTTGAGCCTCGGCTCCTCCGCCCACCAAACCCCAATCGCCCCATTTTGATAATAATTTTTTTTTTTTTTAAATAAAGAAACACATGTCCAAAGTAATAACTGGTAAAAAAAAAACAGTTTGGACTCCATTTTTACAGTCAAACAAAAAAAAGGTCTTCAAAACAGTTTTCCCCCTTTTTTTTTGTTTTAGTTTTCTCTCTACAAAATGTTCAAGAATCCCAAAACAAATCTTGAATTCAATAACAATCAAGCTTTCCAACAAAAAACTGAAACTAACTCTCTAAAACATTCATGGTATTATCATTTCTTCTTTTTTTTCCAACATTTCATGGAGAACATTCAATCACAAATTTTTTTGATTCAACAATAAATAAAAAGGGTAGGTTGGAATCCTACCTCATATCGCATTTCCGGGCAAGACTTGAAGGAGAGCTCCACCTACAACTCAAAGCAAAACTCCATCTCCTCCCAAAAACCCCAATCTCTCTTCCAAAGCCATTTTTTTTTCCAACCAGATCACCCAAAAGAAAGAACCCCCAAAAATATTTAAAAAACTAGGTTAAATGAGAAACCCCATTTTTTGACCTAATTTTCAATTTCGAATTTAGGCATTTATTTTTAAAATAAAAGAAAAAGAAAAATGGAAATCATTCCTTTCCATTATTCAATACATCTTATTCGCTTTTCTTATTAAAATTAAAATGCTTCTATTTCTTATTTAATTCTAATTTTAATTTCTCCATATTACTTTAGCCAACATTTATATTTTGAACTATTAACAAGGGTAAGGTATTTAAATTAATTTAAATTTCCAAAAATCAATCCTTTATACTATATCAACTTAACAAGTAAAAAGAATAATTTCCTTTAAATAATAAAATTTACCCTTTTCTTTTCCAAAATGCGAAAATGATTAATTTATTTCTATTTCCCAAATGACTTTAAATCCTTCCTTTCTAAAACGCATAACTCATTGAATTCGTTATTTTAAAATTAACTATTAAATTAACTCGCTATAACATAATAAAGCGACCTTTTTAATAAATGACTAATCTCATGAAAGAAATCTATTTATTCTAATTTTCTCAACTACTAATGCGTAAATGAATGCATTAATTCAAGTTAAATACTTTAAGCTTGCTACAATTATAATTAAAACGATCTCTTTAACTTAACGATTAATCATATAAAAGAAAACTACCTATTTTAAATTTCTAAATTACAAATGCTTACATCCTCACATTAAATTGGATTAAATACTTAGGATAACAAACTCCACTTACCCTGTGCAAGGCATGCAAACCGAGGAAGTCCACCAAATCACATGACATGCAACCCAACAAAAAGAAAGCCCCACGAACCACACACGACGCTCACCTGACCATGGCTAAGGCATGGCAAGAGTTTTATGACCCCCAAATCCGAATTCTGAGGATGAAGGAGGTTTACTCAAACCTGTGAATCCCGAAGGAGATGAACCTCACCCTAGGCGGTGTTGTACCTGCAATCTCCTGCACCCATGAATCACACAAGCATACATATACATATACAATGAAGGCGTTAGCTCGAGATTTATCACAAGAGTTAGGAAACAATTACATTTACACAAGAATCAATGCAAGAGCACAATAATAGGTATGCACAATTTTTCTATTATCTAAACTACACATTGCATCACGGCTAACCTACCATTCAAGAATGTCACATAGGAAGTCAATCAAGGTCAAACGCGTTTTACAAGTCCGACTAGGGCAGGGGCATTACAATCTGTCACTACGTTCACAACACTTTACATCCTTTCCCTCTCGACCCTCTCCTTTTAAACATCATCTTGAAGGTGACATATCTCATCATTCTTATCCTTCTCTACTTTGTAATGCTCGAGCATAGTTTTAACATGATTCAATTCCATTGTGAGATTTTCTATGTGCCTGCTCCCTTTAAGGAAATCATAAGATACAACCTTCTACATCTCCTCCATCATCTCCACTTTATCTTGTGCACAAGCTTGCTATAAATATATACCAATGGCATGCAATGAATAGTTTGTGGGCTATAATTCCCCTTGTGGCTTGATTATATTAGGAAACATAGCCGTCAACATTATGTTCTGGGTCTCTTCATTGAAGTGCATTTAGATACTAGGATGCATGGGCTTTGGACAATATTTCTCTTTCTACTTTGCATCCCTTTGAACTCGAGCCAATTTAGAGGAGTTCATCTGATGTATAAAATCTGAGGGAGAAGGAATCACCTGCCTTGCAAAGGGAGCACTAGGAGGAAGAGCGAAAGGTACTGAGACAATAGGATATCTTAGTTGCATTTTTATAGGCTGGGGAAGAGTAGCAAGAGAGAAAGGAGGGATACTAAACATAGAACGAGTAGGAGGGGATGAGAAAATACCAACACTTGAAGATGCGGGAGGTGGGGGAGTTGTAAATCCTAACATCCATGTGATAGAAAAGGCAAGAGTGGACTAAAAAGGGATCACCGTAGACTAGGAAACATCCTGAACATTACTCAAGGTTGGGGATTCATGCAGGGACATTGTGAGAAGGCTACAAGCTACAAGGGATGGTGAGGGTCGAGGCATTTCTATAGAAATTGCAACTCAGGCAAGGGAAAATACCAGGACAGATAAGACTGCAGAAATGGTAATAGCAAGAGTAACTAGAGATTGAGAGGAAAGAAAAAGGGGGGCAAAGTGTACTTGAGCTGATGATGCTTCTATTAATGAAACCTAAGTTGCAACAAGAACTTGGGCCTGGGCTCCCTCTGGAGCTTCTGCTAACGTTTTCTTTTTTCGAAGGAGCTCGCTTATGTGTCACTAGTCCTTTTGATTGACAACTAGGAACGAGGCCTTCTAGTGAGCTTGACAGAGGTGAATGATACAATTACTTGGCTTGTCGAGCCTAACTCAATCTCCATCCCTTTTACAGACTACTGTTGAATATCTTGTGATGAGGTTGATTCCTAAGGGTCAAATTCATTTGAAGGAGAGTCCTCGACATACTCTACATCTACATTGTATTTATCCCACTCCTCCTCAAAATTTTCGTCCAAAGGGTAGTTTCCTATAGAAACCCAATTCTACTAAATTTCTTATCGGTACATCCAAAAAGATAACTTCTTCCTTTGCGGCCATTTATCATCGTCCATCCTCCTGAGAAAAGTGGTAGGAATTGGGTTAGTTGGATTTTCTCTCATAGTTGGGTCATAAAATCTTAACCATGGTGGTTTTTCTTTGATGGGAATAACATTCAAGTCCACATACAATCGAGAATCATCTCTTAGAGGGTTAATCTAGGCTTGGCAGGATTCAAGTGGCTCATAAACTATATGATTCTTTCTGCTTGCTAAACAACCATCTAGATCATAACTCCATGGGTCATCAATAACCACAAGACCCAATTGTACCATTTTTGAAGTGAGCACTTCCTTTGCAGGGATTCTTTTTATTAGAACAATAGGACCTATCATTTTACGGTCTTGGGTGATAGCGATGTCATGCTTGTCGGTGCCTATAGAATTTTGAATCATAACTAATTGCCTAAAACTCTCTAAGGCCAGTGTGCAATCAACTACATAAGTGGGGAGGCAAAAAGGCTCATCTATAAAACCATGTACTCTGACAAAAGAAAAATCCTTGCCTAGAAACCAGTCACAATAGCGGCTACATATAGACATCCAACCAATTTTATATGATGTGAAGCGGAAAATAGAACCCGAGACTTCCTTCACCAAATCTCGCATGGCGGGGGTTAGGAAATGATCGGAAACAGAATATGCATCATGTGTGGCCAATAGTATGGGGATCCATGTAGTCACAAGCTTCTGCCTATTGTGCTCATCAAAAGTTGATAACTCCATATATTGACTGAAAAACCCCCTATTCGGATGCAAGAACATGTGAACCAAAAAGAAGTGTATCAAAATATATAATGTGTCTTGAAGTCTGTTAATTGTTTTGCCATTCCTTGGAAATGTCTTCGATGAAGTAATACAAGAAATCTTTCGTTTGCTTCCGAAGTTTGAACATCACACCCATTTGGAAAGTATGAATGTGTAGATCATTATCAAGGTCATAGACGTAGGCCAACATTGAGGCGACCTCTTTCAGGTCATCTTGCTTCAAATCACTGAATGCCAACAAGAATTTTGGAAGCTGAGCAAGACTCGTATCCATTGCAGTTCTGCAAAAACTTAAAGCATCCTTCCTTTTACGTCAACAAATTTCTAACACTTCCCTACTGAAAGTATCTGTTGTATTAGAAAGTAAAGGGATTAACAACAAATCCTAGAAGGCATCTACACTTATATTAATTCTCAGTGAAGTGCCTTGAATAGCAGGGGGGTCAACACTAAAACATCATGAGCATACCTCAATGAATTCAGGGCAATGACGGACCATTGGGTCGACATATTGTGGAAGACCACAATTCCAAAGCTTGATTGTCGTGTGTCTCAATTATCCTTTATGAACGAGCATCCTAGCATAGGCAGCCTGTCGAAGACCCTTGGGCTACTTATGTATTTTAGGATCAAGAATGTCTTCAAATATATCTAAAACTAGAGTGGGGTTCTTGGTCATGTCTTTTGTCTTTGGAAAAGTTCTTGGATAAGTAGGTTTCAGAGGCATGAAGTGAGAAGTGTATGAGATATCCCCAAACACATCGACCCAAGTCTCAAGCTGTGAGGAACCTGACACCTCAACCAATATATCCATCTCTGTGAGCCAAAATTGTTCTATCCTCTACTTTTCTTAGAAACTTTCTGGCACTGGAAAAAAACCTTTTGGAAAACAAAATGTGCATGCTATCTTTAAAATATTTTCTTCTCTAACAAGCTTCATGCCTCAATTTTTGTGTTCAATAGTGTGTTAATGATGGGCTTTGCCTCGTACATGTGCCACATGTGCCTTTTGTGCAGAATTGATTTTGTAGGATGTATTAACTACCGCCTTGAGTGTACAGAAAAGCCACTCTCCAACTTACATTGTCATTTCTTCTATTCAGATAGTTATCTTAGAACCTACAACCCTTCCTTTATTGCAATTAATATGATGAGTGATGTTGACACAAGCCAAAAGCTAGTGATGATCAACCTTGATCTTGAAAAGTACATATATTGGGATGTGTGGCGCATGCCTGCGCCTTGCACACTCTCCTAAAAACTGCACAACTAGATTATGATCTGGCTTCCTAGTTTTCACTAGCTGTGAAATGACCCATACAAGATCCCAACTTGCGCTTATTACTTCAACCTTGGCTTTTCTCTTTTCACCTGAAGTCTTGTCATGTCTATAAATATGACCATGGTGCATAATCCTTGTTGTCTTAGCATTTGTCTTAGTTTGCTACATAATGGGAGCATGGATACTCCCATTAGGCTAGTCTATACCAAGACTCAGGTGGCATTCTTAGGGAATATTTCTGATCACCGCGTGTAAAGCTTGACTAGCCATAAAAGCCTGATAGTTGTTGCATCCATTAAATGGGTATTGGGAGAGGAATTCATAGGATCTATAGATAGTATAGGGTGAATACGGACATCACCTCTTGCTTAATTGCTTCTTTGTTGGACATTGCATTTCCCAAACACCTTATTACCCTTCTTACTAAAGTAATTTTCCCTTGGAAGTACTTGGGCGGGTTGGAAGAAGTATTTGAGTATGAGAGCCTTATGTGGGCATCTCGTCGAACCTGCGATTTTTTATCAACCATGGTGAGGTGGTCCCATGGCTCCCATTTGTTTCCAACTTTAAGACTATGACCTTGATGCTAAATTGTGACCGGGTGTGGCGAGTTGCTGATTTCTTGCTACGATTGCATCTCCTGGTCGACTCTGATGGGGTCACCTAGTACTCTAAATTTCATGACTACATCTTCCCGAGGATCTTAACTTTAGAGGATCCTCCCATTCTTCAGGTAATCATGCATTTCCCAAATTCAAACTCAGAGTTCTTAGAGGGAACATATGATGAATAGGAAGATGACGATGAAGAAGAATTGTAGGATCCTCCACTACAACATTTTCTTCTATCTGCTTTCTTTTCTTCTCTACAACAAGGCCTAAGGTCCTATTTTTACATGTAACTATGTAGAAACATAAGACATAATATAATATGATATTTTCTTTTGTATCTCTATGGCTTTTTTCTTTTACACAATGCTTGCTATTCATGCTTACTATTCTCGACTAAGGGTTCAACAAAATCTAGACTTAGGAAAAAAAGCCTCTGGCAAAACAAAGAACATTATTTTATAATATTTACATAGAACTAAGCAATTAATGCTTAATTGATGGATCCCATTAAATGGGATCTCCAATAGTTCACCTTGCATGTTTTCCAAGGTGAAAGCATTATATTCTTTACACTCGAAAATGTGGAATGAAACCTCCCATAGGCTTCAAACTTTGCATGTTGCCCTGTCTTAGCATCACGTTCATTATATTTTAGGACAAGATCTTTGTGCTAAAAACTAGGGTTATAACTCTTCTTGTCGAACCACTTTTTGACAATTTGTTGTTGATCTTGGAGAGAATCAAAATCTTTTTCTCTTTTTTCTTGCAATTCTAAGAGTTCTGCCAATCTTACCTCCATTAATTCATTCTCCTCTAGCTCCAGATTTAAGAAGTTGTAAAGCTGGTATCTCCAGCAAGACTGGAAAACTGCGCTTCTTTTCCATATACGAGCTCATATGTAGATCTTTTAAGCACCTACTTGGGGGTCACTCGATCTGCCTAGAGTGCATTATTCAAGTGATGATGCCATTCTCTTATATTCGGCTTCGATCCTTTTAATGAGTCGAATCAAGTTTTTGTTAGTTGATTCACCTAAACCATTCCCTTGTAGGTAATAGTTTGAAGAGGTTTTTAGGTAAATACAATGGCTGAGAGAAAAATGGGTGACTTTAGAACCTGTGAATGCTTTAGTATTATATGATATTATAGTATTTGGCAAGCCAAAACTCATAACCAGCTCCTCTAGGAAACCAAATATCTCAGCCTCTATTGCATTCTTCAGTGGAATTGCCTCCATCCAGCGGGCGAAATAATTTGTGGCAGTATGAATCCATTTGTGGCTAGCGAAAGATGATGGGTTGATCATTCCTATGAAATACAACCTCCATTGAGAAAAAGGTTTGTCTACTACTATAGGCTTAAGAGACATAGCTGCATTTCTACATTTTCCAATGTAGAACTGTCACTCCTTGCATTTCTGGACAAGAGCATGCACATCCTTGAATAGTGAAGGCCAACAATAACTTGCATGGGTGATTTTAATTACATTTGTCTGGGCTGAGAGGTGACATCCTGCAAGGCCATTATGGAAATCATGCAGAATCCTCTCGGCCTGCTACTTGTCTACACATCGGAGTAAAACTGCGTCGAATTTCCTCTTGAATAAGACTCCTTCTAGCAACCGATAAAAAATATTTTTTAGCCTATATAATCTTCTCTTTTCATGAGGGATTTCTATTGGGAATCTTTCGGTTTAGATAAAGTCCTTCCAACTGGTGATCTAGGTCCTTTCCTCTGGTTCTATATGCCTCAACATAGTCTCATCTTGAGCTCCTCCCAGAACCTCAGGCTCTTGAGCCATGTATTCATAGAGACCTTTCCATTAGATTCCTTGGTGGGTCTGATGTCAACATCATACTCAAGAATCTTGATAATCCAATTGGCTCTCTTCTTTATGATTTCTCCTTCCATTATGTATTCGTGAACTACGGGGTGAGCCATGTAGATAATTGTCTTTTTACAAATAATGAAATGCCTAAATTTATTCAAGCCTTTCACTATAGAAATGCTTGTTTTTCAACAAAGTTGTACTTGACCTTGTATGCTTTTAACATTTTTGAATGAAAGGCAATTGGATGATCCCCTGTACCTTCTGCATCCTTCTGTATTAGTACAACAACAATACTAAAGTTACTAGCATAAACATACATTAGGAAATCTCTGGACATATTCAGGTTAGCCAAGACAGGGGCAAATGAGATGGCTTCTTTAATTCTTTTGAAAGCTTCTTTAGCTTTTGGAGTCCATTTGAAATAAAGATCCTTTTCAGCATAAGAGTGATTGGTCTTACCATTCCAATAAAATCCAAAATGAATCAGCTGGCGAAATTAATCTTCCCTAAAAATTATTAGACATCCATCTTGTTCACAGGCAAAGGAAGCTCTTTGGTGGATTTCACACAATCTGGGTCAATGGACACTCCCTCTTTAGACATTGGATGTCCTAGAAACTTTCCTTGAGGCACTCCAAAGATACATTTCTTGGGGTTCAATGAGATACCAAACTCTAGGCATTTCTAGAAAACTAGCTCTAAATGATCAAAATGTTCTTCTTTATATTTCAAAAACACTGCAAAGTCATCCAAGCAAATAAGAATAATCTTGGTAATTAGCTCCCATACGGCTATACCCATGGCTCTTTGGAAGGTAGCACCAACATTAGACAACCTGAATGGCATCTTTTGATAAGAAAATGTTCCCCATTTGGTGGTGAATGTGGTTTTATGTTGGTCTTCCAGTTTGATAAGGACTTGATTATATCCCAAAAAACCATCAAGCATAGAAAACATCTTAGACCCAACTACTATATGCAGGATCTATTCCATTGAAGGAAGGGGGTAATGGTCTTTCAAGGATTCTCTATTTAGATTCCGAAAATCCATGTAGAGGCAAATGTCTCCATTCATTTTTTGAACCGACACTAGGTTGGAAACCCAAGTACTATTCTTGATTAGATAAATGATATGAGATTTAACTAGTTTATATAATTCTTGTGACATTAGGGACTCAGTCTTGAGGTTCACCAGACGTAGCTTCTACTAGACAGGCTTTGCCCCTTCAGTTATCTGAATGGTGTGTTGTATTACCTTCGGATTGTAGGCTTTGAGGTCGTCATATGACCATACAATCACTCCTATGTATTCATCACAAAAATGGATCATCCTGTCCTTATCATGTCAAGGGAAAGTTTTTCCCACCTTGAGCTTTTGCCCATCTCCAAATTGAAGTCTGGTATTATCTCCCTTATCTGCGATGAATTCCTTTAATCATTTTTTTCATCCTCACAATGAAAAAGGTTTTCAAAAGTGATCAAACCTTGCAGGAGTTTATTTGATCTTAGTTTAATAACTTGTTCGTCATATGCCTCAGTGACCTTGGGTTGTAGTTGGTCTGCAAATTCCCTGAATTATTGAATGAACATGGCTATATAATCATCATTTTCAAAAACTTGCCCGTGTACATCATTGTCTAGGATAGCTGGTCTGACAATCATCTGAAATGAGTTCTTATTCTCTAACAAATCTAAGGCAGGGTCAAACTAAGCTCCTACTGAGGCCGTGTGATTAGCAACTTAATTCTTCTTCCAGGGAATCCTTTGAATATTGAAAGCATCAAAGCTTTCGATTAGATCCCAAACCCAATGACGGTATGAATGCATGCAGACATGCTTTCTTCTGATATTCCCTAGACTTGTTGAATGACTAGCTCAAAATCTTCCAAAACTTTAAGTTGTTTGAATCCTAAATATTTTGCAAGGCTCAAGCCATGAACCGATCACTCATACTCTGCTTCATTGTTAGAACATGTAAATTGGAGGCAAAAAGGCCTCAGAATTTTCTCTACAGAAGGAGATATTAGGCAAATGCTTGCTCTTGAGCCGACTTTGCTTCTTGCACCATTGAAATGTAGGGTCCAAACCTTAGAAGTTAGTTCTTCCTTTAGCTTTTCTATATCCTGCGGGTCTTTTGTCACTCTAGGAATTATCTGATCCTCATTAAAAATTACATACATCCTAGTTTTGGTGGCATGATAATTCCCGTATAGGTCCATATCTATGAATTCATCAAGGAAAAATTCTTTCTCCAAGGACCAATCTCTGGTTATCTCTTCATCTTCTAACAACTCTACAAACTTCATTTCACCCCCTGAAATGGATGTGTGGGTAGATTCAAAGTTGATCATGTGTCATCAGCTACATGTTCAGTATGCAAAGGCTCAGACAATATTTTCAACTTGGCCCCATGTTTGGTTCTAATGATAAGGTGAGTCCAATCTAAAGAAAGATATTCCCCCACTTTTTCGCTAGTCTTTGGACAAACAAAGGCCAAAAATGGGAGGGATATCAATGACTGCTACTTCTTGGGTTACAGTGATACTAGGGCAAGTGAAGAAGGTGAGCGGGAGACTTTTTATTACACCCACGGTTCAGACTTTATTACCATCTAACTGCATGAATCCTCTATTCACGGGCTCATATTCTAACTTCAAAACTTCTTCTATTTGCTTGGGCATCACAATGGTGCTTGCCGTGAGTGTGAAGTAGGGTACCTACAACTACAACACAAAAAATCAATAGATCATTATAATCATGGTTAGCAAATTGAAATCAAATGAAAGATAAACCATGGAAAAGCAACTTATTGCCTCCTAAGAGATGTGAGTGTGGATTTGCTCTCAGATCTAGATGAGCAATCCCAGTGACTTGACTACACCAAGATGAAGGATTTAAAATGATATGATGTGCAAGCTAGATGAATGCATGGTTAAGCTATATTGATCCAAGAAGATAATTATGCTAATGCTATGCATGATTATGTTAAATGATGATGCAATTAAGCTAGATGAGAGATCGATTATGCTATATGATTAAGTAATTATACTAGAAGATGATCAAATTAAGCTAGATCTAAGATGCAATAAATGATAACAATGCTAAACTAGAATGCTAGAAATGATATGCCTATAATAACAATGCTTGAGATGGGATCCATTGTGCTCCAAAATGGGGGATATTTATAAGATTTCCAAGGCTAGGGGTGCGGTGGCAAGAATCGACGGTCAAGATTGAGTTTGAAGATATCAAGGGTCAAATTGGAGGGACATTTGTCATCTATGTGGTGACAAGTGTTAAGGAATATTTCTCACAAGAGGGAAAGTGTCCAAGGGAGGAGACATGTGGCATAAGTGCCATGTGTCTCAAGGCGAGAATATCCAACCCATAGGAGGTTAGGATGTGCAAGACAGGATAGGGTTAGTTAAACCCAAGATTAGGTGGAATGGGTTAGGTTAGGGGGTGGTTAGGTTAGGTGATTAGAAGTAAGGAGGCATTTGGAAAATTTGAATTTACAAATTCAAATAATAGGAAAAGGCTAATTAACTTTCAACAAACTCATAAATTGATTTGTTTTAATTAATTAGGGGATTAGAAGAAATGAATTTAATGGGGGAGAGGATTAATTAATTTAGATTAATTAATCAAAGGGGACTATTGAAATGAAATTATTAAATAAATCCTTAGATTTATTAATAAGCAGGTGAATGGGGAATTTAATCAAATTGCTAATGAATTCAATTAAATTGGGAAAGGGGATTAATTAAATAATTGCTTATTTAATTAATTATCTTCGGCCAATTTTTAGGTGTATACATTTTCCCCCTCTTTGAAGCGATGTGCGATGATGCGCTGATTCAAAGAATAATCTCAATTTGATGATGTTGATGTGATATTGGTTTGATGCAATGCCCCAGCCATTGATTGCTAAATTGTGATACGATAATTCCCCTTGGGAGATCAATTGGGATAATTAACCTTTGGAGTGTTTGGATCTTTGCGAAATTGATTTCCCGATTATAAATTATTTGATTTATACAATGTTGATTAATGAAAGTGTGAGTTCTTTGATCATTGTGGTTCTTGATGTGATGATTGATAGAGTTTGACTAAATTGATAAGATTGATTATATTGATGAGATTGAGATCAAGTCTGGTTTCAGGAATGACACCTCCTATATAAGAACAAGATGATCAAAGCGTCTGGTTTCAGGAATGATTTATCATGTATAAGACTTGATAGAATGGACTAGATGAGATGGATTGATAGAATTGATAAGATTGATTGGATAAAGAACTGACATTTTGTTGATATCTTGTTGCAGGAAGATTCAGATGTGTTGATGTTGGCACATTTGTGGGAGTATCATAAGATTCACTTTGGGTCAACAACATCTGGAGAGAGATGAGTCATCGTTCTAATTGTGTATACACCTATGATGATACATTGATGATTCTTGCGATAGATTTGGCCTTGAACATGAGCTTTTGTGATCCTATGCAAGAATGAAATGCAATGTTGTGATTGGACCAGGCACTGGGTTATTGCTTTGTGTCATCATTGAGATTTATAAAATGTGGGAAGTGAGTGCAAACATCGATGGTATAACTGAACCATGATGACCTGAGCACTACTTTCTTGGATTTTGATATTGCAAGTTAGCACAAGCATCGAGGTATAATTGAACCAAGATGACCTAAGTGTTTCTTGTGTAAAACAGGCAGTATTAACCATTTTTATATGCAAATCATAAATATCTTCGATGATACACCAATGATCATGTCCTGAGACAAATGTGCACATATTAATGATTAATTTACAGACAACAGACAAGAAAAATATCATGTTCCTTCCTTGTTCCTCTAGTCAAAGACATCCTCGAGTCACTCAGAAATCATGATAGCAAAATTCAAGATAGAAAAGTTGAACCAAAGTGTTAAAATCATTAGTCAAAAGATATCATCCATTGATATGTGTATGATGTGCTTAGACTCACATGTGATAGTTTGATGGTTGATAATTTGATCTTGTGTTTAACATTGGATGTGTCTTAGTTTCGCTTGACAAGAGTTGGCTAACTATTGTTCTACTTATTTGATTAATCTTAAAATGATCAAAATTTTTACCCCCTGTAAGGTGTAATTTTTGCCCCCAGCTCATAAATAAGTTTTATTATGATATACCCAATGATCCAAACCATTGTGATAAATAACCCGCAATGCCTGCATATGTACAAAGGCATATTTATGGATATGAACAACGCTAATAGAAAATGAAATGCAAGCAGAAGGATGCATGGACTAATAGATGGAAGAAATAGCTGACCCATAGCGCCTGTTGCCAGGTTTTCACCATATGGTTTTATTTCACTTTTTCTCATATTTGATTTTTTTTCTCTGTTTTTGTTGTTTTTGTATTTTCTGATTTTCCATTGTTTTTTATTTTTCTTCTTTTGTACTATTTTTGGATTTTCTGTTTTTTCACTGTTTTTTATTTTTCTATTTTTTTAGAAATAAAAATTCTTTAGATGCATGCTATTAATGGGTTCTTCAAGTTGATCCCCGTCCGGTGTTGATAGTTGATAGGCTCCTGACCCAAATACTATTGTGACCACAAACAAACCCAACTAGTTTGGTTCAAACTTCCCTTTCTTTTCTCAATCTGATTGATTTCGTGGATTTTAGTTTATTACTTGTTCTCCAACTTGAAAGGCTCTTGGTTTGACCTTGTGATTATAAATTCAGCACATTCTTTGTTGATACACCTTTAAATGATCAAAGGCATTTTGTCTTCATTCATGGATAAATTCTAACTCTTGCACTGTAGATATTCATTGTTCTTCATCTAGGATAAGGCCTTTTAATGATACTTATAGAGAAGGTATCTCTACTTCTATTGGCAGTATTGCTTCTGATCCATAGACAAGAGAGAAAGGTGTGGCACCTATTGGTGTGTGGATACTAGTATGATAGGCCCATAGAGTAGGGTTTAATTGAATATACCAATCTTTTCCAGCATCATTCACTGTCTTTTGAGGATTTACAAAATTGTTTTGTTTGATGCTTCTGCTTTCCCATTCCCTTGTGGATAGTAGGGTGTGGAGAATCTATGTTGGATCTTGAATTTCTCATCTAGCTCTTGTACATCCTGATTCTTAAATGGTCACCCATTATCAGTGATAATGGTCATGGGTATGCCATAGTGATATATGATGTAGTTCAAGATAAATGCAACAATTTGTTTTCTTGTGAGAGGTATGACCTCAATCCATTTTGTGAAATATTTTGTAGCTACAAGGATAAATTTGTGACCATTGGATGAAGGAGGAAGTATCTTTCCTACTAGATCAAGATCCCATTGGTAGAAAGGCCATGATTTTGCCAAAGAATGAAGCTCTTGTGCTGGTGCATGAATTAAATTTCCATGGATTTGACATTATTTGCATGTTTTAGCTATCTGAAAAGAATCTTGTTCCATAGTTTGCCAATAATAGCCCAAGCGTATGATTTTTTTTGAAAGGGTAAGACCACTTCAATGAGTGCCACAAATGTCATTATGGACTTTATTTAAGGCCTTCTTAGATTCTTCTTGCTTGAGACATCTTAAAAAATTATTGTCCATACCTCATTTGGAAAGGGTATCTGCGACAAGTGTATAATGGGAAGATTGGTGGATGGAATTTCTCTTTTGGTTTTCTAACAAGTCAGGAGGGAGGATATTATCTTTCAGGTATGTATAAGTTTTACCATAGTGGGAGGAATAATGCCCAACAAGGTGACATATAGTTTGGGAATTAGGACAATTATGAGTAGGGTAAAACAACTTCCACCAGGAATTCGTAATGCTCCTGATTTTCCCATGTCTCAAGTAGAGAAGCAAGTGTTGCTATCGCATCTGCTGCTTTGTTTTCATTCCTTGGAATCTTCTCAAAAGTTATTTTGACAAAGTACTTCTTATAAGGCATTAGCTTTTCATCCTTTGTTTGATAATCGTCATTGATTTGACTGATGATGAGATGAGATTCTCCAAAAACTTGAAGTTGTGTAATATTCCATTCTATGGCCATTTTGATTCCTGTGACCAAAGCTTCATATTCCATTGTGTTATTGATACATGGAAATCTTAATTTGTATGCCTTTGGAATTGTATGATCTTGTGGTGTGATGAATAGAATGCCTACTCCTGATCCATGTTGTGTATATAAACCATCAAAGTACAATTGCCATGTCTTTGTGGTGACCATTAGGATATCAACATTTGGAAATTTAATGTGTAAAGGACAATCATCTTGAAGTGGTGCCTCTGCTAGTTGGTTTGCAATGACTTGCCCCTTGATAGCTTTTCTATCCACATACTCAATATCAAACTCGCTCAGGATCATGATCCATTTTTCTAATCTTCCTATTAATGTTGCTTTGCTAAGAAAATACTTTAATGGATCAATTTTAGTAATCAACTTGATAGAGTGAGATAGTAGATAGTGTCTCAATTTTTGAAAAGAAAACACTACCTCCAAGCATGCTTTTTCTGTTGATGAATAGTTGAGCTCATATCCCACTAATGTTTTGATGATGTAGTAGATAGCTCATTCTTTTCCTTCATTATCCTATTGTGCAAGCATAACTTTAAATGATACTTTTGTGGTTGATACATATAGTAACAATGACTTTCCTTGAATTAGTGACATTAGGACTGGTGGTTGCATGAGATAGCTCTCGATCTTGTTGATTGTTTCTTCACATTAATTATCCCATTTGAAATGGATATTCTTGTGCAATAGATGTGTAAATGGTTGACATTTATCCGCCAACTGGGCAACAAATCTTATAATTGATTGTAGTCTTCCTTGAAGTGACCTGAGTTTAATATTTTTGGGAGATGCCATTTCCATGATTGCTTTAACTTTAGCTGGATCTACTTCTATACCTCTAGCTGAAACAATGTATCCCAATAGTTTACTTGAAGTGACACCAAAGGCACATTTCTTGGGATTGAGTCATAGCTTGTATTGTTCTAACCGGTCAAAGATATTTTCTAGTATTTCTAGATGTTCTTCTCTATTGTATGATTTTACCAATATGTCATCCACATAGTCTTCCATGAATGTATGCATCATGTCATGGAATATCGTTGCCATGGCTTGCTGATATGTAGCACCTATATTCTTTAATCCAAATGGCATGATGTTCCATCAGAAAGTACCCCATGGACATGTGAAAGTTGTCTTTTCTTGATCTTCTAAATCTATTTTAATCTGATTATATCTTGAGAAACCGTCCATTAGAGAAAACATGGAATGTCCAACAGTTAAATCTACAATGATGTCAATATTTGGCAAAGGAAAGTCATCCTTTGGACATGCATTATTGAGATATTTGAAGTTCATGCATACTCTGATACTTTTATCCGGTTTAAAAATACGAACTATGTTTGATACCCATTGAGGATATGCTACAGGTCTAATGAATCCCACGTCCAGTAATTTCTTTAGTTTTGCTTTGACAAGGAGAGCTATATGAGGATACACCTTTCTCAATTTTTGTTTTACTAGTTTAGATCTTGGACTAAAATTTAAGTGATGCATAATAAGATCTGGATCCAACCCTGGCATGTTAGCATATGACAAGGTGAAATTGATTTGCCGTCTTTTGAAGAATTCCATATATTGCTGCATTTCTTGTTCTGATAGAGAGGTTGTTGGATACAGAATCTTTGGTTTCTCTGTTGTCCCAATGTTAATTTCCTCTATTGGTTCAATCAATATGGATGACCTTTCTTGATAGTATTCAGGTAAGGTGTCAAATCTCCCATCTTCCAGCACCTCGAGGAGGTTTTCACCATTAGATGCGTCCTTTCTTTTTACTTTTTTTTGGTCTAATGTTGCCAATAAATGGTTTTCAGCATTAGACCTGATATTGTTTTCTTTACTGTTACTTTTGTGACTAGGAGATTTGGCACCCACTTGACTAGAAGATGCATTGTTTAAATCCCAGGTGAAATTTGTTGTGGGTTCAATTGCATTAAGATATATGGATATGACATGGTCATTAGGAAATGTATCAATGGCAGTATGTCTTTCATTGTCCCAGTCAATAAGTTCAAGATGGATTAGAGGTAAGGGGTCCTTAGGTTGAGATGATTCAAAGGTATTAAGGGTCATGATAGAGATATCAAAGTTTTTGATATGTATTTAAATGTCTAGAACAATACTCTCATCAAAATGACCTCTCACAAGTAGCTCTTGATCGTCCTCGATTAAGTCAAATTCAATCAAATTTAATTCTAATTGAAGTGGGCTAGTTCCTAATGGTTGTCCTGCATACACATGAACTACATCGACACCTACATCTTCTTCAAATAAAATTTATTCATTTGATTATTCAGAATGATAGGAATCACATTCCCATTCATTAGAATCTGTCTCACTTGCAGCTTGCAATCTCCAGATTTGTTCATATAGCATTTGATTTGTTTTTTCTATTTTTCTTTCTATATCTTTTCTTCTCTCATATTCAACTTCCTTTGGGATAATATTGAGCATTGTCAAACTTTCTATCAACTCTCCTTGATTTGTACCAACTTCTTGGCTATTTTGATTAGGATTTAACTCTGCTTGGGAAGCACCTTTAGTTTTTTTTTTCCTGTTGATTAGAAGCTTTTTTCTTTTTCCATTTTATGTTTTCTTATTCTTGTTGTTTGGTAGATGTTTCCATTAGGAACCATGAAGGACAACTAAGAGGGGGGGGTGAATCATTTGTCAATAAATTATAACACAAAACCAATTATTTCAACTTAAAACTTAGTGCCAGTAAAACAAACTTAATGCCAGTAAAATAGAGTAATAGTTATAGTAGTACCGATATAACTTAATGCATGAAATAGAAATAGAAACAACATCCACAACACATGACACAGAGATTCTGACATGGAAACCCTGTAAGGGGAAAAACCATGATGGAAAACGTTACCCACAATTAGATGATACTACTGCAGATAGTAAGTGAATACAATAAGGGGTCTGCACATGCAAAAAGGCCATCCGCCTAGAGCTCACTGCTTAATCATAAAATAGGAGTCACATTGACTACAATTGGATGGTTAAATCCAATAACAATGTTGGATTCAATATCGGTTTAAGCTCTGACCATGAGTGTCAAACACCTTCATAACCTTTCCTCCAAACTTTAGATGATGTCTTCATGATTCGCACAAGGATCTACTTCTTTTCCCTCTTCACAATGATCTCCAATATTCACACACACTCATAATGATTTGCAAATAAGATCTTACAATTATATATACAAAACCTAAGACTTAATCATGAGGTCGTCTCTCTAAAGATATTACATTTACAAAATAAGTCTTGATGTAATACAATATGTCGGCCTCAATACATTTACACATTATCCAATCAATAAACCATTTCCAAAACAAGTCATGTCGATCTGGAATATGATATCTTGTACCAGTTCATAACCTAGACCTATCTATCAGTTAAAGTAAATATGTCAACCCAATCAGAACAATAAGCAAAACACCAAATGCAAACATCCAATCCATGTCTTCAACATAACCAAATGATCTCCAGATGATAACAAGTCATCATCACTACTGGTGAATCATATATCCTATTGGTGAACCATATATCCGTGACTATGCATAAGCCAATATCCATATCGGGACCACAATGTGCCAGTTCAACAACAAACCAATATAACTAGAGTGCAAAATCAACAATGTAGACCTGTAGAAAGATAATTGTTGACATCAATGACAAAGCCAATGCAACACATGACGAAGTCATCCATTATACCAACAATCTCTTAATGAAGATATTTATCTAGTCTAGCATACCAAGCTCTGGGAGCTTGCTTCAAATCATATAAATCTTTCCTTAACCTGCAAACCATATCCTTATCATCTGTTAATGAAAATCCATCAGGTTGTTCAATGTAAACTTCTTCTTCAAGATCTCCATTGAAAATGCACATTTTGCATCCATCTAATAAACCTTATAGTTCTTGTGAGCTACAAATGCAAGAAATAGTCTTACTGCTTCAGTTTTGGCTATCAGTGCAAAGGTTTCATTATAATCAATTCCTTCTTTCTAAGAATAACCTTTACAAAATAATCTTTCTTTTTTCTGATTACTTCACCATCTTCATTAAGTTTATTTCTAAATACTCATTTAGTTCCAATTACATTTTTGTCTTTAAGTTGGGGAGCTAATGTCCAAGTATTATTCTTTACAATCTATTCTGATTCATCTTCCATTGCTTTTATCCAATGTTTATCTTGACATGCTTCAACAACTGATGTTGGTTCAACTTGAGAAATTAAACATACCTCTTCATTTTCCAATCTTCCTCTAATCATAATACCTTGATTTTTATTTCCAATTATTTAATTTTCTGAATGATTCAATCTTACATACCTGGGTTTATTCTGATTTCCACTTATAGGCCGATGTTCTTCAGTCACAGATGAGTTTTCTGATGATGCCTATGTGACTAGTTCATTATTTTGTTCTGGTGCAATCTATGCCAGTTCATTATTTTGTTCTGGTGCAATCTATGCCAGTTCATTTATAATCATTTCTACTGTCGGTTTAGAGCCTACAGATCCTGATTCTCCTCTAAAATGTTCATCTATCTTCACATTAGTACTTTCAATGATTTTGTGTAGTCTTTTATTATAACATCTACATGCCTTGCTTCTAGTTGAATAACCAAGAAATATTCCTTCATCACTTCTAGGATCAAATTTTCCAATAGATTCATCTCTCCTAATATAGAATTTGCTTCCAAATATTTTGAAATATTTAAGAGTAGGAATATGACCAAACCATAGTTCATAAGGGGTCTTACTGGTTTCACCTTTGATGTGAACTCTGTTGAAAGTATAAACTATTGTATTCACTGCTTCTCTCCAGTACATATGAGCTAGATTTGCTTCCATCATCATGGTTCTTGCTACATCCAATATAGTTATGTTCTTCCCTTCTACAACTCCATTCTGTTGGGGTGTCCAGGGTGCTGATAGTTGTCTTTTGATTCCATTCTCTTCACAGAATGCATTGAATTCCCTAGATGTAATTTCTCCTTCTTGATCAGATCTTAAACATTTAATTTTCTTGTTGGTTTCATTCTCTACCATTGCCTTGTATATCTTGAATCTCCCAAAAGTTTATGATTTCTCCCCGAGAAAAGTAACCCAACACATTCTAGAATAATCATCAATTATTAGCATAAAGTATCCATCACCCTGAAGACTTCTTGTTCTTGCTGGACCACATAAATTAGTATGAATTAAATCAAGAATATTATTGGATTTCTCATAAATGCTCTTAAATGTTGTTCTAACTTGCTTTCCTATTTGACATTCCTTACATACCAGATTATGAGGTTTCACAATCTTAGGTAAATCCCTTACTGCCTTGGTTGAACTGATCTTTACAATGTAATCAAAATTCACATGACAGAGTCTTTTATGCCTTAACCAACTTTCATCAATCTGAGCAATCAAACATGTCTTATCACTGATATTCAAATGAAAGATATTACCTTTAGTTCGATTACCGGTTGCAATCTTCAATCCAGTTTTGTTTATGATTTTGCATTTTTCATTCTTGAATTGTAGTTGAAATCCTTTTTCCACTAACTAACCAACACTCAAAAGATTATGCTTTAAACCTTCAACATAATAAACATTGTCAGCATTGTGCTTACCATCCAAATATCTATAGTGCCTCTTTGATTAAACAAGCTTTGTCATCTCCAAATCTTACTAGACCTCCATGACATTCCCGAAATGATAAGAGTTTTCTTTTATCACCAGTCATATGATACGAGCAACCACTATCAATGATCCATTCATCTTTTTCTTCAATTTTTGCTGCTAGTGCCTACTCTACCAGTTTGACAATAGGTGTTGGTTGATCTTCTTATATTGCAACAAATGCCCATCCACTATCTACTAGATCTTCATCAGAGTCATCTGTAACATCTTCATCTACATAGTAACATGACTTATCTCTATTTTTCTTAAATCTATATCTCTGATATTCAAGGTTAGGTTTATATGTTCTTTTTGCTTTCTCCCTTAGTCTTGAATGTCTATCAGTACACCTAGATGCCATATGACCAACTTTATTGCAATTAAAACATTTGAAAGGTGCTTTACCTTCATACTTACTTCCTACTGGACCTTTAGGCATCTTCCTTGCAATTAGTGCTTCAAGTTCTTCATTTTCTCTCTTGATATCTTCAAGTTCTTTTGCATAAAGTGTTGGTATTTTGACGATGATTAGTTGTGATTGTCATTGACGGACACACACTTATTTGATGAATGAATTATTCTCAACCAGTAGTTGTGCTAACCGGTATTGTATGTATAGTCTTTATTTGTTGAAGACTATCGGTGTTTTGAAGAAGAAGCTTATCAGTCAAGTGGTATGAAGACCTCATGTGGAATGAAGACCCCGAGCGATAGTTAATCTTTTGATCAAATCGACTATGATCTAGTTTTCCAGTCTTCACTTGTTAACCGGTGATTGGTATATGTAATTAACCGGTATACATGTAATGTGTGATGAGTTATCATCCACCGACACTTTAGCGGTGTTTCTGTGTCATGTTACCAAATGTGTCTAGATGAATTGTACCTATGAAATTGTAGTCTAATCCTATTGGATCGACATGAAATCAAGTTCCTATATAAGGACATCATGTCTAGGGTTTTACATATAGAACAAAAGTTGATATGTGCGAGTCTTTGAGAGGAAAGGTATCTCATGACCGAGATTGAGAGTGCAAAGCATAAAAGACTGAAGTAATGCTTGAATGCATTAACAAGAAGTTGTCAAGGATCTAATCAAGCATTATGTGCTATTATCTAGATCATTCACTTATTGATTACTAATATCTTCGACAAGTCTGAAACCCTTAACCGGGTAGGCCCAACCAAGCCTATTGTAAATCCTCTAACAAGGTGGTTCACAGTCGTGGATCTGAAATCCTTTAACAGGGTAGTCTTTAATAGGACTTATCTCCTAACAGAGATCTAGATTCCTAATAGGATCTGTTCTGGTGAAGAAAATTGTAAGGCTTTAACTGGTCTATCCTTAACCGGTCTAGTTACTATTATGCAGATAGTTGACTTGTGAGTTTTACTCACCATGGTTTTTCCCATTTGGGTTTCCACATCAAAATATCTTGTGTTATGGTTATTGTGTTTTTATGGGTGAATGCTTTATTTTCTATTTGACTTATTTATGTTTTAACCAGTTTGTTGTTTAAACTACTACACCAGTCTTCTGGAAAATTGTTTAAGAGTTTGGTTAAGTTCTTAGGCATACTAATTCACCCCCCTCTTAGTATTCATCAATTGGTATCAGAGACAACCTTTCTATAAGTCTAACCACTTGGAAGGAGATATGGGAGAATACAACATGAGGGAACTCACTCACCGTTTGGCTAAATCTAAAAGAGCCTATGATGAACTCAAGATCAAGTTTAAAGCCTCTTTAGCTAAGAGAAGAGAGCTTGTTGAGCAATTGATGCAACTTACTGAAAACAACTCTTCTGATGAAGCAGACATGGATGCCCTGGTTGGAGAAGTGGAGAAATTAAATGAATCCAAAACTAACTTAAGGAGGGAGTTAGAAGGACTGACTATCAGGATGAGTTAGGAACTGGAAAAAAGGAGAAAAGCTGAAGATTTGGTAAAAGACAAGGAGCATGAGATCTTTAAATTAAGCAAGAAAATAGTACCATTACTGCTTATCTACAGGAGGGTAAAGAAGAGAAATAAGAAATCCAAGCTGAACTGAATGCAACTATCTCTCAAAATGAAACCTTGATGAAGACCAATGATGCTCTTTCCAAGGAACTTGTTGAGACAAAAGAAATACGTGCCAAGTTCAACTGAAGTGCTGTCAAGTTAGAACAAAAACTTGAATCAGTAAAGCCATCAAAGGATACCACTAGACTTGGTTTCTCTAGATACGAGGAAGGTGAGACCTCTGGAACCAAGAATGATGTACTGAAGAAGCAATCAACACCTAAGGACAACAATAGAAGTAAAGGTAAGCAAAAGTTTGAACATGTTTTCTTTAACTGTCTTAAGGAAGAACATACTGCCAATGTATGTAGGAGAAAACCTTACAATAATTTTCCTTATTTTTTAAACAATGTAGCTAGACCTGGTAGATTTAATGGTAACTTTTATACATGCAACAAGTTTGGGCATAGAGCTTTTGAGTGTAGGTCAGTTATAAACAACTCTAGGAATTATCCACCAAGATCCAATGGAGCTATCCCTAAACCTCCTATGAACCGGAACCCAAACCAGTACATAATCCATGACCATTGGTCAAATTGTTGTTAAGAGGAAACTAGTTGGAGAGCAACCTGTCTAATCTGTCATGGTAGCGGTCACACTACTGCAACATGCAGAAGGAAGAATGGAAATATGAACACCAAACCATGGAGAACACCTGGAATGGTATGCTATCACTGTAAAAAATTGGGACACACCACCAGAGCATGTAGACTGAGAAAGAATCCATCGGGAGACATACCGATCAACACTGAAGGGAAGATTGATGTTGAAACTATTCAAGCAGATATGGACAAAACTTGGAAAAAGAAATCTGAAGTGAAGCCACATGATGAACCAGTTTCTGCACCAAGTGTGGAAATCCCTGAATCAATAAATCAGGCTTCAAAAATATTAGGGAGAACATATCGGTATAAATATATTAGAAACCCTTGGAGTATATCAGTAAAACACTTTTATCGATAGTTGTTACCTATCATCTAACAAAAGAATCGAAGCGGTAAAAAGTGAAATTAGGGTTTGAACCCTAATAGTGATGCATTTACTATGGTAGGTGAGAGCATGTTTAAAAGTTACTTTTGTTGTCATTTCTACTTACCTAGCTACCAAGAAACTTTGTTTAAGCTGAGAAGTGCAACCAGAGCTATTCATCTTGCATTCAAAAAAAAATTCAGAAAGGAATCTTGCACAAAATCTTGCAACCACTTCATACTATCAGTGTGAAAGTCAAAGTGGTAATCAAGTGTCCGGAGAAGTGTGTTTTTCTCGTCATCGGCAAACCCTAAAGCTTGGAGAATAAAGGTATTTCTCACTGAAACATTCTTATCATTTGGAATATGTTTGATATGGCATCAGCATCTAATGTCCCCTCTAGTTCTACTGAACCTGAGGACACACTTGAGCTTCTTAAGGTGAGATATAATGCCCTATCCCAAATTCTTGCCAGAGTCATTGTCCAAGGAGATGTTTCAGGATACATTGATTGCAAACTAGAGGACCTAGGGTCCCTAGTAATTCACTCCCAGTTGAGTTTGTTCTATGGAGAGGATAAAAGGATTAAACCTGAATATAGCATAATAAAAAAGAAGAAATTGCAAAATGCAATATACTTTCTTGAAGAATTTATCAAGGAACACATCAGGATCATCCTCAGTAGGGTTCACGGTGACAAGATGTATCTTGAATGAACTCATGATATTACACCAGAGTTAATTCATGCCGTGATTGGATTCTACAATATTGGGGAAGTGCCCGTTCTTCAAAAAATCCCCAAAACCAAAGTAACAGAGCTCACTGATTTTGTTAGTGACCAACGAGCAATGATTGTCAACACCATTAAAGATGACTTGGTAAAATATGCATGTATGATAATTGGATACAAAATATTCTATGCTAGCAGAATAAATTATGTTCCTTTAGCTGTGGTGCATGCTGCCTACAGAATGATAAAAGAAAATGCAGAATGTGACCTATGTACCTGTATGCAGAAACAACTCATAGATAACCTGAATTCAATCAAATCAGATAAAACTCAGAGGTTCAGGTTTGGTCAACTACTTATTGGTTTATTTTTCTACTTTCAAAGTTACTTTCCTGGAGTTGGTGATGTTTAATTCCAAACAAATAAAGGAGAGTTTGCAAGCAGTAGGAACTGCATATCCAGAAACTTTGAACATGTATTTTGATGAATTCAAACTAAAAATGAACCAGAGAATGAGAATATTTGGTGATTTAGTTAAGAAATATGAATATGACATCTGTTTCACCATCAAAACAAATGAATGCATAATGGAAGTAGTTGAACCCATAAAAGATGTAGTTGGGCCTATGGGCTATGAGGTGGTAAATGATATATTGACAGGATATGCCTCAACCCTTCTAGCCTCACCATTGGAACCCAAAAAGTAGAGGACTGGTACTTATTTAGAGAGGATCAAATCTTTTGAGGAACCAAAGGAGATAAAAGGTAAAGCAGTACCATCAGCATCGACACTGGTTACATCCACTACTAAACCCAAAGTGACCAAAAGGTCACCTGCTAAAAAGAAATTGGAGGCTATTTCGGAAAAAGTTTTCAAACGAACGAGGAAAACCAAGAACAACTCACCAGATCCAGAAGACTCTGAATCAGAGGTAGAAGTAAAGAAGACAAGGCAATCTACCAAAAAAATGAAGTCAACCGGTAATGTATCAACAATCTCTACATCGGTAAAATTAGATATTTCTTCTTACAAACCTATGACATATTGTCAAAGGACCATAAATAATATTAGAAGAAAATTCCTTGATGATTTAAAAGACTATTTTGATGATTTCAATGATAATGAAAAGGAGGATGTTGAACAAGAACTTATTAAATATCTATGCATAAATGATCGGCCACCTTTTGAGATTAAATCTGTTACATCTAAATCCTTGTATGATTCTTTGGACAACAAATGGCGCATTGCTATTGACAAAGAGCAAGACATCAGGGAGAAAATTTTTGCTCAATATTTTCCAGATGTCTCTAATTCAAAATTGTTTGAACTCATTGATAAGAACAAAGGCATTTTCTTCATGCAAATAAGAAGACTTCAGCTACTCAAAGGCAAATTTTCTGAAGTGGAAAAAGACACCCATTTGAAGGTGAAAACTATTGTCAACGTGCAAAAAGTACACGCAGTTAATCGGTTGGCTGAACAAGAGCCTAATCTATCCACAACCAAACCCGATGTAGTCTTTGACAATATGGGTGAAAGAATAGAAAAACAAAATGACCCCATTGATGTTGATGCACTAGAAATAGAAGATACCACTCTAGATAAGGAGAAAGTTGAAAAAGAAAGATTAGAGAAAGAAAAGGAAGAGAAAGCGAAAAATGAGAAACTTGAAAAGGAGCAAACAAAGAAAGAAAAACAAGAGAAAGAACAAGCGGAGAAAGAACGACAGGAAAAGAAGAAGAAGAAGGAAGAAGAGGAAAAGAAGAAAAAGGAAGAAGAGGAAAAGAAGAAAAAGGAATAAGAGGAGAAGAAGAAAAAGGAAGAAGATGAAAAGAGGAATGAAATAGAGAAGAAGAAGGAAGAGAAGAAATAGAGAGAAGAAGAGAGAAAGAAACAAGAGGATAAGGCTACCAAGGTAGCTCAAGAAAGAGAAGAAGAGGAGAAGAGAAGACAAGTGGAGGTCTAGGCCAAAGAAGGAGAATAGATTCCTAATGCAATTGGAGATCATGCCAAGTAGGTTGATTCCACTAGTTCTACTAATTTGACTCTTGCCCGTCTGACACAATCAGTTGATGAAACTAAGCTACTATGAAGCATTCATTTAGCGCAGGAGAGATTGGAAGCACTAAGGAAAAATAAAGAGAAGAATGTCATTTAGTTTTCCATTGACACCCTCTACAATCTAATTCTTGGTACTAATCTTGCAATATTGATTCCTCGGTGGCTAAGCTCAAACTAATTTGCACAGTAGTCGATGACCAGGTACAATATCTGGAAGATTTTGCCCAGGACACTACAAAGAAAAGCCATGAAAAGGCACTCGTAGTTGCCTTAGTACAACACATGAATGATAATCGGGCAAAATTGCTTAAACAAAAAGATGGTATAAGTTCAGCCATGAGTGAAGGTCACCTACTCTTGAGTAAAATCTGTCAACCTCACCCGTTCTATGAAGATGCTCTTAAACAGAAGACACTATTACAAATAGAGTTGTAGAAGTACATCAGTAACTTTAAACTGCCCTATGATCTATTCACAGCCTATGGATACTCTGTTCATCAGTATCAACATCAAATTGCCAAGCTTGACTTAGAGATCTGCAATCGGACTCGAGATTTGCAGGAGCTTCAATTGCTTCTATTGCCAAAATTGCAGGTTCTTCAGCAATGCTTTCTGAACTTAGAAGCTATCACTGTGACCCAGGAGTTGAGCACAATAGATGTGATGGAAGAATTAGCCTTCCAAATGAAGACTGAGAGTGAAGTTTCTGCCTAACTTCTTGAGTCGTGGTCTTCAGACATGAAGATTTTTCTGAAAAATTTTAAATCTCTTTTTGAGAAATTTTATTCTTTGTTGTCATAAACACATACTCTATTTTACATTATGCAAACTTGCAAAATTTTGTATTTGTTTTGTCATTGTTGGCAAAGGGGGAGTAGTGTATCTATCTTCAAATTTTGACAAAGTATTTTTGCACATACTTGTAATTTTTGCAAAGGGAGTAATGTATATGCTTAGGGGGAGTAATTCTGCTCATGACATTTTTTTTGTTAGCACATGGATGTCAAAAATTTTCCTAAGTGTTGCCATCAATGCCAAAGGGGGAGATTGTTGGTATTTTGATGATGTTTAGTTGTGATTGTCATTGATAGACACACACTTATTTGATGAATGAATTATTCACAACCAGTAGCTATTCTAACCGGTATTGTATGTATAGTCTTTATTTGTTGAAGACTATTGGTGTTTTGAAGAAGAAGCTTATCGGTCAAGTGGTATGAAGACCTCAAGCAAAACGAAGACCCTGAGAGACAGTTAATCTTTTGATCAGATTGACTATGATCTAGTTTTCCAATCTTCACTTGTTAACCGGTGATTGGTATATGTAATTAACCGGTATACATGTAATGTGTGATGAGTTATCATCCACTGACACTTTAGCAGTGTTTTTGTGTCATGTTACCAAATGTGTCTAGATGCACTGTACCTAGGAAATTATAGTCTAATCCTATTGGATCGAAATGAAATCAAGTTCCTATATAAGGAAATCATGTCTAGGGTTTTACATATAGAACATAAGTTGATATGTGTGAGTCTTTGAGAGGAAAGGTATCTCATGACTGAGATTGAGAGTGCAAAGCATAGAAGACTAAATTAATGCTTGAATACATTAACAAGGAGTTGTCAAGGATCTAATCAAGAATTATGTGCTACTATCTAGATCATTCACTTGTTGATTACTAATATCTTCGACAAGTCTGAAACCCTTAACCAGGTAGGCCCAGCCAAGCCTATTGTAAATCCTCTAACAAGGTGGTTCACAGTCGTGGATCTGAAATCCTTTAACAGGGTAGTCTTTAACAGGACTTGTCTCATAACAAAGATTTGGATTCCTAATAGGATCTGTTCTGGTGAAGAACATTGTAAGGCCTTAACTGATCTGACCTTAATCGGTCTGGTTACTATTATGCAGATAGTTGACTTGTGAGTTTTAATCACCGTGGTTTTTTTTTCCCATTTGGGTTTCCACGTCAAAATATCTTGTGTTATGGTGATTTTTCTTTTATGGGTGAATACTTTATTTGCTATTTGGCTTATTTATGTTTTAACCAGTTTGTTGTTTAAACTACTACATCGGTCTGCTGGAAACTTGTTTAAGAGTTTGGTTAAGTTCTTAGGCATACTAATTCACCCCCCCTCTTAGTATTCATCATAAAGTTCTTTCCAATCAAATTTTTCAGATGATGAGGATGATGATGTTGATGCTTATGATTTGAAGGCCATATCAGTCTTGACTGTAGCAACATGACCAAATTCTTCAAGCTCAAATGCTAAAAGTTTTCCAACCAAAGTATCCCTAGATATTGATGTATTAGGCATTGATCTCAACTCATTAATAGTTTTCACTTTCATTTTGTAAGCCGGTGGAAAAGATCTTAAAACTTTAGAAACAATTTCATTAACTCTTTCCATAAATGCAGAAATTCTTTCATCCTCTTCCATTTTTAAATTTTCATACCTAACTCGGTAACATTCCAATTTTGCAATTTTGATAGTGGTATCTCCTTCATTCAATGTTTCCAGTTTATCCCAAATAGATTTTGTAGTAGATTTGTTTGATAATCCCATGATTTGCTTATCTGATAATGCACTCAGGAAGTGCTTCTCTTGCTTTGCAATAATTCTCGAAGTCTTTAGCTAAGGTCAGTCGATTAGGGTTATTTGGAGTAGGACCAACATAACCATTCTTTGTAACATCCCATATATCTCTTCTAATGCAATTCATATGTGTTTCCATTCCGATCTTCTATATACCATAGTTAGTTCCATCAAGTTTGGGATTGTCCTTCCTGAAGATATTTGCTTCCATAGGATCTCCTCAAGCTATTAGGCTTCTACAAAAGAGGACTAAGCTCTGATACCAATTGTTAGGAACTGGGAAGGACAACTGAGAGGGGGGGTGAATCAGTTGTCAATAAATTATAACCCAAAACCAATTTTTCAACTTAAAACTTAGTGTCGATAAAACAAAATTAATGTCGGTAAAAAAGATTATCAGTTATAGTAGTACCGGTAAAACTTAATGCATGAAACAAAAAGAGAAACAACATCCACAACACATGACACAAAGATTTTGACATGGGAACCCTGTTAGGAGAAAAACCACGGTGGGAAACCTTACCCACAATCAGATGATACTACTATAGATAGTAAGTGAATACAATAAGGGGTCTGCACATGCAGAAAGGCCAACCACCTAGAGCTCACTGCTCAATCACAAAATAGGAGTCATGCTGACTACAATTGGATGGTTAAATCCAATAACAATGTATTGCTTCAGTATAGCATCTACAATGCTGGATTTCATACCGGTTTAAGCTCTGACCATGAGTGCCAAGCACCTTCATAACCTTTCCTTCAACCTTTAGGTGATGTCTACATGATTCGCATGAGGATCTACTTATTTTCGCTCTTCACAATGATCTCCAATATTCACACACACTCGTAATGATCTTCAAATAAGATCTTACAATTATATATACAAAACCTAAGACTTAATCATGAGGCCGGCTCCCTAAAGATATTACATTTACAAAATAAGTCTTGATGCAATACAATATGTTGTCCTCAATACATTTACACATTATCCAATCAATAAACCATTTCCAAAACATGTTGTGCTGATCTCAAACATGATATCTTGTACCGGTTCATAACCTAGACTTATCTGCCCATTAAAGCAAATATGTCAACCCAATCAGACCAATAAGAAAAACACCAAATGCAAACATCCAATCCATGTCTTTGACATAACCAAATGATCTCCATATGATAACAAGTCATCATCACTACCAGTGAACCATATATCCGTGACTGTGCATAAGTCAATATCCATACCAGGACCACAATGTGTCAGTTCAACAACAAACCAATATAACTAGAGTGCCAAATCAAAAATGTAGACCTCCAGAAAGATAAGTGTTGAAATCAATGACAAAACCAATGCAACATATGATGAAGTCATCCATAATACCAACAGTTTCTTCCCTTTCAATTGCAAGTTGCTCTTGTTTTTTGTCACGTTCATCTTTTTGCTTCCTAGAAGGTGTTTCTTCTTGTTGAGTAACTTGTCCATACCTTAAGCCTAATTTTTCTATAGCCTATTGATTATGAGGTTTTATAGGTTCTGAGATACCTTGTTTTCTTTTTCCTACAGGACCTATTCCAGTGTATCCTATTTTCTAAAGGATGTTAAATCCTTTTCCATATTTTTTTGTGCGTTTTTTGACATTGTTGATTTTTTGTTAAACTTCTTCATCCTTATATAGCCATTATAGCACATCTTTGTCTTTTATTTCCTCAGATAATCTCCCAACACTGATAAATGCTCCATCAAATATTGGAAGAGGTTTTACAACTGGTTGTTTTTTAGAGTTTGATGGTTTACCATAAGATTTAGGAGAAAGTGGTAACTGTGACAATGAATATTCTCCATTCCCTTGATCTCTTAGTTGCATTTGTTTTTCCATGCTTGAAAAAATTGAGGAAAATAATTTTTCCTTGGATTGTGTGCTTGAAGATGATGCCTCCCTATTGTGAGGGACAATGACCTCTTGAGCCGATTTTAGATTACTACAATATTAGAATGGATTTGAATCTCCTGAGATCATGATTTCCTTCCCATTGTATGGAAACTTTAGGCACTGATGATATGTTGATGGAATAGCTTGTATGCCATGTATCCATGGTCTTCCCAAAAGTATGTTGTATGATAAGTGCAAGTCTAGAACTTGGCATCCTGTGTCTTTCTGCATCTTCAGAATAACCTACAACATGAACAAGACTTAATGAGCAAATATTTAGGCTAGCTCCCCCATCTATTAGGACACATTTAACATGCATCTTATGAATGAGGACTTCAATATGGAAGGGAGCATTATGGGGATGTTGCAAGGACATGTCATCTTCTTTAGTGAATGATAAGCAGTGAGGGGTTGTGAGGTGTCCCACCATGGTTTGGAATTGATCTACATCAAGATATTTGGACACTGTCGTATCTACTAATTCTCTTTCTAGAATTTCTTTGTGTGCAGGTGAAAGCCTTAAAAGTTCTAAGATGGATACTTGTGCGGGTGTTTTTGGTAGTTAATCCACTAGATTGTATTCTTTTGAAGTGGATGACGTGTTAGTTGTAGGACCCAACAAAACAACTTTGGCTTTGCTTCTTCTGATAGCATGAGCAGGTTCTTGATGTTTTTTCTTTTTAACCACAATCACATTTACCATATTGTCATATGCATGAGCATAGTTCACCTTTGCTTTACCTTTACCATTATGCACTACTAATGATTCACCCTTCTCATAGTTAGGAAGCAAAGTTTTTAAAGTTGTTTAAGATTCATTTGTCATATGTCCATCTACAGTTATCACTCCATTATAAATCAAATCTTGGATGGCATGTTTCAACAACTAACAATTATCTGTTTGATGTCCCTTGTTTCGATGAAATTCACAATAATGGTTGTCGTTCCACCAAAGAGGGTTTCACCTGAGGTTTGAAGTTTATTCCTTCTGGAAAAGTAATCAACTTGTTTGTGAGAAGCGTTTTTTAATGTTGACCCAAGTGGTTCACCAATATTGGTAAATATTCTATGAAAGAAATTGTTGAACGTTGATCTTTGGTGATTGTTATTCTGTTGCACTACAACGGAGTGATTGGATAAATTGAAAACTAGTTGCTTTGGTTTTATATTGTTGTTATCCACTATCCCATGATTGATGATATTTTAATTTCTATCCCAAAATTTGGGCTTATCATTGTTGTTGTTAGCATTGTTGTTAGGAGGAAAAATTCCTTATTTGTATAGCTTCAACTCACCCTTGTTTACCATATCTTCCTCCATCCTAATCTCATTATCAATCATCTTTTCCAAATTTTGATGACATTGCATTTTTAGATGATAACTCATTTGTTCATTTAGATTGTTGATGCATATGTCCATTTTCTCGTATTCTAGCACCCTTACAAGGATATCATGAAGTTAACCATCTCCATCTCTGTAGAAATGTCATGAAAGGTTATCCACTCTTTTGTTTAGCATTACATAGGTCTAGCATTGTGACTCATGTTGTATGTTGTAAGAATATTGTGAAACAAACTTATCCACCGATTCTGCGAATGATCTAATTCTAGGTGGAATTTTGGAGAACCATTCCATAGCTAGTCCACTTAAGTTCTTTGGAAATAATCTCATCAGGTATGTATCCTCATGTGCAAACTCCATACACATCGTGAAAAATTCTCATATATGATCTTGGGGATCAGTGTTTCCATTATATTTATCATATTTAGGAGTTTCAGAACCTGTAGGAAATGGTATCAAGTTTAGATTTCTATCGAATGGGTAAGGAAAAAATTTCTTGAAGTGAATATCTTCTAATAGTTCCTCTCTGCATATCTTGAATTTGTGTTTGTGGTGCTTTTATTTGTTGTGTATGAGCTGTGAGAGGATTATCAACATGATCTATCCTTGCATAACCATGAGTTTGTGTTCTAGTATGATCTTGATCTCTTCTCAGATTATCCCGACTTTTTCTTGTGTCCTCATTAGATTTGGCACTCTTGAGAATTTCTGTGTCATCCTTTTTGGGAATGAAAGTTTCCTCATTAGTTCTTGTGTTATCAGGAATTGATGTGTCATCCTTTTTGTGACCGGAAATCTCCTCATGTCATTCATTATCATGGAAAGGGTCACTTCTTCTTTGTCCTAAATTGGTCACATTAAAATCTTGGTGGAGTGTAGCACCAAATTTTTTTAACATTAAGAAGTATTTTTATTTTTCTCCCACCAATATTTTCTCTAAAAAATTTATTGAATTTAGGATCTTGTTTGATTTCTCTGATATGTTGATCTATTATGTCCTCTTATTGTATTTCACTTTGGTATGCCATGTTACTATGATCTTCAACTATTTCAAATGTTTCTATTTCCATTTCTTCGATCTTACACCTCTGCACTCTAGTTAAAACGGGCATACACGTATGTTGAATGTTGTGCAGGGTTTCGATTGTCTAAAAGGTGTTTCAATAAGTGAACGACTATCAATGTAGATATGATAGAGTGATATGACACAAAAAGATAATTCAAGTATTTGTAAGTTTGTAAGTTTTTCGATCTTAGGTTTGAGTGCAATGATGATGATTTTGATAAGACCAAGTCCAATAGGAATGATATATCCTATGATATGGGATGAGGTTATCCTGATCAAACATTGTAGTTTCATGATAAAGGATGATAGATCTCGATGAGAAACTATGTTTTGAGTGATCAGTTTATCAAAGAAGGTGATAATGTACTTTGAGATGTTAGATCTTGAACTTGTTGATACTTGAAAATCTTGGGGTGTCTAGTTCTAGAATCCATTTTAACAGAAGATTACTTAACTAAGTGACCCAAGAAGACAACCTAAGCATAGGATGATAGATATCAGGTGTATACACTCATTACAAATTGACCAAGCAAACATGACAGATCTAGAAAAGACATGCAAGAAGATAGATTTGGACTAACAAAGACAAAACCTTCAATTAAGGACTCCCATACGACAATTTAGATAGTCCCATATGACAAACTAGGAATCTCGTATGACAATTTAGAGAACATCATATGACAAATTGATAGCAAAGAGCCTCCGCTGATCTGACTTGTATGATAATTTAGACAGAACAAAATGATGAACTAGATTTCTCGTATGACAAAATAGGAAACTCGTACGACTTATGACAGAGCAGAGATAAATTTTTGACTTTGACAGATTTTTGACCAATGATGTTTAATGTTTTGATTATGTTTTCCATTTTCAGATGTTTTAGTTTCAGTGCCAAGGATGAAAACACAAAAAACACGTGATATGATAAGTGACCTCAAGCACAACATGCTAAATCCTAAGGAAGTTGGCTGTGAGAGAAAACATTTGCTTGCAAACTTAGGTACACACCCAATAGCTAATTAGAATACAACCACTGAGTCTCACACAATGGATTCTCAACACCGTATTATCTGACTTCAAATGCTAATGGGGGCACGATATGGCAAGTGTCTTGGGAGAGTTATTATCTCTCTTGCACAAAGATTATCCCCCTTTCGGAGATGAACCAAGTAGCTTCTATCTTAGGGTTCATAGTAAGGATTTCTGTTTGGAATTACCCCTTGCAGTCACGTAAGTGCGATTTAGGCACATAGCCCAACAAGGTACCGAAACAAGAAGTAGTCACGCAAGCATGATTGAGATCGTGAGGCCCTACTAAATGTTCGATATGAGAGATATCAAAAGAGACAGCTTAAATTATCCCATCCTCCAAGACTTTAATCCTAAGAGTCCTATTTTTTACAGTGATTTAGAAAGCTTAGGCCTAGTTGTACTCACTTGGGTCATTCTCATTGCGTGATTACTTTTTCCCAATGTGATAGGACCGCTAAAGGTATTCAAATATTAAACTAGAATTGCTTTAGGGGTTGGGATTCCTAATGTCCATACAGACAAGAGAATAATCCTACCTTTTAGACAGCTTCTCAAGCATAAAATAATATTTTTCATTTACCATTAGCAAATTAAGTGTGCCTAGAAAAATTTAAGAACACACAAAGTTTGGTTGAGTTCCCTTAGGCAACCTGCAAAACCAATACATTAGCAATCACATTTGTCTTTGATTAGTTAATCTAAATTAATTAATCCTCCCCCCCCATTAAATTCATTTCTTCTAATCCCTGAATTAATTAAAACAAATCAATTTATGAGTTTGTTGAAAGTTAATTAGCCTTTTTCCTATTATTTAAATTTTTAAATTCAAATTCCCCACATGTCTCCTAACTTCTAACCACCAAACCTAACCACCCCCTAACCTAACCCATTCCACCTAATCCTAGGTTTAACTAACCCTATCCTATCTTGCACATCCGAACCTCCTTATCCTCACCTCCTATGGGTTGGATATTCTCCCCTTGAGACACATGACACTTATGCCACATGTCTCCTCCCTTGGACACTTTCCCTCTTGTGAGCAAGATTCCTTGAAACTTGTCACCACAGAGATGACAAGTGCCCCTCCCTCCAACCTCCTCCAATTTGACCCTTGATATCTTCAGACTTAATCTTGACCATTGATTCCTGCCACCTCACCCCTGGCCTTGGAAATCCTATAAATATCCCCCATTTTGGAGCATAATGGATCCCATCTCAAGCATTGTTATTATAGGCATATCATTTCTAGCATTCTATTTTAGCATTGTTATCATTTATTGCATCTTAGATCTAGCTTAATTTGTTCATCTTGTAGTATAAATGCTTAATCATATAGCATAATCAATCTCTCATCTAGCTTAATTGCATCATCATTTAGCATAATCATGCATATCATTAGCATAATTAGCTTCTTGGATCAATCTAGCTTAATCATGCTTCATCTAGCTTGCACATCATATCATTTTAAATTCTTCATCTTAGTGTAGTCAAGTCACTGGGATTGCTCATCTAGATATGAGAGAAAATCAACACTCGCATCTCATAGGAGGCAATAGGTCGCTTTGCCATGGTTTATCTTTTAATTAATTAAATTTTTCTAACCATGGTTGTAATGATCTATTGAGTGTTTTTGTTGCAGTTACAGGTGCTCTACTTCACACTCACGACATTCTGGTGCCCATTGTGAGGCAGGAAATCTCATTTCTTGGCCTCTTGCATCTTCAAATCTTCAATCTCACAGATCTCTGGTCGTACTATCTTTAGAATCTCGTACGAGTACCTTTGTAGTACCATACGAGTTTATTTGTGCACTCTTATGGGTATGTGGGAATACTCATACTGCTAGGTAAGAAAACTCGTACGAGTTTTTGTTTCTGTCTTTTCATAAATAGAGTTCCTTTTAGGGTTTTTATGCTTAAAATTGGCTATTACTAATGCTAACCCTAGTCTATTTATGATTTTTCTAGCAGCCTAATTGGTTTTCAGTAGAACGTTTGTCCAAGATTACATGGTCCAAAGAATCAGTTACTCAAAAGGACTATTGAAATGAACTTATTAAATAAATCTTTAGATTTATTAATAAGAAAGTGAATGGGGAATTTAATCAAATTTCTAATGAATTCAATTAAATTGGGAATGGGCATTAATTAAATAATTTCTTATTTAATTAATTATATTTAGACCATTTTTAGGTGTATATAGTGCTAGCATTGGAATCAATCATAGAAATATAGAGTAACTTATCCCCTACAATAAGAGTTAAGTAGAAAGGATTGGGTTTTGACCTACCCACCTTTAAGCTGGCATGGGACTCTGGGATTTCATTAGTAATCATTGTGGATGTTCTTGACTGGCCTCCCAACTTAGGACCTTTATCTTTTGTGTGTTCAGAGCTAGCCGAAAGTTTTTCTGGCTCACCAAGCACTTCTCGTAGGTGATTTTTTTGCTCCAGGATAGTAAGGATATCCCATAGAGACATGTTTGCGGGGGCTCTCTTTAGCTATTATACTACATTGATAATTGTAGGTACATGGTATTTTATTTCTTTAGCCTTATATGGTATGAAATATTTGGGTTTTTGGAAATCAGGGACCACCATAGGTTGCTCTTCAGATTTACCCACACTTGCTTTTTGTTGTTGCATCACAGGCTCTCCTGTGAACCAGTGCTTTGAGTGGAGTTTATTCTCGAACTATACTTGGGGAATTTTTGAAGATGACATGGGAGAATCGTTAGTGAGTACTATCTCTTTGTCTTCCATCTAGGAAAAGAGAGCATGATCTAGAGAGATTTCAGCTTCTTGGTCCATTGACATGCCCTATAATTGGGTTGTGAGTGCAGTATTATCCATCCCAATGAAGTGTATACACCAGCATCAAGGCTCACTCCTTGAATCCTTTGTTCAACAACCTTCTACTGCAAGTTTCCCCTTGGACAATTTTGTGGTGTGTGGGCGACATTTCATGGAAAACACCAAGAATTGGTATCGCCTGCTAGATTATTTTGGCCAGCAACCAACTCCTTGTTGTTATTGAGAGGTATAGTTTGCAAAGGGGTAGGTACAGGTACTAGCTAATTGTTCGGCTGACCTTGGTTAGCTTTTGCACCACTTTGGTATTGATTTTTCTGATAAGGGGTTTTCCCTCCATGATAGTTTTGAAAAGGAGGCTTGGTGGGTGAATATTGTTGCCTCTTAAGGTTGATAATCTCATTCAAAAAGGTTCTGAGCAAATTTTTCATATCGTTCACTTTTGCAGCTAGAGCAAAAGGGAAAATAGTAATTGCTTGTTGAGCATTTGGCTAGATGTACATAGATTGCAGGACAAATATGCTTGGAGATGATGGCTTGGGAATTTGGGTTGTCAACTTGAGAAATACTGGAAAAGGTGGCCTTGGAGGAAGCTTTCCTGCATTGATCAGATTTTTCTCCACTAAGACCACTAGCTCATAAGCATTCGGGAGAGTGTTACCTCCTAAAGATTGTATCATAATAGATATGTTGGAGTGGAAAGCCTTCAGGTAGAACACAAAAGCCATATCTGCTGCAGGTCGAGCAGATATAGGTATTCTTTGCCAAGTCTTTTGGAATCTGGAATTGAAGTCTATCATGGCCTCCTGGGGAACCCTTTTTATTGTTATCAACTATTGCAGCAAAGAAGATCTATCTCCCTTTTTGGTGAAGCGTTCAAAAAAATGATCTCCCAACTGGTCCTAATCTCTTATCGAATTTGGTGGGAGAGATATATACCAATCTTGGGATTTTTCTTTAAAATAAGTTGCAAGCAATCTCAATGCCACATTTTGTTGTGCGACATTGTGTACGGTGCATACGTCGGCCATATCTTACAAATATTCCTCTGGAGGTTTAGAGTCCTCTTCGGTGAACTTTAGAAATTCTTGTAATGTGGAGGTAGGGAAAACATCCCATTGAGTGGGAGGAACATGTGCAATAAGGGGACTGCCACTATTCCAAGTGATGAAATTCCTTTGAGGTTGTGTTGCCATCAGTATAGGACTACTAGGATTGGGTTTTGAGTCCCTCCTTGTACTGCTGCTTGGACTGCTACTAGGGGTGCTAGTAATAAGCTTGGGTTCAATGTAGTTTGGCTCCTGGTAATAGGTCTATGGCTCATACACCCACTCTTAAAATAAGCAAATAAGTTCCCACGTGTTACCACTGAGTGACCTCCATGATTTTAAAAGCCAGCTCTTTGTTTGTTTGGGGGAGTAAAGGGAAGGAAATAAACATAAAAGTAAAACCTACTTTAAAGTGATGTGCTAAAATTGATTTTAGTACATTAAGGAGAATAGAGAAATTCACATACATGTCATTTTGAGGCCCATTCAACAATCTACATACCCAGAAAAATAATCAAGATATAACCAAAATTCCTTTTAACATAAATTAATACACACCACACATCCACCAGATAACAAGTGCAAAAATATATTTTAATCGGTAGAGTATTAGGCATATATTTCTAAATTTATATTAGAATTTCATAGATGCCCATAAAACTATCAAATGCACACTGAATAACAACAATCATAAAGGCTGCATGCACAGTCTGATTATCTTGTCTTCAGAAATACAAAACAACAGATTAAAGGCTAAATTCCTATAGAATATCAGTCTATCTTTTTAAAAATAAGTTTTGAACCATTTGCCAGGCTAAAATCCCTATTCTTATAGATCAGAATTCAACAATCTGCGAGCTGGGAATAACAAAAAAAAAAACTGCTAGCAGCTCCTCGCATCCAATGACATGCAAAAACCTACAAACAAAAACCATCCTAGGCTTCTAGAGAAACCACATTCTATTGTTCTATTATTCGGATAAAAAATATCCTTTGATGGCTTGTCTGCAACTAAAAATGCATAAAAATTTGGTCCACCACCATGGGAGACACATGGTAGTAGGAGGGAGAGAGGCTTGGGCCTTGTGAACTGCTAACCTATGACCTCCTGTGGAACTGCCATGTAACGCGACATACTCCTATGCTAACTGCAGGTCCCATTTGCTTGGGGTAAAATGAGCACCACAAATGAAATGTCACATGTCAAGAGTGCACATCTTAACTAACACAACAAAGAAAAGGGTGCTAAGAATGAGCGTCGTGCCAACACATGGTGGGTGTGGGCCAACCTCTTCAAAACAAAGTGTGTACAAAATAAAATACACAAGAACCACCAACATCCTCATGGAACAATTTATCCAAATTAGGCTCCATCTCCTTGGTAATTTAACCTTGGGAAGCCTTAATTATACAACTCTTTCTCATGGGGATATTAAACGTTCAACTTGATGGTATGATGAAAAAATAAGTATCTGGTAGAGTACTGAGAGAGGGGGGGTGAATCAGTATACTAAAAAACTGATACAAAGTTCCCAAACTCAAACTCAGTCAAACAAAGTAAACATATCTCAGTCAAGATCAATATTCATAAGAATACTTGACATTAACCAGTTTAACTATTATGACAACTTTAATAGTAAACAACTTCAATCTTGTGAATATCAACAATGCTTCTACTTAACATGCCTTATCAAAGATTAACCAAATCAAAAAAAAAGATCATGACCACAAAAGCATTCACCACTTGACACAAATGTTTATACGTGGAAAACCCAAATAGGTAAAAACCATGGTGAGATGAGACTCACAAGGATAGCTATCCAAACTCTTTCAAAGTTTGCCTTGTTAGGAGCCAAAGCCTATTAGAGATTTACAATAAGTCCTATTAAGAACTAATTATGGTTAAGGGATTGAGGAATATGCCTTGTTAGAAGCACAATACCCTGTTAGGAGTAACCTCGTTGGAGGCTTTAAGAATCCAAGCTAATGGACCACCTTGTTAGAGGATTTAATGAGTAAAACCAAGCTTGTTAGAGCTTACCCAGTTAAGGGATTTAACTTCTGTTGTAATTGTTAGAAAACAACAGGTTTTCTTGATTTGTCTGAGTCAATACATTTTATTGATCAGATCCTTCTATAACCTTCAATCTGCCTTCACTCAAAGTGCAGATCCATCCACTGGTTTGACAACATCACACTCAACAAGTTTTCTACCAACCTTGCCAACAAACTTAAAAAACAACTTCATCGACCTTAAATACAAATCAATTAGGTCTGTAACACAACAAAAACCTAATTCTCATTATCTAGATTACAAACAAGTCGGTACAATCTTGACCATTAGAAATCATGATAATCTCTTCACATTCTTCAAGATAATTTCAATCTCTCCATGATCATCGCTCTATCGGACTTTGTAACTTATCACACATTGTGCATTAGATGCAATCCACTTTGCTCCTTCCCTAGACAACAACAAACGCACCAAAATAATTTGAATATCTCCTTAATCAAATGATCACACGTGTCTCCATTATTACCGCTTATCAAATGATAAACCATCAAACTTGGTCGGTTAGGGTTTAATAGCTGATAGGATTTTACCAGTTGAATTACATAGAAAGGTTTAACCCTTTACACTGGTTCAAATCACAAACTTAACATACAAGTTTACAACATCTTCCACAAATCTCTTCTTATCGGTTACTAGCCAATATCAAAAACAACAATATCAACAATAACATGAATACCATTTACCAGTTCAATTGACATCAATGACAACATATCATTAATGCAATCTTGATGCAAAATACTAACAAACTCAAAATGCCAACAATGTCCCCCTTTGGCATTGATGGAAATACAAATAACAACGCCTTTGATTGCTGATGAGATTGGTGAATAGGAATCCTAGTTTACATTACCAAGTATTCACCTAATCAAACACATAATTGTTCTCCCAATCACATAATTCTTCTCCCCCTTTGACACTAATGTGAAAGTGAAAGTAAAACATGTAATTATTCTCTCACTGTAATGCTGATGCTCCCCCTATGGAATACATCCACTCCTTCATTAGTCCATATAAGATTCTACAAGTAATGCAGAGACTGATGCAATCAACATCATGCTCAACTAACTTCATGAAGAGGGACAACCCCCAATTGACTTCTAAGATACTCAAAAGTGGTCTTAGATAGAGGTTTGGTAAAGATATCTGCAAGATGCTACTTGGTAGAAACATGCTCCAAGATAACATCTTTACTTTAAACTTTTTCCCTCAAGAAGTGATATTTCAATTCAATATGCTTAGTTCTTGCATGCAAATTAGGATTTTTGGAAATGTTTATTTCACTTGTATTATCACACAAAATCTTTATAGGTTTAGAGATTTCCATCTTCAAATCTTCCAAATGTGCCTCATCCACATAGCTTTTGTGCAATTCATATACATTGCTACATACTCAGCTTCAATAGTAGATTGTGAAGTACAACTTTGGTTTTTACTACTCCAAGAGACTAGCCTTCCTCCTAAAAAGAATGCTCCACCAGTAGTACTTTTCTGGTCATCAATGTTTCCTACCCAATCAGCATCTATGTATGCTTTCATATCAAAATTTCCACCATATGGATACCAGAACCCATAGTCAATAGTACCTTTCAAATATCTAAAAATTCTCTTAGTTGCCATCAGATGTGCCTCCTTTGGATTCTTTTGAAATCTAGCAACAATACCAACTGCATGGGCAATATCCGGTCGACTGTGAACAACATAATGTAGTTTGCCAATCATTGACCTATATTCCTTTTCATCTACAGACTTAGATGCATCTTCCTTGGATAATTCACAACCTGTAACCATTGGGGTTCCAATTGGTTTACAATCACTCATACCGAAAGTCTTTAAAATCTCTTTCACATACTTGGATTGAGTAATGAAAATACCATTCTTCATCTGCTGTATCTGTAAGCCTATGAAATTTTTTATTTCCCCTACCAATGACATCTCAAATTTATTCTTCATTAATTCTGCAAAGGAATTACTCATGTCATCATTACCTCCAAATATAATGTCATCTACAAATACTTCACTGATCAGTATCTCATCTCCTTCAGACTTGAGATAAATATTGTTGCCATCACTGGTTATAGTAAAGCCTATCTTCATAAAATGAGTATGAAGTTGTTCATACCATGATCTAGGTGCCTGCTTTAATCCATACAAGGCTTTATGTAATTTGCATACCATGTATTCCTTATCTAGCAATGCATAACCATCAGGCTGCTCTATGTAAACCTCTTCTTCCAGTATCCCATTCAAGAACACAGACTTAACATCCATCTGGTATACCTTGAACTTCTTATGAGCTGAAAATGAAAGCAATACTTTGACACCTTCCAGTCTTGCTACTGGTGCAAAAGTTTCTCGATGGTCTTCTCCTTCTTCTTGTGCATATTCTTTGCATACTAATCTTCCCTTATTTCGAACTAAAAAACCATCTTCATTTAATTTGTTTCTGAACACCCATTTAGTACCTATAAAATTCTTTTTTATCGGTCGGGGTACCAGGGTCCAAGTGTTATTCTTCTCAATTTGATCTAACTCCTCCTCCATAGCTTTCACCCAATGATCATCACCAAATGCCTCTTTAGCACTTCTAGGTGCAAAGGTGGATATCATGCAAGAGTTCTCTCTTATTCTCCTTCTAGTTAGTACTCCAACATCCTTATCCCCAATTATCTATTTAGGACTATGATTCAGTCTCACATATGTAGGAATAACATGATCATTCTCTTCAGGTTTAGATTCATCATTGTCATCTTCCTCTAAATTTATTTGTTACAGTTGAAACATTTCATCAGGATTTGCTTTACCGGTTTCTGATTTAACAATTTCAGGTTCCAAAAGCAAAATGCAAGGATCTTCATCCTTCTTCTCAGAATTGGTTCCTTCTGCAATTTCAAGACATTCATCTATATGAACATCAACACTTTCAATAATTTTCTGTGTCCAGTTATTGAAGCATTTATTGGAGTTACTCTTGGTGGAATAGCCAAGGAATATGCCTTCATCACTCTTATCTTCAAATTTTCTTATGTAATCACCTCTTTTAATAAAACATTTGCTTCCAAATATCTTAAAATAGCTAATATCAGGTGATCTCCCATACCATTACTCATATGGGGTCTTGTCCTTACCTCTTTTTACCAGAACTCGGTTCATTGTATACACAACTATACTTACAGCTTATTTCCAAATTTTTTTTGATACACTTCCTTGTATCAACATAGTTCTAGCCGCTTCAACCACTGAACGGTTGTTTCTTTCTGCTATACCATTCTGTTGTGGTGTCCTTGGTGCAGAAAGTTGTCACTTGATACCATTATCATCACAATATTTAGTGAACTTTGCAGAAGTGAACTTTTAGTGTCCACCCTTGACTTGACTTGTTTTAACTAGAGTTGACTTTTAATTCATGCATGATAGACATTATTGGGCATAGGCTATTTCAGATGATTTATATGATGTTGATACTATCGTTATTGGTCGTGTGATTTATTAGATACTATATACTTATTATGTGATTGATTATCGAAAGACCGTATTGATCATGTGATTTAAGGAGCATAAGTATTGATGGATTTTACATGTACTATAATCATGAATTATACTAATCATGCACTTGATGATGTTTTTATGTACTGACCATATTTAATGATTATCTATGATGAGTTGAGCTTATGGTGTGTTTGATTGTTGTATGATTGTCTTCGGGATAGAGACAATGCCACATCACTCATTGCGAGCGGGATGTGTCATTGCGATTCCCTAACCCTCGTCTATTATAATATATATATGCATATGTTATATCGTTGATTTGTGGACGTAGGATTTGCAGGTACCAGACACTGACTCCACCTGGCTCCATAGGTCTGAGCGTGTCTTTAAATCCCAATGGTATGTGGTTTGGAGATGATACAGGATTCCCTCACATACTCTAGGTCTAAGTTGCTCAGTATGAGTCGTCAGTGTCTTGGTGCAAGTCGCCATGTCAGTTAGTAAGCTTGGTTTCTTCCGTGTTGTGAGTATGTTGGTATTGGTTGCTTAATTCCATTATGTCGAGAGTGATTATTTGATTATTGATGCAAGATTAAATAGTTAATAATGTTTATTTTAATTATTTTGATTAATAGTGATTTGATTATTTGGTTATCTAATGTTTAATTTAATCTATTGGATCCTTGCCTTTTGGGTATTTAAATACTTGATATTAAATGTTTATTTATTTTAATGATGATTTGATATTTATTGTTTAGCCTATGTTGTGGTTTTATATTTATTCGTGATTTGACCTTTTATTGGTATTTAATTATTTATTTAATCGTCTATGGTTTAATATTTATTAGGTATTTAATGTTTATTTGCTTCTTTAATTCATTTATGAGCCTTTGGTTTATTTAATTTAATTTCCCCATTTGATTTATTTAATTGTGCCTCATGTTTTATTTATTAGTTTGACTTTTATATTAAGTGGGTTGTATAAATACACTTTAAAATAAAATAATAAAAACATTCCCACCTAATTGTAAAAACGTGATTATATTTATCTTACCTACCCTCTTCTCTTATTGGTTGAATTTGGAAAGAGAGGTAAAATTATATTATATGGTGGGGCTGGTAAAATATATTATAGAATCGAATATTTTGATTGGTTGTTGTGGAGGCTAGGGTTTTTGGTTATTGTTTGGCTTTTTATTTTCATTTCCGTGAAGTTTTTGGGGTTGGCTTCTTCTTTGCAAAAATTTTCTGTGCAATATTTTCTTTTGGATTTTGGTTTGGCTTTTGGATTTGGGGAGCTCTTCTTTAGCTTCTTTCCATCACACGGGTTGAAGGTTGGAGATGTATTCTTCTTTTGTATTTTATTTTACAGTTTTCCTGTATGCTCGTGTCTGTCAATTGACTGTGTGAGCTTGGGGAAATAAATTTATAGTTTGTATAGTGTGGAAGGAAATATGTGAATGCATAAATTTGTTACAAGGCTTTATTGTATAGTTTATGGGAAATATATATATTTCTGGGATTGTTGAGAGTCTTTTGGTGCCTTTCTGAGCTTGTGTCATGAATGGAGTTTCTATTAAATGTTGGCTTTTAAGTGTTTATTAGTTATTTCATTTATGCCCTTTAAATATATTGTTTTGGGCAACTCTGTGTGTATATTTTTCTAAAGCTTAATGTTTTAAGTTTGATTTTTAATCTCTGCCAAAAGTTTTGTTTCTTTCCAGTCTTTTATGCAAAAGTGCTAATTTTGTCTATGCGTTGTCCTTCATTTCCTATGCGTTGTCCTTTTATTCATTTTTGTTGTATTTGCGATGTCCTTTTGTGCATTTGCACTGTCTTTCATTATATTTGTGTCATCCTTCAGTATATTTGCACTGTCTTTCATTATATTTGTGTCATCCTTCAGTATATTTGCACTGTCTTTCATTATATTTGTGTCATCCTTCAGTATATTTGCACTGTCTTTTGTGCAAAATTGTTGTCTTTAACTGCACAAGCGCTAAACTATTAACACAAGCACTAACCTTCAATGCAGAAGCGCTAAGCTTAAGTGTGGAAGCGTTGTTCTACATCACAAAAGCATTGTTCTGCCTGTCTTTGGTGTTTTCACTATTTTTCCAGTCAGATTTAGATTCTTGAGTTTGGTTCATTCCAAAGGCTTTTTGGGGTTTTTGCAGACATTTTCCAGCTACTATTATTTATCAGTTTGATGCGATTTTATGTTTTATATGCTGAAACATTCTTGACTTATTTATTGTTGAAGCTTTGATTCTTTTCTTATATTGAGATGTTGCAATAGAAAAATGGTATTGCTATGGAGACAACAAGATGGTATTGCTGTGGAGACAATAAGATGATATTGTTGTGGAGACAACAAAATTGATATGTTTCATTGATGGAATATTTCTTATTTGATATAGATTTCCACATTGAGGCTCATTTTGCATTATAATGAATTTAAGCCCTTTGCGCTCTTTAGCAATGATTTTTTTCCTTGTATTTTTTTATGTGTTGTTGGGCTGCATGATGAAGTTATGGATCTTTTCTTGGAATTTGAATTGGAGCCTCATGTGATTTATTGCTGGGCCATGTTAGGAGGAGTGAGCTTCCTTGTGATGATCGGGGTCACAAGAGATAGGCTTGCATGAGGTTCCTTGTAAGGATGCATGAATTCTAGACCACCAGGGCACATTGGAGTTTTCTATGATTTGTAAACAAGTGATAACATTGATAATGAATTAATTGGGATGGGTAATTAGATCTCATTTAAACAAGATAATTAATAGTTGAGCCTCGTGGCTTATTCCTATGGAGGATGTTCTAGGATAAGCATGAGAAGGTCTGGAAGACCATAAGTCAAATCTCCCTTGATTCTCTCATGGGTAGAAATGGCTCCACATGTCTATCGGGGTTATGCCATGAAGAGTTGTGTTTGGCAATATTATGGGAGAGGATAGCATGTGATGACACTCTTCTCCTACATGTGTCCTTTGCTTGAGATGTATTAATGCCTTGTTGGTTTGTGCGCCTTTGGGAGTTTTCTATTTGTGTTTTTTTGTGATTGGTTCTTGCTTGAGTGTCCTTGTATTGTTTAGTCTCTTTGGTTTTAAGTGTCAGCCTAGATGTAGAGTGTGTGTTGGAACCTTGAGTCATCTCCTAGCATGAGGGGTGGTTCCTTTGGTTCCACATGGTCGGGTGGTTGGTGCTTTTAAACCATTGGGATGTTCCTACCTTTGGATTCTTCTCGCATGGATGAGGATGCTTCTTCATATAGTTCTTGGATAATAATTGCAATGAGAATGTAAATGATGATGTGATTTATGTAATGAAATTCTTATGTAATGGTTGTAAAAGAAATCATGCTTATGAGATGATTATGTTGTTCTAGCTATAGTGATAGCTTGTGGTTATGGTATATGATTGTAATGATTAACCTTGAGTTATATTGCAACACAATTATATTAAATGAAATGGATGCATGAGATGTGGATAAGTATTGTGGTTCAGAATTAAATGATGCATTTTGTATTCTTGATAAGCCATGTTAAAAGGAAATGGTGTAAATGTTATGATAATGGTATTAGTTTGAGATGATGCATTTAACTAATTCTTTGAGTAAAAGAAATCAGAGAAAACTTTAAGAAACCCCCCCCTTGGACAAGGTGTAAAAACTTGGCGAAAATTGTATAATTCCAGAGGAAAATTTTAATTTTACTGGCGAATTTTTGCGGTTTATAGAGAAAAATAATAATCTCTATTGGTGAATTAGTCGTGATCACTCAAAATTTGTGAAAAATCTTAGCGAATTGTAATGTTTTTACAATGAGAAAAATATTTGCATTGGCGATTTCAACCTATTTTCAAACCATAAAAAAAAAATATTGGCGATTTCAACCTATTTTCAAACCATAAAATAAAATTATTGGTGATTTCAAGATATTAACTTTAAGTCATTAAAACATGTGGCACACAGTCGTCAACTCTCTACCTGGAAGACTGCCCATTAGGGCATCTCGAGACCTAGTGACAAACCCTTATGACTCTCTCTATCTCCAACTCACAAGCTGAAAATGCTAAGCCTTCATAACCTTGAGATCTAACGACTGAGGGAAACTGAACTGCCACTTGCCAATTCTCGACCATAAACTGTTAAGTCCTCATCACCGCAACGACTTGGACATAGTGGTAAATTTAACCCTTGTCGCATACTCACCAACATAAAAATGTTTATCTCTTAACCAGTAGCACTTCACTCACAAGCTCGCAGCTTGATCAGGTCTTCAGACATTTAACTTCGTGAGCTGGCGATAACCATTAAACCTAACCACAAACTTTCTAGTCGCTAGCTTGTGACCTAAAAATGCTAACATTAAACAAACATGAGAGCTAGTGACAACTGTATGAAATGAGTTACTCGCTAATTCTCATGGCTATAATGTATGACATCAGACCAACTTGAGACCTCACGACTAATGCAATTTCACTAACAATCTCCAACTCAGTAACATAAAACACTAACACCCAAAAAGTTAGAGACCTCATGATGTAAACCCAAACCAACTTGTCACCAACTTGTGGCTTGATCACGTCTTTAGACATTTTACCTCACAAGCTGGTGATAACCATAAAACTTAAGCATAAACTATCTGGTCACTAGCTCGCACCCTAAAATTTTTAAGGCTTGGATGCTGACTCATTCCTAAGGGACTAGTTTGAAGGTTTCTCCTGAGTCGAGGTTGATTAGACAAGTGAGGATGGTGGTTTCAAAGGAATAAAAGGATTGGATAGCTTCTGAGTTAGAGATGGGAGATCAAGGATTTCTCTAAGAAATAAGAGCTCAGGTTGCTTGTTTTTAGGGATTCTGAAGTAGAATTTGTCCAATCAAAGAGGAATAAAATCAGAACAAAATCGTTCACAATAGATGAGCCTTAGTAGGAGGTAGTGGATTTGATAGGCATGACTTCTAGAGTCTATAGTCATGTTGAAAAACACCAAAATGATGATTTTTCAAGTGAATGAGCATCACCAAATGAAGTGTGAAAATATTATAAATACAATGGAGTGGTGACTTAATTGGTAGAAGAGAAAAGAAACTTTTTTCATTTCCCGAGAGTGGTTTTTTCCTCAGAAAGGAAGATGATGTTTGAGCAGGATCATGCATGGAGTTATTGTGTGCTTTGTGATACTGGATGGGCGTTTCTTTGTTTTCTTCTGTGTGAGTTTGTTTATTGTCAGAGGGGTTGTGAAAGTGAGAAGGATTGCCAGAGGGGGTGTAAAAGCCTTTTCTTGTCAAGAAAGGCCAAGCATGGCACATCCTCTGCTTCTACTCTGCCATAGGATGGCAAGAGGTTTGAAGAAGGAGCCCACAGAGGAATTAAAGAAGGATTTGTTTAGGTGAGGAGTGGCAGCTAGTCATCTTTGTGACGACATGGAAGCTGCGACCCCTCCCCAACATATTACATTTACCCTAAAGCTCCTGTTTGCACTTTCCCTAATTGTGGGCATGAAGGATCGAGCTCCTCTTTCCATTTTCTCTATTTCTGGGCATGGAGGCTTCCTCCTCTATTTGGAAATGATCTGTTGGACAGAACGTAACATCTCACATTCCATCTAAAGGCATCAGGATGATAATGGCATGGCTCAAGCAGTTTTGCAAGTTGTATAGTCATTGGGGTTCCTTTTCTGGTTCCAGTAGTGATTCTAGACTCTAGTTGAAGGGAGAAAGTTGTATACTGTATAGTCATTTACAGAGCAAATGAAAAGCATTTAGTTTCAAGCTTTGTGCAGGTTCTTGAAGGAGTTATATATAAATTTATTTTGTGTATTTCTATCTCTTTCAAATGACCAGAATCATGAGTTTTAACTTTTTTCATTTGTTGCATTGTTATGATGTATGTAATTTTTTATTTAATGCTTCCTATTATGCCCAGGAATGCAAAATTTCTATTAGTCTGGAATCATATTAAGGATTCACCTCATTGTAATTGGTGGGCAGATTATAGTCATAGGACACCTCCATATATATTACATAAACATCCATAGCATATAAAATCATAAGAGTATTAAGAATGAAAGTATCAAACACCACAATAGATAGGAATACAACATAATTAGTAAAACATGCATGCAAAGTAATCATGGATATTGTTTTCCTTATCTTCTCCCATATTGTTGAATAGTTCTGTTAGCTGTTTACCTACCGGTATATCAAATCCAAGTTCTTTGTAGCCTATACCGGGAACTTGTTTGGTTATATGTAGAATCAAACATACTAGCATATTTCCAAACCTAAAATTTCCTTTCTTATCCTTCTTAATCTTGCCTAAGTTTTCAATTAACTCATCCTTCAACCACTCACATATATCAATCTTTACATTATTTGTGATCATGTCATAAGCACTCTTAATGCATAAAATTGAAACTGAATTGAGTCTATTTACATGAGTTGCCTTATACCCTAATATCATGCAAATAAACCTTACATTGGTGTCAGCTACATCATTGACTCTTAAGGACCTTTTATTAGATGTAGCACTAGTTAGCTTAGTAACTAGGTCATTTGAGACTTTCTTGGTTTTGTCTAGCCTTTTACCGATGGACGGTAACCCTGTGACAAATTTCACAGCTTCCTTGGTGATTTTGTGAATTTCATCTAACCAGAAAAATTCACCATGTACCCTGCTTAAGACTATCCTAATCACATCCTTGGGAAATTCAGGAATGCAAAGGATTTCAGTAAATCCTAGGGTTTCAATGATTTTATGTTCTGGTTTCACATTTTCAAAATGATCACATATGACAGTTTTATACATAGTTTTGATCTCTTCATCTCCCAATTCCTCTATGTTGCAGTGAATGTAAATTTTGGGGTCTTCAACATAAACAACTCCTTTTGGTATTTGTGAGAAAGCACCTATATTGTCATCTTTCTTTGCTACTTTAGGAACTAGTTGAAATACGGGCCTAGGGCATTTTATGACCTCGACTACAGTAGGGTTTTCTATATATTCAAGTGTAGAGGTGGATGCCATGATGATAAATACCTTCTTCTATCTTAGATGGATTGATTTCTTGAAGTGCTTCACCTCTTTGCTTGAAATTCCTTAGCTCTGCAAATTTTGCACTCTACGAATGTTTGAAATCACGGTGAAATGAAATGGAGCCAAAACCACAAATTTATAGTGTTTATTTATCATCTACCACATTTAATGCATGCCAGTTAAGTATTTACTTAACATTGTCTGTTAGTAATGAAGTAATTTCCAACTTATCATCTCTAATCGAGGGAATAATAGCACATGTGTCATTAGATTGCGAAACCCTCATTGAAACTTTCTTCAATTTGATGAAGAACTTCCTGTCGGTGGAGCATCACTCTGTCCTACCGGTGAAGCATCACTCTATCCTACCAGTGAAGCATTGATTGGTTCTACTGGTGGAGGAGTATTCCCAACATTTAGATTAGCTTTTCTAATCCATTGTTTTGAGAATTCTTTCTTAACCTCTTCCACTTTTTCTTTCCCTTTCAAGCTAGAACTTTTGTTGTCTACCAGTGGTCCTTTACTTCTATAGAATTTTACAATATGCCCAATCTTGTTATATGCATAACAAGTCACATTATTCTTCTGAATAGCTTTCCCATAACCTATGCCAGTTTGTGTTCTACATTGATTAGATAAATGTCCAAATCTTCCACAAACATAACATCTCACATTCATTCTCCAATTTTCAGAGTTGTGACCAACTTTGTTGCATTTTGAACATTGACTGGTGGGTGTGTTGATATTCTGATAATTTCTAGATCTACATTCATTTGCTCTATGACCATACTTATTATAGTTAAAGCATTTTCCATTGAATTTATAAGCATTAGGTTGTCTTACCAGTTTGTTGTGATCCTGTGTGTTTGTAGTACTAGAGCTTTCACCAACTTCAAAGCCAATTCCAGAAGTGTCACCTTTAGGTTTTTGATTTTTCAGCAAGTTACCAAGTTCCTCTTAGATTTTCTTGAATTTTTCTTTATGTTGATTTGCAGTTTCTAGTTCTCTTTCTAAGAATTCTTTCTATCCAATCAGTTCATTGGAGTCATTCTGAGTGTGCATCAGATCTGTCTTTAATAAATCATTTTCATAGCTAAGTCTTGTGTTCTCATTTGCTGCATCACTTAGTCTTCTGCTCAATTCTTCTTCATTCTTCTTCCTATCTTCAATCTCTTTACAAAATCTCATAGTCATATCTTGCATCTCATTCTTTGTAGTTATGTTCTCCAATTTCAGCTTACTTAACATATCATTAAGTGATTCCTTTTGATCATTCTCATTTTGCATCTTTTCACAAAGTTCTCTTCTCTTATTTCTTGCAATAGTAAGATTCTCTTGAAGTTCTTGAATCATATCCTAAGCTTCTTTTAGATCATCTTCTAGTTTGATATTTTTCAATTTTTCTATATCATAGTATGAGAGAGCTGCTTCAAGTTGCTTCATCAGATTTTCCATCTTTACTGGTGTCAAGATCTTCCTCAAGCTGTTAGGCTTCTGAAAATAGAGGACCAAGCTCTGATACCAATTGTTAGGAATCCCACAGATACTGAGAGGGGGGGTTAATCAGTATCTAACCGGTAATTAGAATTTCTCAACTTAAAAAATGCAGAACATATTATAACAATGTATCAGTATGCAAGATATAATGCAATAAATAGAATTAAAAGCATCCACATGAAAAGCACACCATGATACAAGGATTTAATGAGGAAACCCGGTGTGGGAAAAACCTCGGTAGGATTTGTGACCCACAATTTCCACTTACTGGCCAATAAGAGAATATTACTTACAAGAGGGGCCTGCACATGCAGGAAGGCCAATTGCCTAGAGCTCACTGCTCAATGGGAAGTCTCATTGACTTACAATGTGGATTATACAAATCCAATATCTTGTACTGCTTTACAATAGCATCTATAATGCCTAATCCAGTACTGGTTTCTACTCTATTCTTTACATAAAACCTTTAACCTATATTTCACATAATATTTCTGCCTAATATCTTCTTTTTCTTCGCTTCCATCACTTTTTAAAAATGTCTACAATGATCTCTCTTATATGTAAGAGTCATCTTACAACTTGCCAATTCGGCTTACAAAGTTTTTACAATAATAAACAAAATATAATATAACAAAAATCCTGTCAGCCTCTGTGCCGGTGCCGGTGGTCTGAGTGTCAGTGTAGAGTGTGATCTGTTGATGTCGGTGGACTATCTTGTCGGTGTAATTCCTTGCTGGTGTAATAGGATTGTAAGGTTGCCATCAATGACAAAACCTTCAATCACATACAATGTCTCATTGGAGTGTGCATATGCCAACATAACCAACCTATACTGTTTAAGGAAATTGTTTACTTCATCAAAGGAACTCCTACCAATGGTAAAATCAAATGTAACTTAAAGCTTAGGAAGAAGAGAACCCTTCCTGTGTTTGTCAAGGTATTTTTTTTCAACTAGGGTCAATTTCTAGATAAACTCCATAAAAGCAATCCTAATTGGAACAAATTTTGGTAAAATATGGGGAGGCTGAGGACACCCATAGACTCTGATCACAGTAAAGTTATCAAAAAAACAAGTCCCCCCAGTTATGTGAAATAGACCAGTTTGGAACATATTGGTAAGGTCTCAAAACTCTCCTAACATTAATTGACAATCATTCCCTATTTATTCCTAGCATTTCCATAATTGGTGAAACAATCCAATTTTCAAAGAAAAGGAAAGAAGAATGGGGAGAAATATTGTCCCAAACTTGGGTCCATCTTTGTATTGTCATTAAGACACCCAATTCTTCTTTGAAAAGATCCAATTCTTTATCCATGAACTCAACATTATAGAACAAGATTAAAAGCATCAACAATAAATAATGCTTGAATGTAGAGTTGGGTGCACCATTCTGAATTTCAACTAGAGAATTATGAATGTGTTCAACCACATAGCCCACATAATCGTAATCTTTGTTAACATCTAGGTGTTGAATGTCCATAGCCATCATCAATAATTCAACTGACACTATTGAATCTCCATCAAAACCCAACACTCTGCATAATCCATAGATTGTACAATGCATATAATGGTGGAAAGATGTGATGTCAAATGGTGGTTCGATACTCTCTGGAATTATAACTAGTTTCCTATTCACCCTAGGCATGTATCTGGGCATTGCATGCTTCTTGATAACACTTTTGTATTTGTCATAATCCTCTACAATCCGCTCCAAATCTATATCTGTACATGCAACACCAGTAATCTGGAAAGCTTCAACAAAGCTACCTCTATTAATTGAGAAAAGGGTAGACTGGTACTTTCTTCTGATTACCCTAGATACTGGGCAATAACATTTGGCCAACTATTTGATTAAATCCAGATCAACATACACATTTGGCACAATTAACTTTGCCATATTAAAATCCCAAGGGTTTGACATCGGGACACCCTTAACCCTATTATTCCAAAAATAATGAAACAGAGTAGAACCACTCATATTAAGCGTGGTAGGGTTTCTGCATTGGCTCCATAAATCTTTCCATGTCAAATCATTTGTATTCAAAGCAACGGAAGTCCCTGGCAGCAAATCTACAAATTCTTCTTTTTATTTCTTAACCATCTTTTCATCAATGGCACTAGCCTTGGAACCTCCAGGTCCTCCACTTGTTGTGGCCTTGGGCTTGGGCTTGGAACGTCCAGTTCCACTCGTCGCCTAGCTCATTTTAGCTACAGGAGAAAAACTTAACCAATTTTCCAAAATTTTCCCACACGCAACACTCTGAATTCTCCAACATTGTTGTAGAGCTCAATTCACTGGATTACCTCGAAGATAGAATGCATTAATGCAATTATACAAAATCTCAGTTTGATCATGCAATTTATGGTTTTTGGGCGCTGTCACTTCTCTCAAGTCTCATTAATTGCCACACTTGCATGAACTAGCTACTGTGGCATTAATTCAAAGCTAAAGTACTCGAGCAAAATTTAAATTCATGCCCTTCTATTTGATTGGCGATTGCCATTCAAAACTTTTACAGAACCCAACAAACAAGTCCACGTGTTAGCGACAATGCTACCAAATCCTCTTAATCACAAGCTCACAATCCCTTTTATGAATCCTCAAAGAATCTCGTGAGTGAGAAATAGTCATTAATCTTCATCAAGCCCTTCAGTCGCAACCTCGCAACAACATTTGCAATATTCTTTCTTTACCTGCAAGCTGGCGAACACTGCAAATCTAACAAAACAACTTACTTCATCACAAGCTCACAACTAGAAACTTAACTTGACTTAAACCCTTGCGATCCCGCAACAACAAGACACTTAACTGCCATCGCATACTCACAACACTTTTTGACTTAACACTTACAAACCCGCGAGCATGCGATGACCACAAAATCAGACCAAAACTTACCTATCGCTAGATCACAACTTAAAATGCTAAACAACTTCAAAAATTGCGAGCAAGCAACGAAACCAACTAAGCTGTGATACAAACCACATCGCATGATCGCAAATTAAAATGACTTAACCGTGAACACCTCGCGACCTTTCAATAACAAAAAATCACACCCAGTCGCAACCTCACAACATAAAATGGTATTTGGGTGTCGTCACTTCTCTCAAGTCTCATTAATTGCACACTCACAACTAGTTATAACAACCCGAAAAACAAGTCCATGTTTCAATCCCCATCTTTAATTGCACACTCACAATCGGTTATAACAATTTGGAAAGGAACTGGCGAGTTAGCGACAATACTACCAAATCCTCTTAATTGCAAGCTCGCAACCCCTTTTATGAATCCTCAAAGAAGCTCGCAAGTGAGTGACAACCATTGATCTTCATCAAGCCCTTCAGTTGCAACCTCGCAACAACATTTTTAATATTCTTTATTTACCTGCGAGCTAGGGACCACTACAAATCTAACAAAATAACTTATTTCATCGCAAGCTCACAACTCAAAACTTAACTTGACTTAAACCCTTGCGATACCGCGACAACAAGGCACTTAACCACCATTGCATGCTCGCAACACTTTTTGACTTAAGAATTACAAACCTACGAGCTTGCGATGACCACAAAATTAGACCAAAACTTACCTGTCGCCAGATCGCAACGTAAAATGCTAAACAACTTCAAAACCTGCGAGCAAACAACGAAACCAACTAAGTTGCGATACCAACCACAACGCATGATCGCAAATTAAAATGACTTAACCACGAACACCTCGCAACCTTGCAACAACATAAAATCGGACCCAATCGCAACCTCGGAACATAAAATGGTCAAGTGCAAAACATCTTGTGAGGTAGCCACAACTAAAATCTCCTAGTACTCGCAAGCTCATGACTTAAACTGACTTGATGATAAAGGACCTGGGAGCTAGCAATAACCATAAAATCTCAAAATGTTTTATCTCTTGACCATAGTGACCCAGCGAGTACCAATAAAAATTGATGTTTTATGTTAATTTACCATCATAAACAGGCGCGAGCTGTGGTACACAAACCATTAATGACTTAGTACTTACTCACTAACTCTCGCGGCTATAATGCATGGCATCAAACCAATTCGAGACCTCACGACCAAAGCAATTTCATTAACAATCTCCAGCTCGCTAACATAAAATTCTAACACTCAAAAAACCAGAGACCTCGCGATTTAAACCCAAACCAACACTCGCTAACTCGCCACTTAAATTGTTAAACATGAAATTTATCTGCAAGTTAGAGATGAAACATTAAACATGTCTCATTGTCTCAATGTCTGACCAACCGTTTGACCACACTTGACATTGACATGGACAAATAAAGAGAGGACAACTCAGATTTTCAATGCATGACAACTTCGGTTTACTAGCCAACTAAGACAAAAAACAAACACAAAACCCTAATCGCCATGAACATCATGTTAAGCATTTAATGTAGAATAGTAGAGAGGTTCTAGCAATAAAAACTATGCAATATGAATAATTTTATGGATCTTGTGACACAAATTGTTGCATTTCATGTTCAACATAATGTGGAACCAAATACCAATTTACTAATAACTCAATTGTTAACTAATAATTCAGAAAATAAATTCTAATTGTTTACTAATAATTCAAATTCACAATTAAAAATATGAAATAAGTATCCATTCTGACTGACAAATTCAAGGAATACAATATCAAAAATCATCAATGACAACTATAGTATTGCAATTTTGCAAATTGAAATTGTAATATGACTCAAGAACTGTAGTATAGTTATAAATACCTATAAAATGACTGCTAATTCACTTCAGTGACTCACTCTGAGGCTTCTATATCCCAAATGGACTCAAGATCTAGAAACTAACTAGTACGAATGAGTTCATCTTCATTCTGAGTCAGGTATTCAAAAAATTCTTCTTCTTCATGCTGACTCTGAGTTTGCGATCCATCATTTGTCTCAGCACTAGCACTAGCAGTAGCACCACTAGCTTTTAAAGTGTTGCACAGCCCTCATCTTTCACGCATGGAATTCTAGATTACCAGTGCCCTATCATACGGAAAAATCTCTAACATTATACTGGGTTACAAACAACCTCAAGAAAGTTTCCAAATTTTTGTCTAATTTGTTTTTGATCTTTGATTTCAAAAGCCCTAATGCACTGAAAACTCTCTCATCTTCCACCAACCCCAATATCATTGTTTGACATAAATCAACAAGTTTCAAATATTTTGGTACTGCAATATGCAATGCTTCACTTTGATCTATCCTTTTCCAAAGCCTTGTGATTGATCCAGGTTCAAATGGATTCTCCAAGTTAACCAATTGTTGTTTCATAAGCAATGCAAATTGTTTACATTATTTTTTAAGATGATCTGAATTTAAAATTCCTTCTATTGGCTGTCCATTGCAATATGCATCTTTTGAAAATGTCAATATCAATTCCTCTAGTTTTTTATGAAACATCTTTGCATCATTTAGATTATCTCCAATTGAATACCGAAATTGAGGATACACACAACTCATGGCTTCAGGTATTACTTCTCAGGGGAATCTTTTAGGAATCTCAGTTGAAAGTTCATATGTAATAGACTTCAAATTATCACTAACTGATTTAACAATCCTGTCAAAATCTTCCTTTGTAACTGGTGGTGCTCTACCTTGCTTGCCTATCTTAGATTGGTGCATTGGTATCTGAAATCCTTTTACAAAGACACATAACTCATTTTTTGTATTGAAATGTAAAAAAATTTCAACATAATTCAAATCTGTAATTATCTGCCACCTAAAAAATTTGGGTTTCGCCCTATTAGATCTGAATATAGACCATCCAGGCTCAAGCATGTCATTTTACGTAGAGTGATATACTTATTGATATACATAGTTTTGTCTTGGGCTTTCTTAACAAGTTTGTTCATTGAATCCAACATGGGGAGAAGACTAACTAAAGTTAACAGTCTCTATATCACTTAACTTATGTAAGAGATCAGAAGCTTTGTCTACTGTGAGGTGTTGCTCATACATTAGTTTGATCAAGGATTGATATATTGTTAGAACTCGTTCCACTGGTCCATGCAAGGAGATCAATCTGGTCTCAACATCCTTGAGAAGCTTGTTTCCTACTGTTACTCCCTCAACAAAAATTTGAAATTCTGCAAAATGTTTAGGACTTCTGTAGAAGTATGAGTGGAGCTCGTGGACCAAATCTTCAACTTTTGACACTGTAGGGAAAATGCTTACAATTCTATATGCTAAATTCATTCGATGGGCCATGCAGTGAATGCCAACCATGTATAGTGCAATACTAGTTTGTAACCTTGTGTAAAGACTGGTCCTTTGACCTTGCATTACTGTAGCTCCATCAGCTCCAACACACGCCAACTTCTTGGCAATTGTCAAGTCATCCATACCAGCAATTTCATTCAAAGCTTTCTTAACTTCCAAATATAAATTTTCTTCTATTGAATTGCTCCTCATTTTATGAACACAAAGCAGATGATCTTGGTGAACATGTTCTTTTATGGTATACACATGCATACGAACCCAAGCAGTGTGATCTACCGTAGTAACTTCATCTATGGATAGTGAAATGAAATTTGACTCTTTTACACTCTCTTGTAAATTTTGCTTTTCCACCTCAGTGAGATAGTTAGCCATTTCCCATCCAATGTTTATTGACCAATGTGACATAGGATAGTGAGGAACATTCAAAAAAGATAATAAATTACTAAATTCTAGGAAATCTTTTATAGGACACCCTCTCGACAGAATATGAAAAACAACACTCATCTGAACAGCCTTTGCTAGGCTTGCATCTTTCACTACATGTTCAAGCCCAACCTTGATTATATTTCCAAATCCACTATTACCAATCAGTGTCATTTTGTGGTTATGCTCTTCATATTCCATGGCATACTTAACATGAAGACATTCTTCCTTTGATTTCCATCTTACTACTCGTGTTTCCTTTCTGTCTATGATTTGTTTTTCATAAATCTTACCAATATGCTTTTCTATGGTGTCAAGCTTTAGCTGCATCTTCTTCTTTCTTTTAGCTTTCCATCTACAAATCTTACACCTGCATTATGTTGGTTGTTCATCATTGTTTGGAACTGGTTCAATGAATGGGTACTTTTCTACACAATCAATCTTAAAAATCCTTGTCATCTCCCACTCTCGCCCCAGTTTTACTTATCTTTTTCTTTTCTTCCTACCAACATCATCTTCAGTACTAGCATTTGCATCCGAGTGAATTATCTCATTATGTGTATCCCTTAGAAAATCTTCTGTCATGTCGGTATTGTCATCCTCATTTGATGCATTTAACTCAATGACAATCCTACCTTGTGGTGGTGGTGAGCTACTGTGAATGGCTTTTGCAACTACAAAAGTTGATGGACCAGAAACTTTGCCAATTCCAAAGGAAGACTTTATGGTAATATCTTTAAGTTTAAGTTTTGGGCATTTTGATGGCCTCTCAATCCCATCAGTTTCACCGCCCTGAGGAGTCTTACCCTTGTCTGACATCCCAATCCCTTCACCATCCTAAGGAATCTCAGGCTCACCCTTGTGTGACATCTCAATCCCTTCACCACCCTGAGGAGTCTCACCCATCTCTGACTGTGACATCCTAAGTCTTGACCTCTCACTACGAATTAAAAGTTAAAACTAATACTATCAAGTATGAAGAAATGATTACTCACCTTTATGCCTTCTCAATTCTCTGAATCGGGAATCAGGAATGCCTGGACCTGTATTGCAGGATCATAACTCTGGCCCTCCGCCCTACAATAAACTTTGAATTTCCAACTCAATTTGCAGAATGCAAATCGAGACTCAAGAGCTCCCAATTTACTAATCAGAAACGAACAAATTGTAAGAAAGAGTGTATTAATAGCAATCCATGATTGCATTTTTGGTGAATTGCACGGGGCCTGGGCATCGCAATTACCAATAAACATTTAATTTAATTGCATTTTTGGTGAATTACGCAGGCGTGCAATGAACATTTAATTTAAGCAGGGCAAAATGGATCCTCGAATGCTTATAATGTTTTAAATGATATTGGTGAATTCGGCCAATGCATGCAATGAACTTTTAATTTACCATTGGTGAATTAGGTCGTAGGTACGTGGTCATTTTACTATTGCTACCGAATAACGAAGGTGATCTAATACCCATGTCCGAGTAATACCCACGTCTGAGTGATTCTAGGCGAATATTATGGGCATGCACATCGATGATGTGTGGTCAGTGGTGAAGCCAGATTCTACAGTGTACCGTTAACCCCAAAATTTTGAGCGATTTGACCACGATGTTGCCCCAGACTATTCGAGCAGAATTCGCCAATTGGCGAAGATTCACCACTAAAAGACTCTCTGAAAGAAATGCTATGCCTTGGTAGGATGTATGTGTATGATTAATATTGGAAGACATCTTAGGACATGTTTATGAGTTGTGATTGAAGAATTTGAACTTATAGTATCATACTTCGTAGTCAGTGATCTAATGGTAGGATTGAAATCTTATAATGTTGGGGATGTAGTTGAATGTGCCTTATGAAAATGTTGTATGGATGATATTAATGAATGAATTACTAATATTATTAATAGTAATTACTAATAAGTGTATGGGTAGATGGTAAAATGAATGCTTGTCTTTTAGGAAAGGATTAGAATGTATTTTGTGTTATGGTTTAAGATTATATCTCCATTTGGTGGATGCTATTAGTTGTTATGGAATTAGGATATTGTATCCTAGTTTGTGTTGAGATGAATTTGTGTAGTTAATTAATTTGTAATAAGATGATTGTTGGTTAATTGATATAGTGTAAGAGATTATAGGACTATTAAATGAGCTATGGGTTAAATGTTTAGGATGACTTTGTGATTATTGCCTTACGTACTTTCAGAATCATGATGAAGTAATAAGCATGCTAGGAGCATAGAATCATAAATGATTATGTGGAAGTTAATTGTACATGGAAATTGTGTTAATATAATATAAGGGTTAATCTTGGTATGTGAATGGTGATGTTAATAGTTGAAGGTTGGTTAATGGTAATAGGGACATTTGGATTTGGTGTATAAAATGAACCTAAGAGAAAAAGGGAAGTCGCTATGCATTGAAAGATAGAATCTCATACTAAATGAATGATTAAGTAGGTTGCATATCATGAGTGTTAGGTATTTCTATGATGCACCTATGTGTGTATAATGATTAAGATTATGAGGTATTGACCTAGAAGAAAGTAAATGCTTATGGCTTATGTTGGTAGATTAAGTAATGGCATTGAAATACCCTAGGGAGTTAGTAGTAATGTTTTATTGTATTCTGCTTGCATAATTGTTTGAATAGCTTGAGTGAATTATTCTATGTTCATAACACTTAAATGTTGTTGTGTGCTCACTGCATTGCTTAAGTGATGTTATGTGTTGTTTTGGTAAAAAAAAAAATTAAATTAGTGTGTATTTAGCTATATTTCTATGGGGTATTTTGGTGGGCATTACATTTGGTATCATAGCCCATGTTGCAATGCTGGGATCTCTAGTTAAGGATGTTTCTATTAGTCTAGTGAATGTGGCTTGATGTTCCTTTGAATGAAGTTACTCCTTGAGATTCATGTTAGAAGAAGTGTTATTGAAATTTTTGGAATCTTAGATATCTATGCCTTGTGTTTCTCTATAATCCCTTTTAGGAATCATAACCTTAAGTAAAGTGTGTATTTATTCCTTATGCATGTCTCCAAAATAAGAGAAGTGTCTCTATGTTCTTCGTTGCCTAGTAAATTTCTAGTGCTTACTTGAATTATTAGGGTTGCGTTCCTTATACATAATTAATTATGTTGTAGAACAAGAAAAGAATGTGCATATCCTCTTAACTAATGCGACGATAATAAAATTAATTTGTTATGTTGATCTTCCTATGAATAGAAAGATGAAGTGTTTGTATTATGCATTTAGGAGTAATTTAGTATGGATCGTGATGTCAAAATCAAAGAAATTGTATGTTGTGTTTAATAAAAGTAGTTGGAATTCCTTTTTCCTTATTTTAATCTCCTATGTGAAATGTAAGGAAGTTAGTTGGTAATGTAATGGTTACCCCATAGAACTATTGGTTGTTCTGGGTATATGTGTATGTAATAAAAGATTGTTTGAGGAAATCATAGCTATCAAAGGATTTGGGATTTCTATTTGCACGTGTATTGGTAGTAGATCTTATGGAAGTCAAAATTGTATACCTTTAAAAGTGGTAGCTGTATTTGGCATGACTAGGGAATTCAAACTGAGTTTGCATAAAATTTGTGTGCATTGATTTGTGTGGCAATATCCCTTCCTTCCTCTTCTCTCTTTGGGGTAAATTATTCAAATACTTGGGGGTTACTGATATTAAGTAGAAGGATTGGATAATGATTGATGAATATGACTTGTATACATTAAAGGGAAGATTAGATGAAATTAATATGCATTGAAGGCTGAAAATTAGGTATTGCATTCATGATCCTTGTTCTTTAAAGGGAAGAATTGATTAAATAGAATATCCCATCATTTAAATAGGAAATTGATCGCAAAACTAAAGGGAGATAAATATGTTAATTGAAGCAAGGATTGGTGCATTGCATATGTAGAAATCAAAATGATACCACTGTGTCTTTATTTGGTTTGGCAAGATAAAAGTTTTAGCTTTGTGTAGGAATTGTGTGGCATTGAATAAATATTTATCTTAACTAGATGGATAAATTAAGAAAGGTTACTATATCATTACCTTATTGAATTTTAAGAAGTGTTTCCTTAGTGAATTCTAATGAGATAAAATGATAATTAGCTATATGAAATTATGTTGGGACTCTAAATGTCAACTTGTCTTGAAATGTCGAAAATACATAGTCTATGAATGATAGTAATCAAATAATAATAGGAAGTGAGTTTAAATAGAACGATGCGTGTATTCTTGAAATTGAAGTGGCATTAGATGAAAAGAAAATTGTTTTGGAAGTATGACTGAGATATTCTTAGCTTAGATAACTAGAAGTATGTCAGAAGATTATTATTGGTAAGAGTAGAAATTGATATTAAACTTTGGCTTTTGTAATAAGACCTATTTTGCTTGTTTAAAAATATGATTGACTAAATTTCTTAAATGCCTTATGAAGGACTTTCAAATCTTCTATAGGTTATTAGTTGTGCATTAATGGAAATGATGCATGTTATAGTCTACTATCAAGTGATTAATTGAAGCTCTAACTTCTATTTCTGATATAACTTGATGAATATGATCATGGTATAGATAAGATATCTTGAATATTAGTCATGGTATGAGAATATTCCTTGTGCATGTGTGAGTGTGTAGTTGCTTTATCTCTTCCTACCTATGTCAACCTTCATAAAGGATAATTGCCTAGATTTTCAAAAATATTGAATTGCATTAAAAATAATGAAAAGAATATAGACATATGGATAAAATAAGTCTTAAATATGGTGTGCACTCTCTAACACATTCAAGGTATCTCACCCTTGAATGTTGTGTAGCGGTTACTCCCTTTGGTGTGAGTAATGTTGGTCACCTCGTGATGTGGGTTGGATGAGTTGTTTATTTTGCCTTGAGTTAATTTATTATTTGAGTGATGTGTCATTAGGATTAATGTGTATTTTTGAGATTTCTTTACTTTTGGGATGACCATTGAGTTCTTCTTTCTTTTATTTTGCCCTTGTGGTGGCACTTGCCACACTTAAATTTCTTGATTGATTTCGCCGATAAATTTTCTTCTCTTTTAATTTAATGAATTGATTTGAGGATATATTTCCTTGACCTCCTATTTTGTTGTCTGTGGTGGTCATTCTGAGTGTCAATGTATTGTGGGCCCAAATATTGAGCCAATGTTGTCTCTATCATGTTCATTTTGAACCGTTGATAGTGTGTGCGAGGGATGACATTGCGGAAAAGTGCACTAGACTAAAAAAAACAATTAGATAATGAAGCTACTAGCGAAGTAAATGAAAAGTGTTAATAAGATGAAATTTATTGGTAACTTTCTAAAGTTTATAGTAGATAGAAGTGCCTTCGAATTATGAAGTCTGAAATTTATGGAATAGTTAAATAAAAGAAATTGTTGATTTCTTACCTTCAAAATCTTTGTGTACACATAATGGATTAAGGATGCCCTTTGAATGATTTGATTGGATAAGGATTGTAGCTAATGTTTGTATAAAGTGCAGCACAATGTAAGCATGGTGGAAATTAGGACATTTGAATGCCATGAAATTTGTTCCTTTAAATAAATAGGTTATATATGCTTGATTATCATGTGATGTCTAGAATACATTTAACTTGAGGAAGCTTATTTTTGAGAAATTTTCCCTCATTTAGGCTTGTGACATAATATAATATGTGCATATGTGTAAGATATTGTGTAAATGTATATATATCTCTCTCTATTTGCATGCAACTAGATGTTGAAGGAGTGTTACTATGAATATTGGTGTGAAATAGAGTGATTTCTTCTTATTGATGCTTAACTCGGTGACTAAAGTTACAGTTTTGTATTGCAAGTGTGGTTAAAATGAAGTTCCCTTGTAAATATTTTAACAGTTTAGTGTACATATCGTAATTAATAGTAGTTGGTGCTTGATTTACCTCTTGTGTGACATGTTTATTTTGAATAATTGAAGCATAAGGAGGAAATTTAGTTGTCATTATCTTTCTTGGAGTTAGAAAATATTATAATATGTTTGTGTTAAAAGGAAGTTTCTGATTTATGTGTGCTAGTTGTCACCCTAACTCTTACGACTTCCAGGAGTAAGTCAAGTCTAAAGGGGAGGAGAATGTAATGTCCACCCTTGACTTGACTTGTTTTGACTAGAGTTGACTTTTAATTCATGCATGATAGTCATTATTGGGCATAGGCTATTTCAGATGATTTATATGATGTTAATACTATCGTTATTGATCGTGTGATTTATTAGACACTATATACTTATTATGTGATTGATTATCGAAAGTCTATATTGATCATGTGATTTGAGGAGCATAAGTATTGATGGATTTTACATGTTGTACTATAATCATGAATTATACTAATCATGCACTTGATGATGTTTTTATGTACTGACCATATTTAATTATTATCTATGATGAGTTGAGCTTATGGTGTGTTTGATTGTCATATGTCTTTCTTGGGGATAGAGACAATGCCACATCAATCATAGCAAGTGGGATGTGTCATTGCGATTCTCTAACCCTTGTCTGTTATAATATATATATACATATGTCATATCATTGCTTTGTGGATGCAGGATTTGTAGGTACCAGACATCGACTCCACATGGCTCCACAGGTCTAAGCATGTCTTTAAATCCCAATGGTATGTGGTTCGGAGTTGACACAGGATCCCCTCACATACTCTAGGTTGAAGTTGCTCACTATGAGTCGTCAGCGTCTTGGCGCAAGTCGCCATGTCAGTTAGTAAGCTTGGTTTCTTCTATGTTGTGAGCATGTTGGTATTGGTTGGTTAATTCCACTATGTCGAGAGTAATTATTTGATTATTGATGCGAGATTAAATAGTTAATAATGTTTATTTAATTATTTTGGTTAATAGTGATTTGATTATTTGGTTATCTAATGTTTAATTTAATTTATTGGAACCTTTCGTTTTGGGTATTTAATTACTTGATATTTAATGTTTATTTATTTTAATGATGATTTGATATTTATTGTTTAACTTATGTAGTGGTTTTATATTTATTTGTGATTTGACCTTTTATTGGTATTTAATTGTTTATTTATTTATTTAATCGTCTATGGTTTAATATTTATTTGGTATTTAATGTTTATTTGCTTCTTTAATTCATTTATGAGCCTTTGGTTTATTTAATTTAATTTCCCCATTTGATTTATTTAATTGTGCCTCATCTTTTATTTATTAGTTTGACTTTTATATTAAGTGGGTTGTATAAATACTTTAAAATAAAATAATAAAAACATTCCCACCTAATTGTAAAATAGTGATTTATATTTATCTTACCTACCCTCTTATCTTATTGGTTGAATTTGGAAAGGGACGTAAAACTATATTATATGGTGGGGTTGGTAAAATATATTATAGAATCAAATATTTTGATTGGTTGTTGTGGAGGCTAGGGTTTTTGGTTATTGTTTGGCTTTTTATTTTCATTTCCGTGAAGTTTTTGGGGTTGGCTTCTTCTTTGCAAAAATTTTCTCTGCAATATTTTGTTTTGGATTTTGGCTTGGATTGCTATTGGAGCTTGTTGGTTTGGCTTTTGGATTTGGGGAGCTCTTCTTCAGCTTCTTTCTATCACATGGGTTGCCGATTGGAGATGTATTCTTCTTTTGTATTTTGTTTTACAGTTTTCCTGTATGCTCCGTGTCTACCGATTGAATGTGTGAGCTTGGGGAAATAAATCTATAGTTTGTATAGTGTGGAAGGAAATATGTGAATGCATAAATTTGTTGCAAGGCTTTATTGTATATTTTATGGGAAATATTTATATTTTTGGGATTTTTGAGAGTCTTCAGAAGCCTTTCTGAGCTTGTGTCATGAATGGAGTTTCTATTGAATGCTGGCTTTTAAGTGTTTATTATTTATTTCATTTATTCCCTTTAAATCTATTGTTCTAGCTGACTCTGTGTGTATATTTTTTAAAGATTAATGTTTTAAGTTTGATTTTTAATCTCTCCCAAAAGTTCTGTGTCTTTTTGATCTTTTATGCAAAACCGCTGATTTTGTATATGCATTGTCCTTCATTGCATCTGCGCTATCCTTTTATGCATTTGCACTGTCCTTTTATGCATTTCTATTGTCTTTCATTTTATTTGTGTTGTCCTTCAGTATATTTACGCTGTCTTTTGTTGAAAAGCTTTGTCTTTAACTGCACAGGCGCTAGCCTGCAATGCATAAGTGCTAAACTTAAGTGCGGAAGTGTTGTTCTGCATCACAAAAGCGTTGTTCTGCCTGTCTTTGGTGTTTTCACTATTTTTCTAGTTAGATTTGGATTCTCGACTTTGGTTTCATTCCAGAGGCATTTTGGGGTTTTTGTAGACATTTTCCAGCTACTATTATTTATCAGTTTGATGTGAATTTATGTTTTATATGCTGAAATATTCTTGAATTATTTATTGTTGAAGATTTGAGTCTTTTCTTATATTGAGATGTTGCAATGAAAAAATGGTATTGTTGTGGAGACAACAAGATGGTATTGCTGTGGAGACAGCAAGATGATATTGTTGTGGAGACAACATAATTGATAGATTTTATTGATGGAATATTTCTTATTTGATATAGATTTCCACATTCAGGCTCATTTTGCATTATAATGGATTTAAGCCCTTTGCGCTCTTTATCTATGGGTTTTTTCCTTGTATGTTTTTATGTGTTGTTGGGCTACATGATGAAGTTATGGATATTTTCTTGGAATTTGAATTGGAGCCTCATGTGATTTATTGTTGGGCCATGTTAGGAGGAGTGGGCTTCCTTGTGATGATCGGGGTCACAAGAGATAGGCTTGCATGAGGTTCCTTGTAAGGATGCATGAATTCTAGACCACTAGGGCACATTGGAGTTTTCTATGATTTGTAAACAAGTGATAACATTGATAATGAATTAATTGGGATGGGTAATTAGATCTCATTTAAACAAGATAATTAATAGTTGAGCCTTGTGGCTTATTCCTATGGAGGATGCTCTAGGATAAGCATGAGAAGGTCTGGAAGACCATAAGTCAAATCTCCCTTGATTCTCTCATGGGTAGAAATGGCTCCACATGTCTATCGGGGTTATGCCATGAAGAGTTGTGTTTGGCAATATTATGGGAGAGGATAGCATGTGATGACACGCTTCTCCTACATGTGTCCTTTGCTTGAGATGTATTAATGCCTTGTTGGTTTGTGCACCTTTGGGAGTTTTCTATTTGTGTTTTTTTCTGATTGGTTCTTGCTTGAGTGTCCTTGTATTGTTTAGTCTATTTGGTTTTAAGTGTCAGCCTAGATGTAGAGTGTGTGTTGGAACCTTGAGTCATCTCCTAGCACGAGGGGTGGTTCCTTTGGTTCCACATGGTCGGGTGGTTGGTGCTTTTAAACCATTGGGATGTTCCTACCTTTGGATTCTTCTTGCATGGATGAGGATGCTTCAGCAAGAATGTAAATGATGATGTGGTTTATTTAATGAGATTCTTATGTAATGGTTTTAAAAGAAATCATGCTTATGAGAAATGACTATGTTTTTTCTAGTTATAGTGATAGCTTGTGGTTATGGTATATGATTGTAATGATGAACCTTGAGTTTTATTGCAACGCAATTATATTAAATAAAATGGATCCCCGAGATGTGGATAAGTATTGTGGTTTGGAATTAAATGATGCATTTTATATTCTTGATAATCCATGTTAAAAGGAGATGGTGTAAATGTTATGATAATGGTATTAGTTTGAGATGATGCCTTTAACTAATTGTTTGAGTAAAATAAATGCTATGCCTTGGTAGGATGTATGTGTATGATTAATATTGGAAGATATCTTAGGACATGTTTATGAGTTGTGATTAAAGAATTTGAACTTATAGTATCATACTTCATAGTCAGTGATCTAATGGTAGGATTGAAATCTTATAATGTTGGGGATGTAGTTGAATGTGCCTTATGAAAATGTTGTATGGATGATATTAATGAATGAATTACTAATATTATTAATAGTAATTACTAATAAGTGTATGGGTAGATGGTAAAATGAATGCTTGTCTCTTAGGAAAGGATTAGAATGTATTTTGTGTTATGGTTTAAGATTATATCTCCATTTGGTGGATGCTATTAGTTGTTATGGAATTAGGATATTGTATCCTAGTTTGTGTTGAGATGAATTCGTGTAGTTAATTAATTTGTAATAAGATGATTGTTGGTTAATTGATATAGTGTAAGAGATTATAGGAGTATTAAATGAGCTATGAGTTAAATGTTTAGGAAGACTTTGTGATTATTGCCTTATGTACTTTCAGAATCATGATGAAGTAATAAGCATGCTAGGAGCATAGAATCATAAATGATTATGTGGAAGTTAATTGTACATGGAAATTGTGTTAATATAAGGGTTAATCTTGGTATGTGAATGGTGATGTTAATAGTTGAAGGTTGGTTAATGGTAATAGGGACATTTGGATTTGGTGTATAAAATGAACCTAAGAGAAAAAGGGAAGTCGCTATGCATTGAAAGATAGAATCTCATATTAAATGAATGATTAAGTAGGTTGCATATCATGAGTGTTAGGTATTTCTATGATGCACCTATGTGTGTATAATGATTAAGATTATGAGGTATTGACCTGGAAGAAAGTAAATGCTTATGGCTTATGTTGGTAGATTAAGTAATGGCATTGAAATACCCTAGGGAGTTAGTAGTAATGATTTATTGTATTTTTCTTGCTTAATTGTTTGAATAGCTTGAGTGAATTATTCTATGTTCATAACACTTATATGTTGTTGTGTGCTCATTGCATTTCTTAAGTGATGTTATGTGTTGTATTGTTAAAAAAAAAATTAAATTAGTGTGCATTTAGCTATATTTCTCTAGGGTATTTAGGGGGCATTACAGAATTCACCGCCTTGATCTATTCTTATACATTTTATCTTTTTGCCACTCTCTTTCTTAGCTAAGGCTGTGAATGCCTTGAATTTACCAAAATATTCATTTTTATCCTTCATGAATGTGACCCACATCATCCTTGAAGATTCATCAGTGAAGATCATAAAGTATCTATCAGCTTGAATGCTTCTTGTTCTTATTGGTCCACATAGATCTGTATGAACAAATCTAACAAGTGCTTCACTGAGAAGGACTTTCTCTTAAAAGTTGAAGAAGTTATCTTTTCTAGTTGACATTCTTTACAAAGAGCATTAACTGGTTTGTCTAGCTGAGGCAGACCTCTTACTGTCTTAAACTTGCTTACTTTAATAATATTGTCAAAATTAATATGACAAAATATCCTCTACCAAAGCTAGCTATCATCTATTTTTGCAATCCAATAGTTGCTAACTTTAGGATTGAGATGAAATAGATTATTACCTCTAGTCTATTTACCGGTTGCAATCAATTCACCTTTGTTGTCAAAGATTTTGCACATTCCATTTTTGAACTCTAGTGGGTATCCTTTGTCATTAAGTTGTGCCACACTTAACAGATTATGCTTTAGGCCTTCAACCCAATAGACATCATCATCACTTCTTTTCCCAGTAATAGAAATAACTCCCTTATCTTTAACCATACAGGGTGAGTCATTGCCAAATCTGACAACACTACCATCAAATTCCTTCAGGGAAATAAATTTGCTCCAATCACCAGTCATGTGATGTTAACAACCACTATCAATGATCCAATCATCAGAGTTATCCATTTTGGATACTAGTGCCTTCTAATCTGATATTTCTTCTTTAATTTCTACAAACACAATACCTTCACTAGCATCATCATAAGATTCTTCATCAGTAACACCACTGTCAATAGCTACAAGACAATCTCTCTTGCCTTTACCCTTATATTTCTTAAATTTGTCTCTCTTCTATTCATTTTCACCATAAGGTCAATTTGCTGCTATATGACCAATCTTGTTGCATGCAAAACATTTTAAAGGTAGCTTACCTCTATATTTACTAGTCCCTCTAGGCAGTCGTTTTGCCAACAATGCTTCAAGTTCCACTAAGCTCTCTTCATCTTTAGCATCTCTGCTGGGTCTAGATTCATAATTATGGCCAGTATCTCTACTTCTTCTCACAAATGGGTTAGAGATAGAAGCTCTAAATGCAGATTCTAATTTCTATACACTACCATCTTAGCCATTTAATTCAAAAGCAATAAGTTTATAATAGAGTTAAGAGTTACCTTTGTCTTACTAATAGATTTCAGCTCCTGAATAGCTACAACTCGGATAGCATAGATCGGTAGCAAGGTTCTCAGTACCTTACTAATTACTATGGCATCTTCCACTTTACCTCCTACACTCTTTATCTCACTAACTATCTCTTTAATCCTTTGACCATACTCCTGGATATTCTCACCTTCAGACATTCTCATGTCATAAAACTTGCCTCTTAAAATCTCCTCTTTGGCAATCTTAACATGTTCATCACTGCTATAAATCTCTTCTAGTTTCTTCCATACTTCATATGCAGTTTCAAGACAATGAACATCTACATATTCAACATCAGATAGGGAACTGATAAAAGCTTCTAGTGCCTGGTAATTTTTTTTCCGTTCTTTCTTCTGATCATCAGTCAAGGGTCCAGTAGGTGTAGTATACTTATTTTCTATATGCTCCCAATACTGACTACTAGGACTCTTAATGTAAATCTTCATTTTGTCACTCCATAATCTATAGTTATCTTTGTTGAACTTCGAACCTTCTTTCTTTATCATGATCTACAAGATCTTTTCCTCAAGCTGTTAGGCTTTTAGATTAAGAGGACCTGAGATGCTCTGATACTAATTGATGGTATGATGAAAGAATAAGTATCCAATGGAATATTGAGAGGGGGGTGAATTGGTATATTGAAAAACTGATACAAAGTTCCCAAACTCAAACTTGGTCAAACAAAGTAAACATATCTTAGTCAAGATCAATATTCATAAGAATACTTGGCATTAACCAGTTTAACTGTTATGACAACTTTAATAGTAAACAACTTCAATCTTGTGAATATCAACAATGCTTAATCATAACTCAACATATTAATCTCTCAATGCTTCTACTTAACATGCATTATCAGAGATTAACCAAATCAACAAATAAGATCACAACCACAAAAGCATTCACCACTTGACACAAATGTTTATATGTGGAAAACCCCAATAGGTAAAAACCACGGTGAGATGAGACTCACAAGGATAGCTATTTGAACTCTTTCAAAGTTTGCCCTGTTAAGGGCCAAAGCTTGTTAGAGATTTACAATAAGTCATGTTAAGAACTAATTCCGGTTAGGAATCGTCTGGTTAAGGGATTTACAAATATGTCTTGTTAGAAGCACAATACCCTATTAGGAGTAACCTTGCTGGAGGATTTAAGAATCCAAGCTAATGGACCACCTTGTTAGAGGATTTAATGAGTAACCAAGCTTGTTAGAGCTTACCCAGTTAAGGGATTTAACTTCTACTATAATTGTTAGAAAATAATATGTTTTCTTGATCTGTCTGAGTAGCACTACATTTACTTGATCAAATCCTTCTACAACCTTCAATCTGCCTTCACTCAAAGTGCAGATCCATCCATTGGTTTGGCAACATCACACTCAACAGGTTCTCTACCAACCTTGCCAACAAAATTAACAAACAACTTCATCGACCTTAAATATAAATCAATTAGGTTGGTAGCATAACAAAAACCTAATTCTTATTATCAAGATTACAAACAAGTCGGTACAATTTCTTGACCGTTAGAAATCATGACAATCTCTTCATATTCTTCAAGACAATTTCAACTGCTCCATGATCACTGCTCTATTGGACTTTGTAACTCATCACACATTGTGCATTAGATGAAATCCACTTTGCTCTTTCCCTAGACAAGAACAAACACACCAAAACAATTTGAATATCTCCTTAATTAAATGATCACACGTGTCTCCATCATTACCGCTTATCAGATAATAAACCATCAAACTTGGTCGGTTAGGTATTAACAACTGATAGGGTTTTACAGGTTGAATTACATAGAAAGGTTCAACCCTTTACATCAGTTCAACTCACAAACTTAACATACAAGTTTACAACATCTTCCACAAATCTCTTCTTACCAGTTACTAGCCAATATAAAAAACAATAATATCAACAATAACATGAATACCATTTACTGGTTCATACCAACAAACTCAAAATGCCAACACAACTAATAGTAGTAAAACTCACATACAAAGGAGGGAAATTTGAAATCTGAATTTAATAATAATTGAACAATACAATTTTTTTGTAAAAATAATTTTTCACTTAATTAAGCAAATTGATTTGTGATTCATAAAGAGCATGCAATCCACTAGTAAACTTAAATTTAAAAATTAGGGTTTTGTAAAAATAACCTGTTAATTTTCAAAATTAATTTGAATTGGATCTAAGATTGCAATTTTGAATTTGAATTATCATTAACAATCAAATCTAAAACAAATAATCCAAAATTTAAATAGCCCACAAGCTCAAATTTAAATTTAAACATTAGCATTTTTTAAATTAACCTCTACATCTTTTAAATTTGATTGGAAATTAAACTTGTAAGTGAAAATTTGATTTGTGAAATGGGAAAACACTCAGATCTTAAAAAATTAATCCAAATTCATAAATTCAAAATCTCAAATTTAAATTTAAAAAATTAAGGTTTTGTTGAATTTAACTTCTAAATTTTTAAAATTCCCTTGGAAATCAAACTTGTGAATGAAAATTTGAATTTTTAAATTGTATAAACACTCAGATCTAAGAACATAAATTATAATTAAAGGTGTAAGGAGTCGGGTTCACCAAAATGTAAAGGTGAATATATTAGGGTTTCCACCACAAGAAGGATGAAAACTGCTAATTTTTACTTAGGGACCTATTACATTCAAAAGACGGTTGAATCTAATAGATTTAATCATAAACCAGAAATGATAAGGATTGAAAATACTGACTGGATTCAAGGGTTGAATTTGTTTTCCCTTTTTTGTAAGTTGAATTGCTAAAATTAGGGTAAAGTGCTGAAAATGAGGGTAAAAACACAAAAACAAGTTGTAGTCGTCAGATTGAGGCATGCACGTAGATCTAAGAAATATAAGTAGAATCAGATCTGATCCTCGAAAGAACTCCTAAAATGTTGAGACTATGGTGAAATTCACCTTAGTCCTCCAAAATTTTTGCATACCAAAGGGGGATTGATTCACCTATGTAAATAATGTTGATTCTAAAGATCACAACTTCGTACCTGTTTTCTGCACACACAAAAGAAAGGGAAATAGGTTGGGAATACGGGCTTGCCTAAGTCAAACCCTGATTTTAAAATTAACCATGAAATAGAGATAAAATATAATTGAATTATTGTAATTAAAGATTCTCCTTTTGAGGGAGATGCTGAATAATGACCTAAAACCAAATGATATACATCTTTGTTAAGTTTTGTTTCTCTCCACATGGGATTAGGGTTTCATGAAATCTTTAACAAAATAGGATGTGAATATCCTCTTTAATGCTTGAATCTTGACTCTGTTTCTGCTCCAAGGCTTGAAGGAAGATCAATTACTTGCTCAATTGATTGAATAGTGATTGGATGCTTGAATGTAGTCACTTGTGTGTTTGAATGTATGTGTATATCTTATGCCTATATATCAAAATGAGAGGGAAAAGCCTACTTTTATACTCTCATCGAAAAACTTACTAATTTTATGACATGAGCTGACATGGTGCTAAGTTTCTTGCTCAAATTTGAAATGGAAAAAAGGGTTTAAAGAGGAGCCCAAATAAAGATGACCAAGGTGTGGCACCCTGGTCCTACCCCATTTTAGGGCTAGGACAAGGTTCCTAGTTGATGTGTGAGGTCAAGGTAAAGTCATATATCCTACTTAAGGCAAGGGCCTAGTTGATGTGTGATGGTGTTGTTGAAATAATAATAGTACTAAAGGGGGAAATATATCCCACTTAATCATGATTGAAATAAAAAGGATTAGGATCAACCTTTATTGTGTGAAGTTCATTGTTATATATGAATTTGATTGTGCAATAAAGAGTAAAAAGAATTTCTTTCATAGCATTAATCCATGGTCTGCCTAGAAGAAGGTTATAATTAAGATGGTTGGTCACGACATGAATAGGAGTATCTAAAGTCGTGGGTCCTACTTTAATAGGTAATATGGCTATACCAAGTGACTCTCTAGGAACAATATCAAAGCCACACACACGAAGAGGATCGAGTTGAATAGAAGAATAATTCTAGTTTATCTTATCTAATAAGTCAACACAACAAATATTAAGTGTTGACCCATTATGAATTAAAGTTCCTTTTATCTTTTGTTCATAAATGCAAGGAGTAATCATAAGGGGATAATCTTTATTTTTAACCTCTATAGAAGGTAATTTATCTTGTGAGAATGTAATATCATTTGGTTTAGAAGAAGGATGAGGAACCAACCTTTGTAGGGCTTCTTGGAGAAACTTATGATGTGAAGGTGAAGTTTTAATTAATTCCCAAAGGGAAATATTAGCTAAGATATCAAGGAGCTTCTAAACAAGATTAGGTTCCCTATTAACATGTTTCTTACAATGAGGGGTAGAAGGAAGATAAGTGAAAAGAATTTTGGGATATTTCTCTTAGGAACAAGCATTAAATGTGTGATGTATTTCAAAACCATATTTTTTTTATAGTTGCCTTTCCATATCACCTCTTTCACATATGTATTTTGCAAAGTTTAGGATATTGGGAGGTTTTTTGGGTCTAGGCTTCTCAAAAGTAGAAAGATGAATGGTATTGACTTGATTAGGTTTTTTTTTTGTCCAAGGATACATTTTTAAGAGGGAGAGCATCAAGCAAATTGCTAATGATTTCATCTTCTTGCTCTAATGTATCTTTATGGGTAAGACAAGCTTTAGGAGAAGGACAAACATAACTCATTAATGCTTCATCTCTAGTGGAAAATTCATTGAGATGATAAGAGGGTATGGTATCACTAGGAAAGGTAGTGATGATATCATCCACTTGCACTAAATGATCCTCCTGGGGGAGGTACATTTTAGGAGGAAGATGAACACAATTCTTCAAAGATTCATACTTAGGAAGGAGATCTTTGAAATAAGTGTTCAAAACCTCTTCTTCCACCAATGTGCCCTTATTGGTAAGACTAAATTTGGGAGAGGATAAATCAATGTTCAGCAACACTTTTTCTCTACAAGAGGTACCATATGTGAAAGGTAAGGTAGAATCAAGGAAGGTGTTTATGATATCATCCTCTTCCTCTAAGATACTCTCATGGGAGAGACACATTTTAGGAGAAATATCAACATCATTCTTCAAAAATTCATCCTTAGAAGGGAGAGTTTTGAAAGAGGTGTTAATGGTCTCTTTTTGCACTAAAATTTCCTCATGGATAGGAGAATCTTGTTGTGTCCTAAAATTGCACCCCTTGCAATTTTGACAGCATTTGGACCCCACACCTTAGTGTTTTCATCATCATTCTTGATCAGAACCTATTTATGCCTCCCCCTTGAAATAACATCATATTTTCACACTTTACCTTGTTGGTTCCCCTTGTCTTTTCCCTAAATTGGGGTAGGACTAGGGTGTGGCACCCTGGTCCTCCTCAATTGGGCCCTAATTTTAACCCTTGGCCCTATCTCAAATTTGAGCAAGAAACTTTTTCCCATGTCAACCTATGTCAAAAAATTAATATTATTGACGACAGGCAAGTATATAAGGAGGTCTTCCCCTCTCATTTGATATAAGGCAATAAGGTGGAGATGATCATAAGGCAAGGAGACTACATTCAAGAATTCAAGCGTTCAAGCATTCATCATCAAAAATTCTTCAAGGCTGCATATCCTTCATCTATCCATTGGAACAACATTGCATCATCCATTTGTAATCATGTGTGTGTGTGTTAGGGTTTTGTCATGTTCATATCATTTCATACAACATATGTGATTACATTCAAGAAGCAAAGCATCATTATCATTCATTGCAGATCTGAAAGTATACCTTTCCAACATTTATTTCAAGAATTTCCAATATTTCATTCAAGGTTGATTCAAAACCAGGTTTGAGAAAAGGAAAACCCCTATTCCCAACCCCTTTCTTCTTCTTTTTGTGTACAAGAAGTAGGTGCGCAGATGTACTTCTAGAATTGAGCTTTATTTGTAGAGATGGAAAAACCCTTTTCGAGGAGCGAAAAGTTCAGAAGACTGATAGGAGGGCGACCTGGTCCAGACATATGGTCCCTGCAACTTTTGGCAGATTTCACAAAGCAACTCTGACTCATCTCAAACTTCTCAAATCCAAGTGCACGACGAAATCCCAAACTTATAACTCATTGTTTCCACATATTTTGTCTCCAATTCAAGCATTCTACTTTTTTTAACAATTCAACTTACAAAAGAGGAAAATCCAAATCAATCTAATCCACTTAGTATTCAGTCCTTGTCTCATTTAGGATTGGATCTAGTGGATTCATCTCCTCTTTTGAATGCAAAGGTTTCAAGTGAAAATTGCCTTAGTAATTTCTCCCTTCCATGTTGCAAATTGCTAAGCCCAAATTTTCCACTTTACATTTTGGTGAACATGACTCCTTACACCATTAATTGTGATTTTTTTTTTTTCAGATTGGAGTTTATTCCTTTTAAAATTCAAAATTTCATTTACAAGTTTGATTTCCTTCCAAATTTTAAAAATTTAGAGGTTAATTTCATTAAAACCCTAATTTTAAAACTCAAAATTGAGCTTGTGAATTTTGCTTAATTTGGGTTAATTATTTTAGATCTGAGTGTTCTTCAATTTCAAAATTCAAATTTTCATCTACAAGACAAATTTTATAACTAAATTTTAAAATTAAGTGGTTAATTTCAAAAACCCTAATTTTAAAATTTTTAAAAATTGAGCTTGTGGGTTGTTTAAATTTTGAATTTCCCTCTTCAAATTTGGTTGTTAATTTCAATTTAAATTCAAAATTGCAAATCTTGGGTCAAATTTAAATTTTAAAATTAAGTGGTTAAATAAAAAGACCCTAATTTTTAAATTTAAATTATTTTTTCAATTTCTAAATTCCAATCTTAGATCTATTTCAAATTTAAATTTTAAAATTAAGTGGTTCTTTCTACAAGACCCTAATTTTGAATTTTATTTTCTTGTGGACAATTTCAAATTTAAATTTTAAAAGTGGTTAATTAAAAAGACCCTAATTTTTAAATTTAAATTAACCTTGTGCATTTTCCAATTTTGCATTAATTATCTCAATTTCCAAATTTCAATCCTAGATCTAATTTTAAATTTAAATTTTAAAATTAAGAGGTTCTTTTTACAAAGCCCTAATTTTCAATTTAAATATTCTTGTGGATAATTTCCAATTTAAATTTTAAAATTAAGTGGTTAATTAAAAGAGCCCTAATTTTTAAATTTAAATTGATTCTTTCAATTCTCGAATTCCAAAATTTTAATTTTCAATTTTAAAATTAAGAGGATATTTTCATGAGGACCTAATTTTAAAATTCAATCTCTTTTGGATAATTTCAATTTTAAATTAAGAGAATATTTTTACATAATCCTAATTTTAAATTTAAATTTCCTAGAGAATTACATTTTATTCTTTCAATCAATTTGCTTATTTAATTGAGTAATCATTTTTCTAAAATTTTGCATTATTCAATTATTTTGCAAGTTCCAAATTTCAAATTTCACCTTTCAAATTCCAAATTCCAAATTCCAAATTTCAAATTTCAAATTTCATTTCATATTTTTCAACATTAAAAAAATATACAAGAAAATTTAACAAAAAAGAAAAATATAAAAAAATAAAAAATAAATCTTGTTTTATGCATTTTGTGTGTTTGCATGCTTTAGTTCATTTTATTGCAATAGTTAGAATTTCTTTTCAAAATGTCCTTAAGACTTCTATTGGCCATTTGGTGGAATTGATTATGTGTTCCATTGATGTTTTGTCATTGATGCCAACACTAGCTGTTTGGATGCTTTATCGTCACCCTTCTGGTCCCGATAGGTTGAGTGGTTTCTGGTTGTTTTGGATCCGGCATGATCCGGTAGGCTCTGGTATAGTTTGGTTATGGAATTGGTCTATTCATGATACTCATGCTCATATTCAGCAAGTTGGTTTTGGTCTGGTGATTAAATGCTATCCTGTTTGCTTAGAAGCTTGGTTTCTGGTTTCGGCGAGGGTTTCACCAACAGAGCTTTTGATGAAGATATTTGATGAATTGCATAAGTGGTGTTGGTGCAGATTCTAGTGGAGTTTTAGGATGCTGATGGTGATCATGTTCGAGACTTGGCGGATGGAGATCATTGCTATAGCGTGTGGACCTATATTGGGTCCCGATTGATCTAGGTTATGAACTGTCTTTAATGTAACATGTGGATTGGACCTCTCAATGTGTTTCTGGGATGTCTTATGTGTTGGATATTATTTGTTTGGTCTAAGGTCGACATGGTTTGTAATTATGTAATTGATTTATTGTTTGGTGGCCGACCTAATTGTTTATGGTTGAGGGTTTGTATTTATAGATGTAAGATCTCATTGTAGATCATGATAGGTATAAGGTCAGGAATGGATATGGATATGTAATGTGCGAATAATGTAATATCATTCAGGAAGAGGATTTGGTGGATCATTAGAGATCAAATTGGGTTTATGTAAGAGGATTCGGTCCTCTAATAGTGAGCTTAATTGGAACTATACTCAGGCATAGGAGATGCTATATTTTGTAGTTCAACACTTCTTTGGATTGTAGTCTAGATTTCTATTTAGTCAGTGAGGCTCCTTTTGTGATGAGCGGTGCACTCTAGGATGTTGGCCTTCCTACAAGTGCAGGCCCCTCAATTGTAATTCACATACTTAATGCAGAAGTATTATCTGACTATGGGTAGGCTTCCCATCATGGTGTTTCCCTTTACTGGGTTTTCCACATATAAATCTTGGTGTCATGTGGATGGTATTTATTCTATGATTATTTTGTATGCTTAATTGGTTCAACTACTATTCTGGTATTAATGTTTTGGGTTCTGATATTAAATTTTTAATTGCTAATGGTTCTGGTAATCTATGACAATTGATTCACCCCCCCCCCTCTCAGCTGTCTTCAGGTTATTTGAACTGTCTAACAATTGGTATCAAATCTTTGGTCCTCTCTGCAGAAAGCTTAACCGCTTGAGGAAGATCCTATGGTAACTAACAGTATTCATCCAGTTCATCTGGAGCTATCTTTTGAAGCAATATTCCTAGGCTTCATGGAACAAATTACACAGTATGGGAGATTCAAATGGAGACTCATTTGAGATGTCTTCGTAAGGAGATTTGGGAGATCACACACAATGGTGTCACACCTTATAATCCAACATTTGAAAATTCCTCCTCCGAAAAACTTGGATAAGGAGCTTGAGAATGATTTTAGAGCAAGAGAATCCCTCTTGTGTGCACTTTCTAATCAGTAAATAATGAGACTAACCGACAAATAATTTGGAGATTCTTAATGAAGGTGACCCTACAGTGAAGATTGCTAAACTTGATGGTTACCGGGTGAGATATGAAAACTTGAAGATGGAAGAAGATGAAAGGATTACTGCATTCATGGAAAAGGTAAATGAGATTGTTATGGGAATTCAATGTTGTGGTGGAACTCTGAGCGAAGATGAAATTATTTCTAAAGTTCTAAGAGCCCTACCACCGGCTTACAAAATGAAGGCTACTGCTATTAATGAGTTGAGAACAATGGATGATACATCTATCAACATAGATACCTTGGTTGGGAAACTATCTGCTTTTGAGTTTGACGAATTTGGACCTTCTGGAGTTGTGAAGACTGAACCTTCTTTTCATGCATCTACATCTACAAACGGTAAGCAAGATTGGAAAGGTTTATATGCAAAGGAATTGGAAGATATGAAGAGAGAAGATGATGAGTTTGAGCAACTTGAAGCACTATTTTCTAGAAGAATACCTAAAGGACCAGTAGGAAGTAAGTATGAAGGAAAATTACCTTTTAAATGTTTTCCATGTAATAAGATTGGTCATTTTGCATCTAGATGTTCTAAAAGGAATTCAAGATTTGAAGAAAGAGTTGGAAGATATTTTAAGCCTAACCCTGGGTATCAGAACAAGTATAAGTACAAGAAAAACAAAGATAAATCATGCTACATAGCGGATGAGGAAGATATTATTGATTATGATGATGAACCGATAGAAGACTCTTCTAGTGGTTCCGGCAATGGGAAGGAATGGGTGTTCCTGGCTATCAAGGAAGATAGTTCAAAACTGGAAGAGAATGTACCTGAAGAGAAGGCACTTGCTGCTAAAATTGAAGACAAGGATGAATGGGTAATTGACAGTGGTTGTTCACATCATATGACTGGAGATAAAGGGAAGTTTCTATCTTTGCAAGAATTTGATGGTGGTCTCGTTAGATATGGAGATGACAAAGCATGTATGATTAAAAGAAAATGAACTATATCATTGGATGATAAAAAAAATATTGGCAATGTTTATTATGTTGAAGGTTTAAGGCATAATCTTTTGAGTGTAGGACAATTAGTGGATAAGGGATTTCAATTACAGTTCAAGGATAGAAAATGCAAAATCATTAACAGATCTGGTTTGAAGATTGCAACCGATACACATACAAAAGGTAACATATTTCATTCGAATTCTAGTGAGAAGACATGTTTGATTACACAGACTAATGAGAGTTGGCTATGACATAAAAGGTTGTCATGTGAATTTTGATTGCATTGTGAAGATTAGTTCAACTAAGGCAGTTAGGGATATACCTAAGATTATGAAGCCCTATAATCTAGTATGTAAAGACTGTCAAATGGGTAAACATGTTAGAACCTCTTTTAGGAGTACACAAGATAAACCAAATGATGTTCTTGATCTTATTCATACTGATTTGTGTGGTCCTGCTAGAGTTAAATTTTTTGAGGTGATAGTTATTTCTTGCTAATAATTGATGATTATTCTAGAATGATGTGGGTTACTTTTCTAAAGGAAAAATCTGAGGCATTTGAAAAGTTTAAAATCTTTAAGGCTAAAGTGGAAACTAAGACATGATTGAAGATTAAATGTTTGAGGTCAGATCATGGTGGAGAATTCACATCCGGTGATTTAATAACTTTTGTGAGAAGAATGGTATAAGAAGAAAATTTTCTTCTCCCCAGACACCTCAGCAGAATGGAGTTGTGGAAAGGAAGAACATAACTATCTTGGATGCTGCTAGAACAATGATGATGGAAAATATTCTACCTCATATCTACTGGAGAGAAGCAGTGAGCACAACAATTTATACATTCAATAGAGTACATATCAAAGGAGAAACCAATAAGACACCTTATGAATTATGATTTGGTAATACACCTACAGTTAAGTATTTCAGAATTTTTGGTAGTAAATGTTATATCAGGAGAGATGATATCATTGGAAAATTTGATCCTAGATGTGATGAAGGCATATTTCTTGGTTATTCTAATGAAAGCAAAGCATATAGATGTTATAACAAGAGATTGCAGAGAATTGTGGAGAGCGCTAATGTCAAAGTAGATGAGCTAAACAAAAGTCAAATAAGAATTTATGAGAAGGAATCGACAGTGGAAATGATTATATCTAAACCAGTATCACCTTTACCGAAACAAAGTGTTGATCCATTTACTCCAACAGTATCAAAAAATTCTACAGTAATTGAAGACCAGGAAAGAGGAACAGAGAGTCAGCGGACTCCTAGGTATGTGAGATTGAATCATTCAGAAGATCAGATTATTGGGGATAAGAACAATAGAGTAATGACAAGAAGAAGACTGGCAACTAGTGAGGTATGTTTAATTTCATAAGTTGAACTGGTATCAGTAATTGAGGCATGTAAAGATGAATACTAGTTGAAACCTATGGAAGAAGAATTAGATCAGATTGAGAAAAGCAATACATGGACTTTGGTTCCTCGACCTAAAAATAAAAATGTTATTGGAACTAAATGGGTTTTTAGAAATAAATTGAATGAGGATGGTCAAGTTATAAGGAGTAAGGCTAGATTGGTTTGTAAAGGATATTCTCAAAAGGAAGGAATTGATTATGGAGAGAATTTTGCACCTGTAGCTAGGATTGAAGCTATAAGATTATTTCTTGCCTATGCTACTTATAAAAACTACAAGGTTTATCATATGGATGTTAAGTGTGTATTTTTGAATGGGAATCTTGATGAGGAAGTTTATATTGGGCAACTTAATGGTTTCTCACTAGTAGATGATACAAACATGGTTTGTGGGCTAAGGAAAGATTCATATGGATTGAAACAAGCACCTAGAGCTTGATATGAAATGTTGGATAAATATCTTTTGAAGCTTGGTTTTACTAAGAGTAATGCTGACATTAATTTATATTATAAGATCACTAATGATGATATACTGATTATTGAATTATTTGTTGATGACATTATTTTTGGAGGTGAAGATAAGTTATGCATAGAATTTTCTAAGAATATGGAGAAAGAGTTTGAGATGTCTATGATTGGTGAGATGAAATTTTTCTTAGGTTTGTAGATTACTCAGACTGACAAAGGTATTTTCATTTGTCAAACTAAGTATTCTAAGGAATTGTTGAAGAAATTTGGTATGGGAGATTCTAAATCGGTAAGTACTCCTATGGTTACAAGTGCGAAATTGACAAGAAAAGATGTTTCTGCACCGGTAAATCTTACAAGATACAAATCTATGATTGGAGGGTTTCTTTATTTGACTTAGACAAGGCCTGACATTATGAATGTTGTTTGTATTGTTTCAAGATTTCAGAGTGATCCTAGAGAAAATCATGAGATTACGGTGAAAAGGATTTTAAGATCTTGCAAGGTACATCAAAATATGGTTTGTGGTACCCTAAGGATGATGACTTTACTTTATGTGCATATACAGATGTTGATTGGGCTGGAGATGTTGATGACTGAAAAACTACTTCAGGTGGATCTTTCTTTCTTGGAAAGAAGTTGGTTTCATGGATCATCAAGAAACAGTCATGTACTTCTTTATCTACTGCTGAAGTTGAGTATGTTGTTGCTGCTACTAACTGTACGCAAGTTTTATGGATGAATCAAATGCTGAAGGATATAAAGGTGGATTGTGATGCACCAGTAGCTATTCATTCTGAGAACTCTGCTGCTATTGATATATCAAAGAATCTGATATTTCATTCTAAGAAAAAGCATATTTCTATCAAGTATAACTTTTTAAAGGAAAAGGTGGAAGCAAATGAAGTTAGACTGGTTTATGTGAACACTAAAGAGCAGATTGTAGATATTTTCACTAAACCTTTGCCCAAGGAATCATTTGAGTACCTGAGAGACAGATTGGGAGTTTCTGGCCCTCCTGTAGAGACTTGATTGATGCGGTTTGGCATCTATCTAGTATGCATTATCAGAGATACTATTCATTTTGGCACTGATGTGGGGATGCTACTACTCAGGGTGAGTAGTCAACTTTGTGATTCAGTGGTTTATGTTTTTGCTTTGATATTTTTGTCAGATCTATGGCATTAATGTCAAAGGGGGAGCGATATTTATGTCAAAAATAAAAAGAAAAGGGGAGAGATATTGATAAGGGGAGAGATTTAGAGCTTTACAGAGATATTATTCATAGGGGGAGTTTGGTCTTTATTTCAGAGCTATATACAGAAGATTGTTGGTTGTCTTCCATTGGGGGAGACTTGTTTGACATTTCTTGATACTTAGATGTTTTTCATATCTAGTGATTCCATCAATTCCAAAGGGGGAGATTGTTGTTCATTTGGTGAAATTGATTATGTGTTGCATTGATGTTTTGTCATTGATGCCAACACTAGTTGTTTGGATTCTTTACCGACACCCTTTTGATTGGTTGAGTGGTTTCTGGTTGTTTTGGATCTGGCATGATCCGGTAGGCTTCGATATAGTTTGGTTATGGAATTGGCCTACTCATGATAATCATGCTCATATTCAGTAAGTTGGTTTCGGTCTGGTGATTGGATGCTATCCTGTTTGCTTAGAAGCTTGGTTTCTGGTTCCGATTAGAGTTTCACCAATAGAGATTTTCATGAAGATATTTGATGAATTGCATAAGTGGTGTTGGTGCAGCTTCTAGTGGAGTTTCAGGATGCTAATGGTGATCATGTTCGAGACTTGGCAGAGGAGATCATTGCTATAGTGTGTGGACCTATATTGGGTCCCGATTGATCTAGGTTATGGACCGACTTTAATGTAACGTGTAGATTGGACCTCTCAATGTGTTTCTGGGATGTCTTATGTGTTGTATATTATTTGTTTGGTCTAAAGAAAACATGGTTTGTAATTATGTAATTGATTTATTGTCTAGTGGTTGACCAATTGTTTATGGTTGAGGGTTTGTATTTATAGATGTAAGATCTCATTGTACATCATGATAGGTATAAGGTCAAGAATGGATATGGATATGTAATGTGTGAATAATATAATATCATTCAGGAAGAGGATTTTGTCTATCATTGGAGATCGAATTGGGTTTATATAAGAGGATTTAATCCTCTGGTATTGAGCTTAACCGGAACTGTACTTAGGCATAGGAGCTGCTATCTTTTGCAGTTCAACACTTCTTTGGATTATAGTCTGGATTTCTATGTAGTCAGTGAGGCTCCTTTTGTGATGAGTAGTGCACTCTAGGCTGTAGGCCCCTCAATTGTAATTCACATACTTACTACAGAAGTATTATCTAACTGTGGGTAGGCTTCCCACCATGGTTTTTCCCTTTACTAGGTTTTCCATGTATAAATCTTGGTGTCATGCGGATGGTATTTATTCTATGATTATTGTTTATGCTTAATTTGTTTAACTACTATTTTGGTATTAATGTTTTGGGTGTTGGTATTAAAGTTTTAATTTCTAATGGTTCTAGAAGTCCATGACAACTAATTCACCCCCCCCAGTTGTCTTCCAGTTATTTGAACTGTCTAACAACTTCCTCCTTCCTTCTAAATCATCCTCTAAATCTCCAACAATTTGCAAGGATATTGTCATGCATGACAATCCACTTTTTGAATATTTACCTTCTATCAATCCTACTTATGAAGAAGCTTTTGTGATAAAAGAAGTTGATGTGGTTGACAATCCTCTTTCTCAAGCTTTACCTTTTAGATATGAAACCCTAATGAACCATGATAATTCCTCTTCTAAATATTCTCTTGTTCATGAGGATAATTTGGTGAAAGAGAAGACTATTAACACTCCTTTTACAACCGTTCCTCTTAATGATGAGGTTTTGAAATTTGATGTTGATCTTTCTCCTAAAAAATGTCTCTCCCATAAAAATATCTTAGAACAAGAGGTTGATATCATAAACAACTTCCTTAATGTCACCTTATCTTCCATACATGGTATCTCTCCTAGAGAAGAAGTGTTGATGGACATTGATTTTCCCTCTCCCAAATTTGGTTCTACCAATGAGGGCACATTGGTGCAAGAAGAGGTTATGAGAACTTCTTTCAAAGATCTCCCTTCTAAAGATGAATCTTTGAAGAATGATGTTTATCCTAAAATGTACCTCTCCCATGAGGATAATTTGGTACACGAGGATGAAATCATTAGTAATTTCCTTAATTCTCACCCTCATAAAAATGTATCATTGGAGAAAAAAGAGATCAATTAAGTCAATACCATTCATGTTTATAATTATGAGAATCCTAAATCCAAGGAACCTCCCAATATCCTAAAAGTTTCAAAATACATATGTGAAAGAGATGTTATGGAAATACAACTAGAACAAAAATGTGGTTCTGAAATACATCAAACATTTAATGCTTGTATCAAAAAGAAAGATCCTGATATTATTCTCACTTCTCTTTCTTCCCCCTCTCACCCTAAGAAGGACATTGATAAAGATCTTGTTGAGAAAATCCATGGTAGCTTAGCAAATATCATTGATGCAGGAGCATCCTTGGTTCACAACAATCTTGTATCAACAAAAAAAAATTCTTTTCTATTTTGTTTTCTGTTTTGTTTTCTATTTGCAGTTTCAGTTTTCCTTTCTATGTGTCCCAGTTTTGGCTCACCGGTTCCTGTGGAGTTGGATTCTACTTGAAGACTTGATCATTTTCTTTCTTTCTTTCAACCGCATCTCATTTGGATCATTTTTCAGCAAGATATCGCTACCGACTTCCTTGATAGTTCTTGTTACCAGTTGCCTGAGACCTATTCTAGTCATCTGCTAGAACCCTTTCCGAAGATTGCGGAGCCTTGGAAGTTAATCTCAATGTCTCTTGGTGTGTGGCTGAACTTCTACGTTTCATCCTTTGGATTTTCTGAAGGAATCTCTTGGTGGAGGCTGACCTTATTCATTTTGCACGTTAGGTCTTGTTCTTTGGGTTTTGATCCTTTTTGGGCCAACCAGATCCTTTAGATTAATATATATTTGTAATCATGCTTTAGAATGTAATCAATCAGAGAATCAAGGAGTATCAGATAAATAGATTGTGCCTAGAAGATATATCTTTCATTTCAAGGTCTCGGTGTGACCTATTGTACCAGGCCTGTGTGTTGGTATGTTGTAACCCGGTTGTTACCAGTTGGATGTAATTAACTTTCATGCAATAAAACTCTGTCATGCATTGCCTCCATCATATCTGTGTGTTTCCATTGTGTTTACTCTTGCTAACCAGTTTGTACTAATCTCCTCAAGGTCCCTGCTTACCAGTGACTGCACCAAGTGGTATCAAAGTGAAGTTCATTCCAAAGGTTGTGTGTTCTGAATCTTGTTGTAGGGTGGTGGATTGCGGATACAACCTACAATTGCAGATAACTAGCATGGATCAATGGCGCAAAGAGGAACTAGGAATGGTGGAGCGCATGGGAATGTAGACCCTATTGTAATGGAGATGTTGCGAAGAATAGAAGCCTGGTTAGAAGTTGTGGAGATAGCCCAGAGAAGAGGGCAACATGTTGAGGATGTCAAAGAATATGAAGGAGAAGAAGCCCCGACAAAACAAGTGAACCTCCTGGCAATTGATCCAAAGGAGGAAAGGTTTTCAAGGGTTTTGAGTAGGGCAAACACTAAACCTCATTTTACCCCACTGGAATATGTTGGGAAGTTAGATTCATATGAATTGATGGATTGGATCTTGGAGATGGAGAAGTATTGTGACTTTGAAAACACTAGAGAAGAGAGGAAGGTGGAGTATTCTTGTACCCATTTGAAGGGTCATGCATCTCTTTGGTGGGAGAACTTGCAAGTTGATGGGAAAAGAAGAGGTAAAGAAAAGATTAAGATGTGGTATAGGATGATTGCTAAGTTAAAATCAAATTTTGTCCTGACAAATTATCAAGTAGATTTGTTTCGAAAGTTGCAGAATCTGAGACGGAAGGAATCTAGTGTGAAGGAGTACACCGAAGCATTTTACAAGTTGAACATCAGATCCAGACATGTTGATGATGAAATTGAAAAAATTGAACAAGATGAACTTAGTATGCTCAAATTAGAGAGTGTTGAAGAAGCTTACTAGTATGCAATAAAGGCTGAAGAGAAATTGAATAAAAGGCATGAGCAGAGATAGAGAGGTAAAGGTGGAAGGTTTACTGGAGGAAGATTTCAAGGAGGAAGAGGAACCAATATAGATCATAATAAGGACAAGGAAGTGAGAAAGGAAGGTAATTCATACCGTAAGGATGATATAAATTTCTACCGAAGGAGAGAACCGGATGGTTATCAGAATGAGAACTTTGGAAGACAACACAAAAGGACATTTAGAGGAACCTGTTTTAAATGTGGAGGAGAAGGACACTGTGTATTTGAATGTAAGAAATCATAGGCTACAGGAAGAGCGACAATGGTGGAGGAGAACCCCATTGGATCAGACAATAAACTGGAAGATGGATAACTATTGATGGTGAGGAGAGATTTGTGTCATACCAGAGGAGATAAAGAACCCTTGCAGAGGAAGAACCTGTTCAAGACCAGATGTAAGGTATCTGGTAAGTGTTGAAAAGTTGTTATTGATAGTGGTGGTTCAGATAATCTTTTTTTAGAAGAGATGGTGAATAAGTTGAAATTGGAGAGATTGAAACACCCTAAGCCTTACCAGATAGCATGGATTCAGGATGAACATAAGTTATTAGTGAGTGAACAATATTTAGTAAAATTGAAAATTGGGAATTATCATGATGAAATTTTGTGTGATATTATGCCTATGGAAATTTGTCATCTTTTGTTGGGAAGAATCTGGTAGTTTGATAGACAGGAAATACATGATGGGAGGAAAAATACATACACTATTGTGGCCAATGGGATGAAGCAAACCTTGTTGCCTTTGGAGGAACCTTTGAAGAATGAAGTCTATACAAATACCAAAATCTGTCTAGTAGATGAAAGGAAGTTCATGGATGGAGTGAGACATGAGAATGCATGTTTTGCCTTAATTCCTAAGAAGACTAAGAGATTAGAACTAGAAGGAGAACACTTGGCAGAGATAAGAGATTTGATGGCAGAGTATGGGGACATCATTTCAGATAATATACCTGAAGGATTGCCACCTATTAGAAGTATTAGTCATTGCATGGACTTAGTTCCCAGAGCCAATTTTCCTAACAAAGTTGCACACTGGTTAACACCAACAGAGAATGAAGAATTGAATAGACAAGTGCAGGAGCTATTGGAAAAAGGTTTGATCAGGGAAAGTCTGAGCCCTTGTGCAGTACCATCGGTATTAACACATAAGAAGAATCAATAATGGAGGATGTGTACCAACTTAAGAGCAATAAACAAGATCATAGTGAAATACCAGTTTCCCTTGCCTGGGATGGATGACATATTGGATTTTTTGAGTGGAGCAAAGTACTTTACAAAGATAGATTTGAAGAGTGGATATCATCACATCATGATTAGAGAAGGTGATGAATAAAAGACAACATTTAAGGCAAATGAAGGATTATATGAATGGTTGGTGATTCCTTTTGGACCGACTAATGCACCAAGTACTTTCATGAGGTTGATGAATGAGGTTTTGAAGAAATTCTTGGGTAGGTTTGTTATTGTGTACTTGGATGAGATTCTGATTTTCAGTAAAACAAAAGAGGAGCATTTGTTGCAGTTAAGACAAGTTTTGTAGAGGTTGAGAGAAGAAAAGTTATTGATCAATATCAAGAAGTGCACTTTCATGAAGGATGAGATAGTCTATTTGGGCTTTGTGATATCTCAGGATGGTTTGAAGATGGACCCTAAGAAAGTGAAAGCCATTGTTGAGTGGACTACACCAGAAAGTATCGAGGAGGTAAGATCATTTCATGGATTGGCTAGTTTTTATTGGAAAGTTTCTAAAAAATTCTAGTTCAGTTTGTAATCCTATGACTGAGACCATGAGGGAACATCAGAAGAAATTCAAGTGGACCACCGGAGAAAACAAAAGTTTTGAGTTGTTGAAATAGAAAGTGACTGAGCATCCTGTGTTGGCTTTACCAGATTTCAATAAGGTATTTCAAGTGGATTATGATGCAAGTGGAATAACAATAGGAGAAGTTTTGAGTCAAGAAGGGAGAGAAATAACATATTTCAGTGAGAAATTGAATGATGCCTGAAAGAGATATTTAGTATATGATCAGGAATTTTATGCCATAGTTCAAGCCTTGAAGAAATGGAGACATTACTTGTTGCCTAAGGAGTTTGTGTTGTAGAGTTCTTGCAGAGTTACACCTTTGTGTTGAAACATAGAAGTAGGAAATCTAACAAGGTTGCTGATGCATTGAGTAGGAGAAGGAATTTGCTGATAGAGATGAGAGTGACAGCATTAGGTTTTGAATATTTGAAGACCTTGTATGATGAATACCTAAATTTTGCAGCACCTTGGAAAGCATATAGAGAACCAGTTATGGGTGATAGGAGCAAATGGTTGGATTTCTTCATTCAAGATGGGATGTTATGTAAGGGAGTTCAGTTGTGCATACCTAAAAGATCCATGACAGAGAACCTGATAAAAGAGAAGCATATTCAAGGTTTAGCTAGACATTTTAGCACTGATAAAATAGTTGTATTGGTGAGTGAGCAGTACTTTTGGCCCCAAATTCATAAGGATTTTAAGAGATACATGCAGACTTGTAGAGTTTATTGAGTTGCAAAAGGTAGTAGTCAGAATGTGCAATTCTATAAACCTTTGATAGTACTGGTAAGACCTTGGGAGGATATAAGTATGGATTTTGTACTTGGATTACCTAAGACAGTGAGAGGGAATGATTCTATATTGTGATAGTGGATAGATTTTCAAAGATGGCTCATTTCATACCTTGTAAGAAGACATCAAATGCATTGCATGTAACAAACCTATTTTTTAAGGAAGTGGTAAGATTGTATGGATTACCTAAGAGCATATTTTCAGATAGAGATAGTAAGTTTGTTGGCTATTTTTGGAGAACACTTTGGAAGAAGATGAAGATAGGTTTGAAGTTCAGTTCTACTTTTCATCCACAGACTAATGGATAGACAAAAGTAGTTAACCGGAGTTTGGGAAAAATTTTGAGATGTTTAATGGGAGATAAAACCGGAAGTTGGGATTTGATCCTTGCACAAGCAGTACCATGATCCAGAATCCAGTGAGGACAGTATTGCAGACTTGGAGAAACAATTGCCCCAAAAGGAACCAGATCAAATTGAAGAAATTTTGGACAATAGGATTGGGCGTAGTACCGGAAGTAGTTAGTAAAAATAATATCTTGTGAAGTGGAAGAATAGACTAGTGGAAGATTCATCTTAGATTTCTCAGGTAGAGGTAGACTGCCTTGGTTTCCCTCTGACCCCAACAAAGTGAGAGGCTCACTTTTTTTAATTAACCCCATATGTTTGATGCATGAGCATCCCTGGTTCATAGCAATCTTGCATCAACCAAAAACATTTTCTTTTCTATTTTGTTCCTATTTGTAGTTTCAGTTTTCCTTTCTGTGTGTACCATTTTTGGCTCACCGGTTCCTTTGGAGTTGGATTCTACTTGAAGACGATCATTTTTTTCTTTCTTTCAACTGCATCTTATTTAGATCACTTTGCAACAAGATATCACTACCAGTTGTTCCTTTGTTACCGGTTGCTTAAGACCTATTCTAGTGATCTACCAGAACCCATTTTGAAGCTTGCGGAGCCTTGGACATTGATCTTGATGTTTCTTGGCATGTGGCCGACCTTGTTCATTTTGCATGTTAGGTATTGTTCTTCGGGTTTTGATCCTTTTTGGGCCGACCAAATCCTTTGGATCGATATATATATTTGTAATAATTCTTTAGAATGTAATAAATCATAGAATCAAGGAGTATCATATAGATAGACTATGCCTAGAAGATAGATCTTTCAATTCAAGGTCCCGGTATGACCTATTCTACCAGGTCTGTGTGTCGGTATGTTGTAAACCAATTGTTACCGGTTGGATGTAATTAACTTTCATGCAATAAAAGTATATGTTATGCATTTCCTCCATTGTATATGTGTGTTTCTATTGTGTTTAGTCTTGCTGACCGGTTTGGACTGATCTCCTTGAGATCCCTCCTTGCTAGTGACTGCACCAATCTCCCTTTAGGACTTGATTCAAACTTCACCTTCATACCATAAGTTGATCCAAGAAGACTTTCATAAAGTGATTCCTCATCCTTTTTCTAAACCAAATGATATCACATTCTCACAAGATGAATTGCCTTCTATAGAGGTTAGAAATAGAGATGATCCCCTTATGATTACTTCTTGTATTTATGAACACAAAATAAGAGGTACCTTAATTGATAATGGGTCAGCACTTAAATTTTATCATTTTGACTTATTAGATAAGATAAATTGTGATCATTCTTCTATTCAACCCAATCCTCTTTGTGTCCATGTCTTTGATAATTTTCTTAGAGAGACACTTGGTATAGTCATATTACCTATCAAAGTAGGACTTGTGACTTTACCTACTCCTATTCATGTCATGCCCAACCATCTTAATTATAACCTTCTTCTAGGTAGACTGTGGATTCATGCTATGAAATCCGTCCCTTCTACTCTTCATTGCATAATCAAATTCATATATCACAATGAACTTCACACAATCAAGGTTGATCCTAATCATTATGATGTTGTTCATGATGAAGTAGGATACCTTTATCCCTTTAATACTATGCTTTCTTCAATAACACAATCTCCTATCAATGATGCCTTTTTAGCAGAGCATTGGGGTACATTAGACTTTATCCTTCAATCTACGCATGAAGCCTTGAAAGATCCTTGTGTGTCATTTATCCAAACTGATTCTAAATAAAATCTCACCTCTCCTTCCAATGCATGTTTGTATGATGATGAGGGATCTTTAGATTTTGTTACTAGGAATGAACCCTCTCCTCTAGACATTTCGACCTCTATGCATGGACACAATTGATATGGTTTAGAATGTTTGCAACAAATTTTTGATGATCATGACAAATATATATCACATATTTTCCAAGAAGGTTTAGGTTTCCAAATTCCTCCTTTATTGACATCCCCTTCCCCATTGTCTATTACATCTATGTCTTCTTAAAACTTCTCATCACAACAAGAGATTATTTTGAATGAGCTCCTTAAACCCAACTTGATTACTCTCCCTTTAAACAATCAAAGAATTTTTTTAAGAAAAATCAACATGATTCTTCTTTTTGCAACTATCATCAAATCCATGGCCACTCCACTAATGAATGTCATGATTTAGAAGATAAAATTCAACAACTTTTTCTAACTAGTACTATTCAAATACTAGATGGCAATGAGTTGGACTCTCATATTTTTCCTTCCACATAACATTTAAGTTCCTATTATGTTTCTCCTCATTATGTGACATTGGTAGCTTTATTATTGGGGGTTCATTGTCATTCATGGTGGTACAATTTAAAGTGCAATCATACTTTGGTAGAAACATAATAGTAGTTTTTATTCTTGTCTCCATGTTCGGGGGGCAAGAATAGCCTTTGAATCATCCTTTTTCACTTTCCCTTTGTGATGTAGTGCCTTTATTAAGGATCACTTATTGATTGTGGAGGACCACCTTCCTCCTATTGGAACAAGAATCCTTGCCTTATAAGTGCATATCCTTAATTGGACCTCTTCCTTAGTGTTGAAAGTCTATAATTATTAATCAAATTCTTTTGTTTATTGAGTGGTATCTTTTATAATGACCCCTTCTGTATTGTGATATGCATTACCATTCAAGATATTTTGCTTATGTTAGAAGAGTGTTTCTTTTGAAAATGATCTCTCTTTGGTGTCACTGTCTCCATGCTTGCGGGGTAAGAATAATATTTCAATTATCTCTCTCTCTCTTTCTAAAGATTGCCTTTATCCTTTGTTGAGCTGCATATTTCATAATTTGATGTAATTTCTTATAAGTGTGTATACATTCCTTCTTTGAAACAGTGCATCTCATATGAACAATAGATCTCCTTAGTGAAAATGTGCAATCCTACGAATTCAATTTGGAAAAGGTGTGTACTATTAGTCCTCTTATCCTTCCAAGATGCCATATTTATTAAGGATATCCTCTACTCTTGGAGGCAGATATCTTTATGAAAAAACCTCTTCATTCTTTGTTAATCATTTATCCCTCAAAAGGATCCCTTTATATTTGTTGTAAGATATCTCTTTTACAATTATCTCTTCCATGCTTAAAGAAATGAAGCCTATTCAAGAGTATTTCTTTCTAGCTTGGAATGTTGCATTATTAATTAGAAGATATCTCCTTGGTGTTTGTTGCCATATGATGAACCGGTATGATAATATGATAATAATATATGTTGTCATTGTTGTCAATAAGTATAGGTCAACTGGTATGAATATTGGAAGAAGTTGTTATTGATGATCAAGTTGGAGAACCGGTATGAAGAGATGTAGTGAACCGGTTTCAGGATTTCACTAAGTGTGACTACCGATTGGTAGTCTTAGCTCTAGGGTTTCCTGTTTGGCAATCTAGCTTGTGCGGTGCAACCGGTGATATTCTGTGATGAGTTAGTTAAGAAATAATGATGAGATCAAGATGCCATGTCAGTTTTGTGCACATGAAGGATTTCCTTGAGGATCTTGCATGTGAAGATCAACTGCATTAAATGTCTACCTTAGGAATGAATATTCTTCTTAGCGATATGAGAAGAAAGCATGCTGGGTTACTGATTTCTATGTGCGGTGAAGAATGGACGATGCAGAATTACTTGTGATCTGTTTGAGAATGTTTCATTCTATGTAATGTGTTTGGACGATCAGGATTTGATCGCTTGTAATAGTAAACCTAAATACTTAGGGTTTAGGGTTTATGCTACCAACCTAATTGTTGTCTATAAGGTCGATGATGTTTGTTATTGTAAGTGTTGGCAAAAGTTGTGTGTGTATCCGAGTGATGAGATACTTGCCATACTAGTGAGTGAAAACTATACAGTGTGATTGTAGAGTACAGGAACTAAAAAGGATCTGCCTTAGCATGCAGTGTTGTTATCAGATCAGAGTTTTACTTGTTGTCTTCTAACCATTTAAACAGAAGGAAAATCCCTTTGCTAGGTAGCTTTAACAGGCTTATTGTAAAACCTCTAGCCAGGTGACTCAAGTTCATTGAGTTCTTTAAATCCTCTAACAAGGTATCCTTTGACAGAAAATTCAACCTTAAACAGTGTATATAGCCATCCCTTAATTGAGTGATCTTTAACGGGATCGGTTCCTAGAAGAACCTTATTGTAAAGTCTGTAACCATCCTAGGATCCTAAAAGAGTGGACTTCAAAAGAGTTCAAAAGAAGCTTGTGGGTACTCATTCCCACCATGGTTTTTCCCATTTGGGTTTCCACATGAAAAATATGTGTGTCATGAGTTGTGCATTTTTCATGTCGTGATTGAGTATTCTTTGTTTAAGTGATTATGCATGTAGAGCTAATGGCTATGGTATTACTGATACAACACTTGCACATGTGTATGAGTGAAGTAGTTATCAGGTGTTGAATGATATTTGAATCATTCAGTTTTACTAGTTTAAGATGTCTAAAGTCTTATTGTGTTTAACCGGTATTGCCATGGTTAAGTTCAGTAATGAAGACAACCGGTTAGCATTGTTTTAACTTGATAAGTTGTCAGAGAAGTTTTTGTATGTACTAATTCACCCCCCCTCTCAGTACCAGTTAGGATATTTGTTGTTCATCATTATTCATCAATTGGTATCAAAGAAACTCTAGGTGTTGGGACTCATTAAATTTGAGTCAAGTTTAGAGGCCCAATTCAAAATTTTGCTTTGCATGTCAGAAAAGTACCTAAATGAGTCAGTTTGAAGGGCCTAGTTTGCGAGAGGGCAAAATGGAGTTGGTTGATTTTCAGAGGGTAAGGATCGGGGAGCATGTCCTACACATTTCATTGGGCCTACTCAGTGATGTGAAACTTTTAGAATTTAGATTGGATAAGTTTATGAGGTACCCATTTTGAGGGGTGAGCTGAAAGTGCATTTTAGGCACAAATGCAGATTTTATTGACTAGCCTACTTTGAGCGATTACATCTTTTTCCCTGTTGGTCTTCATGGAGAAATTCAAAATGGATTCAATTATATGCATAAATATGAGTCAGTCTACAAAATTTCAAGTCTTAACGAATCCATTTGCTTAGTTTTTGAAGATCAATCCGTTTGCAGTTTCTGTGGTTTGACTAGTCCCTGTTTCTATAGCTAATCGGAGCCTTGTTTCGCATAAGTGTAAAAGTTGCCTCAGTGAGTTTTATGACACAATGTTTGTTTTGGGCTAATGCTTGTATAAATGACAAGCTACGTTTCAATTTTCAAGTCTCTGTCAATCCGATTGATCGGTTTTCAAAAGGGTTCATTTAGCCATCGTTTTCAGTTATCCGTACTTTCAGTACTATATCAGTTAATGTAGCCATTTTTGTGGGTGCACCATTTGTATCCTGTCAGTCTTGTGATCGAACTGAGATTTCCAAGTTTTAATATGTACTTCAAGGTACCCATGTTTCAAATTTGAGGGCCTACGGAGGTCGTTTGATATTTTTGAGAAAGGCATCATGTGTTGTCAGAACATTGACTTCATCAGGTCCACAGTGTCGACAAAGCTAGTTGGCCATTTTCGCCGATTAATATTTCTTCGCTCAGGACTCATCTTGAGAAACTGTTTGGCAATGTTCATGCTTGTATATTAGAGTACACGCCTGTCAGATGGTGAGCTCCGGAAAGGTGTTTTGACAGGTTTGAAAAATACGTCTTCGCGATTAAATGTGAAAACATGGCATAAGTGCCTGAAAGTCGTAGAATGCGGATTAATGATCCAAAAAATGATGCCAATCATTTCCAAAGGTATGGGTAAGGTTCCTGAAGCTTTTCAGAGGTCAGTTGCATGAAAAGGAAAAAAAAAATTAGTTGGACCCACTTTGGGGCCCGACCAGGCTCATGCCCGTGCATTAAATTTTATGGTGAAATGGTCTTAAGTGAATGCTTGTATATCAATGTCAGCTCGATTGCAGTTCGCCAGTAGGATGGTGAAAGGTGACTTCATTTGACTGGTTACATATGGATGGATGGACATATATCCGAAATGCTAATGTGTAAGCCAAAGAGAGAAATATGGTCTTCACGTGATAAGATTATTGACATTTTTTATGAGATGACTCTTATTGAACTAGCAAAGAGAATTGGTGAAGGTATTGACATGCCGAAGGACATCTTTTTCCAGAGATGAGACTCCCATTCAATGTGGCAAGCAAAGGCATTTAAAACTTTATACAAAATCAGAATGCCAATTTTCCCCCTTTGCTGTGCGTGGTGTTTGAAGGAGGACTACAGAAGATGCAAGTAATTTCAACTTCAGCTATTATCCTCTCCTCCCTCATGTGCCCCCATTTCCCAAAGCTCACGTGTGTGTTTGAAGAGACTACAAAAGAGCCTGCTGGACGTGAATATGAGGAAGGGGTTGCAGGAAGATTGCAAGAGCAGGTTTGAAAATCTTTGCAAATTACAAATTGGCAGGTGTAAAGATAGTTGCCAATGTCCCACATGATGGCATTGAAGTGGGAGAAATTGCAGAAAACTCCCAAGCAAATGCAGATTTGGCAGAGGTAAACCAACAGCATCCATCCTCCCCTCTATGTGGTTTTTGGCAGGCATAAGCTATGTTAATTCCTCCCTCATGTGGGTGTATGGAAATCGTTGAAACTCCTAAGCAAATGGCAATTTCTAAAGTCTCTCCTCCCTCACGTGGGTGTATGAAAATCATTGAAACTCACAAGAAAATGCAATAGTGGTAGCCCTGCGTAAATGAAGGAGGAGCATCCATTAAATCTTCAGCAAGTGTAAATCTGAAAACCCACGTGACTTTGCCAGTGTCCTCCCTGCACAGTGTCTGGTGAAAAGGTAACAAAAGATGTTCAAGCAAGCTCCATTAAAAATCAGCAGAAAACCTTCAAAAAATTGCAATCCCAGGCAAAACTTTTTATCCCACATTGGCTGGGCGATGAGGTTTTTTGGTATTTATAAGCAAATTCACACACAACTATAATGTCAAAGCCATCAGGGCTTTTGACGGATGGTGCCCATTGGGCACCCAAGGTGGGCCCACGCATGGGTGTGGATCCCAAGGCGACTAGAGGTGGCAACTAAGCAGTAGCCATGTGGACCCCACACAGGCATGCTTCCTGAGGCAGACATGCAAATTTTATAGAGAAGGGTCGGCTTAATCGGTGAGCAGGTCTGAGATGATCCGACGAAGCGCATTGATTCGCAGGCAGAAGATGCATGTGAGTTAAGCCCTGCGAAATGGTGAAATGGTTTGGCAAAAATGGAGCAGTGGTAAAGGCCGAGCAAGTTCGGGTTGATCTGACGGTCTGCGCAATTTCGGATATTGAAGATGCACGAACGTTAGAGGCCGTGAAATGGCCAAAGGCAAAATGCAAAATGGTGAAGTCCAGGTGGCGATGACATGGTAGGTACAGTCAGAGGTCCAGCAGGTAGGTCCCGTCTTGGTGGTGATGATGTGGCGCAGAGGTGGCACCTAGGTGGCAATGATGTGGCACACACGTGGCGGCCAAGTGGTAGTGACAAAGCGGATGACATGGCAGTGATGAGGTGTCATCCCAGGTGGCATCCAGTCAACCCCATCAGCCAATCAGGTCCCACCATGTGGCAAAGTGTCAAGGCCAAAAGGGAGCAAAAATCAAATTTAAAATCAGTTAATGATATAGTTTCAACTATAGAGAAAATTCAAAAATTTAAATGATTATGCACATTTGAAGGATTAATTCATCCAAGGCTGTATTTTTGGCCAAAATATAAAGTATTATATGTTTCCGGAAAGCTCTCAGCATGAAGAATCCAATTATGTAGTCAATTTTGACAAAGATCAGATATTTTGGGAGAAGTTTTGATAGGAATGAAATTCAGTTAGAGAGAAGACACTTTGCAATTTCAGTTGCAGATTTGATTTTCTTCCCTATCCTTCTTATTCCCAATTCTTCTCATTTTGTAAGGGTTCCAAAAATTTGGAGAATGGCTCCATATTTTCATGGCTTCCAATTCTGAGTTTTCTTCAAGATTGTACAGGGCAGGGCTTTTCTTTTAGTAATAGAGTATCTTCTTGCTGTAGATGTTTTGTTGCAGGTCATGTATGTGTAAGGCATATACACAATTTATTGGATTGTCTCTAAGCATTCTCTTTTTTCTATAAATTCAGTCTTCAAGGGAGTTTGGGTTTGTCCTCTCAAAGTGGGAGTGTAAGGGTTGTTTTCAGGTACTCTTCAAGGAAGAGTTTAAATTCTATGAGCAATCATTTTGGATTCAAGATAATGTCTAGATATGTATGATCCTCTGTTTGAAATTAGAATGCATTAATGTCAGGCATTAATATAGGGATATCTTTCTTAGTAAATTGGATTTGCAATAGAGGTGTTCATTTTCAGTTTGATGTATGACTCTGTTTCCCTTAGATAAGGCACTGATCTTGCAAATAATTGGGGTTTTCTCACAGACTTAAAATAGAAAATCAGAATATCCTTTAGTTTGTGTTATGTTTTGAAATGTTTCATTTATCTCATGCTCAAGCATAGTTGAGTTTTATGTGTAGATCTAGCCCATCTGCAATAAACTACTTGTTTTGGAGCCTTGGTGAGATCTATCTATTTATGTTGATGCTGTCATAGGTGTGTAATAGGTTTAATTCTAAGCATCAAAGGTATACCCGCCTAGGTTTTGCAAAGCCTAAAGAGTAGAAGGATTCATATCCTTGTCATGTTGTCCAAGCCCTAAGGTTTTTCATAGATTGAATTGGCTACTTCATAGATCAATTGCAGGTGTTCTTGGGTTATCACTTTTGGTGAAAAACACCAGGTCCTCGGTGATATAAGCTTAACTGCTTGAGGTAAAAGATCTTGCTCTAATGATGAAGAGGGAAGGTCCTAAGTTCAATAGAGATAACTTCAAAATATGGAAGGACAAAATGAAGATCTATATCAAGAGTTTGGGTGCTCAACACTGGAGATATGTTGAGAATGCCTATGTAATCCCCACTAGCACTCTAACTAGTGATCAAAAATGAGAGACTCAAGAAAATGGGCAAGTCATGGAAGCCCTTATTAGCAGCCTATCTTATATTGAGTTCATTGATGTACAAGATAAGAAAAATTCTAAGGATGTATGGGACACATTGGAAACTATTTATGGTGGTGATGAACATGTCAAGAAGGCTAAGGAAGAGAGCCTTAGAGGAAAATTTGAAGACATGAGGATGGTTGAAGGTGAGACCATTCAACAATATGGCATAAGGATCAAGACCATGGTTGGAAATATCAAGAGCACTGGTGGAACAATTAATGATGCCACCGTTGTTAGTAAAGTTTTGAGATCATTGTTACCAGTCCATGCAATTAGAGTTGCTTCTATTCAGGAACTAAGGTCTATTGACAAAACCAAGGTATCCTTAGACTCTATCATTGCAAAGTTGACTGCATATGAGTTGAATAGCTATGATGGTAGTGTTTAGAAGACTAGGTCTACTTTTAGAGCATCTGTTGCACCAACCAGAAAATGAAAATAAGTAAATACCAAGTATGAATCCATGCAAAGAAAAGGTATGGATGATGAAGAGATTCTGATGGAGTTTGAAGCTCTTCTTGCCAAGAGACTTCCAAAAGGCACTGGAAAATATAGAGGTAAGCTTCCTTTAAAATTTTTTTCCTACAATAAGATGGGACATATAGTTGTTAATTGTCCTAACAATAACAATAAGGATAAATCAGAGAGGTTTAGAAAGTATAAAGGAGAAATATAAGAAATTGTCTTGTTGAAGTGGATGAAGGTGTTACTGATGAAGAATCTGAGGATGAAGACAATGAGGACATAGTGTTTGTAGTTGTAAAGGAAGAAGTGTATGATAAGAAAACACTTGTCTCTTGCATTGACAACTCTAATGAGTGGATTATTGAGTGGTTGTTCTCACCACATGACTGGTGACCGGAGAAAGTTTCTGTCTCTAGAAGAATATTATGGAGGTGTTGTCAGATTTGGCAATGATGCACCTTGCTTGGTAAAAGATAAAGGATCCATCTCACCGAATGGAAAGAGAAGTGCGGATGATGTCTACTGGGTAGAAGGTCTTAAGCATAATCTTTTGAGTGTTGCTCAGCTAAATGACAAAGGACTCATTCTAGAGTTCAAAGGTGGAGTCTGCAATATAATTGGAAAAAGTGGTGAACTTATTGCCACCGGTAAGTAGACCAGAGGTAACTTGTTTTAGTTGAATGCCAAGATAAGTCAGTGTTTGATGGGGAATTTTGATGATAGTTGGATATGGCATAGGAGACTTTTTCATATGAATTTTGATAATATTGTAAAGGCGAGTAAGATCAAGGCAGTAAGAGGATTGCCTTTGCTAAACAAACTAGAGAATTCTTTATGTAGAGAATGTCAACTTGGGAAGATGTCTTCCTCAACTTTCAAAGGTAAGTCTTTTTTAGCAGAGAACTTACTTGATCTTGTGCATACCAATCTGTGTGGTCCTATGAAAAATAGAAGTATTTAGGGAGATAGGTATTTCATGATTCTTATTGATGACTGCTCAAGAATGATGTGGGTCACATTCTTGAAAGATAAGTCTGAGGCGCTTGGAAAGTTCAAAGTCTTTAGAGCAAAGAAGGAAAGTGGTCAAAAGATAAAATGCCTAAGACCTGATCAAGGAGGTGAATACACTTCTGATGAATTCAACAAGTACTATGAAGATAGCAGTATCAAGTGACAATTGTCTTCCCCAAGAAAACCACAGCAAAATGACATAGCAGAAAGAAATAACAAGACTGTAGTTGAAGTGGCTAGAACAATGCTGATCCAAGGAAAGGTTGCTCACACTTTTTGGAGAGAAGCGGTGAGCACTTTAGTCTATACTATGAACCGGGTACTCATCAAGAAAGGTAAAGATAAAACTCCTTATGAGTATTGGACTGGGAAGACTCCCATTATGAGTTATTTTAAAGTATTTCACAGTAAGTGTTACATCAAGAGAGGTGAGAATCTGAGCAAGTTTGATGCTAAATGTGATGAAGGAATATTTATGGGATATTCCACTAAGAGAAAAGCTCTCAAGTGCTACAACAATAGAACATAGAAAATTGTTGAGAGTATCAATGTTAGGGATGATGAATCCCCTAAGGAACTTGAGGAAACTTGCAGCGAGCAAGTGGAAGATGAACCAGGTGTAGCCTTCTAGGAACCAGTTAAGAAAGAAACAAGTAAAGACCTCAACATTTCTGTACCGGTAGAAGCTCCAGTAGGTGAAGAAGAAGTAAGTGAAGAAGAAGAGGAAAAGCAAGAAGAACTAGCTAGATTCATTCCTAAATATGTAAAACTACATCATGATCTAAAGCAGATCATAGGAGATAAAGATGCAGGCATACTCACAAGAATAAAGGTGAAAGAAAACTCTTGCATGATTTCCAAATTAGAGCCCAAGACTTCTAGAGAAGCACTTATAGATGAAGATTGGATTAAGGCAATGGAAGAGGAGCTAGACTAGATAGATAAGAATACAACATGGTCTTTGGTACCCAGACCAGAGCACAAGAATGTCATAGGTACCAAATGGGTCTTCAAGAATAAGCTAAATGAAGAAGATACAGTTGTAAGGAACAAGGAAAGACTTGTATGCAAGGGATATGCTCAGGAAGAGGGAGAAGACTATGTAGAAACCTTTGCACCTATGGTTAGACTAGAAGGTGTCTGAATGCTACTTGCATTTGCAGCATTCAAGGGATTTAAGGTATACCGGATGTGAAGTCTACGTTCTTGAATGGAATCCTAGAAGAAGAAGTGTATATTGAGAAACTAGATGGGTTTGCCTTATCATAAGATAGTAACACGGTGTGTAGATTACACAAAGCCCTGTATGGATTGAAACAAGCACCTAGGGCATGGTATGAACGTTTGCACTCTCATCTTGTGAAGATAGGATTTTAGAGAACAAGTGAGGATAGCAACATATACCTAAAATCTGAAGGTGATCAGATTCTGATCTGTGAAGTATTTGTAGATGACATAATCTTTGGAGGAGATGATGAAATTAGCCATGCATTTGCAGATGAAATGAAGAAAGAGTTTGAGATGTCTCTTATTGGAGACATAAATTTCTTCATTGGTCTACAGATTCAACAAATAAAAGAGGGTATCTTTTTTACCCAATCTAAATATGTCAAAGAGGTATTGAAGACCTTTGGCATGGAGGAGATCAAACCGGTTGGTACACCGATGGTGACCGGATGTAAATTGACTAAGGAAGATGATTCAGTATTAGTGAATGAGAAGGAGTATTAGTCAATGATCAGTAAGCTGCACTATGTGGTGCACAACAGACCAGATATTTCTCATGCAATGGGCATAGTAACTCATTTTCAAAAAAGTCCAAGAGAATCGCACTTGGTAGTAGTCAAAAGGATTCTTAGATACCTGAAAGGGACAATTGATTATGGATTATGGTATCCATACAATGGTGATTTTAATCTCAAGTTATTTACTGATGTAGATTGGGGAGGTAATGTGGATGATCAGAAAAGCACAACTGGTGGAGCATTCTTTATTGGTGGAAGACTAGTCTCATAGACGAGTAAGAAGTAGAGCTGTACTTCTTAGGCTATAGCTAAAGCGGAGTATGTGGTAGCATTTATGAACTGTAGTCGGGCAATCTGGATGAAACATGTATTGGACGGTTTCAAAGTACCTATATCTGAACCGGTGAATATTTTGTAACAATACTGGTGCAATCAATACTTCCAATAATCTGGTATTGCATGCTAGAACTAAGCACATTGAGCTCAAGTATCATTTCTTGAGAGAGAAGGTTCAAAACAGAGAGGTTGTATTACAACATGTTTCCAGTAAGGAGTAGCTAGCAGACATATTCACTAAGCCCTTACCGAAGACTACATTTACCTATTTGAGAGGTGAAATAGGGGTTTTTCACCTTCATGAAGTAAACTAAAGATGTGTGCTCCACATCAACCAAGTATTACAGTGACAAATCTTTCAAGATTGATGTGTTGAAGGATGCTACTCCATAGCGGGAGAAAAATAGTGGAGTATGGGAGCTTGTGCCTCCACTTTGGCATTGTTGTCAAAGGGGGAGAAGATATCTGATGAAGATATTTTAGTTGCATTGGTCTATGATGTTTATAATTGTAATGCTACACTAAGTATTTCCATCAATGCCAAAGGGGGAGATTGTTGGCATATGATGAACTGGTATGATAATATGATAATAATATATGTTGTCACTGATGTCAATAAGTACAAGTCAACCAGTATGAAGATTTGAAGAAGTTGTTATTGATGATCAAGTTGGAGAACCGGTATGAAGAGATGTAGTGAACCGGTGTCAGGGTTTCACTAAGTGTGACTATCGATTGGTAGTCTCAGCTCTAGGGTTTCCGGTTTGGCAATCTAGCTTGTGTGGTGCAACCGGTGATATTTTGTGATGAGTTAGCTAAGAAATAAGGATGAGATCGAGATGCCATGTTAGTTTTGTGCACGTGAAGGAATTCCTTGAGGATCTTGCATGTGAATATTGACTACATTAAATGTCTACCTCGGGAATGAATATATTTCTTAGCGGTATGAGAAGAAAGCGCGATGGGTTATTGATTTCTATGCATGGTGAAGAATGGACAATGCAGAATGACTTGTGATCTGTTTGAGATTGTTTCATTCTATGTAATGTGTTTGGATGGTCAGGATTGGACTGCTTGTAATAGTAAACCTAAATACTTAGGGTTTAGGGTTTATGCTACTGACCTAATTGTTGTCTATAAGGTCAATGATGTTTTTTATTATAAGTGTTGGCAAAAGTTGTGTGTGTATCCGAGTGATGAGATACTTGCCAAACCAGTGAGTGAAAACTACAGAGTGTGATTGCAGAGTACAGGAACTGAAAAGGATCTGCCTTAGCATGTAGTGTTGTTATTAGATCAGAGTTTTACCTGTTGCCTTCTAACCATTTCAACAGAAGGAAAATCCATTTACTAGGTAGCTTTAACAGGCTTATTGTAAAAAATCTAACTAGGTGACTCAAGTTCATTGAGTTCTTTAAATCCTCTAGCAAGGTAATCTTTAATAGGGTTTCAACCTTTAACAGGGTATATAGTCATCCCTTAACTAGGTGATATTTAATAGGATCAGTTCCTAGCAGAACCTTATTGTAAAGTCTTTAACCAGACTAGCTCCTAACAAAGCGGACTTCAAAAGAGTTCAAAACAAGCTTGTGGGTATTCATTCCCACTGTGGTTTTTCCCATTTGGGATTACACGTGAAAAATCTGTGTGTCATGAGTTGTGCATTTTTTATGTGATGATTGAGTATTCTTTATTTAAGTGATCAAGCATGCAGAGCTAATGGTTATGGTATTACTGATACAACACTTGCACATGTGTATGGGTGAAGTAGTTATGAAGTGTTGAATGATATTTGAAACATTCAGTTTTACTGGTTTAAGTTGTCTGAAGTCTTACTGTGTTTAACCGGTATTGCCATGGTTAAGTTTAGTAATGAAGACAACTAGTTAGCATTGTTTTAACTTGATAAGTTGTCAAAGAAGTTTTTGTATGTGCTGATTCACCCCCCGCCCCCTCTTAGTACCAGTTAGGATATTTGTTGTTCATCATTATTCATCAATGTTGAAGGTGAGTATCCTTGTTTTTGTCTTTTTTAAGACATTAACATAGGACTATGTTGACATCTTAATAAGGGGGGCATATATATGGCCTCCTTGTTGCATTTTTGACTATTAGTTATCAATATGGGATTGTTGCATACTCATGTTTCATTCCTATTTTGTCCATCATTCATGGGATTATTGCATCCTCATGCATAATCTTCATTTCATTTATCAACATGGAATTCTTGCATCCTCATGATTCATCCTTATTTTATGCATCATTACATGTCTTAAATAGGTTGAAGAACACTCAAAAATAGAGAAAAGACTCTTACATGGGGTGCTATACACTTGAAACCAGTCATCAATTGCACACACACATGAGGATGGGTAGAACTAGCCAAAAAAAGATATACTATTCTTACTCTCCTCCCCACAAGGATCACCTAGATAAAAACATCCAGGGGCGAGTAGCCGATACCTTCTCTCATCATTATTCTCATGGATCACCTAGATAAACACATCTAGCGTGTATTCATGCTCTCTCTTCTTCCTCTCATGAACTCATAGTTTTGTTATTAATAGTTCATGGATGATGCTTGCTTTGCTCTTTTATGTGATCTCTTGTGTTCATGAGATGGTATTTTTTCCAATAATGATATTAGTTGAGAAATTTTGATATCGAGGTCTCTTCAACTAGTTGACTTGAGGTCTTGTTTTGGTCTTTAGGTTTTGTTGTGTGTCTTTTTGTGTCTTTTTCATATTTTTATCCTTTTTTTTGTGCTCCCTTGCATATGTTTGAGTGATTTAAGATCCTAATATTGAGGGATTGGTTCATCGGAACTAGCGATATCTTATACTCCTTGTGATTTTTCTCCACATTCCTCATGTTCTTCATCTCTCTTTCTTCTACTTTATCACGAGTACTTGCATAAGATCATACTCCCGCTAAAGTGGGGGTTAAATGTAGCATCTTAAAATTGCACCCCTTGCAATTTTGACTACATTTGGGGCCCTCACCTTAGTGTTTTCATCTTAATGCTTGATCAGGACCTATTTATGCCTCCCCCATGCAATAAACATCATATTTTCACACTTTATCTTATTGGGACCCCTTGTCCTTGCCCTAAATTGAGGTAGGACCATGGCGCCATGCCATGGTCCTCCTCAATTGGGCCCTATTTTGAACCCTTGGCCCTATCTCAAATTTGACTGGGAAACTTTTCCCCATGTCGGCCTATGTCAAAAAATTAATATTATTGATGACAAACAAGTATATAAGGAGGTCTTCCCCTCTCATTCGATATAAGGCAATAAGGTGGAGATGATCATAAGAAAAGGAGACTACATTCAAGAATTCTTCAAGGCTACATATTCTTCATCTATCCATTGGAGCAACATTGCATCCTTTATTTGCAAGCATGTGTGTGTGTTAGGGTTTTGTCATTTCATACAACATATGTGATTACATTCAAGAAGAAAAGCATCATTATCAGTCATTGCAGATATGAAGGTATACCTTTCTTATTGGCAATATGCTAGATTTGGTTAAGTGTTGTCATTGATGTCAACACTGTATCCCGATTGGAGGCTATCTCGGTTGGACCTATCCCGATTATTCTTGGTGATCCTCTTGGTTTTAGCTATGATTTTGATATGGTATGATCAGATCTTTGTAATCAGTTTTGGATGCTTACATTGGATGGTTATTTGTTTTCCATATTCTATTGGTTCATGTTTTGGTGCTCCGGTAACTATTGCTTATGTTCATGGTTGGTATTTCCTAGTACCGGTTAGCTTTACCGGTAAGTGATATTTGATGTTTTGGTTAGACCATTTCGATTAGGCTTATGGAAATAGTTTCTATCATGTTGAAGGTGCTTCTTGATCATATTCTGAGTGTTTGGTGAATTTGCATTGGCCGACGTGTTGTTATGGTGGTCCTATTTGGATCTGGTTAAACTTTCTAGGTTACTTCACTAAGGGTTTCTACCAGTTGGAGAAGCTTGTTGGATTTTCGTCTTAGCAGAATTTTCGGCAGATGGAATTTTTTGGTTACTTGATTTAGGTCCATGCTATGTAATAGAAATCATAATATTGGTTTGGTCATATTGTGTAATGTAATTTTTATTATTATGGGTTTATGGGTTTAGGGTTTAGCCGGCCTTGTTAATAAGGTTGATGATCTGTATTAATAGGTGACTTATTCATGTAATTTGGATATCAATGGGATCAATGGTTATGTCTGCATTATCAGAGGAAGGTTTATGTGTGAACAAGTGATATATCATTTAGTGAAGGTTTTTGTATTGCATGGCAGACATTTGTGCTTAACCGGAACTATATCAAGCATTAGAAGATGCTGCTTTCACAGTTCATTCTTTCTGAATTGTAGTCTAATCTTTTGTAATTTAGTGAGACTTATTTTTGTGATGAGTAGTGAGCTCTAGGAGATTGGCATGATTGAAAGTACAATCCCCATTGTAATTTCACATACTGTTGTAGAAGTATTATTTGATTGTGGGTAGGGTTTCCCACCATGGTTTTTCTCATTACTGGATTTTCCACGTCAAAATATTGGTGTTGTGTGTACTGTACTTTCATGTTCTATCCTTCACTATATTGGCTTTGTGATACGGTTTATTGGTTTTGATATGTATTAGTTCTGATTTCTGATGGTAAACTGATTCACGCCCCCTCTCAGTTTACTCTCGATATCAAATCTGTCTAACATTTCCATCATTTTATTTCAAGCATTTGTAATATTTAAATCAAGGTTGATTCCAAACCAAGGTTTGACCAAAGGAAAATCCATATTCCCAACCCCTTTCTTCTTCTTTCTATGTGTAGGAAGCAGGTGCGCAACTGTACTTCTCAAATTAAGTTTTATTTGCAAAGATGGAAAAACCCTTTTCGACACATGGAAAGTTCAGAGGACCAATAGGAGGGCGACCTAGTTTAGACACATGGTCCCTGCAACTTTTGGCAGATTTTGTAGAGCAACTCTAAATCATCTCAAACTTCTCAGATCCAGGTGCACGACGAAATCTTGAACTTATAGCTCACTATTTCCACATATTTTGTCTCCAATTCTAGCATTCTACTTATTTTAACAATTCAACTTACACAAGAGGAAAACCCAGATCAATCCAATTCACTTAGTATTCAATCCTTGTCTCATTTAGGATTGGATCTAGTGGATTCATCTCCTCTTTTTAATGTAAAGGTTTCAAGTGAAAATTTCCTTAGTAATTTCTCTCTTCCATGTTGCAAATTGCTAAGCCCAGATTTTCCACTTTACAAATATTTAAGAGAGGGATAAAGTGAAATGAAGGAGGCTAACCCATTATCACATCTATGAAATAAATGCATCATGAAACTAAATGAAAACAAAATGAAAACGCTTTAATTTTTTAAATGATAACATATACAAAATACATGATAAAAAGAGATAACAATGTGCAATTTTTATGTTTTTACTAATTCAAGTACATAAATAATGATTGAATGCATCTAAATTTGCACATAACATGTCATAAAAATCATATCTAAAAAATGTAATTAAAAAATTATGCAACACAAAAGAAATTAACCAAAATAATTAGGGGTTTTTAATGAATTTAACCTCTAAATTTATGGAATTTGAGTAAAAATGTAATTTTTTGAGTGCAAAATTGAAATTAAAATGTTCTCAAATGAGATGTGAAATAATTAATCAAATTAAGCAACCCACAAGTTTAATTTTAGAGTTATAAATTTGGGTTTGTGTGAATTTAACATCTAAATTTATGTAATTCAATTAAAAATTAAACTTGTAAATAAATTTGAATCTGCAAATGCATAAACAATAAATATGAGAACATAAATAAAAAATAAGGGTGTCAGGAGTCTGGTTCACCAAAATGCAATGGTGAAAATTAGGGTTTCTACCACTACGTGTAGTAAAACCAATAATTTTTCCTTAGGGACCAATTACATTAAGGAAGGGTGAATCCAATAGATCTAGCCTCAATCCAACAAAGATAGGGCTGATAATTGTGATTAGATTCATTGGTTAGAATTTGATTCTCTTTCTAAGTTTAATTTTGAAAATATTGAAATTAGGGTAAATGTGTGTAAATTGAAGCAATTATGCATAAACAGTGAGCTACAGTAGTCAAACAGAGCCACAAACCTATATTTGAGCAACATATGAGTGCTTAGAATTATTCCCATAAGGTTGAACTAAATTGTCAGGACTAGAGTGTCGGTTGCTTTGGTCCTTTGCAGTTTTTGTTGTCCAAATGCAAACCTATTTGTCTTTATGAATTATGTTGATCTTGAAAGTTACAACTCTGTACTCGTTCCTGCACACAATAGAGAAGGACAAATGGTTGGGATAGGGATTTTCCTATGTCAAACCCCAATTTAGGAATTAACCTTGAATGGAATAAATGCTAGAAAGATACACCTCAGATCTGCAATTGTTGATGATGATATTTTTCTTCTTGAATGTAATCACATATGTTGTATGAAATGGCATAGACATGACAAAACCCTAATCACACACACATACTCTCATATGAATGATGTAATTTCTCTCCATAATGATTGATTGAATAATATGTAGCCTTGAAGATCTCTGAAAATTCTTGATGATGAATGCTTCATGGATGCAAGGGTACTTGATTGTTAGGAGATGGAGACTTAGAGTGCTTGGATGAAAATAGGTTTATCAAATGTATTTATATATGGGTATCTAGGTTGTTTACCGATTAGGCCGACCTCCAATGGTCATACGGAGCCACAAAATTAAATTTCTACTGAAGAGATGAGACCCTTGACCCATTTTAAAATAGGGCCCAACTAAGAGAGACTAGGACATGGGTGCTCTAGTCCTAGGACCAAAGATCTAGTGCACTGGTCCTTCTTAGTAAGGGTCCTTAGTTTAACCCCATGGAGAAGGAATCCCCTCCAAGAAATCAGTTGGTAGGTGTACATGGCATTAGAACTAGAGATAAGGTGCATAATAGACCTAGATAGGAGATGAGGAGAGGACATGCTAAACTAGGGGCACAAACATGAGGTGTAAATTGGCCCAATGATAATTTATGATGCTACAAGTACCCATGTACAAATGTAATGCAGACTCTCACAAATGAAGAAAGGGAGAAAAACCAATGGGAAAAAACTCGCCCCACAAAGAGAGATGAACATACAAAATAAGTCTCACAAAAGATGGACAAAACCTCGAGAGAGGAAAAAATATCCCCCATAAGAGAGAATGGAGAAGTCAACTGACCCCCCTTGATGAAATATCCTGCACTCCCAAGAGATCTTGAAATTGATGGAAGTTACTCTTAGTGAAGGGTTTGGTGAAGATGTCTACAACATACTCTACTATAGGACAATACTGGAAATCAATCACCTATTCCTATATCATCTCCCTAAAGTAGTGCATATGGATCTCGATGTGTTTGGTCCTTTGATGGTGAACTAGGTTCTTTGAGATCTAAATGGAACTCTAATTGTCACAATGAAGGATTGTAGGCCATGAAGTGGTAAAGCCAAACTCTATGAGAACATTGTTATCACAAAGGTTACACCCTATGATGATTGACCTTGATCATCAACCTTATGCAACATGGAAACAACCTCCCATGTGTGGGACTTGTAGAAGTGAGGTTGAACCTCTAAAGTAGGTCAACTTTCAATCAATCTTTGTGCAAAAAAGGACCTAATCTAATTGTCATGAGAGGTGAAAAGGGAGAAGGAAGAATTTATGAAAGGAAATAGGGTTCACACCTAGATTGAATATTGATCTTCCTACTTATATTTGGACATGCCATCAATAAAATCCAGCATACACAAGATTCTATTTAAATCAGTTATCTGAGGGAAGATGAAGGTTGGGGTTCTTGTGAGACACAAAGGGAGCTAATAGTTAGCTCATGAATTGAATTCAAAGATGGATTCAACACAATTAGCTACAACTCAGAAAAAACTAAAAGAGATGCATTCATAAAAGGAGGTGATAACTCACACAACTTGAAAGAATTGAATCTAGGTAAAAATAAATGAGCTTTATTAATGTAGGGTGAATAAATTTTTTATTAGTCATAGAAAACAAGCATTCATATGACATAAAAGGAAAAAGATCCTTAGGAAATATACAAGAATTCCCTTTATAGTTGAGGCATAACTAAAAAAATAAAACCACAACTGAAACCCTAACCCTCCTAGGGTTAGGTTACAAAAAATTTGCAAGAGGAAGGATCAGATCAACATAAGGGATCTGATGGCATGTGAGTACTCCTCTATGAGTGTCCTCCAACCTAGGAAAAGGGGAGACTAGACTGCAAATGATGTCATCTCATGTGCATAAGCATAGTCAAGTACACCTAAGGGCCAAAACTTCTTCAAAGTCGCACTGAGAAAGCATGACCGTGTCCAAAAGAGTTGTAGAGGTCACATCTAGAGTTATGGAAATAAAACTTGGTAGTTGAATGCAAAAAAGGATCAGAGATAGGGCATCGCCGACTAAGATAGAAGAATGGCCTCAACCCTCAGGTAGACAACCACCATATTATAGGGAATAAAATTCTATTGGTCACTATAAGTTCAAATGCTAGCCGTTGATCATGAGATCTCATGCACAGATGGATGTGTGAGATCTCACCATATATCCTACACCTTGAAGAGATCTCAAAATCGATGGAAGTTACTCTTAGTGAAGGGTTTTGTGAAGATGTCTACAACCTACTCTGCTATAGGACAATACTACAAATCAATGAACTATTCCCATATCATCTCCCTGATGTAGTGCATATGGATCTCAATGTGTTTGGTCCTTTGATGGTGAACTAGGTTCTTTGAGATCTGAATGGAACTCTAATTGTCACAATGAAGGACTGGAGGCCATGAAGTGGTAAAGCCAGACTTTATGAGAATATTGTTATCACAAAGGTTACACCCTATCATGATCAACCTTAATCATCATCCTTATGCAACATGGAAACAACCTCCCATGTGTGGGACTTGTAGAAGTGAGGTTGAATTTCTGAAGTAGGTCGACTTCCAATCAATCTTTGTGTAAAAAAGGACCTGATCTAATTGTTATGAGAGGTGAAAAGGGAGAAGGAAGAATTTATGAAAGAAAATAGGGTTCACACTTAGATTGAATATTGATCTTCCTACTTATATCTACACATGTCAGCAATAAAATCCATCCAATGCATACACAAGATTCTATTTAAATCAGTTATCTGAGGGAAGATGAAGGTTGGGGTTCTTGTGAGACACAAAGGGAGCTGACAGTTAGCTCACGAATTGCATTCAGAGATGGATTCAACACAATCAGGTACAACTTAGAAAAAACTAAAAGAGACGCATTCATAAAAGGAGGTGATAACTCACACAACTTGAAAGAATTAAATCTAGGTAAAAATAGACAAGATTTATTAAAGTAGGGAAATGAAAATTTTTATCGGTCATAAAAAACAAGCATTCATATGACAGAAAAGGAAAAAGATCCTTAGGAAATATACAAGAATTGCCTTTATAGTTGAGGCATAACTAAAAAAAGAAAACCACAACTGAAACCCTAACCCTCCTAGGGTTAGGTTACAAAAAATTTGTAAGAGGAAGGATCAGATCAACATAAGGGATCTGATGGCATGTGAATACTCCTTTGTGAGTGTCCTCCAGCCTAGGAAAAGGGGAGACCAAACTGTAAATGATATGACCTCATGTGCATAAGCATGGTCAAGTACACTTAAGGGCCAAAAAGTCTTCAAAGTTGCACTGAGAAAGAAAGACCGCATCCAAAAGAGTTGCAAAGGTCACATCTAGAGTTATGGCAAGCATATTTGGTGGTTGAATGCAAAAAAGGATCAAAGATCGGGTGCCGTCGACTAAGATAGAAGAAAGGCCTTGACCCTTAGGTCGACAACAACCATTTTGTAGGGAATTAAATTCTAATGGTCACTATAAGTACAAACGCTAGTTGTCAATCATGAGATCTCATGCGTAGATGGATGCATGAGATCTCACCATATGCATGCCCAGAGGGCCAAACAAATGATTAAGTCATCCTTGTCCGATTGGATTTCAAGTGACCATTGATGGTAGAGATCACATTGGAGAAAAGGTCAGTCCAACCACATCTTCATCGCCCACTAGACCATCGTCACCCACTATCCAGCAAAGAAGAAAGGATTTTCCAGAAAGACCATGCAGGGAAGCGAGGAGGATAGCTAACAATGCTTCTACACAACCACAACATAGAACTAGAATAGTCAAAAGACCATGTGGGAAAGTGGGCAAAGCAAAAACTTCTTTCTGCACACCCACATAACAACACTAGTAGAAAAAGAGAATCATGTGGGGAAGTGGGCAAAAGGAAACAAAATTCCCTGCTAACCCGCAACATAGGTCAGCATAAGCTCGAAAACTGCAGGATTGCGGGAGGAGAAAATAACAAGTCCTGCTTGCCTGCAAAAAAACAATCACAGAAAATGAAAACCATGCGGGGTTGCGAGAGGCAAAAGATTATGCCAACTAGTGGAAACAAAAGGAAACTACCTGCCAATAACCCCGCTGGCCTCGAGCTAGTAAACTTAAGTGGAAGTCACCACCCTAGTTGGTCAACTCAGAATTAGAACATAGGAGTTTGAAAAGAATGTAAAGGAAAAAAAGGCCTCTCTGCACCTCACCAACATAATGCGCATAACATGCAAAATTATGCAAAACAAAATATTCCTCAGATTGATTATCTTTAAGGGAGGATTAGCACAAAAGGGGTCAACATTTTGGCGACTTGGAGGGGTCCCTGAGCCTGCTTTGGGAAAGACTAGATCTCCCTGTGTATATCCATTGGGCATGAGTTAGAAAGGGGAAAACTAAGAAGGAACCTCTCACCACATCTTGCAAAATTCTCAAAACTTTCCATTTTGGAGGAATGACTTGTGCTCAAGCACTTCATGGAAAGCTGAAAAAACTTACTACAATTATTTACCAAATTTACAAAGGCTAAATTCACCCTAAGCACATGCTTTAAGGTGTATACTGTTGGTTACAATAAGGAGGTCTTCACCACTTAGCCTAACTAGATTGAAATATTTAGCCTTCTTGCAGCCTGTAATCACATAGGGTCCACTCCATATGGCATCAAATTTTGAGTGCCTATCTAGTTTTGCTCTATTAGTATCCCATTTTAGAAGAAAATCCCCAACTTGGAAGGTCCTCAAAATGGCTTTCTTGTCAAAGTATCTCTTTAATTCTCCCTTATGGACATTTAAGGTTTTCTTGGCTCTTTCTCTAACCTCTTCAAGCTCTATAAGTTCAACATACCTTACAGATAGGGCATCATTTTCCAAGAGCTCCAACTAATGTGCTAGGTCTACAGATGGAAACTCAAGGGATAAGGGAAGCCTTGCTTTCCTTCCATATACTAGCATGAAAGGTGAGTTACCCAAATCTCTTTTGGGAGTAATTCTATCAATCGATAGGGTTGTTCCAAATTTGAGGTGCGATGCCCTCTAATTGTCTTCAAGATTCCTCTTCATGATTCTAATGAGACTTTTATTGGAGGACTCAGCTAGGCCATTCCCTTGACATTTTCAGAAACACATCATGTTGGACTAGACATAGACTAATAAAAGATCCCACAAATGCCTTAGCATTGTCTCATATAATGGTGGAAGGGGATCCAAATCTGGTTGCAATCCCCTCAAGGAATTGAACCACTAAACCCTTGGTTGAATCCCTTAATTCCACTACCTCTATCCACCTTGTAAAGTAATATGTGGTAGCCAAAATCCACCTCACGTGATGATGGATTAATGGGGTCATTAAAATCAAGTGCCCATTGAGCGAAGGGCTAATCAATAGAGATGGGATAAAGGGGCGAAGTTGCCAACCTCTGTTTGCTAGCAAATAGTGCACACTCCTTGCACTTCCTGACCTATTTGTGGGCATCACCAAATAGGTAGGGCTAATAATAGTCTACCCTTATGACTTTCATGGCTATGGTCCTTGTTGAGAAATGGCCACCTAAGGGTCCATTATGAAATTCCTCTAGCAGCCTATTGGTCTGATATCCTTGGATGCACCTTAAAAGGACACCATTTATGTCCCTTTTGAACAAAACAACATCCACCAAAGAATAGGGGATAGATTATAATTTGATATGTCTCCTTTCAGTTCTATCAAAGTGGCGAGGATAGCTTCCAGCTCTCAAGAATGTAGTCATATTTTGGAACCAGTCAACTTGTACATTTTCCTTATTTTCAATTTTTTCTTCTTACTACAGCAAGAGAGAGACCTCTAGATTCCTTCCAAATGATGAATTGAATTTTTGAAAGAGTCCTCTTCTCCTCACTAATTTGGTGATCCTAATGTGAAGATAAAACTCCATGACCTTAGTAATCCACCCAACTCTTTTCTCTCATATGTCCTTGTTGAGAAGGAAATCTTTAACATTGGCATGTGGAACCAAAAGTTGAATACAGTTGTTTGAGAGCATGTGCCTAAAATTTTTAAATGATCTCACCACAATGATAACTTGCTTTTCCACGTAGTTGTACATGAGCTCATATTCCTTTAGGCCTTCACTGAATAAAAGCTATGGGTTGCTCTAACCCTTCCTAATTTAACTGCATTATGACATATATAATTGCCTCCCCTCCCAATGTATAAAAGGATGAAATCCTTCTCATAATTTGGATTTAATAAGGTAGGAGCTTGAGAAATGGCCTATATGATCTAATCAAATCCTTCATTCCCTTCATTGGTCCATTTGAAAGGCATGTCCTTCTTGAGTATAGCAATGAGAGGCTTGACCAAGGCTCCAAGGTTTGGAATAATTCTTCTTACAAAATTGATTCTCCTAAGGAAGCTTTGAAGTCCCTTTTTATGCCTTGGGAGTGGAAGAGATATAATGGCTTTCACTCTTTCTAGATGTATGGCCAAGCCACCCTTTGACACAATGTGTCATAGAAGCTTTCCCCAATTAGTAGCAAACACACATTTTCTAGGGTTCAGAGATATGCCATATTCTCTACATTTTTTGAAAACCTGCTCAAGGTGAGAAAAGTGGTTGCCTACATGATTGGAGTACATAGTAATATCATCAAGATATACTAGTACAAACTCATCTAGTATTCAATTAAATGCTAGATCCATGTCTCTTTGAAAAATGGCATCTGCATTGTTAGTCAAAAAGGCATTTTACAATAAGCATATGTGCCCCATTTTGTAGTAAATGTAGTCTTATACTGATCTGATTCTAGGACAAGGATTTGGTTATATCTTGAATAAGCATCCAATAATGAAAACCTTTCTGAACCACTAACATTGGCTAAGATCTGCTCCATAGAAGGGAGGGGGTAATGGCATTTAAAGGAATCCCTATATAAGTCCCTAAAATATACACAAAGTCTAATCTCCCCACTCCTCTTCCTAACTAGAACAAGGTTGGCTACCCAAGAAGAATGTTTGATAGGAAAAATTATCCTAGATTCTATAATCTTGGATAGATCTTTTTTCATTAGGGGTTCAATCTTGGGGTTGACGAGTCTTTGTTTTTGTCTAACAAGCTTAGAATTAGGATCTATCTCTATAGTGTGTCAAGCTAAGCTAGGGTCAAACCCTTTTAAATCCTCATTTTTGAAAGAAAAAATATCACTATAATTCTTATAGAGGTTTACAAAGATGTCTTGGTGTTATTTTTCACATACCTTTCCAAGATTGAGAGCCTTCCCATCTGCCATAGTGATTGATTTGTAGTCACCCTTCTTTGCTGCTAAGTTCATGGCTCTTCCCTTCATCTAATCATTAGTGTTGAAAATCCCCTCCAAGGTAATTAGTCCCTTGGGAAACTTGTTTGAGGTGAGCTACATAATCTTATCTTCATACTAGTCTTGCAGCATGCCTTTCTTTTTGTGCGAGAAATCTGCTTCTTCTTGTAGGAATCTCACAATCTGCTAATCAGACTCAAAGACTTGCCATTTTACTTGGTTATCAGGAACAATTAGTCTCACTACAAGTCTGATCTAATGTTCTCTCTATTGCAACATGAGATGGAATGTCATGTTGAGCACCAACTACTGCTAATTCGTCAACATGTTTGTTATGATTTCTTGGGATGCTAGAAATATTGAAGGCCTCAAATACTTCAATTAGATCCCATGCTCTATTCTTGTAGGCCTTGAGAAGGTTGTTCTTGGTGGTGATTTGGGCTCTAATCCAATTCACAACCATCTCATTATCTCCAAACACCTTCAAGAATTTGATCCCTCTCTTTTTTGTTGTTTGGAGACCCAAAATCAGAGCTTCATGCTTGGCCACATTGTTGGTGCAACCAAAATAAAGTCTGAAAGAAAAGTAATATTTCTCCCCTCTTGGAGAAATAAGAAGTTCATCAGCCCCTACATCATTCTTGTTTCTTGAGCCATCAAACAACAAATCCCATAGTCCATACATGTCATTTTCTTCTTTTGAGAGATAAGGGATAGGGGCATCCTATTCATGCATGCAATAGGTACCTAAGCCTGCGTCTTTGATCTCATCAATGGGATCAAACTAGAATGTATTTGCCCACTCATCAATTAAGAAATTAGGAACCTCCTCCAACTAAGTTGTAGGCTCCTGTCATCACAAAAGTTGAACCCTCTTAAAGAACAACCTTTATCATCAATCTTTCACAATGTGGAAACAACCTCCCAAGTGTGGGATTTGCAGAAGTGAGGTTGAATCTTTGGAGAAGGTTGAATTCCTTTCCAATCTAAGTGCAAGTGTTGGTCCAACCCAACACTGAATATTTATTCTATTGGTTTGACAGGGAAAAGAGGAAAAAGGAATGCATGATAGGGAAATAAGGCTCGCACCTAGAAAGGATGTGATCTTCCTGCTTGTAAACTACACAAGACATAAATAAGACTACCCCAAATATGCACAAGATTCTAACCTAATCAGCTTCCTAAGAAGAGAGTGGAGGGTGGAAATCTTTAGGATGGAACTAATTTGGTTCATGAATATCATCCATAAAAGGATCAACACATACACCTATACTAAGGAAAACAATTAAAACATATTCATACAAAAGGGTAAGAAATTACACAAATTGTAGGAAATGAATAAGGGAAAATCAGGAAAATTCTATTCATGTGAAGGCAAGGAAATATTTATAGTTGTAGAAAAACAAGAATTCTGCAAGAGAAAAAGAAGAGAAGATCCCTATAACAGGGTTACAACATTGCCTTTATGGTTCAGGCATAACTCAGATGGATCTAGGATTAAGAAATCCTAACCCTAACCAAGGTTAGGTTACAAAAATATCAGAGAGGATGAAGATCAGATCAAGAACGATCTAATGACATGCCAAATTTGACTCTGGGAGTGTCCTCTACCTCTAGAAAAACAAAAATATCCCTGGACGCAAAGGGGATATCTTTGCGATTGAATGCACTTTGATAGTGTGTAGGGCACAAATGTCTTCATACCACATTGAATAGGTATGGGCGACATCTAAAATCAGCTGCAGAGGCATGGGGAGGGATAATCATCTCTTGAAAATCGAGACAATTCTGCATTGGGATGGTGTTTGAAAAGGCCTTCAGACCCATAAGTCTTCTATTTGCAATAAAGAGCCATATGTGGCATCCAAAATCGGCCACAGGGTCATATCAAGAGTAATGGAAAGAAAATTTGGTGGTTGGATGAAATTAGGTTTAGAACTTGGCGTCGATTGAGCCAAAAGACTTGTCTTGACCATTAGGTCGACAACTACCCATGCAAAGGGATTTAAATTCTAATGTGCTCCTCCAGTTTGAATTTGGGTCACCGAATCTGTCATCTTATGCGAAGATGGATGTGGGAGATGGTGTCAAAAAGTCTCCACAGGCATTGGCAAGACATAAGATATAGACAAGACAAAAAATTTGCTTTGTTGCCATTTAGAACTCTAGCCAAAAAAGCCTTCACTATCTTCCAATCGAGCTCATAGAAAACCTATGTTTCACTAAGACATGGCCTTTCGTCCAAACAAAATAATTTCTTTATTGACCCTCAAAGTTTTAGCCGAAAGGGACCTTTCCATTCGCAAACCAAACCCACCAAAATCCTCCTGTTTGTTGAGACCACTTGACTGTCACCAACTAGTCCACCTGGGATGATGTGTCGCATGGGACCCACCACATCCATCACCATTTTTTGCCCGCAAGCTCCCTTGGAACCTTAAAAATTCACTGTGGGATGATGGAGAACACCTTTTTCTTTCTTGTTGCTTACCCCGCAGAGTCCATTTGGAATCCACATTTGGTCTGCGGCATAGCGGGAAACCTTCCTCCTGTGCTTTAGTTACCTAACATAGCCAAACTGCACCTTTGAAAACCATTTCAGGGTGGCAGGATGACTATCCGGTTTCTCTATTCTTACCTTTCAGGGCCCAAATGCTTCCCCAAAATCCCTTGCTGGATGGTGAGAAAGATCACTTTCACTTGCCTTTCTATCCCACGATCATTTGCCACTTGATCATTTGCCTATGTGGCATACCGGGAAGACCATCCACCCTTCACTTCTATTGCCCTAAAAGCCACCCTTAGGCACATTGAAATGCTTGTGGTGTGGTGGGAAAGAACCTCACTTATTTGTTGCTCTTACCCCACTGCCACCTCTTATTGCCCAATAGCATTGCCTATCACCCTGTCGCATGAAAATGGAACATCGTAACATGGAACAAAAAAGGAAGTGCTCCTATCTGATGCAACCAAATGATAAGCAAACCTTGCTAACCAATGGAAACCAAAGGAGGAACTGCCTGCCAATGACTCTATCAACCTCAAGATGGTAAGCTTAAGTGAGTTGACTGGCTGACCCGGTCAACACAAAAATAGAATTTGGAGCCCAAAAATAAAAGGTTCCTCTGCATGTTGTCAATATAGTGCACATAACACGTAGGTTATTCAGAACATTGAATTTTTCAGATTGGACTTGCAGCTAAGTTGACAAAAAAAGGGTCAACATTTTGGCGACTCAGAGGGAGCCCTAAGCTTGCTTAGGGCAAGACCAAATGTCTGAAGAGTCCATTGGGAAATGAATCAAAAGGGAAAATAGAGATGGAACTCCTCACTGCATCCTGCAAAATTTTTTAAAAATGCCATTCTAGGGAATGACTAGTGCTCAAGCACTTCATAACATAAAAAATGGTGCAGATGTTAGACACATCTTGAATCTGTTCCTTAGGCATGACAAAGGTTTCTCCCATGAAATATGGAATAGCCTTCAAGACTGCTACAGGAATATCATAGTCCTATGTTACACCCTGTGATGATCAACCTTGATCATCAAACTTATGCAACATGAAAATAACCTCCCATGTGTAGGACTTGTAGAAGTTAGGTTGAATCTCTGAAGTAGGTTGGCTTCCTATCAATCTTTGTGCAAAAAAGGACCTAATCTAATTGTTTTGAGTGGTAAAAAGGGAGAAGGAAGAATTTATGAAAGGAAATAGGGTTCACACCTAGATAGAATATTGATCTTCCTACTTATATCTGCATGTCATCAACAAAATCCGCCCAAGGCATACACAAATTTCTGTTTAAATCAGTTATCTTAGGGGAGATGAAGGTTGGGGTTCTTTTGAGACACAAAGGGGGCTAACATTTAGCTCACGAATTTTATTCAAAGATGGATTCAACATAATTATCTACAACTCAGAAAAAACTAAAAGAGATGCATTCATAAAAGGAGATGATAACTCACATAACTTGAAAGAATTGAATCTGGGTAAAAATAGATGAGCTTTATTAATGAAGGGAAAAGCAAAATTTTACCAGTCATAGAAAACAAGCATTCATAAGATAGAAAAGGAAAAATATCCTTAGGAAATATATAAGAATTGCCTTTATAGTTGAGGCATAACTAAAAAAAGAAAACCACAACTGAAACAGAAGGAAGGATTCAATTGACATAAGGGATCTAATGGCATCCAAATACTCCTCTGTGAGTGTCATCCAGCCTAGGAAAAGGGCACACCAGACTGTAACTATTATCATCTAATGTGTATAAGCATGGTCAAGTACACCTAAGGGCCAAAAAGTCTTCAAAGCCACAATGAGAAAGCGTGGTCACATCCAAAAGAGTTGCAAAGGTCGGATCTAGAGTTATGGTGAGAAAATCTAGGTAGGCAAATCTAGTTTTGGCCCCTCCCCAATCAAGCTCTGATTAACTTAGTTGACCATGGGTGACCCTATTAATAAATGCTATAATTCAATAGCATGGGCTATGTTAGATGAATAGATTGGTGAGAAAAGTAATTGAACCAATTTATGGAATCATTTCACCTTGCGGTGTACATTCTGATGTGTTATGGATTTGAAATCCTATATGATCCACTATTTGGATAATCTTGATCTGATGTATGTCAGCTATATCTGTATTTGTAGAACTTTATTATGATGTTAGAAATATGATGCATGTCTTATGAATGGTTGGAATTTAGGAGGATTATGATAATATCGTTCAGTGAATTGCTTTATGTGGATTGCATTGGATATATGGTGAATTGATTTGTATGATGGCAATTGTATCCAGAGTGATTGATTGTATTTCTTATTTATATGTTTAAAATTATATGAGGTTATTTGGGAATTACTAATGTGTAATTGAGATGCGCAGGAAAATCATCCATGTGACCATGGAAACGTTATGAAGAATCAAGCGTAGACCTCTGTAAGATCATAAACCAGGGGTTGTCTATTTGGAGAGATAACACCCCATATGTATTGTATTTTATTTGTAAACGTAAATGTTTGCATGTGTGTTAAATTGTATTTATTAAATTGTTTAAAACCAATAAGAGATAATTTCCATGTGTAAATTAAGTAATGTATTTTATTGTGTCACTTGACACATGTGCTTAATAGTGTTTTGATTTGACATGTCTCTTGGAGGGAAATTGTTTCAACCAAAGCCTTTTTCAAATATTTGAGTGTGGTCCCAAATTTGCCTTGGCTAAAGAGTCTTTGGGGTGGTCAACTCAGGTTTGACCCGTAGGTTAACTTCAGTTGGGTTTCTAAGGAGTCAAATGGACTCCTAGGGTTAGTTTAGGGGCTTTTCCAATGGTCCATAGGGTATACCTATGGGTTAGGGGTATTTTTAAGCATGTAACCACTCCCATGTGACTAATTTGACCTTCAAAAATTGGTTTTCCCAAGATGAGCTAAAATCAAACTTGGAGGATTCTTCCTTGGTTAGATAACCTTCTTGGTATGTGTCATTCCTTTTCCCCGTTCCATTTCCCTTTTTGAGGTGCCTTGGTTAGGGAGTGTGTAAGGCTTTGGGAAGACCAACCAATGGTAGCTCTCACTCTATCCAAGAGGTTGGAAAGAGTGAGAGAAGCCTTCTTAGGCAAGGGATTCACACTTAGGAAGTTAATCACCCACTCTCCATCTTTGGAGACTAGATCTTGTAGTTTTGAAACAAGTTTAGGATAGAAGTTTTTTTTGGCTAAGTGTTGAAGAAAAGAAGTGTGGATTTGGGCTTCTCTTCTCCAAACTATCCCTTGTAAACCCTTGGCAGATTCAAGGTTCGTTCAATCTCTTACTTTGTAGGTTGAAACTTTGTTTTGAAAGATTACTTGAATGTAGTTGTTTTCTTCCCTTGTGTTTTATTTGTGAAGATATATATGTGATCTTTCACTTGTTTTTTGTTATGCATTTACTTGTGTTTTGGGAGTATCCAAGGCCATCTTACCCTTGGGAGGGTAGAGTGGTCATGGGGGTTGAAGGTTGTTTGACAACCTTAGAGTGAGAGGCTCTCTTTAAGAGAGTGATCTCAAGGATTTGTTTATGTGACCCTTGCTGCATAGCTTTGTTTATGCATTTGGGGGTCATAAGGGGAGATATTATGGCATGTGTGTCTTGGGGGTCATAAGGATATTGGGTCAATTTGGACTTGTGATGTGTTCTTGGTTTCCATGAGATGGCTTGTGATCTACTATTTTTTAGTTTCTCCTCAAGGTACTTATTCCACTTCCACCCATGTAAAAATCACATTTGGTGATGATGTTTAGCCTTGGGATGGGAATTTGTTTGTTGTAAGTTTTCCCTGCTTATTTGTGTATTGCTTGAGTGTAACCCATTTAGGACTTGGTTCTCCAAGCTCGGGGGTGCCTTCTAGTAAGCCTAGGTTGGGAGGTGAGCCTCCATGGTCACGACCTAAAATTTTGTATTGTAGGTTTTCTTGGAAGAGAAGGACAGAAGAAGGCTATGAGTTGATCCTAATTTTATTTGTATTTTAGTAGCAAAATGTATATATTTGTGAAGCCCTCATTTAGTTGAAATAAGAGGCTAAGTTTGAGATCTACTTATTGTAAAATTTACCAAATGTATTAAATGTAATTATTTGTCTTAAGTTTCATTATGAAATAAAGGAGTAAATTTACTTGAGCATATTCTTGCAAAGAAAAGAATAAAGAAATAGAGTTATTTCCTTATAGATATTTGAGATAATTTTTATTAATATTTACTTGTTGCAATATATTAGGAAATTTATTTATGCCTTATTAAGCTTTTGAAAAGAAATGAAATAGATAAAAGCTAATAGTGTTGTTGTGCAAAAAAAAAAATAGTGTAAATCTAAATGTTAATAAAGTAGTCTCTTTGAAATAAGAAATGAAATATTGATTTACATTTATAGTTTAAACTCAAAGAAAGCATAAATAGATATTTTAAGGGTTATTACTAAAAATACATTATATCTTGTTGTTTATTGATTTAATGATATTCAAAGAGAAGTTAGTTGTAGTTAAAATAAATTCATTTTGGTCATATTTTCTAATGCTGAAAATACATGTATAGCAGGAAATAAATAAATCTAGTTATAACTATTTAAACCAAAAGATAGCTAAATAGATATAAACAATGAAATATGTACATTGAAATGAATATGCCCAATGTTTTAAATCTGCATCTAAACCGTGATATTTATTTGTAAAAGAAAAGAATGACTATATATTTACACTAAAGTATAGATATATAAATCTGATGATAATGAGAAAACTAAGTTTAAGGAAATGAGGTTGCTCTTAATATATATATATGCTGAAATTAGATATAAAAGAAAAAAATAAATTTTATCTTAGTACTCTGTTTATTTAATATTTTAATGTAGCTTGTTGTTAAAATAATTATATATATATATATTCATATTGAAAGCTTTTAAACAAATTTTTAAGAGAATAATATATATATATATATATATATCTTTAATAAAATATTTCGGGCAAATTCGGGGTCTAGTGACCCAATGGGCACCATGGCAACCAAGGTAACCGCGACCCCCACAGTGGGCACTGCGGCCACCAAGGGGACCGCGACCCACCCAATGGGGCATCCCACTAGTGGGCGTCACGACCACCTATCTCAGCTCCTCTTCGAACAAGTATCGCGGCCGGGGGTTAAGGAAAATCACTTCGACCCCTGCGTTATCACTTTCGCCCCCTACAAATCGTCGTTGCCTCTTTGGCCCTCTGTGTCCGGCCATGGTTGTCGTTTCTTCACACCTGCACACACACATTGCAAAACAAAAATATGTTTGAAAAGATAAGAAGCCCTAAGCCAAATACGGGTTAGAGCTAGTTATAAAAAAAAATGTGAACAGGTTAAGTTTTAAGCAAAAGGAAACAACCCTAGTTAGGGTTTTAGAAAGGTAATATTATAAAATAATGTGAGGAGAGGAGGGAAAATGTTCCTCCAAAATTTGAAAGGAAGATATCCTTTTAGCTTAAGTTATTATTTAGTTAATAGGTTAGTTTGGAGATTTAATGGAAACGTAATGAAATGTTTTATAGCATTATTAATATCATTTTTGGCTATTATATTTGAAAAGTTTGTTGAGGAAAATCTAAATAGTATGGGGATTAAAGTTTAGTTAAAGATGTTTTTTTTTTTAAATGTCTACCATTGAATATTAATATTTATTAAATTTGGGAAATTGTTTAGTTATGTAGAAGTAATATACTCTTTTCGAGTAATTTTATTTTATTGATGGAAATGTTGTAAAGTTTATTGATTTAATTTAAACCTAGAGGTAACACATATGTTGAATATTAAATATTTATATTAATATTTGGAGGATTAACATATTATGATTTGATTTAAGTTGTATAGATAATTTTTAGAAATTTTAATGATATTTATAATTAAATGAAGAATTTAATATAGGTTAGTAAATATTTAATTTAAGAGGATATTGTAGTGGCGTAATATATTTGCTCTAAATTAAATTATTGGGTTAAATATTGTGAACCTTGTTAACCCTAGTGGAGTCTCTTATCAAATAATTCAATTATCATAATGATGCTCGACACTTTAAGCTTATCTAATCAATTAGATAATATTGATACATTGAAATTGTATTAATTTTGAATGAATAGATTTAAGAATTAATTAAGTTATAAATGAAGAGGTTATAATATCAATGTATTGGGGAATACTTGATATACCTTTACCTAGATGAACCATTATTGAATCGAGTAATTATATTAGTGTCTATGTTGTAGAGGTTGATCTAATTAAGTATTATATTTCGCAACTAAAATGAAAGGGACAATTGAGTGAATTTATTATTGTCCTTATAAATTTATTTTGTTCCGCTTGATATTAGGAGTTATTGTAATTGTTGTGTAAGTAAGATTCTTATTCAATCGTCTAGGAGTTTTATCGAAACCTAAGGCTTCTAGTTAAATTTTATTTCATCGCTCACTTTACAAACCCATTTTTATATCTATGAAGGTTTCATTGGAACAACTTGTTAAGTTGTCACAACTAATTAAGCATTGGATACATTTAATTAAGTGTTCAAAAAAAAATTTGTTGTTTGTGTTTTTGCCCAAAAGTTTGGGCATGACATTTTGGTATCAGAGCCCTAGGTTCATACATTGGTGAACATGGGCTACATTCATAACTTAGTTGAACCGAACTATGGCTTCGAAGTATAACACCTAGGTGGAAACTTGCGAAATAACAAAGTGAAACATATCTAAAAATTCTTTTAAACCAACAGATCAACATATATCAATTCAAGGGGTTCCAAGGGTCACTAAAAGCCCTGAAGTTTGAAACTTATTAGTCACAATGTTTATGGCATAATAAGACCCCAAAGGCTACTAAATTTTCAAATTATTTATTTATATGAAAATATATTTGGGTGTTTAATAACGAAATTTAGATCTTATGAGGTTACCATTCAATGGGAACCTAAACACAATAATTGCCCTAATCAAAATCAAATATGAGGAGTTAATTCTTCAATAAAATACCTCTAATGGTAACTAAGAGAATGACATCCATCGAGGTATGTTATTGACATGGAAAGTCAAGAAAGATAGTTAGACATGATATGAAGGCACAATAAACAAGATAAATAAGATCGAGATAGTTCAAGTTAACTTTTTAAGCTATGTTAAATTATGGTGGTTCGAGAACTAGGGCCGCCGTTTGAGGCACCAATGAAGAAGAGTTAATAGGTACTCTTGCGAATATTAGCAAGAAGAATTAACTTATCCTAATGAATAGGTACCTTAAGCGTGGGGTCATGCTAGGTTGCTTAGTAAGGACATTTGTTAGACAATTCTCATATCAATGCAAGAAGCTAGTATGGATAACCCTGAAGATAAGGAGTAAAATGATGAAGGGATATCTCCTTGATAAGTGAACCCTAGTAAAACTATAGATGGATTAAATAAGAAGAAAGGAGACATGAACTTCTTGGGTTAAAACACGCAATTGCAATAAACCCTAAGTTCATCCGTGGTTATATAAATGGGGAAACAAGCAAGTAAAGCCTCAACTAGTTCCTTTATGTGAAGATAATCTTGGAGAAATTAAATAATGGCAGAGAGAGTAGAGATGATTTGGGAATCATACAAAAATCCATATTGAAGTTGCAAGGAGTGTAGAAGAATCATGGTCTTATAATCTAGGAATGATTAACTTATATCCATTCAGAACCTAAGGAGAAAAGCACAACCCAATCATGGCTAGTCGCTAGGTATAAGACACTATGGAACATAATTTAAACTTCTTGGTACAACCGAAGTAAGTTTGTAAATTATGGGACTCAAGTGTGAGAGTATGCGAAACATTAAGTATGGATGAAACAACATGCAGTTGGAAAGGGGCTTATGGAAAGATAGTATAGCAGTATTGTAATACCAAAGTTTTAATGAAATTAGTTGGCAGAATTAAAAAAAATGTTTTTTGAGAACATTGATAAGGAGCCGAATTATGTGGTTAGCTAAGGGAGAACTTGGAAATTATGGGAGTCTTAAGACATTGGTAATTATTGAACACCTTTATGTTATACCGTAATTGGGTAACTTAATATTATGTTGATAGGTGGTTTATTTGGATTAAAGAAATCGAAGGTTGTGATATGCCATAATTGGATAGTAAGTAAATATAAAAAGATATAACCTCTTTTTACCAAATTTTTATTAATAGGGTGGGTGTTGGTCACATATCGAGTGCACACCCCCTTGAATTCATAAGTTGCATAAGTGAAGTAGGAGATAATAAGTCAACTCTCCGCATTGTTTGAAATATGTCATGAAATGTGTGGGTAGGAATTAGTTGTCAATTGTTATTGATTTTACTTGACAATTATTCCACCCCAAATGGATTCTTAACCAGAAGTGCTAGTAATTTTGCAACAAGCTCCCACTTAATGAAGACAGGTGAATGATAGAGGTGAAAACACAAGGAGGTAGCATAAGGTGCTAAGAAAACAAATGAGGTCCCTACTAATATTATATGATTACATTATACAAATCCTAAGTGTTTCTAAGTATACAAGTGACAATTTTGTACCGAACTATCAACCGCATGTGTAAGTAAGACATGAAAGTGTCGATGCATTAGTTACCATGTAACATTGAACCAAGGTTTAGCATATTTAGATCATTAATGCAAGTCCAAGGAGAATGGATGAAGAATGGTAGAGTTAGTGAAATCACCTATTAGAATATAATTATGGATGTTAATAACCCTAAATAGATAGCAGATTATATCGGAAAGTGTTGCTTGTAATAGTAATCATGTGAAGGTTAAAATGGAACATTACCTATAAAATGATTGGAATCTTTTGTGTATAAGATATTTCGTAAATAATAAAGTAATATAAATAATATAAGAACCTTAACAGTCTAATAATCACTTCCTAACACACTCAGGATGTGTGATCTTGGGTGATGTGTTGCGGTTACTCCCTATAGTATGACTAGTATGGTCATCCTATTTCAATTTTTGATTCGTCAGTGTTTTCAACTTTCTTTGAATAGTATATTGTCACCTAGGGCTAGTACTTTCTTTTATATTTTTTTGTTATGATGAAAGGACCACTAAATTTATGTTTCTTTTATTGGAGCTATGGCACTTGTCGTGTTGCTAGTTTTAATATCTTTTAATTGCCGACATTTTTCTTCTTTTTATTGGACTTGGCAAAAGTAACTTTTATTTTGATCTTTTAAAGTGTCAAGTGGTCATTTTGATGGTTGATATAGCTAGCCCTCGTGATGTGATTTGTTTAATGTCTATCATGTTCATTGAACCACTGATAGTGTGTCAAGGGAGAATACTGCAAGGAGTGAAATTAGGCACAAAGAATTAACAAAGAATGTTATATCAAATTAAGATAAAGGAAGGAATTGTTAGGATTCCCAAAGATACTGAAGGGGGGGGGGTGTGAATCAGTATCTGACCGGTGAGATAATTTTCTTAACTTATAACATGAAAAATATCAAAACTGTGTATTGGTAAACCAAAAATAATGCAGTAAATAAGAATAGAAACCACAACATGAAAAACACACCATAACACAATATTTTAATGAGGAAACCCAGTGTGGGAAAAAACTTCAGTGGGATTTGTGACCCACAATATTCACTTACTGGCCAATAAGGGAATATTACTGTTTACAATAGGGGCTTGCACATGCAAGAAGGCCAAGTGCCTAGAGCTCACTGCTCAGTTACAAAAGAAGTCACATTGACTTACAAAATTGGATTATACAAATCAAATGTCTTGTACTGCTTTAGATCAGCATCTACTATGCCAGTTTTAGTAGCGGTTTAAGCTCTGCAATATACATAAACCCTTATCCTAATAGTTTGCACATTAGGTCTGCTATATTCTTTTCATACTTCTCTTTTTAAATGATCTACAATGATCTCATATATATATGAGTCATATTACAATCCACCATGTCAGCTTACAAAATATTTTACAATTAATTACAAAATACATGTATACAAAATTCTTGTCGGCCATGGTCTCGGTAATCTTCTTTTTCGGTGTCGGTGATCTGTATGTCGGTGTAGAGTCTATCGGTGCTGGTGTTCACATGATTGTAAGGTTGCCATCAATGACAATACCTTCAATCACCTACAATTTCTCATGGGAGTGTGCATTTTCCAACAATCTCCCCCTTTGGTATTGATGGCAACACTCATGAGAAAAATCAAAAAGTATCCAAAATGATGTCCAAAAAGAATCTGCTAAAATTGTCTTACCAAAACTATGTGCCCAAAAATGTATGATCTCCCTGAGTTGATGATGTCTTTTTCTGATCATTTTTCTCATCTCACTACTCCCCCTTTGACATCAATGACAAAGGTTGTCATTCGGTGTCAGTGGAGTATGGTTCCTGCCTAGATTTTTGTAACCGGTGGGTTACAATCTGGAAAATATCTGCCAAAACTAAATTTAAATTGTCGCTGAATCTTTTGCTATCCTGTAATGCCTCTTTTGTTCTCTGAACTGTACCGGTGAGTATGTGCATTTTCTCTTCTGGTGTTTTGAGTCTGGGAACCAGAGCCTCAGATATTTCTTTTCTCAAAGAAATGAGGTAATCCAATTTAGGAACAAGTTTGCATTTTAAGCTCTTTGCCTTATCCTTTATTTTCTCTTTATCCTTTTCTAACTTCTCAATTTTCTCTTCAAGATCTGCAATTTTCTTTTATATTTCCAAAAATGAATCTGATGTACCTATTAGATTGTCAGCAATATTGTTAATCTTAGTTTGTGTTTTGTTGATCTCTGAATCTATGTCCTGTGTCAAGGTGTCAGTTTTGCAAGTATCCCTGTATAGTTTCTTGAAATCCAAAATTGTTTCTCCTAGTGTCGATAATAAGGTTTCTATTTGTTCCTTATTCTTCTTCACTATTTCCTCAAAGAATTTCTCTTTCTCCTTATTCATCCTCTCTTTGAATGTGTCTTCATTTATTTGATCAACTATCAAAATACTATCGGTGATGAATTTAGACAATGTGTCTAGTTGACCTAAAGAATCTTTATTACCCACAATGCACTTGGGTGCTACCAATTTGAGAATAGGAATTGTGTCATCAATAGCCTTATAGGCTTGTGCATTACACTTTGTGATTTTCTTTATTGAGTCCAGTAAGACCTCTGTCACATTTATAGGTCAGAATTTTGCTATTGAAGTACCAGATGTCTGCCCAACTATTTTCACAATATCCATGCTGCCTATTGTAGTGATAACCTTGCTTGTTTCGACCTCTGGTAGGTCAGTTTATGTTTGCATTTCTATTAGCAAAGGTTTAGGCTTTTCAGTTTTAGCTGGTTTTTCTCAGTTTGTACCTCTGCATTGTCCATTGCCGGTTCTCCTAATTATTTTTCAGTTTTATCTACCGGTTCCTCTAATGTTTTACCAATGGTGTCTTCTGTTGGTTGCTCTATTTGAGTAGGTTTTTTTGTGCTTATGTTATACAGTATCATTGACCTCAACCTCAACATCTGTAGCCAGTGGTTCAGTAGCCACATCTTTCCTTTTATCCTTAGTGGTTTCTCTGTCAACCATAACATTTACTTCATGTGTGTCTATATTCATAGTGTACAAAATTTTGGACTCAATATTTGTATCCTCTTGAGGAGTCTTTGTACTCACTATAGCCAGTTGATTGTCTGTAGTTTCTACCGGTATATCAAAGCCAAAATATTTTCTACCAATACTAGGTAATTGCTTAGTAATGTACATCATTAAACATATAAGCAAATTTCCAAATCTAAAGGTTCCTTTCTTATCTCCTTTTATCTTTTTCAGATTGTCTATCAATTCATCTTTGAACCATTCGCACACATCTATTCTAGCATTATCATTAACCATGTCATATGCACTTTTAATACATAAGCTAGATACCGAGTTTAACCTATTTGCATGCGTAGCTTTGTAGCCTAAAATCATACCGATAAATATGACATTGATGTCCTTCACATCATTTACCCTTAGAGACCTTTTGTCAAATTTTGCATTGATTAGATCTATCACTGTGTCATTTGAGACCCTTTTAGTTCTGTCAGGTTTGCTACTGGTGGAAGGTAACCCTGTTACTGTCTTAATGGCTTCTTTGGTGATCTTATGAATTGAATCCAACCAAAATAATTCACCATGGACTCTACTTAGGACTATTCTTATCACATCTTCAGGGAAATTAGGAATGCTAAGAATACCCATAAAGCCTAGGGTTTCTATTACCTTGTGTTCCAATTTAATATTGCCATTATCATCACAAATCACAGTTCTATACATGTTCTTGATTTCATCATCTCCTAATTCCTCTATATGACAGTGTATGTATATTCTAGGATCTTCAGCATATACTACTCCTTTAGGTATTTGAGAGAATGCACCTATGTTATCATCTTTCTTAGCTGTTTTGGGAACAAGCTTGAATATGGGTCTAGGGTGCTTGATAACCTCAATTACAGTAGGGTTTGCTATAAATTTAGGAGTGGCTGAGGAAGCCATAGTTATAAATACCTCAATCTGCCTTAGGGATGAGTGCTTGGATGAACTGCTTCTCTTTTCGCTAAGGATGCCTTCGCTCAGGAATTTTCATGCTCTTGAAGATTTGAATGCTCGGTGAATAAAAAGGAACCAAAACACTTGCTTTAAAATGTCATTTTCTCCAACTACTGCATTTAATGCTTGCCGATTAAGTCACAACTTAACTCATCTCCCGATAAAGAAGTAATTCAACTTCTTACCATCAACCAATAGTATGATAGCATGTTTTTCAATTAGTTGTTAAACCCCCAAAGGATTTTCCTTCAGTTAAATGAAGAGTCTCCTACCAGTGGAGTGTTACTCTATTCTGCCAGTGGAGGAGTATTCCCATCAACATTCTGATCTGACTTTCTAATCCATTGTTTTGAGAATTATTTCTTTACCTCTTCAACCTTTTCTTTACCCTTCAAGCTAGGACCTTTTTTATTTGTCGGTGATGCCTTACTTCTACAAAATTTAGCAATATGTCCAATCTTGTTATAAGCATAACAAGTCACATTGTTTTTCTGAATATCTTTCCTGTATCCTATGCCGATATGTGTTCTGCATTGATTAGATGAGTGTCCAAATCTTCCACAAACATAACATCTTACATTCATTCTGCAATTTTCTAAGTTATGACCAACTTTGTTGCATTTAGAACATTGACCGGTGGGTGTATTAGTGTTCTAATAATTTCTAGATCTACATTGATTTTCTCTATGACCATACTTGTTACAGTTAAAGCATTTCCCATTAAATTTGTTAGCATTATGTTGTCTTACCGGTTTGCTATGATCATGTTTGTTTGTAGTACTGGAGCTTTCACCAACTTCAAAGCCAAGGACATTTGTATCACCATTAGGTTTCTGATTCTTCAGCATGTCATCAAGTTCCTCTAAACTTTTTTTGAATTTCTCCTTGTGTTTATTTCAAGTAGCCAATTCATTTTCCAAGAAATCCTCCTATCTCATGAGTTTAGTTTTATCATGTTCTAAGTGAATTAGATATGTCTTTAGCATATCATTCTCATGACTGAGTCTTAGATTTTCATTTGCAGCATCATTGATTCTTCTAGTCAAGTCATCTTCATTCTTCTTTCTATCTTCAATTTTTTTACAAAACCTCATAGTCATATCGTGCATCTCATTCTTTGTTGTGCTGATTTCTTGTCTCAGCTTGTTTACCAAATCATTAAGAGTTTCCTTTTCATCTTCATCATTCTGCATCTTTTCACAAAGTTCTCTTCTCTTGTTCCTTGCAATAGTGAAATTCTCTTGAAGTCCTTGAATGATATCCTAAGCAACCTTCAAATCATCTTCAGGTTTGATATATTTTACCTTTTCTGCATCATAATCTTAAAGAGTTGTTTCCAATTGCTTTCTCAAGTTTTCCATCTCTACCGGTGACAAGATCTTCCTCAAGCTGTTAGGATTTTGAAAATAGAGGACCAGGCTCTAATACCAATTGTTAGGATTCCCCAAGATACTGAGAGGGGGGGGTGAATCAGTATTTGACCAGTAAGATAATTTTCTTAACTTATAACTTGAAAAACATATCAAAACTGTGTACCGATAAACCAAAAATAATGTAGTAAATAAGAATAGCAACCACAACATGAAAAGAACACCATAACACAATATTTTAACGAGGAAACCTGGTGTGGAAAAAAACCTCGGTGGGATTTGTGACCCACAATATTCGCTTACTGGCCAATAAGGGAATATTACTATTTACAATAGGGGCCTGTACATGCAGGAAGGCCAAGTGCCTAGAGCTCACTGCTCAGTTACAAAAGAAGTCACACTCACTTACAAAATTGGATTATACAAATCCAATGTCTTGTACTACTTCAGATCAACATCTATTATACAAATCCAATGTCTGGTTTAAGCTTTGCAACATACATAAACCCTTATATATATATATATATATATATATCTTCATATTGAAAGCTTTTAAATAAATTTTTAAGAGAATAAAAAAATATATATATCTTTAATAAAATATTTCGGGCAAATTTGGGGTCTAGTGACCCAGTGGGCGCCACGACCACCAAGGGAATCACAACCCCCAAGTGCGCACCGCGGCCACCAAGGGGACCACAAACCCATTGTGGGCGCCGCCACCACCAAGGGGACCATGACAACACTATGTGGGCCACGACCTACCCAGTGGGGTGTTTCACTGGTGGGCATCGTGACCACCTGTCTCGGCTCCCCTTCAAACAAGTATTGCGACCGGGGGTTAAGGAAAATCACTTCCGCCCCTGTATTATCACTTCCGCCCCCTGCAAACCGTCGCCACCTCTTCGGCCCTCCATGTCTAGCCATGGCTATCGTTTCTTCACACCTGCACACACACGTTACAAACAAAAAATATGTTTGAAAAGATAAGAAGCCCTAACCCAAATACAAGTTAGGGTTAGTTATAAAAAAAACGTGAATAGGGTTAAGTTTTAAGCAAAAGGAAACAACCCTAGTTAGGGTTTTAGAAAAGTAATATTATAAAATAATGTGAGAGGAGGGAAAATGTTCCTCCAAAATTTGAAATGAAGATATCCTTTTAGCTTAAGTTATTATTTAGTTAATAGGTTAGTTTGGAGATTTAATGGAAAACGTAATGAAATGTTTTATAGCATTATTAATATCATTTTGGGCCATTATATTTGAAAAGTTTGTTGAGGAAAAATCTAAATAGTATGGGGATTAAAATTTAGGTTCATATGTACTTTTTTTTAAATGTCTACCATTGAATATTAATATTTATTAAATTTGGGAAATTGTTTAGTTATATAGAAGTAATATACTATTTTCGAGTAATTTTATTAAAAGGGTTTATTGATGGAAATGTTATAAAGTTTATTTATTTAATTTAAACCTAGAGGTAACGCATATGTTGAATATTAAATATTTATATTAATATTTGGAGGATTAACATATTATGACTTGATTTAAGTTGTATAGATACTTTTTAGAAATTTTAATAATATTTATAATTAAATGGAAGAATTTAATATAGGTTAGTTAATATTTAATTTAAGAGGATATTGTAGTGGCATTATTTATTTGCTCTAAATTAATTTATTGGGTTAAATCTTGCGAACCTTGTTAACCCTAGTGGAGTCTCTTATCAGATAATTCAATTATCATAATGATGCTCGACACTTTAAGCTTATCTAATCAATTAGATAATATTTATTCATTGAAATTGTATTAATATTGAATGAATAGATTTAAGAATTAATTAATTTATAAATGAAGAGGTTATAATATCAATGTATTGGGGAATACTTGATATACCTTTACCTAGATGAACCATTATTGAATCGAGTAATTATATTAGTGTCTATGTTGTAGAGGTTGATCTAATTAAGTATTACATTTCACAACTGAAATTAAAGGGACAATTGAGTGAATTTATTATTGTCCTTATAAAATTAATTTGTTTCACTTAATATTAGGAGTTATTGTAATTGTTATGTAAGTAAGATTCTTATTCAATCATCTAGGAGTTTTATCAAAACCTAAGGCTTCTAATTAAATTTTATTTCATCACTCACTTTAGAAACCCATTTTTATATTTATTAAGGTTTCATTGGAACAAGTTGTTAAGTTGTCACAACTGATTAAGCATAGGATACATTTAATTAAGTGTTGGAAAAAAAATTATTGTTTGTGTTTTTGCCCAAAAGTTTGGGCATGACACATAACACGCAGGTTTATGCAAAACAAATGATTCCTCAGATCAGTTATCTTTAGGGGAGGATTGGTACAAAAGGTGTCAACAAATATTTTAAAGTAGAATAACACCCCCTTGATACTTAGCGTTAGACAAAGAAAGAGAAGTGACATGCTTCTTCTTGTCCTACCAACAAATGGGGCCAAAACCAAGATGCAAGTTGTAACATGAAGTGAATTTATAATCATCAAGATCACCAAACCAATTGAAGTTTGTGTAACCAACCAAGGTGTTGTCATCGATTTCGGCATGGCCAAAATTGTGAAGCAGCCCTACAAAACTAGTCTGTTTCATACCTCACGTGCTCCGAGAAAGGCTAATTGACTTCGTCGGTTAGTTGAAATATGCTTTTTGTCATTTTTAGTTAGATGTTTTTTACAGTTTTAGTCAGTTGCACAAAGTCCATTGTGCAAGGTTTGCAGTTGTTAAAATGGCTGTAGATCAGACTTTAAAGTCCAACCTGATAGTCGAGTTGACTTTGTGTTTAAATTGTAGGATGGACTTTAAAGTCTAACCTGCAGTCTTGTCAAGTTAGTCAAGTGCAGGTCAGACTTTAAAGTCCGACCTGCAAGGGTTTTTAGCTACAGACTACACAGTTACATTTAATGCAACTTTTAATTAGGGTTAATGGGTTTAAATTATATTTTAAGGGATTTTAATTCATTCGTTGGTCTTTTTCTGCTAAGTTTGTGTGTGCTCTTGCTTTTCTTGTACAAATATTGCTCGTGATTACATTTTTTGGTGGTTTTCATCCTCTAAATCTGCATTCGAGGTAGGTTTTTGTTGTTTCCATGATTTTTTCCTCTTTTTTGCTTGTTGGTAGTCTAAGGTTTTCATTTTGTTTGTTTTCTATCTATTTTAGTTGGTTTTGTCTCTAGGGTATGTTGGATTTTAAAATCCAAATACCCTAGAGATTTAGTTTTTTTCCAATTTTCCAACTCCTACATGTCGGATTTTAAAGTCTGACATGGGGGAGTTGATTTTCCATTTCTTCACATTGGACTTTAAAGTCTGATGTGAAGAAGATAATATTCTTCTCGAGTCGGCATATCGGACTTTAAAGTCTGAGTTGTCAATCCTTTCTTCTTCCCTGACTCAGCAGGTCAGACTTTAAAGTTTGACATGTCGAGGATTTTTTTCCTTCCCTCGCTTGCACATCAGACTTTAAAGTTCGATGTGCAGGCCATGTTTATGATAGAGTGCAGGTCAGACTTTAAAATTCAACTTGCAGGTTTTTGTTTTACCATATTAGCAGATCAGACTTTAAAGTCTGATGTGGATAATAACCTTACTCTTGTCTAGAGTGCAAAGTTCGACCTGCAAATTTATTTTATCCTATTCGCACATTGGACTTTAAAGTCCGATATGCAATCTATGATGTTTTTCCTTGCACATCAGACTTTAAAGTCTAATGTGCGAATCTTGGTTTCTTACTTGCAGATCGGACTTTAAAGTCTGACCTGCAAGTTTTTGTCCAGTTTTTTCCCAAGTCATTTTTGACTTGTGAAACTTGTTCTATTTGATGAAATTTGTCATTCTGATGTTGATGATCTTCAAAATACTAATGATTAGTTTTGAATGTAGAACTTTGCAAATGTCTAAGCTTTCTCAAGGCAAATAAGAGTCTTCTTCAAGTCAGTTAGAGCCTTCACCAAGCAAGCCATTTGTGAAAAAGATGAAGTACAAGTATGATAAATACTTGAACATGTTCCTAGAGAGCTCAGTCAACTCCAATGTCAAAGGGATAAGAGATACAAAGATCGGTCATGTGGACATGAAAAATTTCATTGATTGAGTTGAGAAATCTCCTTCACATATGGCAAATTTAATCAAATCAGAGTTGCACAAGTATGCTTCTTTCCTAGTAGTAGCTCATGATCTGAATTTTGTACTTGTAGTGGTAGATCATTTTGATCCACATACAAGGTAGGTAAAGGATGTAAATCAAAATGTTGTCATGGCATTAGACAATTTTTTCTTCAACAATGTATTTAAGGGTTCACCAGTGGAAGAAGTAGCAGACATAACCAAAGATGGTGCTCAAGAGTATTATGAGAAAAATGAAGTGGAATGTAAGAAGATGATTAATACAGTTTTCTTATCTTCATCCAGGGGCTCCACCACTTCAAGATGGCCTAAATACTTCTATAGGAGTGATTTCAATGAATAATACAATGATATGGTCACTATGCTAACACGAGTGAAAGGTCTAAGAGATTGTCATTACTTTTAGAACAAGATGTGCTACTACATGAGCATAATTAGGAAAGGGAATACCGAAATTGATTGGGGTGAGGAGATTAGTGATGGACTTTGTGCACAGTTGAAAGAGGTCAAAACAACAATGAAGTTGTATATGACCTCATACCTTGTGTATGTAGCCACCTCTATGAGGCAATATCCAGGTTGTCTACAAAGGGTGATAAAAGGTTAGTACATGTTTGGAACTATTATGATCAACTTACAATCAATAACCAAGGAAGTCATTTCAGAAAGGTCAATGATGCCTTTGCTTTTGTCTAGAAGTGTATGTTTGATAAAGGTTCAGAGAAAAGAAGACTTTTGGAAGTGACTTATAACAGAGTTTCTTTCTTTGGTTTTGTAATCCTCCAATTTACCACTTTCACATATATCTGTATAGGATGTTATACAGGTGAACCATTCATGCTACTAAGGTATCCTTCAAAAAAAATTGTTCTCATGGAATTATGTCGATAATTCATCCATGTACATGAGAAGTAGTCATAAGATCATAAGACTGGCCTGAAATTTCCAAAAGCCATTAGATGATATTCAGTGATGACCAACCCAAAGGCCAAAAATATGGAAGAGGAAATGCAATGGAACACCATGAGGAGGTTCAAGGCTCGTAATAATTTTAATATTTATGGGACGAAGAAACAAAATCAAGAGGAGCTAGACATATGTATATCGGCTCGAAGATGTCTGGGCAGATTAAAAATGAGGAAGATGTGAGAAGAATGGATTTTAGTCGTCTCACTTTGGAACAAATTGAGAACCTGGATTTGGCTAAAATCTCATATATAATGAAAGATACTGATGATATGGTAGACTTGGTCTACTTTGAATGAAAGATTGTTGATTCTCCATTGCCACCCATCCAATGGTCTAGAAAGGAAAATAAATCTATTACTCAAAGAATTGCCCCTATTCTCACCAACACTAATGCATGGTTATTGAAGAAGAAGATAAGAATTAAGAATTTTCCTTCCAGTTCTGGTGATGATGATAATAGTGATGGTCCAGTTGGTAAAACAACTAAATTAAGGACCAAGGGAAAAGAAGATGTGCAAGCACCTCCATTAATCCCTTCGATACAATCTAAGGGAAAATGAAATAAAATCAAATTCACTATCAAAGGGTCAAAGAAAGGTGAATCATCATTAGTTGCACAAGTGACACAAGCAAAAGAGCCTGAGTAGCAAGTTGTTGAAAAGGTTGAGAAAGAAAAAGAAAAAGAAAAAGAAAAAGAAGAAGGAGAAATTCCTCATGAAGAGGAAATGCAAGTTGAAGAACCATATCATCAAGGTGAGAGTGATACCCCCGCCACTTCATAGGTATCAACTCCTACACAAGTTATCATTCATTCTATTGAATCAAATTTAGATCAAGAGGAATAAGAATATGATGATGAAGGGTTTAATATAGAATTACTACAACAAGAGGATGATCAACAATATGTTACATTGTCCAGTCTATCAATTTTTGATGATGTTCCTACATCCATTATTGAGTCTTCAATTCTAGATTTTACTGAATCTTTCGAACAAGTAACTATAAAACAATAGTCGATGACCTTACATTCCATAACAATCATGACTGAAGTTACACCTATTGTAAGTACTATTGTTGCCACTAATGCACCATCCATAGTTGTTTACAAGGAGGAATCAATAATGGCTACTACTACTCCATTAACAAAAACACCATCTGTTATCACAGCCTTAGTACCAGTAATCCCATCTTCTACTGCTACAACTTCAAGTCGCAATGTCTCTCAGATGCCAGTTGCCATTTAGAAGGAAGCCACAACTCCATCTACTAAAGAATATTTATCACCGTGGATGGATATAGTAGCACCTAAAAGGAAGAAATGGGTGATTTCACCAGATGAATTTGATTTCGAGCAGTTAGCTCATCCCAAATCCAAAAGCACTAAAAAGCCAAAGACTATCTCTCGAGTGTTGGTGGATCCTGCTACAAAAGGAAAATATGTAGAGGTCATAGTGTCATCTTCAGATAAGAACAAGGTTAATATTCAACCCAGAGATTATACTATGGAGACTGTAGAACTTGGAGTGGACACACATGAGAGCATCAAGTTAGACTCTCAAACTACTTTCAATTCTCGTGTGTGATGGTTTGATCAATAAAGAGCTGAAAATAATGAATTGAAGCAGAAATGTGAACAATTGACCTCTGTGCTTCTCAAAGTCATGAAATATTCTCATAAGGTTGAGCCGATTGTTTCCACAATTGATACTAAGGCTCTCAAAAAAGTGGAATAGGTGGGCATCAAGGGCTGAGTAGTAGACAAATGGATTTCCCAATTGAAATCAGAGGGCTCTCATCTTCTAGATTCAATGATTAAGTTGTTGATAAACTTTGAGGCTATTCAAAGTCAAATGAAAGGTGTCAAAACTTCTTTATCTCAAGAGACCGAAGATATTAAAAAGAGTGTAACTCTTTGGAGTAAAATGGAGGATTTCAGAATTGATGTCCATGTAGAAAACAAGGTAATTTTGACAAGAGAGTGGTGCATCCAAACTCTTGTTACAATCTAGGGTTGTCGTTGTACCAAAATATCAACCTGTCAATGCCCAATACAACCACTAGACTTATGCAATCCATAGGAGGTTGTTAAACCATGTCACAAATCTCCACAAGGGACGCTGGCCCATTGCCAAAAATCCCCCTCACAGAGTCACTCATCATGGCCTGCGTTATTTGAACCTATGACCAAGCTTTGATACCACTCATTACAAGCTAGGGTTTTCATTGCACCAAACGATCGACCTGTCAATGCTCAATATAACCACTAGACTTATAGAATCCACGAGAGGCTGTTAAACCATGTCATGAATCCCCATGAGGGACCCTAGCCCATTGCCAATAACTCTTTTATTATTATCTCATAAAAAGGAAATAATAAGGTCAATGATTATGGTGTTGGATCAGGAAAAGAAAGAAGGTGATGATCAGATTGACCATATTTCAGCAAGGATAGCTGAAATTCCTTGTTATTTGTATGATGATAATCAAAAGCTTGTGACCAGTGACACCATCATACAAGAATTTATCTCTCTAATAGAACACTATACATGACAAGATTTCACATTGAAGGCATTTGATAAGTTGTTTGAAATACAAGTCGATTTTGAAGTTCTTGCATCAATGTTGAAAGATGGAAGGAAGAGATACATGAAAGCCGAAGATGTAGTTTCTCATGTTTGCGCCATCACTAGTTCTACCCTAATGCTGAACAAAGCCGAGATGGACGTTGTTTTGGCCAAATTCGGGGAATTCCAAAAATCCAATGAGGAGGAGAAAGATGAATAAAGTGTCCCCATTGACACTATCTTTCCATGTATTTGCATTCATAGTTATTGCAAATTTTCTTGTAGTTGCATTTTTATTTTGTGCAGTTGAATTAGTCAATTGTGCCCACATTTTTCTCCACTCTTTTCCTATATAAGGAGGACCTCATTTGTAAATATTTATCTTTTATTATGCTTACCAAAACTCTGCCAAATTTTTGTCTCAACTAAGACTTTGTGCTTTCTTGATGTAAAAATTAATTCAAGGAAATAAAGATAGCAATCTGCTAGTTTCCAGATTTTGTGTTGGGCTGAAAAATTGTGATTATGATTGGAATCATTATTATGTTTATTTCGCATAATCATTTCTTTAGCACTTGAATATTTTTGGTGAAATTGTGAATGTTAAAGAGATTTCAAATTGTGTAAAAAGACTTTGTGCTATCTACATATTTGGGTAATTTTTTGATAATTAAGTGTTTACGTAGGAAGCTTTGTATTGCTGCCAATTACTTGTAGTTTTAGGATTCAATGATCACATCTTGGAGACTTTGAGCTACAAGTTGTGATTCAAGTCAAAATAATGGTGATTAAAGTAGCCACACTCATGTAGGACTTTGAGCTTACATGATTGTCTATATATTAAGAATCTTTGTCAATAAGTTCTTTTAATGGTTAAAGTTTATTAAGTTGTAAGAAATATCACCAAGTGAAGGGAGAATACATTAATTCTGAAAAAAAAGAATTACATGCCCTAAGCTTACACCCAAATTTTGTTTTGTAGAAGTTGTTGAGATACCCAAAATTTCAATATGGAACCTCAAATTGATGAGAGTGTTGGCATATGCATGGAGATTGCATTAATGATATGTTATGTTGTCATTGATGTCAATTGAATAGGTAATGGTATTTATAATATTGTTGTCTGGTAACCAGTAGGAAGAGCTTTGTGGAAGATGTTGTAAACTGGTATGTAAGTATGTGACTTGAATCGGTAAACCGGTATAAGGTTAAACCCTTTCTATGTTATGTAACCGATAAACCCTACCAGTTGTTTTGTTAAACCCTAACCAATTAAGTTTGCTCAAATGGTTATAATAGTTTATTATCTAATGTTGAGTGGTAATGGCGCATTTGTTTGTTTGTTTGTTTGATTGTCTTAGGAATGAGCAAAGTGGTTTGCATCTAATGCAAAGTGTGTGATGAGTTACAAGTCCGATGAAGTGGTGATAATGGAGCAGTCAGAATTTTCTTGAAGAATATGTACAAATTGTTATGTAAATCCAATTGTTACACTTGTACCGACTTGTTTGTAATCTCTATAAGAGAATTAGGTTTTTGTTGTGTTACTGACCTAATTGATTTGTATTTAAGGTCGATGAAGTTGTTTTGTAAAAGGTGTTGGCAAAAATCAGTTGAGTGTGTGGTTGCCTAACTGGAGAATGAATCTGTAATTTGAGTAAAGGAAGATTGAAGCTTAAAAGGATCTGATCAAGCAAATGTAGTGCTAATTAGACAAATCAAGAAAAAACTGTTTTCTTCTAACAATTAAAGCAAAATTGAAATACCCTAACTAGGTAAGCTCTAACAAGCTTGGTTACTTCTTAAATCCTATAACAAGGTGGTCCATTATCTTGGATTCTTAAATCCTCTACTGAGGTTACTCCTAATAGGGTATTTTCTTTTTATCAAGGCATTTTTAAAATCCCGTAACCAGGTGATTCCTAACATGATTAGTTCTTAACAAGAATTATTGTAAAAGCTTTAACAGGCTTGGCTCCTAATAGGGCAAACTTTAGAAGAGTTCAGATAGCTATCTTGTGAGTCTCATCTCACCATGGTTTTTACCTATTTGGGTTTTCTATGTATAAAAATTTATGTCATGTGGTGAATGTTTTTGTGGTTATGATCTTATTTGTTGACTTGATTAACTACTTAACTATTCTGATAAGGCATGATAACCAAAATCATTGAGAGATGAAGTATGTTGATGTTTACAAGCTGAATGATGTTTACTGTTAAGTTGGTATAACAGTTAACCGATTGATGTTGAGTATTCTTATGAGTATTGATCTTGACAGTGATATTTTATTGATAAGTTTACTTTGTGTGAGTGAGTTTGAGTTTGGGAAGTTTGTATCAGTTTTTCAGTTTACTAATTCACCTCCCCCCCTCCTCTCACTAATCTACTGGATACTTATTCTTTCATCATATCATCAATTGGTATCAGAGCATCTTAGGTCCTCTTAAATCTAAAAGCCTAATAGCTTGAGCAAAAGATCTTGTAGATCATGATGAAGAAGGAAGGTCTGAAGTTCAACAAAGATAACTATAGGATATGGAGTGATAGAATGAAGATTTACATCAAGAGTCAGGGAAGTCAATATTGGGATCATGTAGAAACTTGGTATGCTGCACCTACTGGAACTCTGACTGATGATCAAAAGAAAGAACAACAAGAAAATCATCAAGAAATGGAGGTTGTTATCAGTTCCCTGTCTAATGCTAAATATGTAGATGTTCATGGTCTTGAAACTACATATGAAGTATGGAAAAAACTTGAAGAGATTTATAGTGGTGATGAACATGTTAAGATTGCTAAAGAAGAGAGCCTAAGAGGAAAGTTTGATGACATGAGAATGTTCGAAGGTGAGAATATCCAATAGTATGGTCAAAGGATAAAAGAGATAGTTGGTGAAATGAACAGTGCAAGAGGGAAAGTGGAAGATGCCACAGTGATTAGTAAGGTACTAAGAGCCTTGCTACCAATCTATGCTATCCGAGTTGCAACTATTTAGGAGCTGAAGTCCATTGACAAAACTAAGGTAACTCTTGAATCTATCATAGGCAAGATTATTTCTTTTGAATTAAATGGTTATGATGGTAGTGTACAGAAATTAGAATCTACTTTCAGAGCTTCTGTCTCTAACCCATCTATGAGAAAAAGTAAAGATACTTGTCATGGCTATGAATCTAGATCCAACAGAGATCTTGATGATAAGGACAACTTAGTGGAGCTTGAAGCATTGTTGCCAAAATGAGTGCCTAGAGGCATTGGGAAATACAGGGGTAAACTACCTTTAAAATGGTTTGCATGCAACAAGATTGGTCATATAGCAGCTAATTGTCCTAATGGTAAAAATGAAGACAAGAGAGACAAAATCAAGAAGTATAAAGGTAAAGGAAAGAGAGATTGTCTTATAGTGGTTGATAGTGGTATCACTGATGAAGAATCTGATGATGATGCTAGTGAAGATATTGTGTTTGTAGCTATTAAGGAAGAGATATCAGAATAGAAGGCATTAGTATTTAGGATGGATAACTTTGATGATTGGATCATTAATAGTGGTTGTTCACATCATATGACTGGTGATCAGAGAAAATTTATTTCCTTGAAAGAATTTGATGGCAGTATTGTTAGATTTGGCAATGACTCACTCTATATGGTTAAAGTTAAGGGAGTTATTTCTCTTAATGGGAAGAGCAATGGTGACGATGTCTATTGGGTTGAAGGTCTAAAGCATAAACTTCTGAGTGTGGCACAACTTAATGACAAAGGATACCCACTAGATTTTAGAAATGGTATGTGTAGAATCTTTGACAACAAAGGTGAGTTGATTGCAACTGGGAAACAAACCAGAGGTAACATGTTTCATCTTAATCCTAAAGTTAGCAACTGTTTGATAGCAAAGATAGATGATAGTTGGCTTTGGCATAGGAGATTTTGTCATATAAACTTTGATAACATTGGCAAAGTGAGCAAGTCCAAGACAGTAAGAGGTCTACCTTAGCTAGACAAACCAATTAATGCTCTTTGTAAAGAATGTCAGTTAGGAAAGATGACTTCTTCAAATTTTAGGACCAAGTCCTTCTTAGCAAAGAACTTGTTAGATTTGGTTCGTACAGATCTATGTGGACCAATAAGAGCAAGAAGCATTCAAGGTGATAGATATTTTATGATCTTCACTGATGATTGTTCAAGGATGATGCGGGTCACATTTTTGAAGGATAAGAATGAAGCTTTTGGTAAGTTAAAGGCATTAAGGGCCTTAGTTGAGAAAGAGAGTGGCAAATAGATAAAATGTCTGAGAATAGATCAAGGCGGTGAATTTACTTTTGAGGAGTTCACTAAGTACTGTGATAAGAATGGTATCAAATGGTAGCTTTCTGCACCAAGGACACCACAGTAGAATGGTATCGGAGAGAGGAACAATCGGTCAGTGGTTGAAGCTACTAGGACAATGTTGATAAAAGGAGGTGTAGCAAAAACATTTTGGAAGGAAGTGGTAAGTACAACCGTCTACACAATGAACCGAGTTCTGATGACAAGAGGTAAGGACAAGACCCCTTATGAATATTTGTATGGAAGATTACCTATTGTTAGCTATTTTAAGATATTTGGTAGCAAATGTTTTATTAAAAGAGGTGATTGCATTAGCAAGTTTGAAGCTAAGAGTGATGAGTGCATATTTCTTGGTTATTCCACCAAGAATAAGGCCTACAAATGCTTCAACAACCAGACATAGAGAATTGTTGAGAGTGTTGATGTTCAAGTAGATGAATGTCCTAAAGTCTCAAAAGGAACCAGTTCAGAGAAAAAAGGTGAAGATCCTTGCATTTTTCTTTTGGAACCTGAAACTGTTAAATCATAAATCGGTAAAGAAAATTCAGATGCACTTGTTCAACCGGAATAAATAAATTTAGAAGAAGATGATATTGAAGAAGTTGAACCTGAAGAGAATGATCATGTTAGTCTTAGATATGTGAGACTAAACCACAATCCTGAGCAGATTATTGGGGATAAGGATGCCAAAGTATTAACTAGGAGGAGAATATGAGAACTCTTGCATGATCTTCACCATTGAACCAAGAAGTGCTAAGGAGGCATTTGGTGATGATCATTAGGTTAAAGCTATGGAGGAGGAATTGGATTAGATTGAGAAGAACAAAACTTGGACCCTAGTACCCCAAAAGGTAAATAAGAATGTTATAGGTACTAAATGGGTATACAAGAACAAATTGAATGAAGATGGTGTTGTAGTTCACAACAAGGAAAGATTAGTCTAAAATGGCTATTGACAACAAGAAGGAGAAGATTATGGCAAAAATTTTGCACCAGTAGCAAGACTGGAAGGTGTCAGAACTTTACTTGCATTTGTAGCCCATAAGAAGTTCAAGGTATACTAGATGGATGTCAAGTCTATATTTTTGAATGGGATATTGGAAGAAGAGGTATACATAGAGCAGCTAGATGGCTATACTTTGACATATGAGAAAGACATGGTATGCAAATTGCATAAAGCTTTGTATGGATTAAAGAAAGCACCCGGAGCATGGTATAAAAGGCTTCATACACATCTGATGAAGATAGGCTTTGCAAGAACCAGTTATGTTAGTTATATTTATCTCAAGTCTGAAGGAGATGAAATACTGGTCAGTGAAGTATTTGTTGATGATATTATTTTTGGAGGTAATGATGTCATGAGAAACAACTTTGCAGATGAAATGAAAAATGAGTTTGAAATGTCTTTAGTAGGGGAAATAAAAAATTTCATAGGCTTGCAAATATAGCAAATGAAGAATGGTATTTTCATTACATAATCTAAGTATGTGAAAGAGGTTTTGAAGACTTTTGGCATGAGTGAATGTAAACCAGTTGGAACACCAATGGTTATAGGTTGTAATTTGTCCAAGGAAGATGAATCTAAGTCTCTTGATGAAAAGGAATACAAGTCAATTATTGGCAAATTACACTATGTTGTTCACAGTAGATCGGATATAGCCCATGCGATTAGTATAGTTGCAAGATTCTAGAAGAATCCTAAGAAAGCACATCTGATAGCAACCAAGAGAAATTTTAGATATCTGAAAGGTACTGTTGACTATGGATTATGGTATGCATATGGAGGAAAATTTGATTTGAAAGTATACATAGATGTTGATGACTAGAAAATTACTACCGGTGGAGCAGTTTTTCTAGGAGGAAGGCTTGTTTCATGGAATAGTAAAAAGCAGAGTTGTACTTCACAATCTACTGCTGAAGCTGAGTATGTTGCAGCTTATATGAATTGCACATAGGCTATTTGGATGAGGCACATTTTGGAAGGTTTTAAGATGAAAATCTCAGAACCTATAAATTTTTTATGTGATAATACAAGTGCCATAAATATTTCTAAGAATCCTGTTTTGCACGCATGAACCGAGCACATTGAATTGAAGTATCACTTTTTGAGGGAAAAAGTTCAAAGCAAAGATGTTATCTTAGAGCATGTTTCTACCAAGGAGAAGCTTGCATTTATCTTTACCAAACCTCTTCCTAAGACTACATTTGAGTGTCTTAGAAGTTAACTAGGGGTTGTCCCTCTTCATGAAGTTAGTTGAGCATGATTCTGATTGCATCAGTCCATGAATCACTTGCAAAATCTTAGAAGGATTGATGTAGGAGTGGATGTATTCCACAGGGGAGCATCCAGTTGCAGCATGTTGTTGATGCATAGTGAAAATTTGTAATTACATGTTTTACTTTCAATTTGGCATTGTTGTCAAAGGGGGAGAAGAATTATGTGATTAGAAAAGGGAAACCAATGACAGGTTGAAGATAGACAGAGCATGGTGAATACTTGGTAATGTAAACCAGGATTCCTATTCACCAATCACATCAGCAATCAGAGGTGTTGATATTTGTATTGCCATCAATTCCAAAGGTAGCGATTATTGGCATTTGCATGGAGATTGTATTAATGATATGTTATGTTATCATTGATGTCAATTGAACCGATAATGGTATTTATAATATTGTTGTTTGGTAACCGGTAGGAAGAGCTTTGTGGAAGATGTTGTGAACCGATATGTAAGTATGTGAGTTGAACCAGTGTATAAGGTTAAACCCTTTCTATATTATGTAACCAGTAAACCCTACCAGTTGTTTTGTTAAACCCTAATCGATTAAGTTTGCTCAAATGGTTATGATAGTTTATTATCTGATGTTGAGCGGTAATGGTACATTGGTTTGTTTGATTTTCTCGGGAATGAGAAAACTGAATTGCATCTAATGCAAAGCGCGTGATGAGTTACAAGTTCGATGAAGTAGTGATCATGGAGCGGTTAGAATTTTATTGAAGAATATGTACAGATTGTTATGTAAATCCAATAGTCACACTTGTATCGACTTGTTTGTAATCTCTATGAGAGAATTAGGTTTTTGTTGTGCTACCAACCTAATTGATTTGTATTTAAGGTCGATGAAGTTGTTCTGTAAAAGGTGTTGGCAGAAATCAGTTGAGTGTGTGGTTGCCTAATCAAAGGATGAATCTGCAGTTTGACTAAAGGAAAACTGATGCTTAAAAGGATCTGATCAAGCAAATGTAGTGTTATTCAGACAGATCAAGAAAAACCTATTGTCTTCTAATAATTACAATAGAATTGAAATCCCCTAACCAGGTAATCTCTAACAAGCTTGGTTACTTCTTAAATCCTCTAACAAGGTGGTCCATTAGCTTGGATTCTTAAATCCTCTACCGAGGTTACTCCTAACAGGGTATTTTCTTTTTATCAAGGCATTTGTAAAATCCCTTAATCAGGTGATTCCTAAAAGGATTAGTTCTTAACATGACTTATTATAAAAGATTTAACATGCTTGGCTCCTAACAGGGAGAACATCAGAAGAGTTCAAATAGCTATCTTGTGAGTCTCATGTCACCATTTTTTTTACCTATTTGGGTTTTCCACATATAACCATTTGTGTCATGTGGTGAATGTTTTTGTGGTTATGATCTTATTTGTTGATTTGATAAACTTCTTAACTATTTTGATAAGGCATGATAACCAAAATCATTGAGAGATGAAGTATGTTAATGTTTAAAAGTTGAATGATGTTTACTTTTAAGTTGGTATATCAGTTAACTGGTTGATTTTGAGTATTCTTATCAGTATTGATCTTGACAGTGATATTTTGTTGATAAGTTTACTTTATGTGATTAAGTTTGAGTTTGGGAAGTTTGTATCAATTTTTTAGTTTACTGATTCATGCCCCCCCCCAAATAAAAGTAATCTACTGAATACTTATTCTTTCATCATACCATCAGAGAGGAAAGACTTTATCTTATCATAGCTATGTGTGAAAAATAGATTTTTTCATTGGTACTCTAGTGACAAAATATTGACCCAACACAAGGAAAGTCTTGTACCTGCTACATATTGAATCCCAAAGTGATGCATTCCTCGTATGTAGTGAAAGATGTGTTTGGCATCTTTCCAATGAAGCTCATATGGTTCTTGCATAAATCATGAAACCATGTCAACTGTAAAGGAAATATGATGGTATGAGTAAGTCAAGTAGATGAGACTCCCGACAAGCTGACAATACAATGTGGTATCAATAAGTGGAGTGGAACACTTAGCCTTAAGATTGATTCCTGAAAGAAAGGGAGTTGACATAGGCTTACAATTATCCATATGGAACCATGCTAGAAGATCAAGAGAATACTAGGGTTGAGAAAGAGTAATCCTAGAAGAATATTGTGATATCTCAATTCTAAGAAAGTAGTGCAAAAGGCCCAAGTTATTCATAGAAAACCTCTCATGTAAAGTAGATTTGACACTACCGATGATGGATTCGGTACTCCCTATAATTATCTTCATAAACATAGAGCACAAGTAGAAAATTATAGTAATCATGTTGCAATATATAAACATTGGATTTGAATGATACCTGATGAATCCTATGAAGAGAAGAAAGAAATCCATCTTGGTATACCAAGCCTGAGGAGCCTGCTTGAGGCCATAGATAGACTTCCTCGATTTGCAAACCAAATAATAATCTTGAATGAATCCCTGTGGATGCTCCATGTAAATATCCTCTTCATGGTCCTCGTGAAAAACTGTAATCCATCTAATGTAAAACCCAACAATGAGCTATGACAATAGCAAGTATCAAGTGAATGGAGTTCATCTTAAGTATGGGTGCAAAGGTTTTAGTATAATAAACACCAGGAACTTGTGTGAAACTTATTGCAACAATTTGATCTTTATACTTATCCACACTACAATCTGCTACAAACTTAGTTTGATAGATCCACTTACATCTAACCATCTTTCTCCCCTTGGGGAGAGGGACTAACTTCCATGTGTTGTTACTCATCAAGGAACTATACTCTTCCTCCATTGTTGAATCTCACTCATAAACCCCTGATGCTTCCTTAAAGGATTGCGGATCAAAATTTGAAGTAATGTAAGCATGGGGAAGATCCTAATGTTAAGACCGAGTCCTTTGAGTGTCTTAGGGATCCCCAACAGAAGAACCTATTGACTCAAGAGTCTATCAAGCCCAACAAGGTCTTGTAGGAGATGAAAGATGAGATTACTCAACTTCAAGTGGACCCTACATAGGTGTGATCCTGTGAGTTAGATTTGAGGTGGAATCATAATTTGAGTCACTATCATCCCTTTCCATAATGGAGGAAGGATGAGGAGGGTGAGAGGCCAAGATAGGAGAGATTTACTCAAAGTGAACACTCCTCTCAATGAATACCCCATGTGTCTTTGGATCCATAAGTCAATATTCCTTAACACCCTCAAGATATCCAACAAATATGTAAGGCTTGCTCTGTGGTTCCAATTCCTTGTTCTTTTGTGGAGGAATGTGATCCCTTGTAGGATACCCAAAGACCCAGAAGAGAATTACAATTGGTTTTCTACCACACTAAGCCTCAAAAGGAGTCAAACCCTTCAAATATTTGTGGGGAACCCAATTTTGGATGTGTGTGGCACAACTAATAGCTTCTGCCCAAAAAGTTAGACCAAGAGAAAGCATGAATCATGCAACTAGCCATCTCCTTAAGGGTTGTATTCTTCCTTTCTGCAACACCATTCTACTATGGAGTGTAGGAAATTGACTGTTGAAGATAAATCCCCTCAAGAGTACAAAATTCATCAAGTCTATTGTTCATATATTCCCTTCCATTTTCTACATAGAGAATCTTGACTACCTTTCATAATTACTTCTCAACATGAGCCTTGAAGGATAGAAATCTATCAAACATTTTACTCTTGTGAATGTAAGAAAGTAGACCTAAGTGAAGCAAGAATAGTCATCAATTAAGGTGAGGACATAATGGGCCTTGCTAAATGATGACATGGGAAATGGGCTTGCTACATTACTATGAATCAATTGAAGAACTTCCAAAGCTCTCCATGACTTCAATTTATCAAACTTCTCTTTGGGATGCTTTCCCATCAAACACCCTAAACATACACCATCTAAAAACATGATTTGAGATAGACCTGTTACCATGTCCTTAGAGCTTAGCTATCGAAGATCATGGTAATTGAGGTGTCCAAACTGTTCATACTATAGCTTAATTTTTGAATTTGAATGAGTGAGCAAGGTGATAGAAAGAAATCGAGGCACAAAGCGGGAGAATGAATAAAGTCGTGTATTGTGATTGGCTTGTCCCACTACTACCAAGGCATCATTCTCAAGTTCTTTTACCATAACTTAATTAGGTGTAAGCTCAACTTTCTTTCCATTTCCATAGTGGGTGATTTGGTATATTGAAAGAATGTTGGTGCTAAAGTTAGGAACATAGAGAACTTCTTAATTGTTTCATCATCCATGTCAACCAAACGTTTCCCTTCAACTTCCACTTGTGTGTCATCACCAATGAAAATGTGAGGTACCTTGGATGGATCCAATGAGGAAAACTGCTCCCTTGTAGAACCCAAGTGATGTGAAGCACCAAAATCAAGTATCCACTACTATGAAGAACCCATTGTTGCCATAAATGCTTGCCCTTTTCCTTTTGACTATGAGGAAGTAGAAAAAGATAAATCCTTCTTCTTGTAGGTAGATGAAAAATCAATGTTGTTCTTCTTAATGATTCTCATCATGGCCAACTTTCTTGCAATATAAACAAGTTGGCTTCTCCTTCTTAGGTGTAATTCCCTTCTTGAAAGAAGATGAAGGTATTTCCATATTGTGCAGAGGATGATTGTGCTCTATCTTGTTGTGGCTTTAGATTAGACTACTTTTGGTTCTTTCCTTTTCCTTGATTCCTTTGATTTCCTTGATTAGCCACCAGAGCCTTAGACTTTGAAGAGTTGAGAATCCCCATATTGATCAACTTTGCTTGCTCAAGCATCAAATGATGGTGTAGTAAATGATGCACCTGAAGTCAACCAATGGGTTTGGAAGCTAGAAACAAAGGTTGCATACTTTGATGGAAGCTTGTCCAACAAATTGTAAACCAACTGTGCATCCTTCTTGTCAATGCATCAATCCTTGAGTTTTGTTCTTAGCTCAGTTATTTTCATGACATAGTCTTGGATTATATCAAAATTCTTGGGATCCAACATTGTGAGTTCATTACCAATCATGTAGCCTCTAATCTCATCAACTTGGCCATACAATTTTCCAAATATATCCAAAGCCTTTTTAACTGGAGTGCATTTATCAATGTGAAAGATGAGGTCATCTGATACATACCATCTCAAAGTTCCAAGAGCCATAGAATATTTAGTGAACCATTCCATTTAAACATTTGGATTAGCTTTAGGATCCACTGGTGCTACAATTGTTCCATTTATGTAATGAATTAGTCCCTTTTTTATTAACTTACTCAATGCTTTAATTTTTCATGACGCATAATTATGTGGAGTTAGAAGTGAAAAATTAGGAGAACTCATAATGACAAATGAAAGATCACAAGATAGAGAGAGGCACAATCACACAGGACACTTCCTCAAATTCACTCAATCAAAGAACACCCCCAACCCCCCAAAAAATGATGATTTGCCACTTTATACAGTGTGATTACAATGGACCACTTTTAAACAAGAGAAAAGTGGACTTCTAATTTCAAGATTTGAACTGCCTCAAATAGGCTATAGAAGAATCAATATAATAATGAACAAGACCTTAACTGAGATCCAAACATGTATATGTGCTAAATTAGGCCAAAGAAGACCAAATTTTGAAACTAATATTTCTACTCAAAATAATGAAAAATTGATAGTAGCATAAGAAAGTAGACAAAAAATTATGCAAAGTAAAAAAAAAAAAAAAAAACTCAAAAGGAGGTCGTATGAGCCTAAACAAAGCCTAGGAAGTTGTAGAAATGAGGATTAGATAGGTAAAATTATGAAAAACTAATATGTTTGCAGAATATATCCACCAAAATTAGAGACTAGCCACACCACTACAGAGGGTATGAAAAATTATCCCAAGTAAAAAAAAATTGCACTGAAAAGGGGCTCAAAATGACCAAGTTACGAGCCTCCAAAGTTGAACTACAAATCTAAAAACTCAAATGGTGAGGGGGTCAAAAATTTTCAAAAAAGTATGCTGATGTAGTGCTAACATTAGCATATCACAAGATTAAATTTGGCATCCATATCGCCCTGGCGCCAAAAATGCCCCTTGCTTGCGTGGCTATTTGTACTATAGAATGACTGACATGACTATATGGAATTTGTTGACATGGCATACAAAATTGTTTCAATGTGGTAGGTGACTGGGCTGCCATGTGGTGGTACAAAACACTGATTAGGCACTAAATGAATCTAATGTGTCTTGCTGAATGCATGTACAATATGATGACATGTCACACTGATTGGACAAGTGACGCAGCCTGTTTACTATGTAGGTCATATAATAATGTGGCCTGTTGACTTGACAATTTGGATTGTCTACATGGTGTTGTATAGATTGTAAAATTTAAGGTTGAGGTGGTATTGTGTGGGCACTAAATTGGTAGATGAGGCGGCAGAATGCAGTAAATGATAATCTACCATGTGTAATCCTATGGGCGAAAGGCCGCCTGCCATGTGGCGAGCATAGGCTGGATGATGATTTAGTTGTTGATGATTGTGTCAGTAGGAGGCTCTGGTGGTGGTGATACTAGAGAGAGGCATTGATGGTGGCATTGAGGCAAGCAAAGGGACAAGGAGTAGCAGTTGGGGAAGCAATAGTAGCTAGAGAACAGGATGATGACAACAACGAAGTAGAGGTAGGTGCTATTGAGAGGAGCTCAAGTGGCACCGAAGATAGTGTGGTTAGTGATGTGATCTTAGTTAGAGAAACAATAGAAAAAACTAGATGGCAATGGTGATGTGGGTTGTTGTACAGGTGAGCAACAATATAGTACCCAATGACAAGTCACATGGGTCTACTAACCCCCAAACATGCATTTTAATTTTAATTTTTTTATAATAGAAACATTGAACACAAAAATAAATAGTTTTAAAAATAAAACAATTCATTGAATATATATATATATATATATATATATAGATTTGAAAAAATTGTGCCATCGGGCAAGTATGGCTCCATGACTTGCCTAAAATTGTTTTGCCTCGAAACTAACTTTTGCCTAATATAGGAAACTTTATAGTAAAAAATTATGGAAACAGCCTCCCAGATGCAATGGTGAGCTCAGATTTGACATAGAACGCTCCAAAAATTTGCTTCTTAGATTTGAAAATATGTGAATCTACAAATGGGCCAAGATCTCTCCAAAATGACTATGCAATTGTACCCCAATGGGTTTGATACCATGTAAGAATTTTCCCATAGCAACCCAATATCTAGAGGCCAATTAATAGCACAAAAGAAAGAGAGAACGAGAAAGAAAAGAACAAATTCTATTCTCATCAAGATGCAAAAATTGATCAACTATATAATGTACATGAGCATGTTCATAAAGGCAAGGCCATAGGTAAATGAGAGCACACAATCATGACATGTGGCCCAATGAGATACAAGGGTAGCTAGTGGTAGATGGGAGAAATAATAGATAATTTCACTAAAGGTGGATCACCCACCGAAGGTGCAATTATCATTTCACTATAAGTGGATATGAAAAAGTGATAACAAGATAACACCACCAAAGGTGGAATTTCTCCTACAACTACATTGTTGGAAACCAATAACACTGAAAGGGGGGGGTGAATTAGTTTTATACTAGAATATAAGATTTTAGCCTTAACAAAACATTCATTCACCAACCTGTATACTAGTATAAAAAGAATTAAAAGAAGTAATGCAACCAATAAGCCAAACACATAAATCAAAACCATAACACACAAATTTATACATGGAAAACCTTGAAGAGGAAAAACCACGGTGAGATTTGTGACCCACAATATCAATTCACTGGCCATATGAAGAGATATTACAATATATGATGGGCCTGCACTTGTAGGAAGGCTTACAGCCTAGAGCATACTTCTCATCACAATAGGAGCCTTACCGACTACATAACAATCCAAACAACAATCTGGAGAAGTATGAATTTCTTAATATAGCATCTCCTATGCTAGAATACAGTTTCAATTTAAGCTCTATTTGTTCTGGTTAAAACCCTGAACTTCTATACCAGAATAACCCTTACAATGAATTCCTCACATACAAAGTCTCTCTGATATATTTTGCATTACATCACATTCATATATCCATTCCACACTCTATGCTTATTACAAAATGATCTAATCAATCTCCCCTATATACCCTATACAAATTTATTCTTTACGTTGGCTTACAAGGATATATATAATATCATATTACATATCAGCCATAAAACATAAATGAATAAGCATTAAGACAATTTTTTGATGTTGGATCCAAGATGTGTCAGCCTCCAATATCGATATCCTTTACTATACCATGTTTGCCTACATTGTCGGTGACCAAAGAAATCTCTATCCTGTCGGTGTTGGTATCGGTGTCAGTGCCAGTGTAGAGTCTGTGAAGTGCCTGTCGATACACCATATGAAGTTGGAACCCAAAATCATGTTGCCATCAATGACAACATAGTGAAACCTAACAAGTAGACTATCAATTTCCAAATATCTCCCCCTTTAGCATTGATGGCAATACTCATGTGAAAAATGGTTATGGTTTCAACTACCTGTTTCATCCTGCCCTGCTCCCCCTGAGTTGAATATGCAAAATTCTCTATATCTCAAAAATTCTTGTAACTCTCCCTAATGTATGCAATCCTTGCAATCCTTTTTCACATCTATACTTCTCCCCCTTTGATATCAATACCCCAAAAAATATTTCAAAGAATAATAACTGTACACTAAATACCTCCAAAAGTGTCTTACCAGAGCTTGACCAGTTTCAATATTTTTGGATAAGCTTTCTCCAATAACTCCATATGAGTATCCCAACCATTTTGAATATGTCAGAGATAGATACAAGTCCACTTAGTAAACATGCAAGTGATTCTTTCTCATTAACTTCTGTTGGTGTGGGCTTACCAAGCATATCCATGAATTCTTTTTTATGTACACCAAGTGAATCCAATCTTGGACTCACCAAACCTCTGAGACTTATGGATCTCCAAATTATCTTATCTCTTTCCTTTTAAAGAGCATAAATTTGGTTCTCCAAAGTCAAAATTTGTCCATCAATAGATGTTGTCAGTGAAATTACTTCATCAAAAGAGTTAGCAATACTAGCAATTTTGTCTTGTATCTCTTTTATCTTTTCATCTACTTTTGCTATAAGTATCTCAGTATTGCAACATACCCTATAAATATTAGTACATTGTTTCAAAGAATTTTCTATCAAAATTAGCTTCTCCTCAACCTTTTTCTTCTCTCTCTCAATGATCTGATCAAAAGCGGCTCTAGCCAAAGTGAATTTTTTAAGTGCTTGTTGGAAGGGCTCGCTACATTTTCAATCTTACACTTGGGACCAATCGGTGTAGAACAGTGATGGATTGATCTATAATCCCTTTTTTTGTGGTTCCCTCCTTCATCATTAGTTCAGTGGGACTCATCTCTATGATAGTTTTATTTTCCACTAGAGAAGTCTCAATTGTCAATAATGATGTTCCAGCAACTGGTTCCCTACCGGATTCCCCTGTTTTCTCTAATGATTTATCCTTTATTACCTCCTCACTTGCATTGGTGGCTTCACCACTTGGTGCAGTCTGTGCAACTGCTAGTTCCTCTCTAGGAATAGTATCCTCAACCTGTACATTAGTATCTGGAGGACAATTGTCCTCAATGTTAGTATCTTGTATAATGTTCTAAGTATTAACTGGTGTTTCAATATTTGTCTGTACATTTGTGTTTACCGGTGGCTCAATTTTCACTATCTTGATATTATTCAAAACTTAGGGTGGAGTACCCATGATCCATTCTCCTTTCCCTTCAGCCAGTTGTAATACCCTAAAAATGGTCATCTAAACCATGGGCCCCTAATCTCGACAACATTGCCAAGGTCCTAACCAAAGGCAATTAAATCAATCTTGAGCACATTATTAATTCTTCAATCATCAAATATCACATGGCAAGTCAATTACTCAATATCAATTAATTATTTATTTAATTAATTGAATCATTCCAAGAAAATCATTTTTTAATCAATTATCCTATTTAATTTATTAAATATCCTTGTATATTTAATTAAATAATAAATTTGCCATTTAATCATGCAAAAAAGAATTAATTTATTACAAAAGAGGAAATAATTACAAAGTAAGAGTTGAATTGAAAATAAAATAAAAGAATTGAATTGAAAGAGAAATCAAACTTGAGATATTATTTCTTTTTCTAAATTTAGAATGTGAAATCAGAAAAGCAATTAAATGAATTATTGATCATTCTCTAAAATTGGAACTCAAAGCTTTTCAGAAAAAGAAGTTCAGTTGCATTAAAGACTCTTTTCTTGAATAAATCAAAGAATTATCTATTTTTATCACAAGTGCATGGAATTAATTAATTCTTATTTCTAATGCAACTTGAACTTCCTATCTAAATGCATTTCAATTAAACTATAATTGGAATCTATTTCAAGGTTAACTGAACCTGATTTCTGAATTATTTTCAATTAATCCTAAATTGAGCTTTTTTGCAATTCTCTATAAATTCAACCTTCAGCTCTCATCCAATTTACCCTAGAGATTATTATTATGCTGATTTTTGCTCTAGAGTCATTGAATATATTGTTCTTTTTTTAGATTATTTGCATCCATATTGCTTGAATCCATTATTGATTGAATTCGTTATTGCTTGAATTATTCATCCATCTTGCATCCATTTTATCTTAATATCATGCTCATATAGATTAAATCCTTCATCTCGGTGTAGTCTAGTCACTGGTATTGCTTATAAAAATCTGAGAGCAATCTTATACTCGCATCTTTTAGAAGGAAATTGGTCGATTTGTTATGGTTTTATTATTCATGCTTATATTTGTCTAACCATAGATATTATGACTTAATTGAAGTGTTGTGCCTATAGCTATCAATCTTATTTCACTTTTTCACACACACAATTCTAGCACCCATCGTGGGGTTGAAGACTACATTTTTCGGCCTCCAAGACTGACTTTTTATTTTTTTTATTTTTTAGGTTTTTGAATTTTTGGATTTTCAGTCGTACAACCTCTATGTCATATCATACGACATTTCTCACAGGCTGAAATGACAAACTGCAGGAATCCTGTATCATATGATCTGGTAAACTCTGTCGTGCAGCTCTATATTTTTTTTGGTTAAAAAGACAAAAAAAAGCAAATTTCATGATTTTGGTTTTCTATTCAAATTGATTATTCTGACGACTAACCCTAGTTGTTTATCTGTCTATATTAGAATTTTTTTACAGCCTAATTAGTTTTTGCAGAATGCATGTCGAAGAATATGCTTGTCGCACAAAGACAATATGACTACTGATTCATTGTCTTTGTAGGTTGCCTGAGAAGAATCGACCAAACATCATGTATTCTTTCAATTCAGTTTTAGGCACCTAAATTGCTATTTGGTTAAAGAACAAATCTGTATTTCATGTTTTGAGTAAATTCTAAGAGGTAGGAGAGTAGGCTCTTGTCTTTTTTTAGACAATCAGAAATCCAGACCCTTGAGGCGTTTTCTTTGTTTGATATTTGTACATCTTTAGCAAGCCTGCCCTCCCAAGGAGTTTAAAAACTCTTAAAGTCATTACAACTGGTGTGAGGGGAATGACCTAAGTGGGAATGACTAAAACCAAGTACTCCAACCGACTATAAAATAAACATGATTTGATGAAAATCAAGTCAACAACGGTGCTCGGGAATAGCTCTCCTTCGTACCTTTGGGTATATTAAACCTTGGTTTTCAAGGCTGGGAGACCTCTTAATTGAGTTTATACCTCGATGCGCCGAACAAACCCCTTACTAGTTCCAATTTAAATTAGAAGCTATCTGGTTCACCTCCGAAAGGGGGATAATCTTTGTGCAAGAGAGATAGTAACTCTCCCAAGATACTTGCCATTTCATGCCTCCATTAGCGTTTGGAGTCAGATAATACAGCATTGAGAATCAATTGCATGAGACTCAGTGGCCATATTTTGATTAGCTATTGGGTGTGTACCTGAGTCTACAAGAAAAGGTTTTCTTCTCTCACCAAATTTCGTAGGGCTTGCATGTTGTGATTTGAGTTACTATTCATACTACGTGTTCTCTGTGTTTTCATCCCTCAAACTAAAACTGGAATACCAAAATTGGAGAAAACAAGAAACAACTCAGTGATCAAAAACTCTGTCCGTGTTAGAACTAGTCCATCCTAAGTCAAAATTTTGTCCAAAAGTAGTCTATCTTGGTCAAAAATCAGTCCATCTCAGAATTGGTCATACTCAGTTGTCATACTCAGCTATTGAAAAACTCAGAATTTTTGTCTTTGTCCTGTTAACAGTCATTTATCATTCGGCTCCATATCTTGTGTCATAAGAGTCTGATAATTTGTCGTCTGAGCTCAATCCTCTATTGTACAAAACCAAGCAGTCTGTCATCTGAAGCTAAATCCTATGTCGCACAATACATAATTTCACTAAATATTTTGTCATCCTAGACATATCCATCTATCGTATGGTACTAGGTAGCAACTCGTACGAAACAAAATTGTTGTCATCCTGAAGCTATTAAATTGTCAACCATCTCAGTAAATCATGTCATACGAATCTTTGGTTTTGTCAGTATAGAACAGTCAAAATTGCCTAAAAATAGTCTACAACGAACATAATACTAGTTATCATCATCCTAAGCATAAACAGATCAAGATAGTGTACCTCTGCCATTTGTGTTGCATGATTTGGTCAATCATCTTTTAGCTAGTTCAATCAACTACCTATCAAACCTAAGTCACTTAGATAACGTCTTATACAGGATAGATCATTCCTGAAACCAGACCGAATCTTAGTCACTACTCTTGAATAAACTTAGATAAACATCTTATACATGATAGATCTTTCCTGAAACTAGACTAAATCTTCGTTACTCCTTTCAAACAAATACTTTAACCGAACAACTAGCTCTGAAATTGATCTTGACCTTTGCATCACAAACAGGTTTAGGTCACACTAATCCATAAAAATTCCTACTCAAACTAGGAGTTCTCGTAAGAAAGAGGCCAAAGGAAAAGGACAACCCTTCACATATCAAGATAACCCATAATACGTAAAGGACGCACTCACTGATAAACCTTCATCATCAGGGGTACCAATTTTTAATGAACCAAAATCTCCCACTATACATGAGACATAATACAATGACAAAGACAACCTTAGTATTCACGAAACCGATAATGATTCCTCATTAAGTGAAGCTGAAGAAGACATTGAACCTCCAAAAAAAGATATTTGTAACTGTCAAAAGGATAAAGACTTTTGAAAAATGATGAAAGATATCCTGGCTCAAGAAAAGGAAGACTACTTCTTAGAACTAGCAAAACAAGGTGCCAAACTTCCTAATGGATATGATATCCAGACACTCATTACTGAAAAGGAAGAATCACCTATACTCATGGTACACAGATGATTACAAGCCTTATAGAATGAGATCACAAAACTGAAGAATAAGGATAAGTCTCCAAAACAATATTCTCTGGAGACAATATGCCCCTTTCCATTTGACAAGAATCTATACATGCCTCCATTTCCTTCATGAGTTGAGTTCCCAAAATTTGACAAATATGATGGTACCTCAGATCCTCAAGATTATGTCAGGGAATTTTTTGCTGCCTGTATGGATTTCATGCACAATCAAACGTATCTCATGCACCTTTTTCCAAGGAGTTTGGTAGGACAAGCTATGGAATGGTTATCAAGTCTACCCAAAGGAATAAAAACATTTGAAGAACTAATCCAACTGTTTTTACAACAATACTCATACAACATTCGACATCCTGTGACTATGATCAAGCTTTGTAATTCTAAACAGAAAACAGGGGAGCCTTTCCTTACTTTCCTCCAATGTTGGAGACTATTATGGATGCTTTATTTTATGCATTATGGATTTAGAACTTATATTAGTCCATGATCTGGATCACATTGATGTATATTGATGCTTCATTTTATGCATTATGATTATGAAACTTTATATGTTACTAGAATAGAATTATTTTGAAATGATGTATGTCATTATTGGAATTTCAGGACTTCATTCTGATGATAGAAATAGGATGCTTATTATATGAAAGGTTCAATTTTGAGGATTATGATAAATGCTTATGTGGAATTGAATTTCAATGTATGAGATATTGAATTATTATTGTCAAATGTATGAGTGTTTGATGTGTGATGGGATTCATGTGTTTAATTATATATATTTGTGATTATTTGGAATTACTAATGTGTTAATTAAGATGCGTAGGAAAATTATCCATGTGACCATGGAAATAATATGGAGAACCAAACCTAGACCTATGTACGTTTGTTAAGCCAGGGGTTGTCTATTTGGAGAGACAACACCCCGTTTGTATTGTATTTTATTTGTGAAAGTAAATGATGCATGAGTGTTAAATTGATTTTATGTATATGTGTAATCCTACAATAGACAAATTCCATGTGTGATTTTTATATTGTATTTGATTGTGTCACTTGACACATGTGTTGATTAATGTCATTGATTTTGACTTGTCTCTTGGAGGGAGTTTTGTTTCTACCAAAGTCATTCAAACTTATGAGTGTGGTCCCAAATTTTCCTTGGGTAGGGAGTCTTGGGAGTGGTCAACTTAGGTTTGACCCGTAGGTTAACTTCAGTTAGGTTTCTAAGGGGTCAAATGGACTCCTAGGGTCAATTTTAGGGCTTTTCCAAAGGTCCAAAGGGTATACCTATGGGTTAGGGGTATTTTTAAACATGTGACTACTCCCATGTGACTATTTAGTCACCTCAAAAAGTGGTTTTTCCAAGGTGAGCGAAAATTCAACTTAGAAGGTTCCTCCTAGGATAGACAACTTTCCCTTTTGATGTCAAACTCTCTTCCCCATCCTCTCTCACCTTTTCCCTTTCCAGTTTTAGAAACATGTAAGAGGCTGGGAAGAACAACCAATGGGAACTCTCACCTTACCCAAGGGGTTGGGAAGTGTGAGAGAGGCCTTCTTAGGCAAGGATTAGGGACTTAGTGAGTAATCACCCACTCTCCATTGTGGGAGATAATGCAATTTTGAAAATTAGTTGTAGGATAGAATTTTTGGTGAAGTGTTGGTGAAGAGTTTGTGTGGATTTGGGCTACTCATCCCCAACTAAGTCTATCATACCTTTTGGCAGATTAAGGTTGGTTTTACTTACTTTTAGTTATGTTTTTTATGTTGTTTTGAAAGAAAGAAATGCTTGTATGAGAAGATGTGTATATGTAATTTGTTTTGTAGAAGAAAAATGTAAATTTTCCTTCCCTTGTTATTTTTGTTATGTGTTCTTGTTTTGGGAGTGTCCAAGGCCTCCTACTCTTGGGAGAGTAGGGTGGTCTTGAGGTGGAAGAAGTATGACAGCCTTGGGTGAGAGGCTCTCCTTATGGAGAGTGATCTCAAGGGTGTCCTTTGTGACCCTTGCTACATAGCCTTGTGTATGCATTTGGGGGTCATAAGTGGAGAATATATCGCTTTTATGCCTTTGGGGGGCATAAGGGAGTGGAGATGTATGTGTTGTATTTTGATTTGCCATGAGGTGGCTTGAGATGTATTATGCTTGCAGTCTTCCCAATGGTATTTGGTCCACTTCCACCTTGGAAAGATCATCACAAGTTGTGGTGAGAGTGTAGCTTGGGTTGGGAAAATGTATGTTGAATGTTTGCCCTATGTTTGTTGTGTTTGTTTGTGACCCATCTAGTGCTTGGTTCTCCAAGCTCGAGGGTGGCTTCTAGTAAGCCTAGGCTGGGAGGTGAGATCTCCATGGTCAAGTTGTATTCTATTTGTAGGTTTCTTGGGATGGGAAAGAAAAGATGAAGAGATTTGTTGCTGTTTTGAGTTGCAGAAAAGTTTCAATGAAAAATGTATTTATTTTGTAGCTAAAAAAAAAAAAGAAGCCATTGTTGTATTTATTTTCCAAAAGCAAAGAAATGTATGTATTTATTTTATTCATAGTCCTATGGAAAGGAGAATTCTAGTTGGGTTTTCAAACCCATTTGTAATAATATTTACTTTGTATTTTATTTTGCTTAAAGAAATGTATATCTTCATTTTGGTTTGTTTTACAAAGAAAAAAAAGAAACATGTCTATATTGGGGATTAAATTCCTACTGCTATTGAAATAATATATGCTGCATTTATGTTTATTGAGCAAATAAAAGTTCATTTTATCCCTTATGCAAAATGGAAATAGTCTCACATTAGATTATAGTTTTATTTATGCTGTTGCAATTAAATTAAATCTGTTATTTGTTCTTTCATTTAATGCAGAAAATAAATCCTATAGTAGTAGCCTATTTTTAAAAAAAAGGGGGGGGGGGTTAGCATCTAGATTTAGTTTTACTGTTAAACCAGAAAAGATTACATTTAAGTTGTTGTTTTATGTGCATTTAAAAAAGTTAGCTACAGATTATAAAACCCATATCTTTTTTAGCCTTTTAGAGAACACAAAAAAAAAAAGATATTATTTCACTATTATCATGCTGTAAATGATCATGTTAATTTCTGCATGTAAAAATAAATTAACCAAAAAGAAAACTTGTAGTTTGGCCTAGGGTGTTAATGTAAGAAAAAAAAAAGATTTGGTATCTACATTTATATGTAAATATATAAATATATATATATATATATATAACATAATTTATATATATATATATATATATATATATATATATATATATATATATGTTTATAGGGTTTAAAAAAAAGAGAGATGTATATTTATCATTCATTAAAATATTTCTTTCTGAAAGTCTACCTAGTAAATAAGAAAAAGAAAATAGATGTACATATATGCATGTTTACATATATATATATATATAAAAGTTGATTTTTAATTGTTTATTTTTTTATTTTTTTTAAATTTATACAAAAAAAAAACTAAAATAATATATTTTAGGGTGCCAAACCCTACCCGCCGAAAATCATGGAGTCGAAGCATTGTGCGGGAGGGTCTGGGCGACACGGGGTTCCCAGTGGGCTGAGGCACACAGGGGCGCCGTGGTGCCCCTACGTGGCGCGACACGTAGTGGTGCCAAGGCGCCACTGTGGCGGTCTTTTAAACCCCGCGGTTTCCCCCCGTAAAACTTGGCCCTGTGATAAAAAAGAAAACGCTATTAAAAAAAAAAATTGGCCGCCACTGTAACCCTCATGTCTCCCATGGAAAGTGCCGCCTCCACCATGGCTCCTCTACCCTGCACAATACAATAAGCACACACTTCACACAAAAATAAATAAAAGAAATAAAAATGTAGAATACCTTTGTTAAGCCCTAACCCGAAATTAGGGTTAGGGCAAGACAAGAAGATGGTAGAATATGGGTAGGGGGTGGGTATGCTTATATTCTTACATTTGGGTTTTATGGGTTTATTTTTTTATATATATAATAAAATGTGCCCTCATCTTCTCATATAGTTGTGTTCTTTTGTTATAAAAAAAATGAATATGAATGAGTGTCTAGTTAAAATATGCATTTAAATGTATATATATATATATATATACAACAAAATATAAAGGTATAAATCCATCTTTAGGAAATTTTATATTATAATTTAATATTATAGGAAATATAAGAAAAAACAATACCTTGTTAGTATTTAGCCTGAGTGAAATTAATTATTTATATAGGCCAAACATTAAGTGTATTTTATAGGGTAAAATTTCATTATGGACTCCATTAACCCCTTTAGTCAAATTTTAGACAAATTATGCATATTGTTATAATAAACATTAGGTTTATTTAATCTAAGAGCTAGGGTAAATTAATTGAGACCCTAGGTAATTAAAGAACTATATGAGATTATTAATATCCCCTATCAATTAATTTGGAGATTATTTGTTAAGTGAGTTTAATTTTTTATTAATGGAAGATAATATTAATTCTGTTGGAGAATTATAATCCCGCTTTTAACTTAGATGGTTTTTCGCCAAATTGGTTTAGTTATTAAGATTCACTCAAACATAGTTAAGACTAAACTAGTTTTGCATTATTTTAATAAGTTAGTTGTACTAGGATTAAGTTTGTTTTTTTTTAAATTATTTCGTTTGTGCCCAATAGTTTGGGTATGACATTTTGGTATCAGAGCAAGGTTTCCAACACTAGGAACCTTTCTCCATTACGTTTCGCTATAATTATTTAATTAATTAAATTATATTTATTTTTAATCAGTTAAAATAATTCTCCAAAAATATTTATTTATTTCATTTTGTTTTATTTTCTTAAAAAGGATGCCTCCAACTACGCGACAAGCTCACAAACGTGGTAGAGGCCCTAGGCGTGAACGCATGGCATGCGAAGAGGTCAATAGGGAGGAATCGGTTCCAGAAGTGAACTGAGAAGCTCCTCTCAAACGACCAACTGACCCGAACCGACACATCTTGGTAGCTCTACAGAACCTGATTGGCATAGTTTAGGATAGGCTTCCGGCAGTAGATCATAATGTTGAGAACCAGGACTCAGGGAGCCATAGAATAGTAGAATGGGAACGGAATAAGAGTCCACCTCCTAATCCCGTAGAGAGTCGGGTTGGGCATGAGCCCGAGTCCATTCACCTACCAGCACCACCTCCAATCGTAGAACTAGTGTATTATGAGAGGGCACATCAGGATCCGGGGGATCTAATCAGAGAGGTTATGCGTCTTCAGTCACCATCTTTTGGGCGATCTACCAATGGGGTAGAAGCAGAGGCATGGCTTTTGAGACTAGATAGGTGCTTTGCATTGTGCTCTTATGAGAGCAATCTAAAAGAATGTGCAACAGTCCACCTATTGCGAGGAACAGCCTCCACATGGTGGAGACAGGAAGAATATAAGTGCGGCTTAGTGATAGATACTCTCACTTGGGAGATTTTCACAGAGAGATTCAGGGAGAGGTACTTATCAGAGCATTACAGACAGCATAGGGTGGATGAGTTCCATGACCTCCAACAAAAGGGTCTTTCAGTGACCCAGTATGAGAACAAATTCTTTGAACTCTTACCGTACGTAGACTACCTGAAGGATGAGAAGCTTCTCGTCAACCGATTTATCAGAGGGTTGAATTCTGGCATAGCAGGACCAATGAGGATGGCCGCTCCAGTGAGCCTTCGGGTTGCCGTGGAGAAGGCTTTGATAGTAGAGGAGATTCAAGTCAAACCCTAGGACTTGAGGGATCGGTTCTAGAACCATAACCCGACACCCCAGACTTACGGGTTTCAGAAGCCCCATTGGAAGGGTAACAACAAACACACATCGGGGTTCTCCAAACCCCCTCCTTCGCAGGAGTCACAGCAAAACCAGAGGCAAAGGCCTCCACAGAGTCAGCAGAGTGTGAAGCCCAAGCAGTGGCAGTCACAGGGTCAGAGGTGAGATCAGAGATCTCAGGCTCCTTACACACCTCCGGCGAGGACTCAGTAGTCCTCCAGGGGTGGGTATAGTGGTTCTAGCAGGACAGGGGGACAGTCTTTCTCCAGACCTCAGGGAGTGCAGTTTCAGGCACGTGGCGCTTGCTTCACATGTGGAGCCATGGGACACATGGCGAGAGAGTGTCCTCAGGGTCAGATGGCAGGCAGTCAGAGGATGGCAGCATTAGAGCCGACAGTTGGGGATATGGGCAAGTCCCATAGGGTCTTCGCAGTGGTTGACAACCGCCAAGCAGAGCATCAGGCCACAGTTATTGAGGTTGCAGGTATGATCAGAGGTAGCAGTGTATCTATATTATTTGATTCAGGAACTACTGACTCTTTTATATCTCCATTGGTTGTGGAGCGTTGCGGGCTAGTGGCAATTAGACAAGAGGTCAGTTGGAAAGTGGAATTAGCATCAGGGGCTAGAGTGTTAGTGGAATCAGAGGTTAGGGGTTGTCACCTTCAGATTGGTAATACCACCACCTTAGTAGACCTTAGAGTTACACCACTCGGGTCATATGGCATCGTACTTGGCATGGATTGGCTTTATGCCCACAGAGCCAAGATGGATTATCACCTGAAAAGGATCGAGTGTGAGGATGATCATGGTTCTCCCTTAGTAATCACTAGAATTCAGAGACCCGTGTCCCTTCGTATGATCTCCGCCATGCAGCTTAAGTGGAGCATGCGAAAGGGATGCCAGTTATTTGCCATCACCATTAGTGATAGAGAAGAAGAAGAAGAAAAGGAACCATCTATTGATGACCATCCTATCCTTAACGGATTTTCAGATGTATTTCCTTCAGAGTTACCCAGTATGCCGCCCCGTAGAGAGATTGATTTTCATATAGACCTTGTTCCAGGAGCCGAACCAGTTTCAAGAGCACCATATAGGATGACCGCAAATGAGCTTAATGAGCTCAAGATGTAGCTTGAGGAACTCCTAGAGAAGGGCCACATTCATCCTAGTGTATCCCCTTGGGGTGCACTAGTTATCTTTGTGAAGAAGAAGGACGGATCTTTGTGATTATGCATGGATTACCGTCAGTTGAACAAAGTAACCATCAAGAACCGATATCCTTTGCCTAGGATTGATGATTTATTCAACCAACTTCAGGGTGCCAAAGTATTTTCCAAGATTGATCTAAAGTCAGGGTACCATCACTTGAGGATAGTGGATAGCGATATCCACAAGACCGCATTTTGCAATAGATATGGCCACTATGAATTCACCATGGTTCCATTTGGTCTTACGAATGCCCTAGCTGTTTTCATGAGTCTCATGAATGGAGTATTCCGCACATTCCTTGACCACTTTGTGATTGTGTTTCTTGATGACATATTGATATATTCACAGAATGAGGAGGAGCATGAGGAGCACCTGAGATAGGTTTTGCAATGTTTAAGGGATAATCAGTTGTATGGCAGTTTGTCGAAGTGTGCTTTATTTAGAACAGAGGTCAAGTACCTTGGTCATGTTATATCCGGGGATGGGATCTCAATAGACCCATCAAAGATTAGAGCCATTATGGATTGGCCAGCACCAACCAGTGTGACAGAGGTCAGGAGCTTCATGGGCTTAGCAGGTTATTATCGACATTTTGTTGAGGGATTCTCTAGAGTTGCTCATCCTATTACTTCTCTTCAGCGTAAAGGGAAGAAATTTGAGTGGACGGAGAGGTGCGAGAAGGAATTTCAGGAACTTAAAAAGGCACTTACTACTGCACCTATCCTTGTAGTGCCAGATCCCTTAGCTGACTTCATGGTTTGCACAGATTCTTCCCTACAGGGTTTATGATCAGTCCTTATGCAGGGTGGCAGAGCTATAGCTTTTGAGTCTAGGAAACTCAAGACCCACGAGCTTAATTACCCTACTCATGACCTCGAGCTTGCAGCAGTAGTGCATGCACTTGTGAGGTGGAGACATTTCCTTTTGGGTCATCATTTTGAGTTGCACTCAGACCATCAGAGCCTTCAGTACATATTCACTCAGTCGAATCTTAATGCACGTTAGAGGAGATGGATGGAATTCTTGTGCGAGTATGATTTTGACGTTCACTACATCAAAGGGAAAGAAAACATAGTTGCATATGCTTTGAGTAGGAGACGTCAGGAGGTATACACCATATCTATGGGCACTGATTTGAGAGAACGGATAATGCAATAGTTGCTAGAGGATGGATGGTATTTAGAGGTTTGCCAGGCTATACGATCTCAAGAAACTTTAGAAGGAAAATATGTGGATTATTCCTTAGAGTCCGATGGTTTATTACGCCATAGAGGGTGCATCTATGTACCTTCTTCTGGGGGATTGCGGGAGTTAATTATCATAGAGGCTCATAGAGCTCCTTATGCAGCACATCCCGGGGTTAAGAAGATGCATGAAGACTTGAGGGAATTATACCATTGGCCAGGAATGCGACAACTTATTGCTGAGTTGGTAGCCCGATGCCTCGAGTGTCAGAGAGTCAAGGCGGAGCACCACCATCCAGGTGGCTTACTCCAATCTCATGCCATACCAGAGTGGAAGTGGGATACTATATCCATGGATTTCATCATAGGTCTTCCTATGTCATCTCGTCGCCATGATGCCATCCTGGTGATGGTTGACAAGTTGACTAAAGTGGCCCACTTTTCACCAGTTCATACCACCTTCACAGCACCAGTAGTAGCATAGGTGTTCTTGCGAGACATTGTCAGACTTCATGGCGTTCCCCACAAGATTATTTTCAGTAGGGATTCCCTCTTCACTTCTTCCTTTTGGAAGGCATTACAGGCAGCTATGGGTACCAAGCTCAATTTTAGTATAGCCTACCATCCGGAAATGGATGGCTAGACAGAGCGGGTTAATCAGGTGTTAGAAGATATGCTTTGAATGTACGTCATGGATCACCAGACTAGATGGGAAGAGTACCTTCCCTTGGTGGAGTTTTCCTATAACAATGGGCATCACACATCTTTGGGGATGCCACCCTATCAGGCATTATATGGCAGACCTTGTAGGACACCATTGAGTTGGGACCGCATAGAGGACAGAGTTGCTATTGGTCCTGAGATCGTTCGGGATATGGAGCAGTGGGTGGATTTGATTAGGCAACGTCTTAGAGAGGCACAAGATAGACAGAAGAAATATGCAGATGCGAAGAGGATAGATCGTAGCTACTTGGTTGGAGACAGAGTCTTCTTGAGAGTGCGACCACATAAGAGTCCAATCTGTTATGGAAAGGGTTCTAAGCTTGCACCTCGATTTGTAGGACAATTTGAGATCCTTGAGAGGATAGGACCAGATGCCTACCATTTAGCATTGCCACCTAGCCTGTCGCGCATCCACGATGTGTTTCATGTTTCAGTTTTGAGGAAGTATATCTATGATGAGTCTCATATTCTAGATTGGGATGCCTTGCAAGTGGAGTCGGACGGGCAGCTAGTTTTGAAGCCCATTCGCATTTTGGCATGCTGGACGCTGGGCCTTCGAGGTCGAGAGCTGGACCAAGTTAGGGTCCAGTGGGATTGCTATGATGAGGTTAAAACCTCATGGGGGGATGCAACATGTATGAGATCTCAGTACCCCCACCTTTTTTTACGAACTCCAGGAGGAAGTTCATGCCTAGAGGGGGAGGGTGTGAGGCCCTACCCCGACTCATCCTGACATTTTCTGTTATTTTCATATTCAGACTATTATGAATGCTTTGTTTTATGCATTATGGATTTAGAACTTATATGATTCCATGATCTGGATCACATTGACGTATATTGATGCTTCATTTTATGCACTATGATTATGAAACTTTATATGTTACTAGAATAGAATTATTTTGAAACGATGTATGTCATTATTGGAATTTCAGGACTTCATTCTGATGATAGAAATAGGATGCTTATTATATGAATGGTTCAATTTTGAGGATTATGATAAATGCTTATGTGAAATCGAATTTCAATGTATGAGATATTGAATTATTATTGTCAAATGTATGAGTGTTTGATGTGTGATGGGATTCATGTGTTTAATTATATATATTTGTGATTATTTGGAATTACTAATGTGTTAATTAAGATGTGCAGGAAAATTATCCATGTGACCATGGAAATAATATGGAGAACCAAACCTAGACCTATGTATGTTTGTTAAGCCAGGGGTTGTCTATTTGGAGAGACAACACCCCGTTTGTATTGTATTTTATTTGTGAAAGTAAATGATGCATGAGTGTTAAATTGATTTTATGTATATGTGTAATCCTACAATAGACAAATTCCATGTGTGATTTTTATATTGTATTTTATTGTGTCACTTGACACATGTGCTGATTAATGTCATTGATTTTGACTTGTCTCTTGGAGGGAGTTTTGTTTCTGCCAAAGTCATTCAAACTTATGAGTGTGGTCCCAAATTTGCCTTGGGTAGGGAGTCTTGAGAGTGGTTAACTCAAGTTTGACCCGTAGGTTAACTTCAGTTGGGTTTCTAAGGGGTCAAATGGACTCCTAGGGTCAGTTTTAGGGCTTTTCCAAAGGTCCAAAGGGTATACCTATGGGTTAGGGGTATTTTTAAACATGTGACTACTCCCATGTGACTGTTTAGTCACCTCAAAAAGTGGTTTTTCCAAGGTGAGCGAAAATTCAACTTAGAAGGTTCCTCCTAGGATAGACAACTTTCCCTTTTGATGTCAAACTCTCTTCCCCATCATCTCTCACCTTTTCCCTTTCCAGTTTTAGCAACATATAAGAGGTTGGGAAGAACAACCAATGGGAACTCTCACCTTACCCTATGTTTGGAAAATGTATGTTGAATGTTTGCCCTATGTTTGTTGTGTTTGTTTGTTTGTTTGTGACCCGTCTAGTACTTAGTTCTCCAAGCTCGGGGGGGCTTCTAGTAAGTCTAGGCTGGGAGGTGAGTTCTCCATGGTCAAGTTGTATTCTATTTGCAGGTTGCTTGGGATGGGAAAGAAAAGATGAAGAGATTTGTTGCTGTTTTGAGTTGCAGAAAAGTTTCAATAAAAAATGTATTTCTTTTGTAGCTAAAAAAAAGAAGACGCCATTGTTGTATTTATTTTCCAAAAGCAAAGAAATGTATGTATTTATTTTATTCATAGTCCTATGGAAAGGAGAATTCTAGTTGGGTTTTCAAACCCATTTGTAATAATATTTACTTTGTATTTTATTATGCTTAAAGAAATGTATATCTTCAATTTGGTTTGTTTTACAAAAAAAAAAAAGAAACATGTCTATATTTGGGATTAAATTCGTATTGCTATTGAAATAATATATGTTGCATTTATGTTTATTGAGCAAATAAAAGTTCATTTTATCCTTTATGCAAAATGGAAATAGTCTCACATTAGATTATAGTTTTATTTATGCTGTTGCAATTAAATTAAATCTGTTATTTGTTTTTTCATTTAATGCAGAAAATAAATCCTATAGTAGTAGCCTATTTTTTATTTTTTTAAAAGGGGGGTTAGCATCTAGATTTAGTTTTACTGTTAAACCAAAAAAGATTACATTTAAGTTGTTGTTTTATGTGCATTTTAAAAAGTTAGCTACAGATTATAAAACCCATATCTTTTTTAGCCTTTTAGAGAACACAAAAAAAAAGAAGATATTATTTCACAATTATCATGATGTAAATGATCATGTTAATTTCTGCATGTAAAAATAAATTAACCAGAAAGAAAACTTGTAGTTTGGCCTAGGGTGTTAATGTAAGAAAAAAAAAAGATTTTGTATCTACATTTATATGTAAATATATAAATATATATATATATATAACATAATTTATATATATTATATATATGTTTATAGGGTTTTTAAAAGAAAGAGATGTATATTTATCATTCATTAAAATATTTCTTTTTGAAAGTCTACCTACTAAATAAGAAAAAGAAAACAGATGTATATATATGCATGTTTACATATATATATATATAAAAGTCGATTTTTAATTCTTTATTTTTTATTTTTTTTAAATTATACAAAAAAAAAACTAAAATAATATATTTTAGGGTGCTAAACCCTACCCACCGGAAAGCATGGAGCCGAAGCGCTGTGCGGGAGGGTCTGGGCGGCACGGGGTTCCCAGTGGGCTGAGGCACACAGGGGCGCCATGGCGTCCCTACGTGGTGCGACCCGTAGTGGTGTCAAGGCGCCACTGTGGCGGTCTTTTAAACCCCGCGGTTTCCCCCCGTAAAACTTGGCCCTGCAATAAAAAGGAAAACGCTATTAAAAAAAAAATTTGGCCGCTGCTGTAAACCTCGTGGCTCCCATGGAAAGTGCTGCCTCCACCATGGCTCCTCTACCCTGCACAATACAATAAGCACACACTTCACACAAAAATAAATAAAAGAAATAAAAATGTAGAATACCTTTGTTAAGCCCTAACCCGAAATTAGGGTTAGGGCAAGACAAGAAGATGGTAGAATATGGGTAGGGGGTGGGTATGCTTATATTCTTACATTTGGGTTTTATGGGTTTATTTTTTTATATATATAATAAAATGTGCCCTCATCTTCTCATATAGTTGTGCTCTTTTGTTATAAAAAAAAAGAATATGAATGAGTGTCTAGTTAAAATATGCATTTAAATGTATTTATAAATATATATATATATATATATATATACAACAAAATATAAAGGTATAAACCCATCTTTACGAAATTTTATATTATAATTTAATATTATAGGAAATATAAAAAAAAACAATACCTTGTTAGTATTTAGCTTGAGTGAAATTAATTATTTATATAGACCAAACATTAAGTGTATTTTATAGGGTAAAATTTCATTATGGACTCCACTAACCCCTTTAGTCAAATTTTAGACAAATTACGCATATTGTTATAATAAACATTAGGTTTATTTAATCTAAGAGCTAGGGCAAATTAATTGAGACCCTAGGTAATTAAAGAACTATATGAGATTATTAATATCCCCTATCAATTAATTTGGAGATTATTTGTTAAGTGAGTTTAATTATTTATTAATGGAAGATAATATTAATTCTGTTGGAGAATTATAACCGCTTTTAACTTAGATGGTTTTTCGCCAAATTGGTTTAGTTATTAAGATTCACTCAAACATAGTTAAGACTAAACTAGTTTTGCATTATTTTAATAAGTTAGTTGTACTAGGATTAAGTATTTTTTAAAAAAAATTATTCCGTTTGTGCCCAATAGTTTAAGCATGACACTTTACCTGTTTATGAACAAGGTGATTCTTCAAAGACCAAAGGAGGTGCCAAAGTAAATTATACTTATACCAGCAATGACAACATCATTAACATGATTGAGCCTTCCCAATCTGAATATTGCAATGTGATTATAATCCAAGATAAACCAAATGAATCACGATATGCAAGAGCTCTGACCCGTTCTCAAAAGAAAGTCACTCTTCAAGGAGCTAGTTCTTCCAACCTGGCTCAAGCAACATCAAACCCACCAGCCCCGTCAAACAAACAAAAAGAATAAACCTTAGATAAATTTAAAAGGATAACTTCAACATCATCCTCTTGATATAGCGTTGTTGAATAATTGAAAAGGACAAATGCTCAAATCTCAATCTTTAAATTGCTAAAAATCTCTTCTGCTCACAAAGAGATCCTGGACAAAGCATTGCTCACCACTAATGTTCCAAAAGATTTAGATATTGATCGGTTTCATTCTATGGTGGGTCCTCTAACTTCACCTCACTATTTGACCTTCTCTGAAGAAGATGATAACTCGTTAAATAATCCACATAACCAGCCATTGCATATTAAAGCCATTGTCCATAAACACAGAGTTAAACGTGTTTTGATAGATGGAGGTGCGGGGTTGAATATTTGTACTTATAGTCTTCTTACACAACTAAGATTCTTTGGAAATATCATTGATCCCAGCAAGAAATTAATAATTAAAGCCTATGATGAAGAAGAAAGGACCTCTAAAGGTCTGGTATCATTACCCATCAGAGTGGAACCTTTAGAAAGAGATGTCATTTTCCAGGTACTTGATCTTCCTCTGTTCTACAATATCTTACTGGGCAGGTTGTGGATTCATGAAATGAAGGCAGTTCCATCAACATAGCATCAATGCTTAAAATTTCCTTATAATGGAACAAAAGTTAGTATTCTTGCTGATACAAATCTCACCTGTAATGCATTAACAAAAGGTGTTGATACTTTTGTACCTCATAATAGGGAAGCCTCTACAAATGAAAATCCAGAAGCTTTGATGAAAGAATTAGAAAATAAATTGAAGACTACAAATACTGGCATGGATGGCTACAAGATAGAACTGGTACTTTCATTAGTCTCTCCCTCTATCACCAAAACAGTTAGGCAAACCATCAGAGGCTATGAGAATGCAAAATACGGCTCTAAATATCATATATGATGCTCTTTTTGTACAGTCTTCTACTTCCCTGGCAGATGAAATAGAAGAGGATGCAGTTCTTAAATGGCTTTTCAAGGAAGATAGTCAAAACTAGGAGGTATGACATTGTGAGATTTCCTCAACCCAATATGGTCCTGGCTACAAGATGATTCTATGCATTGGATATTCAGGTACTGGTCCCCTGGGTAAACATCAAGAGGGTATTATTGAACTGATTCAGCTACAAACAAAATCAACAAATTATAAGGTTGGATTGGGGTACAATCCAAAAAAGACATCAGACCAAAAACATGCTTCTAAGTCTAAGTGGCAGAAAAGGATATCGCCTTCAACATTACAGGAAATAAAGACTCAACAAAATCAAGCAGAGTGTGTAAAAAAGAAAGAGGAATCAACAGTCAAGAAAGAAGAAATAGTCAGAACTCAACCTCCGATGATGTCAACTACAATAATACAAGGAGTTGAGGTCCCAGAGTATATAAGGGACGAAGTAGAAAGAATCAGAGAATTGTTTGCACCATTGAAAGTTCTAGTCACATACACTGGTAGGCAACAAGTAGATGATTCAAAGACTGACTCAAATGAGTATGAATGGGGTCCTAGCCACCTCTTAGATACATCCAATACAGAAACTCCAGAAGAGTCTAGCAGTATCACAGATGATACTCAAGAACTGATGCGCATAAAACTAAAGAAGGAAATACAGGAAATTAGACAAAAGAGACAAGCAAACTATGAACAAGGACTAAAGGAAGGAAGAATAATAAAAAAAATTTTCATATATGTACCCCTCTAATAAAATAGAACAAATTAGGTATAGCACAACACAGGAAGAATTGGAAGCAATAGAAGCAGAACCGGTCATTAGTCCAGAGGAAGCTGAATGGAGTAGATGACAACAAATCACAGAAACATCAAGATCATGTCAGCAGGTGTGTTAGATACAAATGACAAATGAGCCAGAGCATGAAGGAACTTGCAGCAGCAAAGATGTTGGTGTTGATACCATACATATACTCACTAAATCACTTGAAGAAGACTCAGAAACTTCATCCGATGACTCTGGCAACATTCCTATTCATGACAATATCTACTCAACATTAAATTTTAAATCATCAGACAAAAATAATGAAAATTTGTCTACTGATCTTATTGTTGTCGAACCATAATATGAAGTCCAGTCTGGCATAGAGAACGACGCTACAAGTATGTCTATTGGATCAGGTCAACTAAATATTAACATGAACTTTAATAATCATGTTCTGACTTTTCCTGGTCTCGAGACATTTACGCAAGGTATCCTTTTGGAACTCAACTTTTCAATCCGCAGTTGTGATGACAATACCATGAACTCCCTCAAACCGGTTAAACATTTATCCTTACTACATCCAGAACTAATTGACTATACTTTACAAAACCAGCCCATGAATATACCTACTTTTGCCAATGACTATACGCTAGCCTATTATCTCAATGCAGTTGAACCTATGGACTCTTCCACCAGTGAATAGAGTGAAAACATGACTGAAACATATATCAAGTATCTTTGTCGCAGGAATAAGAAAAATAAAAATAAAAGACCTAATTGCAAAAACCACATTGTGGCGGTGTCAGAATCTAAAAAAGAGAAAATAAAGGACGTGCCTAAGGGTGAAAACCTCTCTGAGGTGCATGAAGGTCAGATACTTGATATACCATCAAGTCATTTTCAAGAAAGGTCTTCTATATTGATCGAGCCAACTCATCCAGTGAACATTGGGAGTCAAGAGACACCACACATCATTCATGTAGCTCAATCACTATCAACAAAAGAATTGAAAGATTTCACTCATCTATTTTCAGAAAAGAAAATCAATTTTGCATGGACGTACTCTGATATGTTAGGCTTGGATCCTGATCTTATCATGCACCATATTTCCATCACAACAAGAGTTAAACTAGTCAAGCAAAAACTCAGTAAGATGCACCCGCATGTGGCACTACTAGTCAAGGTTGAACTAGAAAAACTGCTAAACGCTGGATTTATCAGAGCTATAGACTATGTGGAATGGATTTCAAACATATTACCTATGTCAAAGGTAGACAAATCTATCAGAGTTTGCACACACTTCAAAGATCTCAACAAAGCTTGTCCGAAGGATGACTTCCCATTACCAAACATTGATATGATAGTCAACATGGCTGCTGGGTATGAGATCTACTCACTAATGGATGGAATCTTTGGCTATAATCAAATCAAAATAGCTCCTAGAGATCAAGAAAAGACATCTTTCACCTATGCGTGGGAAATTTTTGCTGGAATGTCATGCTATTTGGGCTAAAGAACGTTGGAGTAGCCTACCAAAGAGCAGTAACTACTATCTTTCATGACATGATGCATAAGAATATGGAAGATTATGTTGATGACACCTTAGTGAAGACTATGAAGAGATCCATGCATATTCAAGAGCTAGGCCCTATACTAGATAGAATGGAAAAATTCAAACTCTGCTTAAATCCAAAAAAGCATGCATTCAGAGAGACATCTAGAAAATTACTTGGCTACATCATTTCAAAGAAGGGAATCGAGGTTGATCCTGAGAAAGTCCAAGCTATAATGGAAATTCCTCCTCTGAAGAACATCAGCCAAATGAGAAGTTTATAGGGACATCTCCAATCAATTAGATGCTTCATTTCTTAGCTAGCAAGCAGAGCTCAACCTTTCACAAAGGTATTGAGGAAAGGAGTAATATACAACTAGGATCAAGAATGTGAACAACATCTTCAGAAATCAAAGAATACCTATCCAATCCACCAAAATTGATGCCACCAATTCAGGGTAAACCATTGATCTTATACATATCAGCAACTGATTCATCACTGGGGGCACTTCTGGCACAACATGATGAAAATAAAAAGGAACAAGCTATATATTACATCAGCAGAACATTGGTGTCTTATGAAATAAACTACACTATAATAGAAAAATCATGCTTGGCATTAGTCTTTGCATCACAAAAATTGAGACATTACATGTTAGCACATTCAGTCAAGCTGGTGGCTAAAATTGATCCACTCAAATATCTTCTCAACAAAGCAACACTTACAGGAAGATTGGCAAAATGGGTCATGATCCTTCCAGAATTTGATATTGAGTATGTGGAATGCAAGGCCATAAAAGGATAGGTAATTGTTGATCAACTTGTTGAAGCTCTACTTGAAGACACTTAACTGCTGCATATAGAGTTTCTAAACGAATCAATAATGCATCTTACTCAACAACCTTGGAAAATGTTCTTCGATGGGTCTATTACTCAAAATGGTTCTGGTGCTAGAATACTATTTATTACTCCTCAGAAGTATTCAATCCCAAAGTCTTATAAGATTATGTTCCCTTGCCCAAAAAACATTGCAGAATATGAAGCTCTGGTAAATGGGATAAAACTAGCTATTGAATGGAAGGTTGCAGAATTACACATCTATGGAGATTCTCAGCTGATCATCAATCAAATCAATGATACATATCAGACTCAAGATGAGAAACTAATGCCTTATAAGAGAATGGTTGATGATCTTAAGAATTATTTTGTTTTTGTATCATTCCAACAGATTCCTAGATCCACAAATAGAGCAGCAGATGCTATGGCCACCTTGGCATCTATACCTGAGTTGCAAGAATCCAATTTTCACTTTCAATTTCTGGTGGAAGAGTTACATTACCCTACCTATGATTCTCTTAAGACCAAAATAGTTTGTTCTATTATCAGACATGACTCATCTCGATATAGCCACATATACTCTTATCTACGAGACCAAATTATCCCTGAAAATCTTACTCGTAATGAGAAAAGAAACATAACCCAAAATGCTTCGTGGTATGTTATCATTGCTAATGATCTATTTAGGTGAGGTTTGGATGGTACATTCCTTAGATGTCTAGAAACTGAAGAATCTAAACATGCATTATTGGAAGTCCATGAAGGTGTTTGTGGATATCATTCAAATGGTCTTACTTTAGCGCAGAAACTACTACGAGTTTGCTACTACTGGCTAGACATGGAAAAAGATGCTATAAAATTTGCTAAAACTTGTGAGAAATGTCAACTACATGGAAATCTCATACATGCTCCAGCAAGGGAACTCATACCCTTCATTACATATTGGCCTTTTCAGCAATGGGCCTTTGATCTCATTGGACAGATATATCCTGCATCATCTAATGGACACAAATTTATCATAACTGCCACTGAGTATTTCACTAACTGGATAGAAGCAGTTCCACTCATCAAATTAACTAGTAAACAAGTAGCTCTCTTCATCCTAAACTATATCATTTGCAGGTATGGGATACCTTCGTCCATCGTGACTGATAATGGAGGACAGTTCAAGAATAAAGATCTAGACGAGCTCTATGAGAAATTCAAAATTAAACAACATTGGTCATCAATATATTACCCTCAAGGTAATGGACAAGCCAAGGCATCTAGCAAAAACCTATTGACTATCTTGCACAGGAAAATGTGAATAAATCCGGGAAGGATTGGCATCTACAGCTCAATCCTGCATTATGGGCTTACAAAACAAGTATCAGAACACCTACTAGGGCTACACCTTTCTCTTTGGTGTATCGGTCAGAAGCAGTATTACCTATTGAAGTGGAAATACCATCTCTAAGAGTTTCTTTGCAAGGTCTTGTTACTGATGAAAACTATCGAATATCTAAATTGCAAGAACTTCAATTGATGGATGAGCGTCGGCAAGTGGCATTTGATCATCTCAGAGTATATCAAAAGAGAATGTCTAGAAGATATAACAAGAAAGTTTGACAAAGAGAATTTCAGGTTGGTGACCTAGTTCTAAGAGAAAATACTAAAAATCAGCAGTTTCGAGACAACAAAGGGAAGTTCGAACCCAACTGGTTGGGTCCCTACATCATTACTATAGTATTTGGCTCTGGTGCCTATCAACTCTCAACATCGGAAGGAGAACAGCTCCGTGAACCAATTAACACCATCCATTTGAAGAAATTATTCACTTAGAACTTTCTACTCCAGCAACCTGTACAGCTAAAAAAGTCTTGAAATTTTTTTATAAAAATCATAAAAAGTCCTGAAAAAAAAAGAAAAAAAAAAGGAGAAAAAAGAGAGAAAATGCCCTGGTGAAAACCTGGTAAATAGGCACCTTGGTAAAAAAAATGATGAATCTCTACCAAGTAGGTGAAAACTTGGCAAACGGGCACCTCTTGTACTCAATGCTCCATCTATCAATGGAACATTGGCATTTCCCGCTTTCATGTATCTTTATTATCACCTATACATATATTTCAGTCACTTTTGTGACATCTTGGTTCGTTGGAACCCTCATGGCTTGAAATTGATCAATGTCCTAGTCTTAGGTTAATCGAAAGAGCACATTACATATCCTAAGCAGTATCAACCAAGTCATCTTTTAGTCAGTGAAACGTGGTCATCCACTCCGAGTCAATCACCTGTCTCTTGACTACTAAAGAGTTTTATCACTAAGTTAACAAGGAAAACAACATAACGGAAAACAATCACTAAACAGTTTGAGCTATGCATGAAATTTTTTTATGTTTGTTGTCTTTTATATTGGTTTTTGATTATTATCCCTCTGAGTAACTCGAGGAAGTCTATCTTGACTAAGAGGAGCAAGGATTGGGGGCATAATATTTTCTTTGTTTTCTACTTGTAGGAATTATCCCAATGATCTAGAAACATCTAATTAGTTGGGTGTCTGTGATAAGAGCCTTCACATCAAGGTGAAATCGCCACACATACCTCAAGTCCTCTTATTTGAATTCTACAGGGAGGTCCACATCATTCCTTTGTCTGTTTTGAGGGAATTTCTTTATGATTCAATTCAGCTCCCTGTGAAATCTGTCCAAGGATATGAATGAAAAAAGGATCATTGCGGACAAGATAATTAAAATTGCACATGAAAAGAAAGGAACTCTAATCTGCCTATTATGTTCGTTATGCTCAGTGATGAATCTTAAGCATTTTAAATCTAGTGACTAGGTTTAGGTTGTATTTCATTTTGCATCTCATTTTGCATTTCATTTTGTATTTTGTGAATTTAGAGTGATTTCGGTATGATAATAATGATCTCTTTATTTTTTGATTGAGAGCTGGAAGCATCATCATTTCTTAGCTAAGTGGTCTCTTTTTCATCATTTCTCCGATCGAGTACTTGTGTTTTGAGATGTTAGCTGCACACATAAACATTTCATATAGATTCATACATTTTATTATTATTTATTTGCATTCATCTTATTGCATAGAAAAATAAAAGATTTATTTGCTCATTACTCATTTTCATCATTTATTTGCATATGAAAAGAAACAAAAATAGACATCCATATTCATTCGCATTACATACATCCATACTGAAAAAGAAATGCATACATATAGAATAAAGCATATAGAAAGCATCTCATAAGTGAATCAACACAAGTACGATGAAGTCAAATCAGATCTCGTATATATATAGTATAAAGTCTCAGAGTATAAAATGATGTCAAATGACATATACAAACTCCCATTAGAGCAAGAATCGTATAGGCTACAAAAAATAGGTGTGTCTACAAAAAAATATCAGAGCTATAAAAAGAATATCTTGCTCTCAGCCTCTCCCTCATTTCTAGGTGGAGGAGGAGGAGCATGTTGACTAGGATCCTGACGAGGTTCTCAAGCTCCCTCTGATCGTGCCATGTACTGTGAGTAGGGGACAACTTGTTGTGCTAATGGAACTTCTATACTATAGGCCGCAACATAGTAAGTCACCCAACTAGTCTGGTGCAAAACCTCCTATTGAAGAGTGTCTCGCTTTTCTCTCATCGACCGTGCTACATTGGTCCCTTGCTCTCTCCCAGGCTCTCCACCCCCATCTCCACCTCCAGCTCCACCTTGCTCCTCCCATCTATATTAGACCTATCTCGGCACTGATCTCTCCTCCTCAGCTCCACCCAACCTCACACCTACACTTCCTAGGGATCTACCCTTACCCCTCTGTTGTCCAATCTTAGTTGGAACCCTACTACTACTAGCACCAGGATTGCCACCTACCCACCTCAAAGCCTCGACTCTTTGTCCCTGTCCCTGTCTCTGGTCCTATCCCTGCCCCTATGCGGGGGCATCATCCTTAGCCTCCTCAATACGAGGTGCCTGCTCTGCCGAATCAAAAAATGTAGGGAATGGATGCTACTGGAACCAATCCCTGTACTAGGGCAATACCCCCACATCAGCAAATATCACCCATGTAGTCCCACCAGAGTTGTTGCAATCTAGTCAACTCTTGCATACTCAAGGTATAAGATAACCTCGGTGCCCATCCCCACCTCTCCTCATCAGCATATCTTGTGTACATTGTGAACTCCTGTGAGATCCCCTGAGGCCTACCATACTACCTCATCACTCGAGATACCATGAATCGCTCCACCACAGTCTGTGATTTGGTAATGAGTGGGCATGTAACAAACAGATCTCTACATACAATCCTCTAGTCATCCCATGGCTCTAAGCCCCTATAAGGTCTCCATACCACAACTATCAAATCATCTAGCTGTCGTCTCCAAAAATTAGTCTTGTCCAGATGGGGCTAAGTAACATATCCATAATACCTATACATAATAGGCTGACCAGGCTCTCTTTTGTCATCTATAATCGGCCTCCATACTGGGAGGTGCTCCAAGGCCCATACATGTAAACTCAAGACTCTTGCAGCCATACTCTTCCCCTTCTGGAAGATGATCTCATGCATCTCGTGATACATGTGTGCTAATATAAAAGAGCTCGAGCCTAGTCTCTGAGGGGTCTCGACAAGTCTCTCTAGCATCCTACCCCATCCACAAAGGAATCCCTACTGTCCCCTATCTGGCATCAGAAATTAGCCAATAAAACCTACTAGGATGCAAGCCAAAGGAAACTCCTCACTATACCTACTCATCATAATGTCCCAACTAATAGAACATGTCAAGATATCTAGATCCTGAATACACGTCTGACAACTTGTAATCTAGGAAGATGTGCTGCATCACAATCTACCATACCCCAAAAAAAAGGGATACAAAGAATCCTATAAATGTCCTCAAGAGTGATGGTCATCTCCCCAGTTGGAAAATGGAAGGTGTTATGCTCAGAATGAAATCTGTCTACTAATGCAATGAGCATCCTGTGATTCACACAGAAATCGGGTAACCTAAGAAGGTGGGTGAAACTGCACAAATCAATACATGCATGCTCAACATCTGACAACTATCGAACTAATGTCATAGTGGGTGGATATACACATATGAAAAGAACATGAGGCAATCGAACCTACAAAAATCAAACAACAGAGTATCAAAAAACATTCCAAATAAGCCTACAAGAGAATTAAAACATCACGCAAATTCAACTACGTTAATTGCCAAGTCAAAATTTCAAGTTTCGACCTTCAAAAATGCTCACTGTCTTCCAAACGACAAAACATAGAAGAAACAAAAACTCATATGAGTCATGAATGGCCCTCATATGACAAAAGATCCCCATACGACACAAGAATAGACTTCGAACAATAAAATGGTCTCTTATGAATTTTGTCGTATGATAGAAGGGTAGGTGTCACATGACAATACAAACTTTAATAGTTTGTCATATGAGATAGGATCCTGTCTCGCATGAAAAAACGTGAAAACCCGACTTGAATGTGCCAAAAACTTGAAAAATTTACAAAAAAATTCAAAATTGAGAACATAAAGAGGCTTAAGATTGATCACTTACCGCTGGCTCATAGTTTCGGGGTTGATTATGTCATCTCTAGCACTCAAATCGATGCTCATGAGTGGGACCCACTATTTTTCTTCACATAAGGATTTTTGAATTTTCAAACTTGGAGGGTTAAAATGAATTGAAAATGACACTTTTAACCCATATATAGCCAAAACCCTAATTTTTCAACTTGCTCCGATGGACACAAAAATTGTACCCTTAGCTAATTTGCCCATTTCGATTCCATTTTCGAGATCAAAATCAAAATTCAAGATCATTTTGCTAGTCAATTTCACAAAATTTGGACCACGTAGCACTTTTCATCAAATGCTCATTCTTTCTTCTACATTGCACTCAATTTCTCAATAATCAACGTTGTATCTCAATTTCATTCTACAAAACAACTTTGCACTCAATTTCTTATCAATCAATGCCAAATTTTCAAAAATTCCTCTGAATCATTTGTGCTCAAATCATTATCATCGCTAAAAAATTCTTATACTCATGTACCCTTGCTATCTTTCGATTTCACTCCTGAGGGGGCATACTCGTGACCTTTTGACCTCACATCTTTAAAGTCAAGAAATTTTTCAAATCATCATCAAAAGTATAGCAAAAATCTTTCCAACTAAAGAAAATCAAACAAAATTCTTATTGCTAAGGGGCATCTCAGCTTCATCGCGTTATATCAAGTTGAGATCTCTCGTTCATTTGAATCGAATCAATCGCTAGGGGCATATCAGTTTCATCACTTCATATCAAGCTGATATTTGTCTTCATTTGAATCAATCTCTTAACGTTAATCAGTTTCATCACTTTTCATCAAGTTGATTATTCGTTTAAACTCAATCAAGGGTTTAAAGAGTATCTTTGATTACACGCTCAATCTCAGTAGGTGTTCAATTTCATCGCATCAATTAGAAGGCAATTGGTCGATTTGTTATGGTTTTATTATTCATGCTTATATTTGTCTAACCATACATGTAATGACTTAATTGAAGTGTTGTGCCTGCAGCTATCAGCCTTATTTTACTTTTTCACACACACACACTAGTGTATCTATAGTCTCTATTTTTGTCTCTCGTGAAGTAAAGAATCCTCTATGTTCTCTGAAAAATTTGATCCAAGCCTTCTGTGTTTCTTTTATTACCTCATTCGTCCTTCCTAACATCAAGCTAGTTATTCTATGTTTTCTATTGAATACCTTCCTATCTGTAGCCTCAATTGTCTTTTCCATCTCATCTGGAGTTATAGCAACACATATAGCTTAAATTTCTTGCATCTTAATGTGGTTGTCTTCTTGCATTGTAGATAACCTTCTAGCATCCAACATGTTATATAACTCTGTCAATATTTGATCTTCTATTTCTATTAATGCTTTCTTATAAATATCTAATTACAATAGAATTGCTTCCTCTACTTCTCTCTATTCATCAACTTCTAATGTATCATAATAAAACTTAACATTTCTCAGCATCCCATCCTTAGTCATTTTATCAACAATTTCAGCACAAGTCATAGATGGTATAATAGTCACATTACCAGTTTCTAGTGCCAAATCAATGTTACTTTTCTTCCTCCTCCTGGTAGTACCGGATGCAGTTGTTGATGTGGTCTTAGGTGCCTACTTTTGTGATGGTAATTTGATGGTGACCTTCCTAACCTGTTGTTCTTTGCTTCCACCTTAAGTTCTTCCCATTTTTTCCTCACAACCCTTTTGAATTCTAATGGTGTGTCATCTTTAGGCTTAGAATCTGCAGTCACAGGTTCAATATGAACTACTAGATCCTTCCTCTTTCTCCCTTTCTTCTGGACAACATCAATGAGTGCCTTAATATCCTTAGAAACTTCCTATACAAAATTTCTTTCCTTACCTTCTTATTTTTCCCTTTTCTTCTAGTTGAACTCAGTTTCAACCTCAAGAGCCTTTTGTTGTACAATTGCATAGGGTTTCTCAACCTCATCTATTTCTGCATCTATCAAAATTTTTGCATAGGAATTAAGGATTAATGCATCTACCTCATAGCCCATTTCCTCTAACCAAATCTTCTAGGGCTTGACTGCATCCATGAGAGTCACATCCTTTGTAACCATAAAACATATGTTGGTAGAGTATTTCTCTACAATGTGCTTAGGTATCCTTATTCTAGACCTCATAGATTTTTGAAAAGCCTTGAAGTAACTCCATACCTTATCATCTCTCAGACTTCCTAATGCAAGATTTGATTGCTTTAGTTGTCTTCCTACTGGTATGTCAAAAGCCCATTGCTTCCTACCAGAACTGGGAGTATCAATCAAAAAGTATAGAATTAAGCAGACTAATAGATTTCCATATCGGAAGGTGCCCTTCTTCTCACCTTTAATTTTCCCTAATTTGATCAATAATTCCTCAAGCATCCAATCACAAAGATCTAACTTGATATTTTCTCTCATCATCCTATATGCAACCAAAATGCATGAACTGGAAACTGAATTTAGTCAGTTAGAATGATTTACCTTATAGCCTATAGCCATGCTTCCAAATTTTATGTTGGTGTTGGTGATAGTGCTCACCTTCATCGATCTCTTGTCTGATGTAGCATCGGTGATGTGTCTCACAAAATCGTTTGACACTTTCTTATCTGGATGTTGTCCTACCGATGGTAAACCAGTAATTGCCCAGACGGTTTCCTTAGTAATTTTATAGGGTCTGTCTAGCCATATGAATTCCCCATGTACTCTGCTCAGTACATATTTGACTATCTCATCCTCAAACTCTGGAATATCTAGAATATCTGTGAACCCTAGATCTTCGATGTGTTTACATGCTAGTTTGATTTTACCAGATTCTCCCATGAGTTCATTCATATACATCTCCTTGATCTTCGAAGTGCCTAAGTCCTCTATATGGCAATGAATATAGATCCTAACATCTTCTACATATACCACTCCCTCTGGAACGCGAGAAAATGCTCCAACCAAATCTCCATTAGTAACCACATGTGGATATCATTTGAAAATTGGTCTGGGGTAGTCCTTAACCTCTACTACAGTTTGATTTGCAACAAAAATAGGAACAGAAGATGATCATGCTTCCATGTTTCAAGAAAAATACCTTTTGCTCACTCTCGATGAAAACCTTCAACAAATCCTTCCAAACATCGGTGTGATCATTCAAGAAGAAATCTGATTGCCTCTAAATAGCCTTTGATTGCAATAAGTTGCTTAGAATCGCTCTGAATGCAGGATGAATAACAATGAAGTGTGTTCGAGATTTTATCCATTGAGAGAAAACCCTAATCTTCCATTGACATAAATGACTGTCGGTGAAAGATACCGAATCTCACTCTAAACATATCAATGCCAAATAATCCTTTCCAATATCTGGAACATCTTTCAGAATCCCCTCTAGGGGAATATGCATCATGAAATTTTGCCTACCCTTAAGGCATCTTTCTTAGTTACTAGATGAGGTCACATCCGATGTAGGAGCAACCTCTTCTGCCATATAGGTAACTAAGACATTTCCATCTGATGATTTATCTTTAGTCTTCCTCACCCATCTTTGAGTATGATCTTTTCGGATTTCACTAACCTTCTCTTTTACTTTTTCATTTGATCCTCCATTTTCAACCGGTGGAATTTTGCTTCTATAGAACTTAGCAATATGTCCAATTTTGTTGCATGCATAACAAGTACCATTGTTCTTTTGAATTGCCTTGCTAAAACCAGTGAAATTTCTTGACCTGCACTGATTAGCCATATGTCAAAATTTTCCATAGGCATAGCATTTTACATTCATTTTGCAATCTTTTATCTTATGACCAATTTTATTTCATTTAGAAAATTTACCGGGAGTAGAAGCAAGGTTCTGATTTGCTCTTTTTCTACATTGCTTAGCCATGTGTCCAAATCTATTGCAAACAAAATATCTACCATTGAATTGTCTTACTGGTGCCTTATGGTTTTGATCTTCATTAGCAGTATCAGAACTATGTCCTTGCTCAAATCCAAGTCCACTGGAATCTCCAATCTATCTCTGTCTCTTTAGTAACTCATCAAGCTATGCTGAGTTGATCTTAAATTTTTCTTTGTACTCACTTGCAATAGTTAAATCATCTCTTAGTATTGACATTTGTCTCTCAAGCTCTTGCTTATTACTTTGGGATTGTACCAAATCAGTTCTCATCATATCATTTTCATGAACCGACGTACCACATTCTTCAAATTTGTTCTTCAGGGATACAACAAGATTTTCTTCCTTTTTATTTATGTCTTCAATCTCCTTAGACATCCTCATATTCATAGCTCTCATCTCATTCTTCATAACCATGTTCTCCTGACTCAATTTTTGACATTGTTCCTTAAGTGCATTTTTCTCTTCATCATCCTAATTTTGGAAAAGTTTCTTCCTCCTATCTTGAACAGATGATAGCCTCTCTTGTAGGACATGAATAAATTCTTTAGCAAAATTAAACTCATCTTGTAGCTTTAATTTCTTCAATCTTTCAACATCATAATCTTCAAGTGCCATCTCAAGCTGCTTCTCGAAAGCCATATTTAATGATTCGAGTTTCACAATCTTCCTCAAGCTATTAAACTTCCTCTGAGGCACAAGGCTCTGATAGAAATTGTTGGAAAATAATAACACTGAGAGGGGGGGGAGTCAATGTTATACCAGAACATAATATTTTAGCCTTAACAAAACATTCATTCACCAGCTGGTATACTGGTATAAACATAATTGAAAGAAGTAATGCAACCAATAAGCCAAACACATAAATGAGAACGATAGCACACAGATTTATATGTGGAAAACCTCAAAGAGGAAAAGCCATGGTGGGATTTGTGACCCACATTATCAACTCACTATCCATATGAAGAGATATTATAATATATGATGGCCCTGCACTTGCAGGAAGGCTTGGAGCCTAGAGCACATTTCTCATCACAATAGGAGCCTCAGTGACTACATAAAAATCCAAAAAATAATCCGAAGAAGTATGAATTGCTTAATATAGCATCTTCTATGCCAGAATACAGTTCCGGTTTAAGCTATGTTTGTTCCAGTTAAAACCCTAAACCTTTGTACTAAGATAACTCTTACAATGAATTCCTCACATACATAGTCTCTCTGATATATTTTGCATTACATCAGATTCATATACCCATTCCAAACTCTATGATTATTACAAAATTATCTAATCAATCTCCCCTATATACCCTATACATATTTATGCCTTATGTCATCTTACAAGGATATATACAATATCATATTACATGTCGGTCATAAAACATAAATGAATAAGCATTAAGAAAAATTGTTGATGCCGGATCCAAGATGTGTCAGCATCCAATATAGATATCTTTTACTATACCATGTCGGCCTACATTGTCGATGACCAAAGAAATCTCTATCCTTTCGGTGTCGGTGCCAATGTAGAGTTTGTGAAGTGCCTACTGGTACACCATATGAAGCTGCAACCCAAAATCATGTTGCCATCAATGACAACATAGTGAAATCTAACCAGTAGAGTGTCAATTGCCAACATATATTCCCTAGATATGCAATTCCGTAAGTGTCTCATATGTAAATTAATATGAGATTCATTATCCTAAGTCAACTTAAGTAAAGTGTAATTGTGTGAGACATAAATTACACCAGTAGTCTATGTTTGTCTTCCAAGTGCATATCATTTGGATATGTAAAAATAATGTCAAGGGCATAGGAACTAGACATTTTGGGAGTATCCCACCCGTATTAATTAGAATTAGTTTTGGCATAGTTTTCCTTAGATGACATATCATCATTAGAGGCAATCATTTTTTTGCAAAAGGAAGACTTGGTACTAGAGGGACCAATTTACAATGGTACAAACCCAAACCCTCTATTCTTAGGTTGCATATTTTTCAAAATGGGCTCTATGATGCCTTGCTTTTGTGCCCTTAGACCACTATGCCCATCATATCCTTTTCTCTACATGATTGTAAATCTAGGTCCATATTGTTCCATAGGTAAATGCACAGGTCGCATATCTTCTTCATCTTTGTATATCCATGTAGATAGGTATTCTTCAATGTTTTATTTGTTCAATTCACCCCATTTTAAGAATATGGTGGGAGGATTGTATTGAATGATAACTTTATGTTATTTTTTGAGAATATGTGGTTTTCCATAATATTTGGGAGATGTAGGTACTTCCTAATGTGAAATGATCATGTTATACTATATTCTCCACATCCTTGGTCCTAGTTTTTTATCTTTGCTTTGGAGAATTTTGACAATGCTAGGGGGTCAACATATTGAGAGGAACTAGAGGACAATGCTTCTCTATTAACTGGCACTTATTGTTTACGGGTCCCCTTTAGTTTAGCACAAAACCAAAAAGGATTAGGATCTTTGAGGATGGTAACTTCTATTCTATTGTGTGGGAAGTTCAAATACTGGTGATAAGTAGATGGCACTACCTTCATTGCATGAATCTAGGGATGACCAAAAATCATGTTATAATGAAGGTCTAAGTCCAAGACTTAAAACAATATATTTTTTATAGCCAGATCTTGAATAGGAAATATGATGACCCCTTTGGAAGAACACTCTGCATCATCATAAGCCTGTATTTTTATTTTCTTGGAAGTGTTTATGGCCTCCCCGAAATATCCTAAGGCCATTACAACTTTCAAGGTATAAATATTAAACCATGCTCCATAATTTATCAAGACTCATCTGATTTTACATTTGTGGATAGGTGCCTCAAAATGTAAGGGATCATTATGGTTGGGTTTATCATGCAGTATGTAATTTTTTGTAAAAGTGACATGTTGAGTGGTAGCAAGGTGGCCTATCATAGCCTGAAATTGGTCGACATTTATGTTTGAAGGAATTGTAGAATCTTGCATGGCTTTATCCAAGACATCCCAATGTGTAGAGGATATGCATAGAAACTCGATAATGGAAATTTGTGTAGGAGTTTTTCCTAAATGATCTAGGAGATTATACTGACTAATTGTTTGTGGCTAAGGAGGGGCTCATTGCAAACTAATTTTGGATCATTGAGTGGCTACTACACACTGAGGAATTTTCTCCTTCATGGTTATTGTAGATACATGATCATCTGCTTCTTGGATATGATTTATGGTGTAGTCTTGAGGGGCTTTGGCATAGTTTGTGTTACCTTTAGGGTTAGAGCTTGAGCTGCAGGCTTTTCCTTTCCCATGATCAAGTAATTGAGTCTTGAAAATAGTGTGATCAGTATTGGACAAACCTGGTGGAGTTCCACTTTGATTAAACCTTGGTCAATCAAATATTGTATGAGATGTTTCAACTAAAAACAAGAAGTAGTTTTATGCCCTTTCATATGATGATAGTCACAATATTCATTATTGTTCCACCAGCAATGCTTTACTGTTGCCTCATTTCTCATTTTGGGAAATCAAATGATGTTTGATTGTAGCAATTGTTATAGAATTGATTCAATAGGCTATCCCAATGGTGTAAATTGCCTTGGAGAAACATTCCTAGGTTTGGGAGGTTTGCGTTGTTGGTTTTGTAGAAATATGTTCATTCAAAGATCTTGTTGTTGATGTTGATTAGGCATTTGTGATCCTAAAATGGTTGGTCCTTTAAGATTGATCTTTCTTTTTGAATTAATGATTGTTCTTGCATCAACTACTTTGTAATTTGTGATATTTTTATTTCTAAACCAAAACTTGTTCTTATCCTTTGAATTGCTCACGTTATTGTTGTTGTCTTTAAAAACCTTAATAGTTCCTCTCTGAAAGAGGGCCTTTTAAATGTTTGTACCCTTATGATTGAGTTTTTCAATTGTGTTGGGAGTTTTGACTTTTAGTTCATACAATAGTTCTAGGATCAAATTCTGAATGAATAAATTCACATGTTAGTCTTCAAGAATTTCACAAGGGTATCGATTGACAAGGTTGCACCATCTTTGTAAGAATGTTATAAAATGTTTGCTAGCCTTTTTTTTGTGTTCTATAAATTTGACATAGTGACTTCATTATCAATGTTAAAGGAAAAATGAGCTAGGAACTTTTTAGCCAACAAATTCCATGATTTTATGTTTCTAGGTAAGTGAGCAAACCAATCCATAGCTTGACCTAAGAGACTCCAAGGGAAGAGTAACATAAGGTAAGTGTCATTATAAGAAACCTCTATGCATGTTGAATAATATTCCCTAGCATAATCTCTAGGGTCCCCTTTTCCTTTGTATTTATCAAAGTTTGGTACCTCAAAATTCTTAAGAAAATGAGGCATAAATAAACTTTTGTTGAATGGATTAGGATATATGGCTTCCACTTGTCTTATTAGTTTTTCAATTTGTTGAGTCATCACACCAAAAAGTGATGGCTTTAGAGGTTCATTGTTTATGTTTGGATTTTCTCTTTGTCGATACATCGTACCTCTAAATGGGTTTTGATCTTTGTGTTTGAAAAATTGACTTCTCAGTTTGTTTGTGGCTAACTGTTAGGATAACCAGTGAACAAATGAGAGGGGGGGAGATGAATTAGTTGTTAACAGATTATATTAATCAAACCACTTAATAACCTTTAACTGGTGCACATAAACATTAAATACCAAAATAGAAGAAATAGATATCGGTAAGCAATAGAACTTAAGAATGAAACAAAGAATTAACACAATAAAACCATACCACATAACACCATGATTTATCCGTGGAAAAGCCAGTAAAGGGAAAAACCATGGTGGGAAGCCTACCCATAGTCAGATGATACTTCTGCAAAAAGTATGTGATACAATAAGGGAACTGCACATGAAGGAAGGCATGTTGGCATTTTGATGATGTTGTGATTGTTATTGATGGACACACACTTGCTTTGTGTACACTTTCTTGATGTATGAGTTATTCTCAACCAATATTTGTTCCAACCGGTATTATGTATTATAGTCTTTAGACTATTGGTGTTTTTCAGAAGATGTTTACCGGTCACAAATTGACTGAAGACCTCAAGCGGTATGAAGACCTCAAGCAGTTTGAGAATCTCAAGCGGTTAGAAAGAACAAACCGGTAGTTAACATTTTTCCTGTCTTCATTTTTGACAACCGGTAATCGGTAAATTGTATGAAACAGTATTACTCTATGATGAGTTATCATCCATCGGCACTTTGGCCGTGATTTTGTGTCATGTTACCAAATGTGTCTAGATGCATTGAACCTAGGAACTGTGTAGGGGAAAAAGCAAGACTAGGCTAACATGTCCTAATCCTACCTTTTGACACACATTGTAGAATATGAAAGAGCCTAGAGGTATCACACAATTGGCTACTTCTTTTTGTGAAAGAGAGAGCCATGGGCTACTTATTAGGGTTTCTATTTCTTTGTTGTACTTGAAAGATAAAATGATGCATGTTTAATTCCTAACCTCAAAGTGCAATCATGAACTACTAGCAAAATTGTAGAATTGAAGTTAAACAATGGAAAGCTGTAAACACAAGGATAAAATAAGAATACAGATGCGTACCCGGAGTTAAAATCTGAGTGAAAATGTTCGGGACGGGGGCGCGGGCGCCACTGTCCTGATTCTGCTCCTGAAACTGCACCTGAAACTGATATTTTGCAACCTGGAAAACTGTTGGAAATGTTGTCTAATAGAAGGACCAGGGCGCCCAGCGCCCCTGTCCTAGTCTTTTGCTCTAAAATTTGGTGTAAGTTTTAGTCTCAGTCTGCTTCCGTTGGATCTGCAACTTGCTGCATCGTCCGAATCACGAAACCTGCACTTATATCTGAAAAGGTATGGTGGGCGGCTATATAGGGTTTTGCCTTAGTCAAACCCCCGCTTTGGTGATTTCCACCTCCATGAATAGCCAAGTTGTATTGTAAAAGTAGTGTGTGTGCAGACCTTGTGTGTGTGCAAGATCCTAAAAAGCAAGTAAGCAAACTAGAGCAACCTAGAAAGTAAACCCTAATTGCTTGTAAATGATAATGTAAATGCTCCAAATCAAGATGTAAAGAGATCTAAAGCATGAATACAAGTGATATAATGAGGCTTATTCAAAGACATGCAAACAACATGAAATCATACCCAACCCAAAGGGAGGGGTACAAGCCAATCTTTAGTCGGTGATCCCTTATTGCTCTTCAATGCCTTCAAAGCCCTAAATGGATGAATGAAATTGATGAATGCTTGATGGATGGATGTTGAAAGTTGTTGAAGTCTTCAAAGATCTGCTCTTTCGCTGCATAGAAGGTCCCTTAAACCAAAATTCGGATCCTTTCAAATGAAGAAAGAGAGCCTTTATATATGAAACCCTAGGTCTTAATTTCAACTTTTGGCCAACCTAGAGATCGAATCTCCCGCCAATATCTTGGGGTTAAGCTTTATTTTATGATTGGATTGCGCTCCTAAAATTTCAGGAAAAATGTCCGGGACCATGTGCACTCCGGGCGCCATGGTCCCGACAACTTTTCACCAAATTTTTAGGGCCATCGGATATGATGATTTTAGAGAGAATCTCGAAGTTATAGGTGATTTCGAGATGTTTTGACCCTCGAAATCAAGCCCCCAAGTTCAAAATAGGACCTAATTAGGGTTTTTGATTAAATGATGTATTGGAGGAATAAAATTAAAGGGGCACACTTTAATGAAAAGGCTCGACTTTATGATGTGGAAGATGATGAAATAGAACCTTAGACCTAATTAATTTGATTAATTAAGTGCTAAAGGGGAAATACAATGCGAAATGCAAAATGCGCCAAGGCGGGTGCTAAACTAGGTGTGAAATTGTACTGCTTTAGCAAGTGCGTACAATTTACGATGTTACATTTAGCCCCCACTTTAGTGGTCATATGAGTACTATGTGCATATGCAAGCTAAAGTACAGGAAAGTAAACATTATTTGAAAAAGGATATATCCATAAGTCCGTCGAACGAAGCCCCCAGCGGTATCTGCAGTACACAGTTAGGAACCGCACCCTACAAAACACACGTTAGATCACAAAATCACCTAATGCTTACTAAGGAAAGTGATGAAATTTGTGAGTAGCTATATGCCCCCCCTGTTTCGGCTTGCTTATTAGGGAGGTGAAACAGGGTAGCATGTTTACTTACGACAAATTGTGTGAGAGATTATTGATGATAGATGTTCACTAAAGAGGCTTCATCAGAGCACATTTTGGAACATCCCGGGAGTAAGGGGATGAAAACACAATTCTGACACAACAAACGGTTCGAAAATCGCATCTCCCAAACTCAAGTTATGATGAAATGAGTGATAAAGGAAAATTAGGGTTTTGAAAGTAAAGGTAAAGGAATGAAAGTATATACCTTGAAAGTGACCATTGCATTTGTCACTTTGTTGATTTTTGAGTATTGTTCATTGCAGCGGAGCCCACATAGCCATCATCATACCTTCACGATGACCGGAGTGTCCCATGAGGATTGAGATCATGCGACAGGCCGTGATCAACGATGAGCCACTGGACGAGGTGAGTTGACTGAACTTTGACTGCATTTCTGTTGACTCTAATTTTCTGTGATCGACTGCGGGCCCGGGAATCTGACCCTGGATCCCACCCAGGGCGCCATGGTCCTATCAGGGCACCATGGTCCTTGAAGGGCGCCATGGTCCTTTTAGGGCGCCATGGTCCCTGTGGGGTGCCATGGTCCCTGAAGGGCGCCATGGTCCCCTCAAGGCGCCATGGTCCCAATCAGGACTTGGCAAGGGTTAGCTCTCGATGTTCTACAGTTTTCATTTTTGGCATAGATGATTTTGATGATTGAGTACTGATTACACTAATGTTTTTGTATTGCAGGGTCTGCCATACATGAGAGAGCACATGGCGGGGCAGATTCTTCGCAGCTTGCGAGATCAGATTCCCCGGCTGACTCAGGCAAAGAGAGATACATTATCTATAGTAGGTTTATACTATATGATTCTTATGCTGGCCATTCGATTCCATCCTGTGATGCTGATGGCACTTATGGAGCGATGGGATCCTGACACATGTACATTCTAGCTTCCAGTAGGGGAGATGACAGTGACACTTGAGGATGTGTACCACATACTTCACCTACTGATCAGAGGAGCTACCGTGACATACGCGACCGATCGGTCAGCGGAGGACCATCAGAGGGATGCAGTATACTACATAGGGAGAGTCATACCGAGTGAGACGAGAGGTCACATCATGGTCAGTTGGCTCTTACATCCTACCGGAGAGGTGCCCCTCGTGAGACGTCTTATGATTGCCATCATTGCACTAGCTGTCTGCCCTAATGGATGAGGTACACACATGCATGGGGGTCTCACATGGTGCATTAGGGCTATGGAGAGACATAGGAGAGTATATGCCTAGGGTCGGAGTATGCTTGCACATCTCTATCACGACCTCAAGGAGTACGTTTTTGGACAGGGTTGTAGCTTGATGACATGCACACTTCTGCAGGTGTGGATATTTGAGCACTTTACATGCACTAGGCCTGTCGGCTATCCAATGAGTGTGGCTAGCGAGTGACCTAGGGTGTTTGCTTATCCACTTACCAGCGAGTGGAGATTTGAGGATCTACTATATTAGAGAGTGACATTCGATAGGTTGACAGCTGAGGTGACAGTATGGAGACCATATCTGCAGATGCACAGATGGGATGGAATGGAGAGGCAACTAGCATGCTTACAGAGGAACTGCCTACTAAGAGGATGATATCCACATATCATAGTCCCATTCTACTTTGACCGAGTATGGAGGCAGTTTGGGCTAGAGCAGTGTGTTCCAGCCGATGTACCCATCTACACTCGACACTCACGAGTCCTTCCCAGACCCAGAGCAGTAGCGAGACCTACGATAGATGATATTGAGATCATAGATATAGAGGGGTCTGATCAGGATGTGGTCACTAATTATGCTGCAGATCCCGGAGCATAGTGCAGGTATCTCTCATGGTTTGTGAGGACATACCCACGGCCTATCTTTCCACCAGATCACCCGACAGGCCATCGAGGTCCATGGAGACATGGAGACCGAGATGAGGATCAGGGATCCAGATCGGAGGAGCCAGAGGAGGGAGAGGGTCACGAGGAGGTAGGAGATCCTGATCCACCCATAGGAGGTCAGCCTAGTGCCGAGGAGGAGGAGGAAGGAGAGGAGGATGACACAGATAGAGATTATGATGAGGAGAACGAGGATGCGGATGAGGACGAGGATGATGAGGAGGAGGAGGATAGAGATGATGAGGAGGAGTCACATGCAGCTCCCCACCATTCAGGAGATGATACCATAGCCTTGGATCCTCCTCTTATTCCCCAAAAGGGGGAACACAAGGCGATATGGAGATCGGTACACATCGTGCATAGAACACTTGAGCATGGGGAGACTAGTAGTTCCCAGTCATAGATGCTACCATATCACAATCCCTACTGGCGCGAGGGAGATCCAGGTATAGTAGGTTTATATTGATTGATTAATGTTTTGATGACATAGAATGGTACTAATACAAAATCTATTCTACTGTTGCAACTAATGTGCAAGAGTGGCACTCCCTGATCCAGCAAGCAGTGATAGATATTTCCATGACAGCACAGATCCCTAGTTCCTCATAGGTTGCTTATAGACCTCAAGGGAACGCGGGTCGGCATGATGACTTGTTTTCCCCATTTTGAGTACAGGTGGAAATATGGAGGGAGAGAGAGAGAGCTCTATCAGAGGACCTTCAGCGGGCACAGCGTGATGTAGCAGCCACTCAGGCCAAGGCTACCTCGTATCACGTGATCCTTATGGATAGGGATCGTAGGAGTTCCTCTCAGAGTCATTCATGATCTATATCACGCTATACACCCATGGGTCCACCTTCACGGCCGGAACAGGAGGGAGCGTCTAGTCGTCACTCTCCAGCCACTAGCCCTAGGGATAGGAGATGATCTCATGATGTAGGATAGGTCACATTTTGGATGTATAGTGACCTACTTTTGTATATTGATCCACATATATATATATATACATGTTTCTTTGTCTCAAATGTGTTATCTTTAATGCCTAAAACAATGTGTATTTTGATTAAAGTTAATACATTTGGTAGATGTACATGTATGTTCTGAATTTAATTTTCATGTGATTGATTTCTCAATGCTCCATGATTAAATTGATACATGTGTGACTTAATTAAAATAAAATATTTGATCAAGTACTAGATTGATGATAGAGAAGAAATATGTGTTAAGCCTAAGAATCATATAAGTAATGTGATTTAATTTAAACACAACATGATACAATTCTACTTAACACATAAAGACATTGTATAATATGCCAGCATAATGAAAATGTAAATCTTTTGCAATTTACATAGATGCATTCAAGACAAACCATAGAGTAAAGAAACACGCTTGTTAGGAATGAAGCAATATAGATTAAACAAAACATCATTTAATTCTATTTTCTCTAACAAAGATATGCTAACATATTATCCAATTTTGAAGAAGTGAAAAGGAAATAGATGAAATGAAAGATAAGGAATGAGGAATTAAGCAAAGTATCTACGCAAATGCATAGCATTTATAGGTTCTTTAAGAGGCGTACCGTCTACACCCACTATTTTATAAGCACCTGATCCATAATCTTCAATAACAATATATGGTCCAAGCCAATTAGGACTAAATTTTCCCTTTTCTTCAGGTAAGGCATTCACATTGCGCTGATTCTCATAGAGAACTAAGTCACCTACCGAGAAAGAACGTTGAATAACCTTATCATTATAGCTTCGTTGTAGAGTTTTGTGATACGCTTGAATATGCTCAAGAGCATTTATACGCTGTTCATCAAGCATCTCAAGCTATTGAAGTCTTTGTTCTCTATAAGAGTCATCATCTACTATACCTTTGAGAGAAACTCTAAGTGATGGAATCTCTAACTCTAAAGGCATAATAGTATCAGCACCATAAACAAGATTATAAGGGGTGGTTCCTATAGCAATTCGTACACTCATTCGGTAAGCCCACAGAGCATAAATTAGTTGAGTACTCCAATCCTTACCATGCTTATTCACGGTTTTGCGAAGAATTTGTTCAATTATCTTATTGGATGATTCAGCTTGACCATTTGATTGAGGATAGTATGGTGTAGAAAATCGATGTTTGATATGATATTTCTCGAGGAATTTCTTCACGTCCTTGTTCTTAAATGATGTCCCATTATCTGAAATTATAGTGGAAGGTATCCCGAATCGAGAAATAATGTTTTATAGAAGAAATCGACAAATCACTTCAGCAGTAGTAGAGCGAAGGGGAACAGCTTCTACCCACTTTGTAAAGTAATCTGTTGTGGTTATAATGAAAGTATGTCCTTGAGATGAAGGAGGAGATATTTTACCGATGAGATCCAACCCCCATGCAAAGAAAGGCCAAGAAGCTACATGAGAATGAAGTTCTTCGGCAGGAGCATGAATCAGATTATTGTGTTGTTGACATTGATGACATTTCTTAACAAATGAAAAGGAATCCTACTGCATAGTTTTCCAATAATATCCCATACGAAGCAACCTTTGAACCAAGGATTTGCCTCCAAAATGCCCCCCACAGGCACCTGAATGTGCTTCTTCAAGGGCAATAAGGATTTCTGATTTGTTAAGACAACGAAGGAGAAGACCATTATAACACCTTTGGTAGAGAACATTAGAAAGAATGATATATCTAGCAGACAGCTTGCGAATTCTAGCCCTAGTGTTTCTATTGGTGGAATCAGGAAAGGTACCATCGGTCAAGTATCTTATGATATGCGAATACCATTCATCTGAGTCTATAAAGTCGCAACATGTCACTAAGCTAGAATCATCTACAATAGCTGGAGAAATAAGGTTGTGAATAACAAATTTAAGATCAACCACAGGGTCCTCTAAAGATACAAGAGAAGCCACACATGCCATTGCATCCGCATGTCGATTATCTTTTCGAGGAATAGGTTCCATGGTATAAGAATCAAATTTTTGTAACAAAGACATAGCAAGGTCTTTATATTGTGATAATTTGTCTTGTTTTGCTTGATACCGTCCTGTTACTTGTCTTATAATCAATTGAGAATCTCCATAGATATGTATGTGCTTTATATTCAAAGCCAAGGCTACCTTTATTCTTGCTATAAGAGCCTCATACTCAGCAATGTTATTGGTGCATATGAAATTGAGATGATAAGATAAGGGAATGGATTTCTTTGTAGGAGAAATCAGAACAACACCTGCCCCCGATCCCGTACGACACTTAGAGCCATCAAAGTACAACTCCCAAGTTTCATCTTTCTCTATACAAAGAATGAAGTCGTCAGGAAAAGACTCAGGGTTAGGGAAGGAGAAAGGTGAAGGGGCCTCAACAAAGTGATTGGTCAACGCTTTCCCTTTAATTGCTCTTTGTGAAACAAATTTAAGGTCAAATTCAGTTAACATCATAACCCACTTAGCTAGGCGCCCTGATAAATCAGTTTTAGAAAAAAGATGCTTCAAAGGATCAAACTTTACCATGACGTGGACTTTTGAATTTAAAAGATAATGTCTAAATTTCTGAGTCGCAAACACCAAGGCCAAGCATTGTCTTTCTATCGTAGAATATCGGGTCTCATAATCGAGTAAGGTTTGACTTATATAATAAACCAGACACTCTTTACCATCTTTATCATGTTGTGCCAATAATGCTGCGAGAACATGAGAGGAAGCAACTGTATACAGAAGAAAGGGCTTAGAAGGTTCGGCAGGTTGAAGGATAGGAGGATTAGCCAAATATACTTTTAAATCTTCAAATGCTTGCTGACAATCTCCGTTCCATTGAAAAGTGATATTCTTTTTGAGAAGTTGAGTAAAAGGAAAAGTATGATCCGCAAGTTGAGATACAAACCTACGAATAGCTTGAATCTTTCCTTGTAAGCTTTTGAGTTGAGACACATTCTTAGGAGGTGGCATGTTGACAATAGCATCTATTTTCTTAGTGTCCACCTCAATCCGAAACTATGAATCCTAATAGTTTTCCACTATCCACACCAAAAACACATTTTCAAGGATTCAAGTGCATGTGATATTTACGAATTCTTTCAAAGATTTGACGAAGGATCTTAATATGATCTATACGGAGAATGGATTTGGCTAAAATGTCATCAACATAATCTTCTAAAATCTTGTGCATATAATCATGAAAAATAAGGGTCATCGCTCGTTGATAAGTTGCGCCGGCGTTTTTAAGCCCAAAAGGCATCATCACCCAATAGAACGTACCCCAAGGAGTGGTGAAAGCAGTTTTGAATTGATCTTGAGGATTAATAAAGATTTGATTGTATCTTGAAAAACCATCCATGAAGGATAACAAAGCATGTCCTGCTGTAGAATCAACTATCATATCAATGTTTGGGAGAGGGAAATCATCTTTCAAAGAAGCCCTATTTAAATCTCGAAAGTCGGTACACATTCTTATTTTATTATCTGATTTAGCCACAGCGACAATATTTGAAATCCATGGGGAATAATCAATAGGGCGGATAAATCCAGCCTCCAATAATTTTTCAATCTCCGCTTTAACAAGCAATGCTACCTTAGGATTCATTTTTTGAATGTTTTGTTTCATAGGCTTAGCATCTGGAACTAAGACAATATTATGAGTAACAATCTTAGGATCTATACCAGGCATGTCAAAATATGTCCAAGCAAATATCTCAGGGAATTCATGCAATAAATCTGCATATTGTTTTTTTTCTTCTCCGTCCAAACATTTTCCAATTCTAATAGCTTTTTCTTCATTGCAAGGATCCATCTTAACATCAATGGTGTCACTTATAAGAAGATTACTTTATTGAGGAGTATCCTTTAACTGAGGGAATTCTTTCACAATCTCATCATTATCAATCTCTTTTCCGAAATAAGCTTCAGTGTTCAAACAATAAGGAAATCCCCTATTGTGATGATAATGAGGAAGAGTATCATATGCTCCTAAAAACTCAGCTAAAGCATCATCGGTAGGAAAGACATTCAAAGCACAGGCACACGAAGGATCCCCATCAATATACTCAAGGTGTCTCATTGGTAGGGATATAGAAATAACATTAACACTAATACATGGTCTCTTAGAAGCTTTAGTGCGCTTGTAGGGATTATAACCAAGTCCAAACGTCACATCATAAAGATTATTGTCGAGAGGAACCTTTATTCCTTGTTTGTGAGCGACACAACCATTTCCATGATACCCATGCTTAGCTAGAATATGAAAACCACGACCATAACGATCAGCCATTTCAGAAAGAGAAGGTGGTTTTTCATAAGACAAAGAATCAAATCCTTCAGAATTAGAGGTATGAGGAGAAGAAGTTTGAGAAGCGGCTTATTGCTCATAGGTTCAGGTAATATTGATTGATTTTTAGCCTCTTCCTTCTTTTCAACTTTAAGCTCTCTAGGAGGAACCTTATATTCACCTACAAAGGTGGGATTAAAATCAAGAGATCCCCAATCATCTTCTGCGAGAACCTTCTCAGGATCAAAAGTCTTCGCATGTGTAAGTCGAGAAGAATCTTCCTCCGGAGCTTTAGACTCATCCAAAGAATTTTGATCATTAGAGAGTGAAGATTCATCGATAGGTATCTTGTTTAAAGAGTCATCACTAGAAGAGGAAGGCTTAGAAGAATCCCCTTTGGAAGTAGATGTTTGCAAACAAGCCTGGAAATTAGTATCACCTATCAAGGTATATGTCTTATTGTTATAAATAAATTTAACTTGTCTATGCAATGTAGAGGGGACAGCTTGCATACTGTGAATCCAAGGTCTCCCTAATAACAAGTTGTATGTTAGATTTCCTGACATAACATGGATAGGGGTAGGCAAAGTAACAAGCCCCACTATGAGAGGTAAGGTGATAATACCTAATGAAGTTTTAGCCACATTATCAAAGCCTCGAATGGGACGAGAGTCAGGCTCAATAAGGGATGTATCCACATTCATCTTATGCAATAGATTAATGCTACACACATTAAGGCCAGAGCCATTATCTACCAGTGTTTGTCTTATAGCAGTGTCATTTATGATAACCACTATCATCAAGGGATCATATTGATGTTGAATTTCATTAGTAGGTAACTCGTCTTGAGTAAACACAATTTGAGCTTTAGGATTCATCACAGAGTTAACCAAAGATGCTATATTACTAGATGTATTTGGTGGAGGAACATTCAAATCTTTCAAGGCATCTTGTAACATCTCGTGATGAGCGGAAGAAGTTTGAATCAAATCCCAAAGGGATATCTTAGCAGGGGTAGCTTTAAGTTGTTCTATGAGATCATATTCCTTACTAAGAACTTGCAAAATACGTGGAGCTTGTGGAAGAATTGGTTGAGGATTAGGAAGAGAAACTAGAGTAACAGGAGGAGGATTAAGTTGCCTACTATTTCTAGTATGATAAGTATGGGCAACCGCATGATAACTCTATCTAGTTAATTGCTTGGCATAACTATAAGGACTCATAGGTTTTCTTCCTTGCACAGTGATGATAGGTTTATTCGGAGTAAGAAAGGAATCATGACCATACCCCCCTTGGACAGTAAGGGGAGGTGATTTAGGAACTTGAAAAGTGGGAGAAGGATAAGCACCTTGGACTTCAAAGAGAGGCTTATTATGCTCTTTTAGGTTTATCATGTTAACTAGTTTAGAAGTTTTGTTCTTGTTTAAAGATTTCGACAAAGCCACAAAGTCATCAAGAGCATCATCCAACAAAGCATGATCATATCGATTAAAAGGTTTATCTTTTGATTCAAAAGGAGACATCTCCTCATAGAGGGGATCATTGAGAACAACCATGCTACTAGATTTAGTGGAAGAGTTAATAGGAATGTACCCTTGAGAGGAACCGTTCGACTTATCTTTCTCATCACAATGAAATGGCATAGTAACAAGGTTTATGAGTTTTTGGTAAAATGAAGGTTTGACATTATTAGGATTCAAAAATTCATCTAAAGCTTCATCTAATTCATCTTGGCTATACTCATAATCGACATAATTGCATACATCATCATAAATATGAACATCTTGCAAATAAAAATTTGACATTTTGAAATAAAGATTGCATAAAACTTAAACACACAATGCAAAGAAACAAAGAAACACACTCTTTCTTTTCCCTCTTTTTTTTTTCTTTTTTTTTTTATGAAAATGAAACTTAAATGAAACACACTAAATCTAGATCTAGATCTAACAAATGCAATGCAAGAGAAAGCATTAATAAGTTTCACGTCGGGTTCACCAAAATGTGTAGGGGAAAAAGTGAGACTAGGCTAACATGTCCTAATCCTACCTTTTGACACACATTGCGGAATACGAAAGATCCTAGAGGTATCACACAATTGGCTACTTCTTTTTGTGAAAGAGAGAACCATGGGCTACCTATTAGGGTTTCTATTCCTTTATTATACTTGAAAGATAAAATGATGCAAGTTGAATTCCTAACCTCAAAGTGCAAGCATGAACTACTAGCAAAATTGCAGAATTGAAGTTAAACAATGGAAAGCTGTAAACACAAGGATAAAATAAGAATGCAGATGCATACCCAGAGTTAAAATCTGAGTGAAAATGTTCGGGACAGGGGTGCGGGCGCCACTGTCCTGATTCTACTCCTGAAACTGCACCTGAAACTGCTATTTTGCAACCTGGAAAACTATCAGAAATGCTATCTGACAGAAGGACCAGGGCACCTAGCGCCCCTATCCCAGGGACTAAGGCACCTAGCGCCCCTGTCCTGGCAAGACCAGGGCACCCCACCCCCCTGTCCTGTTCTTTTGCTCTGAAATTTGGTGTAAAGTTCAGTCTCGGTCTGCTTCCGTCGGATCTGCAACTTGCGGCGTCGTCCGAATCCCGAAACCTACACTTATATCTGAAAAGGTATGGTGGGCGGCTATATAGGGTTTTGCCTTAGTCAAACCCCCACTTTGGTGATTTCCACCTCCATGAATAGCCAAGATGTATTGTAAAAGTAGTGTGTGTGCAGACCTTGTGTGTGTGCAAGATCCTAAAATGCAAGTAAGCAAACTAGAGCAACCTAGAAAGTAAACCCTAATTGCTTGTAAATGATAATGTAAATGCTCCAAATCAAGATGTAAAGAGATCTAAAGCATGAATACAAGTGATATAATGAGGCTTATGCAAAGACATGAAAACAACATGAAATCATACCCAACCCCAAGGGAGGGGTACAAGCCAATCTTCAGTCGGTGATCCCTTATTGCTCTTCAATGCCTTCAAAGCCCTAAATGGATGAATGAAATTGATGAATGCTTGATGGATGGATGTTGAAAGTTGTTGAAGTCTTCAAAGATCTTCTCTTTCACTGCATAGAAGGTCCCTTAAACCAAAATTTGGATCCTTTCAAATGAAGAAAGAGAGCCTTTATATATGAAACCCTAGGTCTTAATTTCAACTTTTGGCCGACCTAGAGATTGAATCTCCTGCCAATATCTTGGGGTTAAGCTTTATTTTATGATTGGATTGCACTCCTAAAATTTTGGGAAAAATGTCTGGGACCGTGTGCACTCCGGGTGCCATGGTCCCGACAACTTTTCACCAAATTTTTAGGGCCGTCGGATATGATGATTTTAGAGAGAATCTCGAAGTTATAGGTGATTTTGAGATGTTTTGACCCCCGAAATCAAGCCCCCAAGTTCAAAATAGGACCTAATTAGGGTTTTTGATTAAATGATGTATTGGAGGAATAAAATGAAAGGGGCACACTTTAATGAAAAGGGCCTGACTTTATGATGTGGAAGATGATGAAATAGAACCTTAGACCTAATTAATTTGATTAATTAAGTGCTAAACGGGAAATGCAATGCGAAATGCAAAATGCGCCAAGGTGGGTGCTAAACTAGGTGTGAAATTGTACTGCTCGAGCAAGTGCGTACAATTTACGACGTTACAGGAACTTGTAATTTAATCCTATTGGACCGACATGAAATCAGACTCCTTTATAAGGACATCATGTCTAGGGTTTTAAATAAGGATGAGGGCTTTTATGTGCGATAATAGAAGAGAAGATTATATATGTGTGAAGAGTAAGAGTGTGGAGATGTTGAAGACTGAAGTAATGCTGAAATGCATTAATAGTGAGCTATCAAGGATCTAACCAAGCATACCGTGCTAGTATCTAGATCACTCAATTGTTGATTACTCGCATCTTCGACAAGTCTATAACCCTTAACCAGGTAGGCCTAGCAAAGCCTTTGTAAATCCTCTAACAAGGTGGTTCACAACTGTGAATCTAAAATCCTCTCACAAGGTAGTCTTTAACAAGACTTATCTCCTAACAGAGATCTAGATTCCTAACAGGATCTATTCTGGTGAAGAACATTATATGACCTTAACTGATCTAGTTTCCATTCTGCAGATAGATACTTGTGAGTTTCTGCTCACTGTGGTTTTTACCATTTGGGCTTCCACGTGTAAACATCTTGTGTTATGGTGATTGTTCTCTTTTGGGTGAGTTCTTTGTTTTCTATTTGGTTTGCATTTATCTTAACCAGTTTATTGGTGAATCTGTTGTACCGGTTATCTACTAAACTATTTAGAAGTTTGAGTTCAGTGTTTTTCGGTATACTAATTCACCCCCTCCTCTTAGTATTCATCAATTGGTATCAGAGCCAACCTTTCTGTAAGTCTAACCACTTGGAAGGAGATATGGGGGAATACATAGTGAGGGAACTTACTCATCATCTCACAAAGACTAAGAGAGCCTATGATGAACTCAAAGTCAAGTACAAAGCCTCTTTGGTCAAAAGAAGAGAGCATGCTGAGAAACTAATGGAGCTTACTAAAAATAGTTCTTCTGATGAAGTAGACATGGATGCCCTAGTTGAAGAAGTTGAAAAACTGAATGAATCTAATGCCAACCTGAGAAGGGAACTTGAAGGACTGACTATCAGAATGTGTCAAGAGCTTGAGAATCAAAAGAAAGCTAAAGATCTTGTAAAAGACAAAGATCATGAGATCTCCAAGCTGAAGCAAGAAATCAGTGCCCTTACCGCTCATCTCCAAGAGAGTAAAGTGAAAAATAAGAAATGTAAGGTGAACTAAACATGGCTATTTTTGAGAATGCAACCTTGAAGGAATCCAATGCTTCTATTTCCAAAGAACTTACTGAGATAAAGGAGATACTTGCCAAATTCAATTAGAGTACTGCTAAGCTAGAGCAAAAGCTTGAATCAACAAAATAGGTAAAGAATACCACTAGACTTGGTTTCTCCAATTATGAGGAAGGTGAAACCTCTGAAACAAAAGATGTAGCATCAAAGAAGCAACCAACACCAAAGGATAAAGGTCAAGCAAAATTTTAAACCTATTTGCTTTAATTGTCTCAAAGAAGGACATACTACTAATGTGTGTAGAAGCAAGGCCTACAATAACTTTCCTTATTTTCTAAACAATAAGGTTAGATCCAATAGATTCAATGGAAACTGCTATGCATGCAACAAGTTTGGGCATAGAGCATTTGAATGCCGGTTTGTTTTGCACAACATTGGGAGATACCCTCCAAGGAATCAAGGAGTTATCCCGAAACCCACTGTGAACCGGAATCCAAACTAGTATAATGCCTATGACCATCAATCAAGTGGTGGTGGCTATCAAGCTGCAACTGGTTGGAGAGAAACCTATTTGATCTATCATGGTAGTAGTAACACTATTGTAATATGCAGAAGGAAGAATGGTAGTATGAACAATGGACCATGGAGAACACCTGGAACGGTATTCTATCATTGCAACAAACCGGGACACACTACCAGAACCTACAAAATGAGAAAGAACCTATTAGATAATATACCAATCACTCAAAAGGGAAGAGATGTTGAAACCGTTCAAGCAGCAATGAATAAAAATTGGAAAAAGAAACCTAAAGAAGTGTCACAAGATGAACCGGTTTCTACACCTAGTGTGGAAGTCTCTAAACTGGCAAACTGAGCTTCAGAAAAGCTTAGGGGGAGCATATCGGTGAAATATTTAAACCCCCAGTTTATATCAGTAAAGACCTAACCGATATACGTTACTTGTCAATCAACAGAATATTTTGAAGCGATTAAAGGCAAAATTAGGGTTTTTACCCTAGCGGTGGAGTATTTATTATGGTAGGTGAAAGACCATTTAAAAGGGATTTTAGATGCCATTTTCACTTATCTGTTTTTGAGCGAAGAATTTTCAAGTGCAAAGCAACAAGAGCGATTCGTCTAGTGATTCAAAGTAAATTCAAAATCTTGTAGAGGAATCCAGAGATCATTTTCAATCAATCAAGTGAAGAACACCAAGCGGTAATCTAGCAACTGAAGTGGTGTGTTGTGAGCGACATTGCAAAACCCTAAATTTTGAAGTGTGAAGGTATTTCTCAAAAAAATTTGTCTATCATTTGATCATGGCTTCTGCATCACACTCTAGTCCTAGTGCATCTGTAGACTCAATGGATTTTATTCAAAAGAATATGAAATGCAATGACCTATCCCAGATACCCACTGGAGTTATAGTTGAGAAAGATATTTCAAAATATATTGATTGCAAATTGGAAGACCTAGGATCCCTAGTGATCCATTCTTTGCTAGGTCTATTATGTGGGGATGACAAGAAAATCAAACCAGAATATAGCATCGTAGAGAGGAAGAAACTACACAATGCAATTTATTTTCTTGAAGAGTTCACTCAAGATCACATCCGCATCATCCTAAGCAGAGTACATTGTGACAAAATGTCTCTTGAGAGGTCACATGATATTACACTGGAAGCAATTCATGTTGTCACCGGTTTCTGTAACATTGGAGAGGTGCTAGCTCTAAGGAATGTCATTAAAACTGAAATGACAAAACTCATCGGTTCTCTGAGCAACCAATGGGGAATGACCGTCAACACCATCAAAGATGATTTGGTTAAGTATGCTTGCATGGTGATTGGCTACCAGGTATTTTATGCCAGCAGAATAAACTATGTCCCCGGTGCTGTAGTGAATGCCACCTACAGAATGATTCAAGAAGACACCTCATTTGATTTGTGTACCTGTTGGCAAAAGCAACTGCTATTGAACCTGAAGTCCATTAAGTAGGATAATGCTTTAAGGTTCAGGTTCGGACAACTCTTGGTCAGCCTATTTTTCTACTTTCAAGGCTATTTTCCTAGTGTAGGTGATATTCAATGGTCTGCTGACCAACCAGTCACTAAGCAAATTAGGGAAAGTCTCCAAGCAGTGGGAACCAGATATCCTAAGGTTTTGAATAAATATTTTGATGAATTCAAGTAGAAAATGAGCCAGAGGATGAGGATATCTAGAGATATTATAAAGAAATATAAAGATGACATTTGCTTTATCATAAAGGTAGATGAATGCATAATGGAAGTGGCACAGCCAAGAAAGGAAGTAGTAGAATCTATGGGGTATGAAGTGATGTATGACATGTTGGATGGGTATGCCTCTACCCTGATTGCCTCACCTTTAGATTCTAGGAAAAAGCATACCAACACCTACATGGAGAGAGAAACACCGGTTGAAGATCCTATAGTGAGAAAGGGCAAGGCAGTGTCATCGATATCAGCACCGGTTACCTCAGCCAGCCCAAAAGTGACCAAGCGGTCACCTGCTAAGAAGAAACTAGAAGTTGCACCCGCTAAAGTATTTGAGAGGAAGTGGAAAACCAAAAACAACTCATCGGAGTTAGAGGATACCGAACCGGAAGTGCAGCCTAAGAAAACTAGGCAATCAAGCAAGAAAGCTAAATCTATCGGTAATGCACCTGCATTGTCAGTATCGGTAAATATAGACATCTCTTCTTCTAAGCCTCTGACACATTGTCAAAGGACTTTAAATAATATTAAGAGAAAGGTGCTTGATGACTTAAAAGAATATTTTGATGATTTTTCTGATAATGAGAAGGAAGAAGTAGAGTAGGAAATGATAAAATATTTGTGTGTTAATGATCAGTCACCATCTAAAATTCGATCAGTGACACCTGATTATTTATACAATTCTTTGGACAATAAATAGCGCATTGCCATTGAGAAAGAATAGGAAAAAAGGGAGAAAGTCTATGCTCAGTACTTTCCAGATGCCTCCAATTCTGAATTGTTTGAGATAATGGACAAGAATAAAGGTCTCTTCTTCATGAGAAGAAGAAGACTCGAGCTGCTAGAAGGCAAAACCTCTGAAGTGGAGAAGGACATTCATCTACATGCAAAAGCTATTGTTAGATTACATCAAGTGTTTGAGGCCAACAAGAAGGCCGAACAAGAACCTGACCTATCCTTAGCCAAACTGGATGATGTATTTTATGGTGAAGGAGAAAGAGTTATAGAGCATGTTGACACTATTGATGTGGATGCATTGGATGTTGAAGATGTCACTCTAGACATAGAGAAGGAGAAACAAGATAAAGAAAAGGCAGAGAAGGAGAAATTGGATAAAGAAAAAGCAGAGAAGGAGAAACAAGACAAGGAAAAGGTTGATAAGGAGAAAGCAGAGAAAGAGGAAGAGAAAAAGAAAGAGGAAGAGAAAAAGAAAGAGGAGGAGAAAAATAAAGTGGAGGACAAGAGGAAACAAGAAGAAGAAAAGAGAAAAGAAGAGGAGAAGAGGAAAGAAGAGGAGAAAAATAAAGTAGACGAGAAAAATAAAGAAGAGGAGAAAAAGAAGGAGGAAGAAAAGAAAAAGCAGGAAGAAGATGAGAAGAAGAAAGAACTGAAGAAGAAACAAGAAGAGGAACAAAAGAAGAAAGAAGAAGAAAAGAAAAGAGCCACAGAGGAGAAGGAAGAAAAAAGAGGCAATCAAGCAGAGACTCCCAAGGCAACGAGTGGTCAAGCCAAACTGGTTGAAATCACTAGTCCTATTGATCTCCAATTTGCAGATGAATCAGAGCTGCTTCAAAGCATAAAGCTTGCATAGGAATGATTGGAAGCATTGAGGAGGAAGAAGGAACATGATGTTATTCAAACTGTGGTTGACACCCTTACCAGTTTGATTGCTTGTACTAACCTCCCCAATATCGATTCCTCTCTGTCTAAACTGAAACTTCTATGTACTGTTGTAGAGGACCAGGTACAATGCCTGGAAGATGTTTCTAAAGAAAATGCAAAGAAGAAGCATGAAAAGGAACTCAACACTGCCATAGTCAAGAAACTGAATGAGCTCCGGTCTCAACTTCAGAAACAATAGAAGGATATAGGTGTTTCTATGGATGAGGGAAAACTCCTGTTGAGCAAAATCAGCCAACCCCATCTATTTTGCGATGATGTGCTCACACAAAAAGATAAACTCCAATCAGATTTATAGGAATACATAAGCAACTTCAAGACACCATATGATTCCTTCACTACATATGGGCAAACAGTTCATTGGTATTAGCTTCAGTCTGCCAGGATAGAATTAGAGATTAGCAACTGGTCAACAGATTTGCAGGAGCTTCAACTAATCTTATTACCCAGACTGTAAATTCTTGAGAAGTGTTTTCTCAATCTGAAAGCCTTAACGGTAACTAAAGAGATGAGTACCATTGATGCCATGGAAGAAGAGGTATCTAAGATGCAGACTGAAAGTGAGGTTGCTACCTCATTACTTGAGTCATGGTCATTAGCCATGAAGACATTTTTGCAAGATTTTAAATCTGTTTTTGACAAGTTTCATTCCTTATTGTCATAAACATTTACTAAATTTTAATGATAATGAGAAATAGGGGTTATTTTGCAGTACTTTGTCATTGTTGGCAAAGGGGGGGTAGTATTTAAAACTTTGGTGAATGTTACCATTTCAAGTATACTTTCATGTTACCTCTTTAAGGGAGTAGTATACATTGTAATTTCTGTAAAAGGGATAGTGTATATGCTTAGGGGGAGTAATTTTGCATATGGCATATTTTTGTTGTAAGAACACTTAGACGTCAAAATTTTCCTAAGTGTTGCCATCAATGCCAAAGGAGGAGATTTTTGACATTTTGATGATGTTGTGATTGTCATTGATGGACACATACTTGCTTTGTGTACACTTTCTTGATGTATGAGTTATGCTCAACCAGTATTTGTTCCAACCGGTATTATGTATTATAGTCTTTCGACTATCGGTGTTTTACAGAAGATGTTTACCGGTCACAAATTGACTAAAGACCTCAAACGGTATGAAGACCCCAAGTGGTTCGAAGGAACAAAGCGGTAGTTAACATTTTTCCAGTCTTCATTTTTGACAACCGCTAATCGGTAATTATATGAACTGGTATTACTCTGTGATGAGTTACCAACCAGTATTTTTGTGATGAGTTATCATCCACTAATACGTTGGCAGTGATTTTGTGTCATGTTACCAAATGTGTCTAGATGCACTAAACCTAGGAACTTGTAATTTAATCCTATTGGACCGACATGAAATTAGACTCCTTTATAAGGACATCATGTCTAGGGTTTTAAATAAGGATGAGGGTTTTTATGTGCGATCATAGAAGAGAAGATTAGATTAGTGTGAAGAGTAAGAGTGTGGAGATATTGAAGACTGAAGTAATGCTGAAATGCATTAACAGTGGGCTATCAAGGATCTAACCAAGCATACTATACTAGTATCTAGATCACTCACATCTTCCACAAGTCTGTAACCCATAACCCGGTAGGCCTAGCAAAGCCTTTGTAAATCCTCTAACAAGGTTGTTCACAACTATGAATTTGAAATCCTCTCACAAGGTAGTCTTTAACAGGACTTATCTACTAACATAGATCTAGATTCCTAACAGGATCTGTTCTGGTGAAGAACATTGTATGACCTTAACCAGTTTGGTTTCTATTCTACAGAGAGTTACTTGTGAGTTTCTGCTCACCATGGTTTTTCCCATTTAGGTTTCCACATCAAAACATCTTGTGTTATGGTGATTGTGCTCTTGTGGGTGAATGCTTTGTTTTCTTATTTGGTTTGCATTTATCTTAATCGGTTTATTAGTGAATCTATTGTTCCAATTATCAGCTAAACTATTTAGAAGTTTGAGTTCAGTGTTTTTTGGTATACTAATTCACCCTTTCCCCTTTTAGCATTCATAAGGAAAAATCCCTAGAGCGTACTGCTCATTACAAAAGAGTCTCACTAACTACAGAGAGGTTATAACCCCCTCAAGACAATTGGACAATAATCCAGAAGAATGAACTACCAGAGATAGCATCTACCATGCATGATTACAATCCCAGTTAAGCTCAATACCAGAGGCCTTTGACCTCTTACTTAAACCCAATTTGATCACCTATGATTGACCAAATCTCCTTTGCATATGATGTTACATTCCAGGACCATGACCATTACCACCATAACCATGATCTACAATGAGATATTACATCAATTTATACAAACCCTAAGGCCTAAACCAATTAGGTCGGCCACCTAAGAGATATTACAATAAGATCATTACATACATCCATATTAAAATGATATGCCATGTCGGCTTAAGACCAAAACAACAATAACCAATCCATAAAACATCCCGATAACATGTAGAGAACATGTTAACATGATACTAGTCCATAACCTAGATAGGTAACCTAATCTGGGTCCTCCAGGCTAAAGCCATGTCTTCAATCAGTTGAGGCACGATTAGGGATCACCTTCTGCATCTTGAATTCCATCTAGAAGTCACACCAATACCACTTAAGAATTATGTCAAATATTCTTAGTAAAAGCTCTGTCTATTAAACCTTAAACCCATTTTGTAACACAAGATCTTTTACCGGTAATCAAAACTTGTCTACCGGTAACCAACCATAACAGGTGGTGTTGACATCAATGATAAAAAATCAATGCAACACATAATAAATTCCTCCATATTGCCAACAATCTCCCCCTTTGTCATTGATGGAAACACTAGATGTGAAAAACATCTAAGTACCAAGAAATACCAAACAAGTCTCCCCCTATGGAAGACAACCAACAATCTCCTGAATATCAATAACTCTCCTCCTATGAATAATATCATTGTAAAGTTCTGAATTTATTTTTCACATCACTATCTATCCCCCTTTGACATCAGTGCTAGAAATCTGACAAAAATATCAAAGCAAGAATATAAGCCTCTAAATCTCAAAGCTAACTACTCCCCCTGAGTAGTAGCACCACTACATCTACCTGGAGCAAAGGATAAAGTTGATGATGCATATAAGACTAATGGTCTGCTCCATCAATTAAGTTTTCGTTGGAGGGGTAGATACCCCTAACCTATCTCACAAACACTCAAATGATTCCTTAGACAGTGGTTTAGTGAATATATCTACAATTTGTTCTTTAATGTTCGCATAAACCAATTTGACTTCCTTTTCTTCTACCTTTTCCTTCAGAAAGTTATACTTTATTGATATATGCTTATTCTTAGAGTGAAATACCAGATTCTTAGACATGTCAATAGTTGCAGAGTTATCACAGTAGATAACTATCCGTTCACTAGAATTTACCTTGATAGACCTCATAGTTCTTATAAGCTGCATAGGAAAGAAATAGTCTAACAGTAGATAACTACCAGACCTGAATATCAATAACTCACCCCCTATGAATAATATCATTGTAAAGTTCTAAATTTATTTTTCACATCACTATCTCTCTCCCTTTCGCATTACTATCTCTCTCCCTTTGACATCAATGCCAGATATATAACATTTAAAAGGTGCTTTTCCTTCATACTTACTTCCTGTAGGTCCTTTAGGTACTCTTCTAGCAAATAAGGCTTCAAGTTTCTCAAATTATTCATCCTCTTTCCTCATATCTTCCAATCCCTTTCCATATAAGGTTTTCCAATCACTCTTGTCAATAGATGTTGATGCATGAAAAGCAGGTTTAGATTTTGCAGATCCAGAAGGTCCAAATTCTTTAAGCTCAAAAATAGATAATATCCCAATTAGAAAGTCTCTCAGTTCATTAATTGTAGTTGCCATTGTTCTCAGTTCATTAATTGTAGTTGCCTTCATCTTGTAAGCCAGTGGAAGGGCTCTCAAGACTTTGGAAACTATTTCATCTTCACTCAGAGATCCTCCACAACATTGAATTCCCATGACAATCTCATTTACTCTTTCCATAAATGAAGCAATTCTTTCATTATCTTCCATCTTCAAGTTCTCATACCTTACCTGGTAACCATCAAGTTTAGCAATTTTGATGGTAGGATCACCTTCCTTCAGAGTTTGCAATTTATCCCACATAACCTTTGTCGATGATTTATTAGTTAATCCCATGATTTGCTAATCAGTAAGGCACACAAGAGGGCTTCTCTAGCTCTACAATCATTTTCAATATTCTTGTCCAGGCTTGCAAGAGTAGGATTTCTAGATGTCAAATCATAAGTTGTGTATCCTTTCTCAGTGATCTCCCAAATATCCTTGCCAAGACATCTAAGATGAGTCTCCATTCGGATTTTCCATATGCCATAATTTGTTCCTGTTAGGATAACCAGTGAACAACTAAGAGAGGGGGGGTGAATTAGTTGTTAATAGATTAAAATAATTAATACACAACACAACCTTAAACCAAAGCACATAACAATTAAATACTAGTAAAGTAGAAACAAATGCCGATAGAAATAGATATCGATAAAAAATGCAACTCAATAATTAAACAGATAATTAACACAATGCAACCATACCACATAACACCAAGATTTGTATGTGGAAAACTTGGTAAAGGGAAAAACCACTGTGGGAAGCCTACCCATAGTCAGATAATACTTCTGCAGAAAGTATGTGATACAATGAGGGGTTTGCACATGCAGGAAGGAACACTACCTAGAGCGCACTGCTCATTACAAAAGAGTCTCACTAACTACAGAGAGGTTAAAACCGCCTCAAGATAATGGACAACAATCCAGTAGAGTGAACTGCCAGAGATAACATCTACCATGCTCGATTACAGTCCCGATTAAGCTCAACACTAGTGGTCTTTGACCACTTCCTTGATCCCAATTCAATCCTCAATGATCGACCAAAATCTTTGCCTAAATGATATTACAATATTCACACATTACATTCCATACCATTGATCTACAAAGAGATCTTACATCAATTATACCAATCCTAAAACCTAAACAAATTAGGCCGGTCATCTAAAAGATATTACAATAAGATCATTACATAAATTCATATTACAATGATATGCCATGTCGGCTTTAGACTAAAACAACATTAACCAATCCATAAAACATCTTGGTAACATGTAGAGAACATGTTAACATGATACCGGTCCATAACCTAGATAGGCATTGGACCTTTTTTGGGGTCCACTACGCCAAAGCCATGTCTGCAATTGATTGAAGCATGATCACAGAACATCTTCAGCATCCTGAAAGCTGCACCAACACCACTTATGCATCCTGTCAAATATTCTTAATGAAAGTTCTGCTGGTAGCACCTTAAACCAATGTCGGTAACAAAAACCTGTCTATCAATAACAACTAGTGCCAATAGCCAACCATAATAGCCAATGTTGATATCAATGACAAAACATCAATGCAACACACAATCAATTCTTCCAAAATGCCAACAATCTCTCCCTTTGGCATTCATGGGCATTCATGGAAACACTAGATGTGAAAAACATCTAAGTACCAAGAAATTCCAAACAAGTCTCCCCAAATGGAAGACAACCAACAAACTCACCCTTTGAATAATATCTCTGTAAAGTTCTAAAGTTTCCTTTTTCACATCAGTATCTCTCTCCCTTTGACATCAATGCTGAAGATCTGACAAAAAAATGAAAGAAATAATGTAATTCCCTGAAACTCAAAGCTAACTAATCCCCCTAAGTAGTAGCACCACTTTTTTAGTACCAGAATGAATAGCATCTCTAATAATGCATGGCGAACTGATGCCAAACTACATCAATAAAGTCTCTGTCGGAGGGGCAAAAATGCCCAATTTGTCTCTCAAATACTCATATGATTCTTTAGCCAGCGGTTTAGTGAATATATCTACAATCTCCTCTTTAGTATTCACATAAACCAATTTGACTTCCTTTTCTTCTACCTTATCCTTCAGAAAGTTATACTTTATTGATACATGCTTAGTCTTAGAGTGAAATACCAAATTCTTAGACATGTCAATAGCTACAGAGTTATCACAGTAGATAACTACCAGTTCACTACATTTTACCTTGATATCCTTCAACATTTGCTTCATCCACAAGACCTGAGTATAAGTAGTTATTGCTGCAACATATTCAACTTTTGTAGTAGATAAAGAAATGCATGATTATTTTTTGTTGATCAGAAACCAGTTTCTTTCTAAGAAAGAAAGATCCACCAGAAGTTATCTTCCTGTCATCAGTATCTCCTACCCAATCTGAATCTGTATATGCACACAAAGTGAAGTTGTCATCTCTAGATTACCATAAGCCAAATTCAGTTGTGCCTTGTAGATACCGGAATATCCTCTTTATTGCACATTCTTGATTTTCTTTAGGATTAATTTGATATCTTGAAACAATACTCACAACATTCATAATATCTGGTCTAGTATGAGTTCGATATACCAGGCCACCAATCATAGACTTATACCTTGTTGGATTTACTGATGCAGATGTATCATTGATAGATAATTTCTCACTTGTCACCATAGGGGTACTTACCAGTTTGGAATTATCCATACCAAACTTCTTCAACAATTCCCGTAGATACTTAGTTTGACAAATAAAAATGTCATTGTCAATCTGAGTAATCTACAAACCTAAGAAAAAATTTATTTCACCAATCATGGACATCTCAAATTCATTTTTCATGTTGTTACCAAATTCCATGCACAATTTATCTTCTCCTCCAAAAATGATATCATCAACAAATACTTCAATAATCAAAATATCATCATCAGTAATTTTGTAATACAAGTTACTATCAGCACTGCCTTTAGTAAAACCAAGCTTCAAAAGATATTTATCCAACCTTGCATACCAAGCTCTAGGAGCTTGGTTCAATCCATATAATGCTTTCTTTAACCTAAAAACCATATCCTTATCATCTATCAGTGAAAAACCATCAGGCTGCTCACTGTATACCTCTTCTTCAAGTTCACCATTCAAAAATGCACATTTAACATCCATTTGATAAACCTTATAGTTCTTTTAAGCTACATAGGCAAGAAATAGTCTAACAACTTCAATTCTAGCTACAGGTGCAAAAGTCTCACCATAATCAATTCCTTCCTTTTGAAAATATCCTTTACAAACCAGTCTAGCCTTATTTCATATAACTTGACCATCCTGATTCATTTTATTTCTAAAAACCCATTTAGTTCCAATAACATTCTTATTTTTAGGTCGGGGAACTAAAGTCCAAGTTTAATTCTTCTCTAGCTGATCTAATTCATCTTCCATAGCCTTTAACCAATATTTATCTTTCCAAGCTTCAATAACAGTTGCCAGTTCAACTTGAGAAATAAGACATACCTCTTTATTTTTCACTCTCCTTCTCGTCATAAATCCCTTGTTCCTATCTCCAATGATTTGATCTTCAGAGTGGTTTAATCTTACATACTTTGGAGTCTTCTGAACTTCAGGTTCATTGATCTGATCATCAATCACAATTGAGTTTTTTTACTGTGCTAGTGTAACAGTTTCAGTGTCATGTGCTGGTTGAGGTATTGTTGGTTCAGTTATGATAATTTCCACTATCGGTTCCCTGTTATATGATATAGAATGATTTTTGTATTGCTCATCCACTTTCACATTTGCACTTTCCACAATTTTCTACAATCTTTTTTTATAACATCTATATGCTTTTCTTTGATTAAAATAACCAAGAAATATTCCTTCATCACATCTAGGATCAAAATTTCTGATTGAATCATCCCTTTTGAAATAACATTTACTTCTAAAAATTTTGAAATATTTAACAATAGGTGTATGTCCAAACTATAGTTCATAAGGAGTCTTACCGGTTTCACCTTTGATGTGAACTCTGTTGAATGTGTAGACTGTTGCACTCATTGCTTCTATCCAGTAGATATGAGGCAATTGGGCTTCCATCATCATCATTCTTGTTGCATCCAAAATGGTTATGTTCTTTCTTTCCACCACTCCATTCTACTGAGGAGTCCTAGGTGCAGATAACTGCCTCCTGATTCCATTTATCTCACAATAACTATTAAATACATGAGAAGTGAACTCACTACCTTGATCTGATCTTAGACATTTTATTTTCAATCCAGTTTCAGTTTCTACTTTTACTTTAAAGATCTTGAATTTCTCAAAAGCTTTAGACTTCTCCCTAAGAAAAGTCACCCACATCATTCTAGAATAATCATCAATTATTAGCATGAAGTATCTATCACCTTGAAAGCTTCTAATCCTTGATGGACCACATAAGTTAGTATGAATCAAATCAAGAACATCATTAGATTTATCTTGTATGCTCTTAAAATTAGTTCTCACTTGCTTTCCCAATTGGCATTCCTTACATACCGAATTGTGAAGCTTCATAATCTTGGGTATATCTCTAACTGCCTTTGTTGAACTAATCTTGATAATGCAATCAAAATTACATTGACACAACCTCTTATTCCATAAAAAACTCTCTCAATATGAGCAATCAAACATGTCTTGTTACCAGTGTTTAGGTGAAAGATGTTACCTCCAGTCTGAGTACCAGTAGCAATCTCCAAACCAGTCTTGTCAATGATTTTGCATTTTCTATCCTTGAATTGAAGTTGGAATCCCTTGTCCACCAATTGACCAACTCTCAAAAGATTATGCTTTAAACCTTCTGCATAATAGACATTGTCAGTATTATGCTTGCCATCTAGACAAATAGTGCCTCTACCTCTGATCATACATGCTTTGTCATCTGTAAATCTTACTTGATTGCCATTGTATTCATGAAGGGACATAAATTTTCTTTTATCTCCAATCATATGATGTGAGCATCCACTGTCAATTACCCATTCATCATTGCCTTCAACATTTGCTTCCAGGGCCTTCTCTTCATTCAAGATAGCTAGTTTCGGTTCATCTTCTTTTAGGGCATAGAATACCCATTCCTTTCCATTGTCAGATCCACTATTAGAATCTTCTGCTGGTTCATCCTTAGAGTCATCAGATACTCCTTCCTCATCTGCTATGAAGCATTGTTTGTTTCTCTTGAATTTGTATCTGTTCTAATTAGGCTTAAATGATTTCTTGACTTATTCTTCAAATCTAGCATTCCTTTCAGGACATCTAGATGCAAATTGGCCAATCTTATGACATTTAAAAGGTTATTTTCCTTCATACTTACTTCCTATCAATCCTTTAGGTACTCTTCTACCAAATAAGGCTTCAAGTTGCCCAAATTATTCATATTCTTTCCTCATGTCTTCCAATTCCTTTCCATATAGGGCTTTTGAATCATTCTTGTCAGTAGATGATGATGATGATGCATGAAAAGAAGGTTCATATTTTGCGGCTCCAGAAGGTCCAAATTCTTCAAGCTCAAAAGCAGATAACTTCCCAATTAGAATGTCTTTATTAACTGATGTGTTTGACATTGTTCTCAATTCATTAATTGCAATTTCCTTCATCTTGTAAGCCGGTGGAAGGGCTCTCAATACTTTGGAAACTATTTCATATTCACTCAGAGATCCTCCACAACATTAAATTTCCATGACAAACTCATTTACTCTTTCCATAAATGTAGCAATTCTTTCATTGCCATCCATCTTCAAGTTTTCATATCTCACCCGATAGCCATCAAGTTTAGCAATTTTGATAGTAGGGTCACCTCCATTCAGAGTTTGAAAATTATCCTGCATAACCTTTGTAGAAGATTTATCAGTTAATGTCATGATCTAATGATCAGTAAGTGCACATAGGAGAGATTCTCTAGCTCTACAATCATTCTCAATATTCTTATCCAAGTCTACAGGAACAAGATTTCTAGATGTCGGATCATAAGGTGTGTAACCTTTCTCATTGATCTCTAAAATATCCTTGCCAAGACATCTGAGATGAGTCTCCATTTGGATCTTCCCTATCCCATAATTTGTTCCATAAAGCTTAGGGATTTCTCTTCTGAAGATAGTTGTTGGTGGATTAGTTGCCATAGGATCTACCTCAAGCGATTAAGATTCTGCAAAAGAGGACCAAAGCTTTGATACCAATTGTTAGGATAACCGGTGAACAATTGAGAGGGGGGCTGAATCAGTTGTTAATAGATTACAACAATTAATCCACAACACAATGTTAAACCAAAGCACATAACAATTAAATACCAGTAAAGCAGAAACAAATGCTAGCAGAAACAAATACCGGTAAATAATGCAACTCAACAATTAAATAGATAATTAACACAATGCAACCATGCCACATAACACCAATATTTGTACATGGAAAACTCAGTAAAGGAAAAAACCATGGTGGGAAGCCTACCCACAGTTAGATGATACTTCTACAGAAAGTATGTGATATAATGAGGGGCCTACACATGCAAGAAGGCACACTGCCTAGTGCACACTGATCATTACAAAAGAGTCACTTACTACAGCGAGGTTAAAACCACCTCAAGATAATGGACATTAATCTAGTAGAGTGAACTGCTAGAGATAGCATCTGCCATGCCTGATTACAATCCTGGTTAAGCTCAACACCAGTGGTCTTTGACCACTTTCTTAATCCCAATTCGATCCTCAATGATCGACCAAAACCTCTGCATGAATGATATTATAATATTCACACATTACATTCCATATCATTGATCTACAAAGAGATCTTACATCAATTTATACCAACCCTAAGACCTAAAACAATTAGGTCGGCCATATAAAAGATATTACAATAAGATCATTACATAAATCCATTTTACAATGATATGCCATGTCGTCTTTAGACCAAAACAACATTAACTAATCCATAAAACATCTTGGTAACATATAGAGAACACGTTAACTTGCTACCGGTCCATAACCAAGATAGGCATCGGACCTATTCTAGGTCCATTGCACCAAAGAGATGTCTCCAACTGATTGAAGCATGATCAAAGAACATCTTCAACATCCTGAAAGCCACACCAACACCACTTATGCATCCTGTCAAGAATTCTTAATGAAATTTCTATCAGTAGAACCTTAAACCAATGCCTATAACAAAAACTTGTCTGTTGGTAACAACTAGTGCCGATAGCCAACAATAACAGCTAGTGTTGACATCAATGATAAAACATCAATGCAACACATAATCAATTCCTCCAAAATGCCAACAGTTACATCAAGCTTAAGGATTTCTCTTTTGAAAATAGTTGTCGGTGCATTTGAAGTGTTAGCTGCCATAGGATCTACGTCAAGCGGTTAAGCTTCTGCAAAAGAGGACCAAGTCTCTGATACCAATTGTTAGGATAACCGGTGAACAACTTAGAGGGGGTGTGAATCAATTGTTAATAGATTATATTAATCAAACCACTTAATAAACTTTAACCGGTGCACATAAACATTGAATACCAAAATAGCAGAAATAGATATTGGTAAGCAATAGAACTTAAGAATGAAACAAAGAATTAACACAATGCAACCATACCACATAACACCATGATTTGTACGTGGAAAACTCAGTAAAGTGAAAAACCACAGTGGGAAGCCTACCCACAGTCAGATGATACTTTTGCATAAAGTATGTGATACAATAAGGGGCATGCACATGCAGGAAGGCACACTACCTAGAGCATACTACTCATTACAAAAGAGTCTCATTGACTACAAAGAGGTTATAACTGTTGGTATTTTGGTATGTTTTTTTCATTGATGTCAACACCTACTAAAGCACTAGCACTCTGGAGATCCAGCAGCATTCACTGGCAAGCAAGTAACTATTGCACAGTTACTGGTAAATGGTTCACTGGCAGGATATAATGATCACCGACACTTGGAATGATATGGAAGACACTTGGTAATGTCTAAGACATCATGTGGACACTTTGTTTTGAAGAATTAATCATTTCTATATTCATATTTGCATATTTTCTTTTACTGGCAAATAGGTCCAGGGTTACCTAGGGTTACACCGGCAGGTTTATCTTTTCCAGATCAGCATGGCACGCTATGGACATGATTTATTGTTGTTGTAAATGCTTTAAGCCGACATGTTTAATTGGTTATTGCATCAGATATTATATTGTTTGTAAAATGTTTTTATTGTAATATCTTGTAGAGCTGACCTACTAAAATTGGTCTTAGGTTATGGTATAAATGTAAGATCTTATTTGTAAGATCGAATGTGGAATATGAAAAAAGAATTGTGAGAAGGTATATGCAAGATTAAGTAGAGATATACATGAAGACATCATTTGAAGGTGAAGCTAGGTTTTTGTGGAAGCGTATTAGCATTACACCGGTGCTGAATCCAGCATATGAAGATGCTATTTTGTGTAGTATATTCTTATTGGATTTAACCATCCAACTATAGTTAGTGTGACTCCCATTTTGTGATTGAGCAATGAGCTCTAGGTTGTTGGCCTTTCTACATGTGCAGACCCCATTTATGTACACTTACTATCTGTAGTAGTATCATCTGATTGTGGGTAGGGTTTCCCACCGTGGTTTTTCCCCTTATAGGGTTTCCATGTACAAATATTGGTGTTATGTGTTGTGGATGACTTTGTGTTTATGTTTCATGCATTAATCTTTACCGGTATAGCAACTAACTATTAACAATATCTACCGGCATACTTAACTGGTTTACCGGTATTAAGCATTAAGCTGGTTGAGTTGGTTTTGGTTTGAATTTATTAGACAACTGATTCACCCCCCCCCCTCTCAGTTGTCTCCGGGACCTAACAATAACCACCTAAAGATAATTAGACAACAATCCAAAAGAATGAACTACCAGAGATAGCATCTACCATGCCTAATTACAATCTTGGTTAAGCTCAATACCAGAGGCCTTTGACCTCTTACTTAAACCCAATTTGATCACCTATGATTGACCAAATCTCCTTTGTATATGATATTACATTCCATGACCATGACCATTACCACCATAACCATGATCTACAATGAGATCTTAAATCAATTTATACAAACCCTAAGGCCTAAACCAATTAGGTCGGCCACCTAAGAGATTTTAAAATAAGATCATTACATACATCCATAGTACAATGATATGCCATGTCATCTTAAACCCAAAACAACAATAATCAATCCATAAAACATCCTGGTAACGTGTAGAGAACATGTTAACATGATATCGATCCATAACCTAGATAGGTAACCTAATATGGGTACACCACGCCAATGCGATGTCTTCAATCAGTTGAGGCACGATCAGGGATTACCTTCTGCATCCTTAATTCCATCTAGAAGCCACACCAATACCACTTAAGAATTCTATCAAAGATTCTCAGTAAACTCTATGTCAGTTAAACCTTAAACCCATGTCGGTAACACAAGATCTTCTACCGGTAATCAAAACCTATCTGTCGGTAACCAACCATAATAGCTAGTGTTGACATCAATGACAAAATATCAATGCAACACAATCAATTCCTCCATATTGCCAACAATCTCCCCCTTTGGCATTGATGGCAACACTAGATGTGAAAAACATCTAAGTACCAAGAAATCTCAAACAAGTCTCCCCCTGTGGAAGACAACCAACAATCTCCTAAATATCAATAACTCTCCCCCTGTGAATAATATCATTGTAAAGTTCTGAATTTAATTTTCACATGACTATATCTCCCCCTTTAACATCAATGCCAGAAATCTAACAAAAATATCAAAGTGATAATATAAGCTAGTGTTACAGTCATCACTATCGGTATCGCTACTGCATATGAGTTTTTTTTGTTGTTTATGTAAGGTGACGAAGGTACCATGTTAAACAAAGGGTTGAAAAATTGTTGAAACATTGGTTTTGGGAGAATTTTTAAAGTTAAAGAATTACATGATCTCTTCCCTAAAGATATTTTTGTCTCTTGTTCTGAAATGAAATTTGTGTTTTCTTATTCTAAGATTTGATTTGTTTGAACTTGTTGTGGGATAAAAAATGTTTGTTCTTGTTGTGAGATAGGGGTTGTTGATCTTGTTATAGAACAAGATTTGTTTGAACTTGTTCTTGGACAAGATTTGTTTTCTCATGTGTGAAAACCAATTATTGTTTTGATTCACTCATCAGGGGTAGGAACTCAGAACTTGTTGCATGTTTCTCTAGAGCACATCTAAATTACCTTAGCAGATCCTTGGATAGCAATTTGTCCAAAGTTCTCTTAACTCTAGGATGAGGAATGATTGCCAATGATAGAATACTATCGCATAAAGACTTAGAATCTGAAGGTGACCCTGGTTGGACATTTAAGGGTGATTATAGTTAAACGTTTGATGGTGTTCCTGGTTGAACATAACCATAACCTAGTTGCACTATTTTGAAATTTAGTTGAAAATTTGATTGTGATCTTGGTTGAACTACACCAAAACTTGGTTGCACACTTGATGGTGGTGTTGGTGGAAATACATTATGACCAAGGTCAAAATCCAATTGCATGATGTTACCCTTTGGCTGTCTTGGGTTGAACTCTAGTTGCGTTGTGCTAATATTAGGTTGGCTCGGGTTCAAATTTGGTTGTGTATCATCCATTGGACCAACACATAGGTTGATATGATAAAGTTGTTTGTCTCTTGGATGCTTGAGATCTCATTTCAACCATGGAAGACTCTTCTATTGTTTCTATGTTTTCTTAAAGTTTTTGAACTTCGTGTGTTTTTGTATTTTGGGATGAACTTGCACGTGCACCTATGGTTATACTATATTTTTGCATTTTAAAAGTTTTTGAAATGAAATGCAACTAAGGATGACAACACAATGCTATGTTTTTGTGTTTCTCATAATTTTGAAAATGGACAAATGCAACTAAAGATGATAATGCAACCCTATGTTTTTGTGTTTTTGGAATTTTGAAAATCTTGGGAATGCATATCTATGGGCATAACCCTAAGAGATTGGAAAATTGAGACCTTAAAGGACCAAAAGGACAAGTGATATGAATTTAATAAACTCATACCCATCACTAGAATGATGAGCTAGGATTTTGACTGGTTGATGGTGATGATAAAAGACAAACATTGATAAGGTATAGACTTCTTAGGAATAACCTAGGATTTGATCTAAGATTTGATCTTGGGACTTTCAAACTTTGATTTTGGAATCTATAATGCAAGCCTCAGACTTACCCTAGGGAATTGTGATTCAATGATTTAATATGAATTATTAAATTTTGACTATGTAAGACCTAAGTTTGAGATAATGCAAATTGAGGCAATGATGAACTTAAGAACTACGAAAATGTAAGCTAAATGACAATGAAAAGTTTGACCTAAGGTTACACCTATTTTTGTAATGTTTGAACTAAATAAAATTTTTGGAGTCTCCAATGTTTTTAATATCAGATTTTGATAGAAATTTTGGACTCTACCAGATCAATCTATTGTAAGACCCTAATTCATGTTAGGTCCCAAGGACAACTGAGAGGGGGGGGGGGGGTGACTCAGTTGTCAAATAAATTCAAACCAAGACAACTTAACCAACTTTAATGCTTAATACTGGTAAACCAAACTTTTATGTCGGTAGATAGTTTTATTAGTTAATGACAGTACCGGTAAAGATTAATGCATGAAATGGAAACACAATAACATCCACAACACATTACACCAATATTTGTATGTGGAAATATTGTAAGGGGAAAACCAGGGTGGGAAACCTTACCCACAATCAAATGATACTACTGTAGATAGTATGTGCATACAAATAGGGTCTGCACATGCAGAAAGGCCAAGTGCCTAGAGCTCACTACTCAAACACAAATAGGAGTCACGCTGACTACAATTGGATGGTTAAATCCAATAAGGATGTACTACTCAAAATAGCATCTTACTATGCTAGATTCAGTACCGGTGTAGTTCTGATTGTCTTCACAAAAACCTTGCTTCACCTTCAAATGATGTCTGCGTGTAAAGCTCTACTTATTCTCACATATACCAAATCATTTCTTCCTTCGCATTCCACACTTGATCTTACAAATAATATCTTACATTTATATCATAACCTAAGACCAATTTTAGTAGGTCGGCTCTAAAGGATATTACAATAAAATCAATTTACAAGTAAAACAATATCCAATGCAATAACTGATTCAACATGTCGGCTTGATGCATTTACAACAATAATAAAACATCTCCATATCATGTCGTGCTGATCTGGAATAGATAAGCCTCTCGATGTATGACCTGGACCTATTTGCCAGTAACATCAAATATGCAAATACGAATAAGCCAATGAACAAATCTCTAAGACAAAGTGTCCAAACAATGTCTTCAACATAACCAGGTGTTTTCCATATCATTCCAAGTGCGGGTGAACATTATATCCTGTCGGTGTACTAGATATCAATGACTATGCATAAGTCACTTGCTTGTCAGTGAACATTTCCAATTCTTCAAAGTGCCAGAGTTGATAAGTGATAGTAGGTGTTGACATCAATGACAAAAATCATACCAAAATACCAACAATCTCTCCCTTTGGCATTGATGGCAACACAAGATGGAAAAACCATCAAAGTGCCAAAACAGAAATGCCAAATACCAAAAACCAACAATCTCCCAAAAAAAGATCATAACCAAAAATCAAAATACAGATACAGAGAGTAATCAGTTTCTCTCAAAATAACAATCTCTCCCCAAATGAATAATCTCTCCCCAAGAGCTAAAGTGTTTTTCCATAGATATCTCTCCCCCTTTGACATCGAATGCCAAAGCCAATACAAAACCAGATTCAAATACAAAATACCAACCAATTCAGTATACCAACTAATCCCCCTGAGAAGTAGCTTCCTCATCAAAGCTGGAGTAAAAGATTTCTCTGTTGATTCTGTCGGTTGATGACAAACATCAACTGTCTAAGTCTCTACCAGTGGGGGTATGACCCCAAGATGGTCTCTGAGATATTCAAAGGTCTCCTTAGGTAGAGGTTTAGTGAAAATATCTGCAATCTGCTCTTTAGTATTCACATAAACCAATTTTACTTCTTTTGCTTCAACATTCTCTTTCAAAAAATTCAGCTTGATAGAAACATGTTTAGTTTTAGAATTTAATACCAGATTCTTAGATATATCAATTGTTGCAGTGTTATCACAATAGATAGTTATGGGTTCCTTGCATTTTACCTTTATGTCCTTCAACATTTGCTTAAGACATAATACCTATGTACAGTTAGTTGTTGCTGCAACATATTTTGATTCAGCTGTTGATAAAGATGTACAACTTTGTTTCTTACTCAACCAAGAAATTAGTCTAGTGCCAGGAAAAAATGCTCCGCCAGTGGTTCTTTTTCTATCATCCACATCTTCTGCCCAATTTGCATTTGTGTATGCACATAATTAAAAGTTTTCATCTATAGGATACCATAAGCCAAGATTTGTAGTACCTTGTAAGTACTAAGAAATCCTTTTTACTACTGATTCATGATTTTCTCTAGGATTACTCTGAAATCTTGAAACAATACATACTACATTCATAATATCAGGTCTTCTTTGTGTTAAATACAGTAGGCCTCCTATCATAGATTTGTACCTAGTCGGATTAATAGGTGTAGATTCATCCCTTAGTGATAATTTGTCATTTGTAGTCATAGGTGTGCTTATCGGTTTAGAGTTTTCCATCCCAAATTTATTTAGTAACTCCTGCAGGTACTTGGATTGACTCAAGAATATACCTTTATCAATCTATGAAATCTGCAATCCTAAAAATAATTTTATTTCTCCAATCATAGACATTTCAAATTCTTGCTACATTTCAATAGAAAAGTCTTTACACAATCCATCTTCTCCTCCAAAGATTATATCATCAACAAAAAATTCTATAACCAAGATGTCATCATTAGTCACTTTATAGTATAAGTTGTTGTCAGCATTACCTTTAGAAAAACCAATTTTCAAAAGTTACTTAGCCAATCTTGCATACCAAGCTCTTGCAGCTTGCTTCAACCCATACAAAGCTTTCCTTAACCTGCAAACCAAATCTGTGTTATTTGTCAAAGAAAATCCATCAGGTTGTTTAATGTAAACTTCTTCTTCAAGATCTCCATTCAGAAATGCACATTTAATATCAATTTGATATACTTTGTAGTTCTTTTGTGCTCCAAAGGCTAAGAATAATCCGACTACCTCAATTCTAGCTACCTTTGCAAAGGTTTCATTATAATCAATTCCTTCTTTCTAAGAATATCTCTTACACACTCATCTTGCTTTATTTCTGATTACCTTACCATCTTCATTGATTTTGTTTTTGAATACCCATTTTGTTCCAATCACATTTTTGTCTTTAGGCCAGGGAACTAATGTCCATGTGTTATTTTTCTCAATTTGTTCTAGTTCCTCTTCCATAGCTTTAATCCAGTGTTTATCTTCACATGCCTCATTCATTGATGATGGTTCAATTTGAGTAACAAGACATACCTCTTCATTTTCTAGTCTTCCTCTTGTCATAACTCCTTTATACTTATTTCCAATTATCTGATCTTCAGAGTGATTCAATCTTACATACTGAGATGTCTTTGTTTGTTGTTGTTCCTCAGTTATAGTGGAATTTCCAGATGATACCAGTGTAACTGGATCTTCATTTTGTACCAGTGGGTTCAATGTAGATTCATTTGTCAGAATATCTATTGCCGGTTCAGAGTCTATATACCTTGAAGTTCCTCTGAATTGTTCATCAATCTTCACATTTGTACTCTCAACAATTTTCTGCAATCTTTTGTTAAAACATCTATATGCCTTTCTCTTAGATGAATAACCAATAAATATTCCTTCATCACTTCTAGGATCAAATTTTCCAATATACTCATCTCTTCTAATATAGCATTTACTTCCAAATAATCTGAAATATTTAAGAGTAAGAGTAATACCAAACCATAGTTCATAAGGGGTCTTACCAGTTTCTCCTTTGATGTGAACTTTGTTGAATGTATAGATCATTGTGCTTATTGCCTCTCTCCAATATACATGTGGTAGATTTGCTTCAAATAACATACTTCTAGCTGCATCCAAGATAGTTTTGTTTTTCCTTTCAACAACTCCATTCTGTCGTGGTGTCCGGGGTGCTGATAATTGTCTTTTGATTCCATTCACTTCACAAAATTCATTAAATTCCTTAGATGTAAATTCTCCTCCTTGATTTGATCTCAGACATTTGATTTTCTTACCGGTTTCATTCTCTACCATTGCTTTGAATAGTTTGAACTTCCCAAGTGCTTCTGATTTTTCTCTAAGAAAAGTAACCCAACACATTCTAGAATAGTCATCAATGATTAGCATGAAATATCTATCACCTTGTAAACTTTTAGTTCTAGTTGGACCACATAAATCAGTATGAATTAAGTCAAGAACATTATTGGATTTTTCTGGAATACTTTTAAAATTTGCTCTAACTTGTTTTCCAAATTGACATTCCTTACATACCGGATTGTGAGGTTTAACGATCTTAGGTAAATCTCTAACTGGCTTAGTAGTACTGATTTTTACCATGCAATCAAAATTTACATGACAAAGTCTCTTATGCCATAGCCAACTTTCATCAATATGTACAATTAAGCATGTGTTTTCATTGTTATTCAAATGAAATGTATTACCTCTAGTTTGATTACCAGTCGCAATTTCCAAACCAATTCTGTTCATAATTTTGCATTTTCCATTCTTGAATTGTAACTGAAATCCTTTCTCAACTCATTGACCAACACTCAAAAGATTATGCTTTAAACCTTCCACATAATAAACATTGTTAGTATTACGCTTACCATTAGGAGATATTGTACCTTTACCATTGATCAAGCAAGCTTTATCATCTCCAAATCTTACTAGACCTCCATTATATTCCTAAAAGTTCAAGAATTTGCTTTTATCACCAGTCATATGATGTGAGCATCCTGAATCAATGATCCATTCATCCTTAATTTCAACTTTAGCTGCTAGGGCCTGCTCTACTGGTGGAACAGTAGGTGTCAATTGATCTTTTGTTATAGCAACAAAAACCCATCCATTGTCTGTCGAATCTTCATCAGAATCATTAGTGACTCCTTCATCAGCAAGATAACAAGATTTATCTTTATTCTTCTTAAATCTATACCTTTGATATTCAGGATTAGGCTTGTATGTTCTCCTAGCTTCTTCTCTTAGTCTAGCATGCCTGTCGAGGCATCTAGAAGCCATGTGACCAATCTTATTATAGTTAAAGCATTTAAAGGGTTCTTTACCTTCATACTTACTTCCAACTGGACCTTTAGGCATTTTTCTTGTAAATAGTGCTTCAAGTTCTTCAAGTTCTTCATTTTCTCTCCTTTCTTCAAGTTCTCTTGCATAAAAATATTTCCAATAAGACTTGTCAATTGATGGTGTAGATGATGTTGGTGCCTTAAAAGCTAAATCTGTCTTTATAGTAGCAACAGGACTAAATTCCTCAATTTGAAAAGTTGAAAGTTTTCCAATCAATGTATCCCTAGTTACTGATGTATTAGGAATTGTTCTTAACTCATTTATAGCAGTAACCTTCATTTTATATGTCGGTGGCAATCCTCTTAAAACTTTTGAAATAATTTCATCTTCACTTAAGGTTCCTCCACAACATTTAATACCCAAAACAATTTCATTTACTCTTTCCATAAAAGCAGAAATCCTTTCATCTTCTTCCATTTTCAGATTTTGATACCTGACCTCGAAGCTTTCAATTTTTGCAATTTTGACTATGGAATCTCCTTCATTCAATGTTTCCAAGTGATCCCAAATAGCTTTAGCAGTTGATCTATCTGATAATCCCATGATTTTCTGATCTGATAATGCGCTCAAAAGTGCTTCTCTATCTTTGCAATCATTTTCCTCATCTTTTCCTAAGGTAGGTGGATTAGGCTGACCGGGAGTAGGAGCAGTATAGCCATTCTTTGTAACTTCCCAGATGTCCTTTCCAATGCAATTCAAATGTGTCTCCATCCTAATCTTCCATATGCCATAGTTGGTTCCATCAATTTTAGGACTATCCTTCCTGAAATAGTTAGTAGACATTTGATCTCCTCAAGCTGTTAAACTTTTGCAAAAAGAGGACTAGGCTCTGATACCAATTGTTAGGTCTCGGGGACAACTGAGAGGGGGGGTGAATTAGTTGTCAAATAAATTCAAACCAAAACAACTTAACCAACTTTAATGCTTAATACCGGTAAACCAAACTTTGATGTCGGTAGACAGTTTTATCAGTTAATTACAATACCGGTAAAGATTAATGCATGAAATAGAAACACAATGACATCCACAACACATAACACCAATATTTGTACATGGAAACCCTATAAGGGGAAAAACCATGGTGGGAAACCTTATCCACAATCAGATCATACTACTGCAAATAGTATGTGTATACAAATGAGGTTTGCACATGCAAAATGGCCAAGCACCTAGATCTCACTGCTCAAACACAAATAGGAGTCACACTGACTACAATTGCATGGTTAAATCCATTAAGGATGTACTACTCAAAATAGCATCTTACTATGTTGGATTCAGTACCGGTGTAGTTCTGATTGTCTTCACAAAAACCTTGCTTCACCTTCAAATGATGTCTGCGTGTAAAGCTCTACTTATTCTCGCATATACCAAATTATTTCTTCCTTCACATTCCACACTTGATCTTACAAATAAGATCTTACATTTATATCATAACCTAAGACCAATTTTAGTAGGTCGGCTCTAAAGGATATTACAATAAAATTAATTTACAATTAAAACAATATCCGATGCAATAACTGATTCAACATGTCGGCTTGATGCATTTACAACAATAATAAAACATCTCCATATCATGTCGTGCTGATCAGGAATAGATAAGCCTATCGGTGTATGACCTGGACTTATTTGCTGGTAACAGCAAATATGCAAATACGAATATGCCAATGAACAAATCTCCAAGACAAAGTGTCCAAACAATGTCTTCAACATAATCAGGTGTTTTCCATATCATTCCAAGTGCCGATGAACATTATATCCTATCGGTGTACCAGATATCGATGATTGTGCATAAGTCACTTGCTTGTCGGTGAACATTTCCAATTCTTCAAAGTGCCAGAGTTGATAAGTGATAGTAGGTGTTGACATCAATGACAAAAACCATACCAAAATACCAACAATTCAGACTTCAAATTTCAAGATTATTTTTCTTAAGACAAATCTATTGTTTACCATGACAATTGTGTCTCATAGTACACAATTGTGGATATGGTTTTGAAAATTATGTTGGTCATATGTTTTGGATTGTTGATAGGAAAATTGTGTTGTGTATATGATAGTTGCACTAAAAATCTTATCATTTGTGCTAAATTTTGTGACTACATTTGGAAAATTTGTGTTGCCTAACCTTAAAATTTGTTTGAATTTTTTATTTGAAAATTTGTCTAAACACTCACAAATGACACTTCAAATAGAATGGTTGTTTTTGACAAACATATTTTGTATGGAAAGGGGTATGGTTGAGGCTCCTCAAAGCCCAAATTTCCACTGGTCTTTACACATTCAAAAATACTTTCAAACTCTTGATCACACCTAAGGTCAAAGCCCACTATGTATGAAATCAAGCCCACATACTTGAAACTTGATGTTTTTAACCCCTCATACTGTATAACTTGATATAAAAACAAAAATGTGATATAATTGAGGACTTGTGAGAGAAGGATAGGTAGGGGGCCTAGGGCTAAAGGCATGACCTTCTCATCCTCTTTCCAAAAGGTGCAATCGACTTATACAACTTGGATTTTTTTGTCTCCAACTCAAGGAAACACGTATAATGAGTAAATTCATGAAATAATGCTATTCCCTTACACTGAAATTGTCACAAAGAATTCTCAATCAATAAGGGTTGGCCTCTAAAAACATTATTCTTAGTCGCAACTCGAGGACTTAATGTATTGCATTCAACAACAAGCTACTTAAGACTTTAACCAACCCTACTTAGAGCCTAATATACCTCACATAAATGTGGATATGTCCTCGTTTAGGTTGGCATTGTTTACAAAGGAATCACCTTTTAGACCTTGCCTTTCGCCTTAATCATTTTTATAGTGACTCGAGGGAAAAATCGCTTGAGGTTGAACCCTAGGTGGATGAAATCCCTAGTCAAGCTTCCCACTAAAAATAAAAGGGGGTAACATATAAAAAATTATGCAAGCACACCATATATCAAACACAGATTCATTTACCTTTAAGAAAGGAAATGTGATTTGATCTAAAATGTAGATAGTAATCACAAATCACAATATGTGCACAAATTTGTCAAAAGTTTCTCATAATATCCTTCATCACCCAATTTCCAAATGTACCTACACAAACCATCAGTAAAACAAAATATTCCTATGATAAATAGAATAGAGAATTGAAGTTTGAAAAGTGACTCAAAATTTAAAAAATCCAATGTTACTAGACAAATGTGCTGCATATAGTCAATTGTGCTTGCAAGAAAACACAAATGCAAGAAAAAATCCATCAATTGCGCTAAAAATTCACTCAATTATGTTACTAATTAATTTAATTGCATTCAATATTGAATCAATTATTCTATTGTTTAAACATAACCAAAAAACTAGATTTGTTGATGACAATTTGTATTTGCCTAATTAGATCTAGATTGTGAAAATTGTAATCAATTTAGCCACCTAATTACATTAGATGAATATTTTTATTCATTTGTATTCCTAATTAAACTAGATGAATATTGTTGTTCATTTTCCTTCCTAATTAACCAGATGAAGATTGTTGTTCATTTGTCTTCCTATTTAAACTAGATGAAGATTGTTGTTCATTTGTCTTCCTAATTAAACTAGATGAAGATTTTTGTTCATTTGTCTTCCTAATTAAACTAGATGAAGATTGTTGTTCATTTATCTTCCTAATTAAAGTGCATTTTGAGATTAATTCATCCCCTAATTAGGCTAGATTTGAGATCCATTAGAAATTGTGACATGCAAAACAAATACATTGCCTTTGGCAACAAATGTGTTACATTTAGGATTTCAACCCATTTTAAAGCCATTTCAAATTAGGAAAATGCATTAGGAATAGAAACAAATGCATGATAAATAAGAATGAATGCATTAAAGATATAAAGGATAGTCAAATGTGTCCTTGGAATCCTCAAATATGTCACCATAACTTGCAAAAAAACTAGAATTCACAATTTTCATTAGAAAGCAATATGTCTTCACATTGGGTTCACCAAAAATGTTGTAGGTAAAAGTTAGAAAACCTACAAAGAACCATTAGGAAACTACAAAACCAAGTTCTCTACAAAACAACCTAAACAATCAATGAAAGATAAATTTGCAATGCATAAAATGGAAATCAAATCAAATTATACATTACATTGAATCTATGATCTCCATTTTTCTTCGTAACCTCTTTGCAAGCATGGTCTCATAATTTTGGTGTGCACATAAGCAATTTGAGAGCATGATGTTAAGATAGTATAGATATATTGAAGGCATTGTTAGATTGAAATTTATATAATATTTGAATTTTGGTCAATGGCTAAGTTTTATGTGAATTTTGAGAAATCAATGGATAGGATTGAATGATACTCAAAGTTGCCATTTGGAAGTAGAGGAGAGGAAGAGTTAATTGAAAAAGAAAATAGAAAATGGAAGAGATAAGTGGGAAGGAAAGTAGAAAATGGAAGAGTTAAGTAGGAAGCGAAATTAGAAAATGGAAGAGTTAAGTGGGGAGAGAAATTAGAAAGTAGAAGAGTTAAGTGGGGTCATAAATAACTAAATAAAATTTAATTATTTCACCTACACAAGGTAATTAAAAAAATTAAAAATTTATTTAATTAAGGAGATTTAGAATTAAGGATTAAATAATTATAAATAATAATTCAATCATGGAACAAATATTATAAGTTAGGGTAATTAAACAATGAAAATTGTTTATTTAAAAGAGGGATGAAATAATTTAAATAATTTTTTAATCGTAGAAGAATAATTAGGTTGAGCGATTAATGAATTGATTAAATAGGGACAATGATGAACATTAATTAAATAATGAAGATGATTTAATTATAGGTTTAGAAGAACGATGCATAAACAATTAAAAAGTATTTATTTCTTAGAAGAAGAATATTAGTACTAATTAAATAATAAAATTATTTAATCAATTTAGACGAAAAGTTAATAAAAAGTGTCATGTGAAACCTAGGATAATTTTTAGTGTCTACAATAATAAAACAACATAATATATAATCCTTTTTATCATCAGTTTTAGATAAAAACTTATGTAACATATTTACTTATATTTACTTTAAAATTTAGATATTTACCTCGTATTTAATTCAAAATTTAGGTTAGAAATGATTAACTTATAAGGCACTGAGAGGGGGGAATGAATCAACGATAGTAAAAATAGTACAAAACTGAATATCAATTTCACCAACTTAAAACTCAATAGACATGTAAGAAATAACACCAAATATACAATCACCACATAAAGCATAAACCACATGACAGAAGAGTTTCTACATGGAAAACCCAAATGGGAAAAACCACAGTGGGAGTTAGTACCCACTATCTCCAGTATAGAGATCTGATTGGTTAAGGTCTACAACACCCAGTTAGGGGCACACCCTATTAGAAGTGTCTAAGCCCGGTTAAGAGTTATACAATAAGGCCTGTGAGGACTAGCTATGTTAGGAGCTACCCAAGTTACTGGTATTTGCAAACACAAGTTAATGTGTCACCCAGTTAGAGGATTTAATGATCAAGAACTATTATGATCTGACTGAACCCTATTAGGAGTGACCTTGTAAGAGGATTTTCTTGTTGCAACTGTTAGGAAGACAACAAGTACAAATGATCTCAGTATAGCATCTTCTGTGTCTGATAAGATCCACTTCAGAATATTACAACATCACAAAGACTTCATCTCTCAACTTCTTTGATCTTCGCACTATTAGAAATACACAATTCGCTCATCACATATCACACTATCAAGCTCATGTATATATATCTTCTCATACCTCATCACACAATTAAAATTATCATAAGGTTGGCTAGAACCTTATTATAATTTCCTAGGTTCAATGCATCTAGACAATCTTGCATTGTACACATTAGTTATGTAAGTCACCGACATTGCAAATTCAATTTTGTGTCGATTTATCGATCTGATTGATTTCATCACTACCAGTTAAGTCTCCATCAACTAATCTATTCTATCAAACAAATCTCCTTCACCTGATCGATTCAACACATGCAGTCACAAACATATCTTCATCGGATAGTCTTCAATGTTGCTGCAAAACCATATCATCTCAATCTTCATGATTTTCATGTACCGGTTGTCAAAATCTAACACTATCTGTCATTTACCAGTTGAAGTCCTAATTATCAGTTCTGATAAAAACTATCTCTGCTTTGCCGGTTAAGTCTAGCTGGTTGAACTATAGGACTTAGATGACTTAAAGAAACATAGTTTCCATCAATGACAACATACAAAATAGTCATCATACATAAATCTAATCTCTTGTGCACAACAAACATATGCCGGTTGCATCAAGCAAACACACATTACCGGTTTAATATAAATGATCAAATGCCAACAATCTCCCCCTTTGGCATTGATGGCAACACTTAGGAAAATTTTGTCAACCAAGTGTGCAAAATAAAAAATTTCTTCATGACATACACTCCCCCTTAGCAATCGCATGCCATTACAAAAATGAAATCATTACTCCCCCTTAACAGTACATACAAAATTTTGACTCTAAATATTTCTACTCCCCCATTGACAACAATGCCAAATAAAGAAGTAAAATACATACATTACATCAAAAAATTGTCATCAAAAAATGCATGTATATATAGAAATAAAAATGTTAAGGTCTTTATAATGCAATCCTCAAGAAAACATCACTGTAATGAAACTTCAACTGCTTAAGATCAGTGTCAAATATTTCCAATAGTGTCTCGATAATCTCAACATGTGTCAAGATCTGTGATGTAAACTCCTCCATAACATCAACTGTACTCATCTCAGGAGTAGCCAAAATTGCCTCTGACTCCTTGAATTCTCTCTAAAGAATATCTACTTTCAGAAGTAGTTGAATCTGCAGTTCTTTCAGTGATCTGACCTATTTCGCTTGCTCATGATCACAAAGTTCTAACTGATGTTGCAGATCAACAACCTTTTTACCAAAAGTGATCATTGAGTCTTGTACTGGTATGAAAGTTTCACTTAAATTTTGTATTTCCTTCTTAGTATCAACTCTCTTCTTTCCCAAGTCTACAGAAAATAGTGAAAATTGGGAAATATTAGCCAAAATCTTACAGTTGGTTTCCACTCCAGTCTACAACAATCTTTATTCACTGTTAGGGCTACTTTGCCTTTATCTATCTCAACCATTAACTATTTGCAGGATTAATTTACTGATTAATTAACCCTCCCCTATTCCCCCCTACCCCCTCCCCTTTTCTTCTTGTAATCCTTTGCAACAAAAATGTATGCATCTTCTTCAAGGGATTTAAGTTGTTCATCGACACTAACAACTAACTGTCCAAGTTTGGCAATAGGGGTAGCCAAATATTCTGTATCAATCTTGGTAGGAGACTTGACAAAATATCAACAATAATCCTGATAGTCTCTGCTTCCTTTTATTGTTCCCTTAATTTTTTATTTTGTGTTCGGGATTGCATTGCATTCGCAATCTCCATTAACTCAGTAGCACTCAAATTATCCATGTATATTGGACCTTTTATGCTGATTGATTCATCATCATCATCCTCAAATATTGTTTTATTCTTCTTCTCTTGATCCTTGTTATCTGTCTTCTCCTTTCTCTCTGACTTTTGTTCCTTTGTTTTCTTCTCTTCCTCCTTTTCTTTTTTTGTCTCCTCTCCCTTAGTGGTGTCTTTGACTGGTTGCATGTTTTCAACAGCTTGTTCCTTTACTAGTACTTTGTCTACCTTTTGTTCTTCACCCTTATCATTCTGACTATTATACATATGTATTTATAGTTACCGGTTTAGTCTGAGTAACAGTAGACTGTGCATACACCTATTGCTCGGTTGTGTCAACTTATTTCTCTTCTCCTTTGTTCTCAACCTATTCCTATTGAGTATCCATCATTTCTACATCAACTTCAAAAACATCTACATTATCATCAGTGTTAGAAACATTATTAGTGTCACCAGTATCATCATACGTTATATCTACTGGTTCAATATCAATAGGGTCATCTAGCAAATACTTCTTGTCCGGTTCAAAGTCAGTGATCTTTACACCTTCGGGAAGTTATTTTGACTTTGGCATATCGGGAGTAATATTCTCAATTACTTTTGATGAATACTAAGAGGGGGGGTGAATTAGTATACCAAAAAATATTGAACTCAAACACTTAAACAGTTTAGCAGTAAACTGGTATAACAGTTTTACTAACAAACCAGTTAACACAAATGCAAACCAAACAACAAATAAGGCATTCACCCATAGAAGCACAATCACCATAACACAAGAGATTTTGATGTGGAAACCCAAATGGGAAAAACCATAGTGAGATGAAACTCACAAGTAACTATATGTAGAATAGTAACCAAACCGGTTAAGGTCATACAATGTTCTTCACCAGAATAGATCCTGTTAGGAATCTCAATCTCTGTTAGGAGATAAGTCTGATTAAAGACTACCTTGTGAGAGGATTCCAAATCCATAGTTGTGAACCACCTTGTTAGAGGATTTACAAAGGCTTTGCCAAGCCTACCTGATTAAGGGTTTCAGACTCGTCGAAGATGTGAGTAATCAACAAGTGACTGATCTAAATACTAGCACAGTATGCTTGGTTAGATCCTTGATAGCTCATTGTTAATGTAGTTCATCATTACTTCAGTCTTCAAAATCTCCACACTCTATTTATTCACACAGACCTAATCTTCTTCTATGATCGCACATGCAAAAACCTCATCAACCACGTAAAACCCTAACCACTTCTAAAACCCTAGACATGATGTCCTTATAAAGGAATCTGATTTCATGTCGGTCCAATAGGATTACATTGCAAGTTTCTAAGTTTAGTGCATCTGGACACATTTGGTAACACGGCATAGAATCACTGCCAAAGTGTTGATGGATGATAACTCATCACAAAAATAATACTGGTTGGTAACTCATTGCAGAGTAATACCGGTTCATTCATTTACCTATTACTGGTTCACATATTTTACCGATTACCAGTTTGTCAAAATAAAGACTGGGAAAAATGATAACAACTTCTTTGTTTCTTTGTACCACTTTGGGATCCTCAAACTGATTGAGTCTTCATACTGCTTGGGTCTTCATACCGCTTGAGATCGGTAAACACTTTCTGCAAAACACTGATAGTCTAAAGACTATAATACATTATACCGGTTGGAACAAATATCAGTTGAGCATAACTCATACATACAAAAAGTGATCTCAAAGCAAGTGTGTTTCCATCAATGACAATCACAACATCATCATCAAAAATGCCAACAACTTCATCTTTCTCTTCTTCTTCAATGGGAATGAGACCTAAAGCCTTTTCACCAAAATCTTAGCCTCCTTTTGAATTGATTCAATCTCACCAACTAGCATTCTTGTTAATCTCTTCTTTGATCTGAACAAAGATTTTGTATTAACCTTTATCTGTTCGATTTCCTCTTCAGTCGCTTCCAGTTGGAAGTGTTTTAGAGTATAGTCAATAAATTCTTTATCTAGGCTAATTACCCCTTGCCACCTAGCATCAATCAAATTATATAAGAAATCTAGAATTTTCCCTTGTAATTCAATGAGGGCTCTACTAAACTTGTTCATACTGAAGATGACTACATATTCAATCTTCCTTCATTGACTTTCAGACAAATGAGTAAACAATATGTTTAAACCTTTATAAATACCATACTCCTTAATAATTCTAATCATTCTAGTGAAAGAATCTTCAAGTGTCAATATTTTTGTAGTTGCTTTACCTTTTCAAGTAGTCTTCTTCTTCTTAGCACTTTCCCTTAGTACTCTCTTATCTTCTTCTGATTCTATTTCCTCTATATCAATCACCGATTTGTGAGCTTTCTGCTTCTTTCTTTTTCCGATTTGGGCAGGCACACCAGGAGGTTTAACAGTTTTACCTTTCCTTCGGAATTGTATTTTAGAGGGTTTCCCTCTTTGAGATTCATCACGCTTCACTTTAGGTTCTTATGTTTTCTTCTTCTTAGCTTCTTTGTCTACTCTGGTCTTACCAATGGGGGTGCCAGTTGGTACACTAGAAGTTCCACCTTATTGAGCCTCATATTTGGCTCTTGCTATAGCTATCTATTCTTTTGTGAATCCGGCTTGTTCAATAAAGGCATGTACCTCTTTTCTTACTTTCTTTGCTATCACCAATTTTTGTAAATCAGAATGCACTTTCAGTAGTTTCTCCTTGTAGGTTCCAAACCTCTCAGCAGTGGTATATATTGGTTGAGCTAACAAATGATCAGCATAAGCAACAAGTAGATCTTTATCTACTTCATAACCCATGGGAATTACCCATGTGGTCTTGGGAATAGCAGCTTCCATCAAGCATGTATCTATGTCAACCACAAAATAGATATAATCCTCATACTAATTGACTACATATGTCAGTATGCATTCCCTTGCATGCATTTCTGATGTAGAGTGGATTGTCTCTCACCGTTTTGTGCTAGCTTGTCTAGGTATCTCCTCCAAGCTACAAAAGAATCATCCAATGATTCTACACCTCACACCCTCCAAGGGTTTGTAAGACTTACCCTTTGTGACCTTCCCAAGGTCCTTAGGCTAGGATAAGTACTTGTTGTTTTGTGAGTTACATTTTCTTGCTTCAGAGACCTAGTTTTCCCACTCCCTCTCACACTCAACTAGAGAGCTCAACCCCTCTACCACAAGATATTCATTCCCCACACTACACACAATAGGATGGATTATTTTGGAAGGATTCCCAACCCTATTCCTTACTCAAGAGCATTGACACTTACCAGTTTGGTGTTTTACAAGCAAACTGCACTTTTAGGCCTAACAGGACACCTAAATCCAGTAGCCCTGTCAGCGATGTATTCTGCATTTACCAATTAAAATTCATTAACAACCATATGAACTCTTTTACATTCTAGACACCCTTTTTGGGTTTACATACAATATCTCAAAATCAAATGTGGGTTTTATCATTAACAAATCTAACCCTTACCGGTTAACTAGGCCTAATTGCCCTTTTCTAGGCCTGAAAAGTAGGGATTGGTTAAAAATCCTTCACCGATCCGATTGCCTTTGTGAAATGATGTTGATTTAATGTTTTTACCTCCACGTGGTATTATAATCTAATCATACTTCACCTCCACCCACTGGATTCACCCAATTAGGGCATGTTATCCATGATCCCTAGTTTCTTGCCAACTCAACGTGGCAAGTCTAGGGTATGGTGGTAAATCTTTGATTTGGCTTCCCCCATCTCAAAAACAAAAAGAAAAAATAGAATAAATTGTAACCTAAAGTTCCACAAGGTTTCAGAGAGGAAATCCACCATGGAACGTTAGGTTGGAACCATTTTTCTCTCAAAACCCTGGTTTTTAGGGCTTTTGGACCCGCCTGCAACAAAATGAAGATTATTCACAAACTACAAAACTTCAAGACTCCAAATAAAATAAAAAATGTAGGTAAGACACTAGTATAGAAATCCATGACCCTTTTTTGGGATTCTCAATCCGTACAGGTCACACAAACTTGCAAAGAACAAGCGATAATTCAAAAAAACTCACAAAAATGAGAAACCAAATTAGTTTGTTTGCTTCAGATCTTCAACAACCTTCAACAACCAATTATCTTCGGTATTTCAAAGACTTATACTATCCTTAGAATATTTACACACACTCATAACCAAGTCTGACAACCAACTAACCGTTGGTGTATGAAAATGTTGTGAAGTTGCTATGAGCAAGTTTCACAACTTTTGCAGTTTGTTGCATAGGTGAGCAACTTTGCTCAAACCCAAACTTGGTCACTTTCAAATGACTCATATGACCTTAACAACTTCAAAATGACATCAACCAACCTACATTAACCCAAAAACAACTTATCCTATTAAGTGCTCTACTTGGCACCCTTAAGAGCTTACTGCCAACATTTGTCAAACAAAGACTCTTAGGGCCCTTACAATCATTTGAGCACACACGCAATGGCCTCTTGGCCTTATTACAAAACTAAAAACTTGATTCCAACTTCCTGGAAATAAACTCAACAAAAAATGCTAATTGCCCCTACACCATACTCCTAGGGTAGGAAGAACTCAAGTCCCTTGAGTGGATAGGGCTTGAACAATGGTTCCATGTTGTAGTATATCTCCTTTAGACATCCATGTAGCTTCAGATTCAGGGAGACTTGTCCATTTAACCAAGTAGTCTCTATAGACTCCTTTTCTAGTCCTTTTAACAATCTTGGAATCTAGAATGCATTCCAATGTCACCGGTTGGCTTGGAGGTAGGTCTTGTATCCAATCTAGATCTTCATCAGCAGTAGACTATGCTTGGTTTGTAGCTAACTAAGTTCCCTTATAATAATAAAAATCACACACATTAAAGATTGGCGATATTCCCAAGTTTGGTGGTAGTTCAACCTCATATGCATTGTTGCCATACTTATGCACGACCTTAATAGGTCCCATCTTTTTCATGCATATCTTGATAGGCTGCCCCTTAGGAAGTCTTTCCTTTCTTAGATAGGCCATAACCAGATCACCTACCTTGTAGTGTACTTCTCTTCTTGTTTTGTTTGTCTGTGTCTTGTATTTCTCATTGTTTTGTTGCAATTTTTTCTTGACTTGTTCATGGATCTCCTTCATATTCTCTGCAAAATTTTCACCTTGAGCACTCCTATTGTCCATGAAATTGAGATCGTTGAGTTCTAAAATGCCCCTTGAATGACATCCATATATAATCTCAAATGGACTCGAGCCTGTGCTCCTATTGACAGAGTCATTGTAGGCATACTCTGCTTGTCCCAATACTAGATCCCAAACTTGACCATGTTTTTTGGTGAGACATCTCAGTAGATTACCCAATGACCTATTCACTACTTCAGTTTGACCATCAGATTACGGATGGTATGCAGGTGAAAAAGAAAGGTTAGTACTAATTTTCTTCCACAAGCTTCGCCAAAAGTGGCTCACAAATTTTGTATTCCTATCACTCACAATGTTAAGAGGTAAACCATGGATCCTTACAATCTCTTTGAAGAACAACCCTACTATGTAGGGGGAATCATTAGTGCATTCGCAAGGCACAAAGTATGCCATCTTGCTGAATCTATCCACTATGACATAAACATTGTCATATCCTCTTGGATTTCTAGGTAAACCAAGAATAAAGTCCACACTCACACACTCTCATGGCCTTGTTGGTTTGGCTAGAGGCTGATATAAACCTGCATTGTTGGAGGTACCCTTAGCCCTTTGAAAAATAACACATTGTTCCACAAACTTCCTAACATCTGACAGTAGTCTAGGCCAATGGTAGAACCTACCAATCGACTCTAAGGTCTTGTCAAGACCAAAATGTCCACTTAGACTTCCTTGATGCTTCTCCTTGATGATATTGTCTATCATAGAGCATTGTGGTATGCAAAGTAGGTTTCCTTTAAACAATAAGCCTTCCTACAACATAAAATCAGAATAGGCAACATGACAAGCATTAGCAAACTTTGAGCAAACATCATATGCTTCACCAAAATCTTTGTCACCTTGGTAGAGGTCTTTGAGGTCATTTAACCCAACACTTTGTAGTTGCACTTATTTGATGGTTATAACCCTTCTACTTGAGGCATCTGCTACCTTATTAGTGACTCCTTTCTTGTGCTTGATGGAAAAGGTGTAGGCCTGCAAATAGTCAACCCACCTGAGGTGTCTTTGATTCAGTTTCTCTTGCCCATTCAAAAACTATGTGCATGATTTTTAGTGTAGACTATGAACTTTTTAGGTAACAAATAATGCCACCACTTCTTGAGTGCTTGCACCATGGCATATAGCTCTAGATAATAGGTAGAATACTTTTGTTTTGCTTCATTGAGATTCTCAGAGAAAAATACAATCGGGTGACCTTCTTGACTCAAAATGGCCCCTATAGCTAGCTTGCTAGCATCACACTCCACAGTGAAGAGATGATTGAAATCAGGGAGCCTAAGGAAAGGGAGTTATGCTACCTTTTGTTTTAACAACTCAAACCCCTTGTCTACTGCACTAGTCAACTTAAACTGACATTTTATCCCACCTTTGATGGTGTTCAAGATAGGTGCACACACATGGCTAAAACCTCTAATGAATTTCCTATAAAAAGAAGCTAAACCATGGAAAATTCTTGCATCTCCTATTGACTTAGGAGTAGGCTAATTCACTATTGCTTCACTTTTAATGGGTCCATTTTTAAACAACCTTGAGAAACTACAAAACTAAGATACACCAATTTATTTTTGAAAAAATCACATTTATCCAAGTTGATCATCAACTTTTCTTGATGTAGCTTCCTCAAAATTTGATTCAAATGTTTGATATTCTCCTCTTTTGACATGCTAAAAATCATAATGTCATCAAGATAAATAGTGACAAACTTACCAATGAACTCTGCAAGAACCTCATTCATGAGTCTCATGAAGGTTCTAGGTGAATTTGTGAGCCCAAAGGGCATCACCAACCATTCATATATCCCCTCATTTATTTTAAAGGTTTTCTTCCATTCATCACCAGGTCTGATCCTAATTTGATGATAGCCTGATTTCAAATCCACCTTAGAAAAGTAGCAAGCTCCACCTAGATAGTCCATTAGATCCTCAATCCTTGGCATTGGAAACTAGTATCTAATTGTGATTTTGTTGATGGCTCTTGAATCAGTGCACATCCTCTACTTTTCATCTTTCTTAGGTTCCAAAACAGTAGGCACTGCACATGGACTTAAACTCTTCTTTATCAACCCCTTATCTAGCAATTCTTGTACTTTCTTTGCTATTTCCTCATTTTGAGTAGGTGTCATTTTGTAAGAATCTTTGTTTGGAAAATTTGAACCAGGTATGAGGTCTATTTGATGGTTTACATCTCTCATAGGGGGTAAGGCATTCAATATCTCATTGACAACTATGTCTTTGTACCAGTCTAGAAAGGTCTGCACCTCTTGAGGTATCACCGGTTTGGTTTCAGTCTTTGTCTCTTCTTTGGGTTTCACTATGAGAGCACATACTTAGTTCCCTTCATGCTTCAACAACTTCAAGAACTCTTTCCCACTAACCAACATAACACTTGATCCAACATGTCTTTCTTCACCCTAATCAATTAAGGGATCCATTTGAAAATTTCTATCATCCTTGCTGATAACATAAGAATTATTCTCCCCATCATGTATGGCTTTGACATCATACTTCCAAGGTCGTCCTAACACCAAGTGACATGCATCCATGGGCAATATGTAAAATAGAACACTCATCTACAAGCACATGTTGATCCTTACTCAAACAAGATACCTTATAGGGGTGGTATGTGGCAACCTTTTCAATTTTAGTTTGTCTACCATATCAACTGCTACAATGTTCTCAGTAGACCCTAAATCCACTATAACTTTACAAATCTTACCATAAGATCTACAGGTGGTTTTGAAAAGTGTCTTCCTTTGTCTAGGTTCTTTAGAATGTGGTACCTTCAACAACGTCCTTCTCAACATCAGGTTCTCTCCCTCTAAGACTGGTCCTGCCTTGCTGATTGGTGAGGTAACACTTTGACAATCCTCCTCTTGCACCAACTAAGTTGTCTTGTCTCCCATTTGAGATCTTGAAGTCTTTTCAGGACACCGGCTCATGGTATGCCCCACTTGATGACAATGGTAGCATTTGTTGGTGAAGACTATGGTTCCTCTTCCTGAATTGCCAAATCTGCCTCTATAGTTATTTCTCCCTCTAGAGTTGCCTCTAAACTGTCCTTTGTTGGTATTATAAACACATATGAGAATGGTTGATGTTGTCATTGATGGAAATCAACAAGTAACATGGTTCACAAGCTATATCGGCAATAGATTTCTTCTACCGGCACCGGTAGTTACAACAAGGGTTATTCACACAGGTATCCAGTAGCCGATCCTATCGGCACTCCAAGCCGACTTAGAAATAATATTGTTTATGTGAAATTTATTATAATGTAATATTATTTGTATGGCCAACATGATGTATTGTAAAGACTCATATATGTATGAGATCTTGTAGGTCATTTTGAAATGTAATTAGGTAATGTAAGAAAGCGATATATGAGATGTATAGGTTATGATAGTGAATAAACAATATATGCATTTTGATGTATTTATCTTATGATCAAATAAGAGCAGAGAAAAGTGAAGCAAGGTTTTGGCAAAGGTATCAGACAGAGCTTAAACTAGTAATGAATCCAACATTGTAGATGCTATTTTGAGCAGTACATTGTTATTGGATTTAACCATCCAATTGTAGTTGGTGGGACTCCATTTTGTGTTGAGCAGTGAGCTCTAGGCTGCTGGCCTTCCTGCATGTGCAGTCCCCTATTGTACTAAGTAATATTTATTCATATTGGTCAGTGAGTAAATATTATGGGTCACAAATCCCACCAAGGCTTTTCCCCTATCGGGTTTCTTCGCCAAAAATATCCGTGTTATGGTGTGCATTGATGCTTATTCTTTTGTTTCTCTTTACTTCATTATTATTTGCTTACCGATATATTAATTTGGGTTATAAAGTTGCAAACAAGTTTAAATATTTCATCTACTGGTTAGACACTGATTCACCCCCCCCCCCCCCTTAGTGTCTTTGGGACTAACCAAGTATCTAACAATTGGTATTAGATCCTAATCCTCTACTTGCAGAAGCCTAATAGCTTGAGGAAGATTCTCAAACTGGTACTGATGGAAAGTTTGAGACAATAGTTGGAAGGAGCTCTTGAAGATTTTGATGCAAAAAAATTGAAGAATATCAAACTGGAAGATGAACTCAAAACTACTCAGGAATTCATCAAATAACTTCAAGAAAACTTGGTGATAGCGAAGAATAAGAGAAAAGAATTGCATGTGCAATTGCAAAACCAAGATGATGAAGAAAATGAAACTCTCAGAGATATTGTAGAGAAACTAAGACAAGCGAACATTAACATGAAGAATGAGATGCAAGATTTAACCATGAGACTATGCAAGGATATTGAAGATAGAAAAAGGAATGAAGAAGATTTGGCTAGAAGACTTAATGAAAGATCATATGAATCTATAAGGCTCAGTTATGAAAAGGATATGCTCAAAACATATTTGATTCACATGTAACATGACAAAGAATAACGTATGAGACAAGTTAGCACTTTGAAAGGTGAGTTGGTCACTACAAATGAATACAAAGAAAAATTCAAGAAGAGTTCAGATAAGCTTGATGATATGCTGAAAACTCAAAAACCTGATGGAAAAATAGTTGGACTTGGATTTGAACATGGAGAAAGTTTCAAGACTGCAAACAATCATGATCACAACAAACTGGTAAGACAACCTAATGCTTATAACTTTAATTGGAAATATTTTAATTGCAACAAATTTGGCCATAGAGAAAATCAATGCAGATTTAAGAATAATCAGAATACAAACTCATCAACTAGTCAATGTTCAAAATGCAATAAAAATGGTCATAACTCAGACAATTGCAGAATGAATGTGAAATGCTATGTTTGTGGTAGATTTGGACATCTATCTAATCAATGCAAAACTCAAACCGGTCAAGGTTATGGAAAAGTTGTTCAAAGAAAACATATAACCTATTATGCATGCAACAAGATTGGGCATATTACAAAATTTTGTAGAAGCAAGACTCTACCGTCAAACAATAAAGGATCTAATGACAAAGGCAAAGAAAAGGTAAATGAAATCAAGCAGGAATTCACTAAACAATAGATCAAGAAGAGAGATCAAAGAAATGACGAATCTATCTCTGCACCGGCAGGAGATTCTTCATCTAACTAAGGAATAATCCTTAGGGGTAAGGAAACTAATTGAAGATCATGATTTTACCCTCAGTTGGTGGTAAGAAGTTATATTTCTTCTTTACCGGTAGACATGTTGAGTTACAATGGAAATTTACTTCACCGGCGAAGCATTTATTGCGGTTGTAACTTAACTTTTTGGTTATAAAGCACAAAAATTTCTCATTTCAACTTACCAAAGAATTCAAGCATTCGAAGAGCACGAAAGTTGAGCACTGGAATTCTAGAGATGAAGCAGCAAAGTTTTTTCAAGGCATCCAAGGTTTTTCAATTAAGAGGTATTTATCTTACGACATGGCTTCTTCATCTTCGGTTCCCGAATTCATTGCAAACACTACTATTATGGAAAATATAAAATTACCTAGACCAGTCTTTAAGATAATCCCTAAGATGGAAAAGGTGGATGACTCCATTGGTGCATTTTTTATAATTCCAAAAGGAGTTGCGTTTGTTGAAGACCCTAGGGCATACATACACTGTAACATTGAAAGTTTAGGGTCCGAAGATTTAAAGAATATGTTCATGAATGTTATTGCTAACAAACAAGGTGTAGTTAAACCGGAACACAAGATTGTTGAGGATTTAGGGTTCATTGACATCCTTCACATGCCTAAATTTTCAAATGAGATTATCCGTTATGTTCTTAGCAAAGTTCACGGTGAATTTTTATGGTTAGATTCAATTTTCAAGATCACTAAGGAAGCAATTAGAGTTATTATTGGTTTACCTTCTACCAGCACTAGGCCTGATAAGAAAAATAAAATTCCAAACAAAGAGGTTATGAGCTTAAACAACACTACATTTGACAACAGATCACTTAGGGTTAGTGATATAACTGACAACAATGTTAAGTATTCTAGTATGGTTATTAGATACAAATTTGCTCATATTAACAGGCTAAATTTTGTTTCAAGTTTATGCATTCATAGTGCCTATGAGATGATTATGAATAATGCTAAAATTGAAATCTCTGAATGGTTGAAAGATGAACTATTAGAGAATTTGAGTAAGATCAAAGGTGACAAGAAGGGAACTTTCAAGTTTGGTAACTTGATTGTATGCTTAATGTTGTATATCTCAAAAGTGATTCTCGACATTGGACACAAGGACTTTGCCTATGATATTTCTGTTGGAAAACAAATAAAGGAGGCAATTACCGACATGGGCTCGGATAGTGACAAACTGGTAAAAGAGTACTTTAAGGATTTTCAAGCAAAAATGAGGCAAAGGGAAAGGATTCCTCAAAGTATTGTAGACAAATATGACAAAAAAAATATGCTTTGTGATGAAAAGAGATGAAGTATGGATGGAGGCAGCTAGACCTAGAACTGTCTGGATAATAGAGATGGGCTATGAGGTGGATTGACACATCTTGGATTCATATGATAAAATACTCCTAGATGCTCCACCGGAACCAATAGAGGAGATATTTGGTAATGCTGACACTATTGAGAAAGGTGTTGAAGCTAAGAAGCCGAAAAAGAAAAGAGACAAGGTAATGAAAGATGCTTTGAAGTTTGTTGAAATTGTTAAGAAGGGATTACTGAAACTAGATCCGATGAAAGGTGTTGCTGAACAAGAAAAAAAATAGAATAGCAACCGGTAGCACATATCTTTCTTGTGGCTACCTCATCTGATTCTGACAGTGATAAGGTAGCTGAATTCAAAAGAGTGGAAAGGAAGAAAAGAAAACCCTCACCGGCACATGCTCCATCTCCAAAGAAATCAAGGACGCTGAGAAAGAAACAATAGGCTGTAAGAGAGTCTAGTGGTCAGAAGAAGAAATTCATACCAAAGAAGAAACTGGAACCAAAGGAACCTGATGCTCTTTCATTGGAAGAGTTGATAAATGAAATAACTCAAGATGGTAATCCTGGTAATGTTAATAAATTCTATCATTCTTTTTTAAGGATTCAAATTAGGATACCATTAAGGAAAGCATTATTTTGTATCTAGATATATACAAAAAGGTTCTCATTGAGGTCATAGATGTTCTACCTATTGATTTGTATTTGAGACTTGAGGCAAAAAGAATTTCTATTATGGAGTTAGATAAGAAAAGAAAGGTTGAGGCATTGTTAGTTGTGCATCCTGTTAATTCCAAGAAAGAGATAGATGATTTAATATTTGAAGCTAACAAGACTGTTTTTGTGAGTGGTCACTGGCAAGTTAGTCTTATGGTCAATAGAGTAAAAGAGATTGTAGATGAAACAACGGATAAATGGGATATATTCTTTGTTGAGAAAGGGAAGAGAGAAGAAAAAGATAGACAAAAGGTTGATAAATCATTTACAAAAGTATATCAGAAGACAGATAAGGGTAAGGGTAAGGTTGGAAATATACTGGATATTACAGTTAAGGACAACTTACCACCATCGACACAAGACACCCCATCGGTAGTAGCAGAGTCACCGACAGAAATGCAAAATAAGCCCAGAGAGAATAAGTCAGGGGAAGTAAAAGAAGATAATGTTGATCCCGAGTCAGACATTCTATTCATAATGAATGTTGACACTCAGGGTATCAATATTGTGTTGGATAAGGATATTGCAGAGGAAAAGAAAGTTCAAGCTACAAATGTTGATATCTCTGAGTCACCGGTCAACACTATTGACAATCAGTAGAATATTGAGATACTGACAGGAATAGAAAAGGAACAAGATCATACCAAATCAAAACTGACAGTAAACAAGAATGAGGATAAGAGTGAAAATAAGGAAGAAAAAGTGGATAAATAAGAGGTTAAGGATGGAAGAAAGGAAGCAGAAGTGGTTAAGGCAATTGAGAAAGTATCTCGAGAAGAGAAGAAAATTATTGCAGTACCTAGCACTTCTCTCAGTACATCAACCGCAGATTACAAACTAACAAATGTCACCGATGTATTGCTAGATTCAATAAAGAAGATAACAGAATTCAATGCCTTAGCATTTAAGGCTATTGATGATTCTTTACCAATTTTGCAAATGATTGCACCAGCATGCAAGGTTGATCACATTGTTCGGTCTATAGGTAAATTTCACACATTGTCCAAATGCATTTCTTCTAATATTCAAACTGTAGATAAGATAAATGAGGAGACCATTCAAGAAAGGGTAAATAAGGAGAAGGATAATTATTTGACATTAAAGGACTGTATAGGACAGATTGATTCTTTGTTACTGGCACTGAATTCCACCATTCTGGAATAAAAGAAATTATACAGGGAAGCATGCAAACCACACCATTTAACAGAAGATATTGATGAGGAAATAAAGAAGACACAAAAAGAGATTGATGACATTGCTCACAATATGATTGGTTCTTTGGAACTCACATCAATTTTGGATCAAGAGATGGCTATTTATGAAGAGAAGATTGAGAAGTTGGAAAAGGAAAAGGAGCACTATCAGTTTTTGGACTTCATTTTGGATATCAGTTTTTTTATTTTTCTCATGAGTGTTGCCATCAATGCCAAAGGGGGAGATTGTTGGTATTATACACTCATATGAGAATGGTTAATGTTTTCATTGATGGAAACCAACTGGTAACATGGCTCATAGGCTATACCAGCAATATATTTCTTCTACCGGCACCAATAGTTACAACAAGGGTTATTCACACTGGCATCCAGTTACATAGGCAACAGATCCTACCGGCACTCCAAGCTGACTTGGAAATAATATTGTTTATGTGAAATGTATTGTAATGTAATAATATTTGTAGGACCCACATGATGTATTGTAAAGACTCATATATGCTTGAGATCTTGTAGGTCATTTTGAAATGTAATTAGGTAATGTAAGGAAGTGATATATGAGATGTATAGGTTATGATAGTGAATAAATTATATATTCATTTTGATGTATTTATCTTATGAGCGAATAAGAGAAGAGCAGAGCAGAGTGAAGAAAGGTTTTGTCAGAGGTATCAGATAGAGCTTAAACTAGTATTGAATCGAGCATTGCAGATGCTATTTTGAGCAGTACATTGTTCTTGGATTTAACCATCCAATTGTAGTCAGTGGGACTACATTTTGTGTTGAGCAGTGAGCTCTAGGTTGTTGGCCTTCCTGCATGTGTAGGCCCCTATTGCACTAAGTAATATTTATTCATATTGGCCAGTGAGTAAATATTGTGGGTCACAAATCCCACCAAGGTTTTTCCCCTACCAGGTTTCCTCGCCAAAAATATATGTGTTATGGTGTGCATTGATGCTTATTCTTTTGTTTCTCTTTACTACATTATTATTTGCTTACCGGTATATTAATTTGGGTTTTAAAGTTGCAAACAAATTTAAATCTTTCATCTAGTGGTTAGAAATTGATTCACCCCCCCCCTCTCAGTTTCTTTGGGACTAACCAAGTATCTAACATCCTCCTTTGTTAGGATTATCACCACCATTCTCTGATTGATTGCCTTCTTCATTCTTTTTGGGATTGTAGCCCCTTCCAAAGGTGCCTCTTACTCTGTAACCTCTTCCCCTTTGATTATGTTCACCTTTCCTTTTGATCTTATATTCTTCTCTCAAGGCTTACTGAAAGGATTTATGGATTGTGTCCAGTGCTATCATGTTGATCTCATCTTGAATGTTTTGTCTAAGGCCATTTAAGTACCTTGCAACCTTCTCCATGTTTTCCTCTTGCTTCCTAGCTCTTAGGGTAAGTTTGTTGAACTCATATATATAGGTACTCACATCAATTTCACTTTATTTCAAATTTTGTAACTTCTTGTCCATCTGCACCTCATAATCTATAGGTAGGAATTGAGTTTTAAATCTAATATTCATTCTCTCCCAAGAGATGATCTTCTTTCTCCCAGTTTGTTGTATTTCTTCTTGCATCATGTTCCACCACACTAGGGCTGATCCCATCAATCTTGACTTGGCCAAATTAACCCTCTTTTCTTCTGCAACTTCCTTGTATTCAAAATGATTGTTCAAGGCTTCTATCCAATCCAATAACTCTTCTCCATTTAGGCTTCCATTATAGATAGGTAAACCTTCTATGTTGTCTTTATTGAGTGATTTGAGGGTATCTAAGAAGATTTATTGATATTTGTCCAAATCCTTTTCTATTATGACTCATATCACATATGCATCTTCATCATCAGTTTCATCACCCCATTCAGTGACTTTTCCATTGCCTTTCTTGGTTTCATGCTCCTGAGCTTCACTAAGCATGTCTTGGACCAACTTCTTTATGGCCTCTTGGCTCATTGCCTTTGGTGGCATGTTACTTTCTTTTGACTCTACCTTTGGGTCTGACATACACCACTTTGTTCAATCAATTGGATCTAATACCAATCTAATGTAGAGTGGATTGTCTCTCACCGGTTTGTGCTACCTTGTCTAGGTATCTCCTCCAAGCTACACAAGAATCATTTAATGATTCTACACCTCACTGATGGTATGATGAAAGAATAAGAATCTGATCAACTACTGAGAGGGGGGGTGAATCAATAGATAGAAAAACTGATACTAACTTCACCAATCTCAAAATCCATCTCTCAAAGTAAACTTAGAACTATCAATGCAATACCACTTGTCAAGATAAAAACTCATAAGATAAACCAGTTGACTGTTACAACAAATTAACAGTAAACAACTTCAAACTCATAAACATCCAAATTCTTTTCCATATGTCAACAAACTTCATTTCTCAATTCTTCCGGTTATAATGACTTATCAAAGTAGTTAAGTAGTTAAGCAAATCAACCATAAGATCATAACCAAAAAAACATTCACCACTTGACACAAATATTTTTTAACATGGAAACCCAAATGGGAAAAACCACGGTGAGATGAGACTCACAAGATAACTATCTGAACTCTTCTGAAGTTTTCCCTGTTAGGAGCCAAGCCTATTAAATCTTTACAAAAAGTCTTGTTAAGAACAAATCCTGTTAGGGACCACCCGATTAAGGGATTGACTACAATGCCTTGTTAGAAGAAATACCCTGTAAGGAGTAACTTCGGTAGAGGATTTGAAAATCCAAACTAATAGATCACCTGGTTAGATGATTTAAATAGAACCAAGCTTGTTAGAGCTTACTCAGTTAGGGGATTTCAATTCTGCTGTAATTGTTAGAAAACAACAGGAATTTGTTGATTTGTTTGAATAGCACTACACTTTCTTGATCATATCCTTTTCATGCTCCTATATGACTTTACTCAAATTGTAGATACATCATCCGGTTTGGCAACCACACACTCAAATAAAACTTTGCCAACTCTGAAACTAAACAGCTCATCAATCTTATAAACAAATCAATTAGGTTGGTAACATAGCAAAAACCTAATTCTCACAGAGATTACAAACAAGTCGGTTCAAGTATGACCGTTTGATTACATAGCAATCTCTGCACATCAATCAAGAAAACCTTGATCACTCCTTGATCACCACTTCATCGAACTTAGTAACTGATCACACGCTTTGCATTATATGTAGTATACTTACTCATTCCCTAGACAAAAACCATTACATCAACGCACCAAAATCACTTGAAATTGTCTTCATACAATAATCATACGTGTCATCATCATTACCACTCATCATCAAATCATAAACCAATATAGCCGATTCACCAAACTTAATCAGTTAGGGTTTATCAAATCAACAGGTAGGGTTTACTATTTCAACTCTCCAATATAGCAATACTGGTTCACTTCCACAAACTCTTCCTACCAATTACATTTTCCTTCACAAGTTCATCCTACTGGTTACAAAACATCATTACAACAATATCAATAATATCATTACTGGTTAATTGACATCAATCACAACATAACATATCATTAATGCAATCTTCATGCAAATGCCAACAATTTCCCCCTTTGGCATTGATGGCAATACAAATATCAATACCATTGATTGTTGTGTGATTGTGAATAGGAATCTTGGTTTACATCACCAAGTATTCATCATACTCTCCATGTCTTTAGCTTGTTGCTGGTTCTTCTCCCCCTTTCATAGCAATGCCAAATTGAAAGTAAAACATGTAATGTAAAATTTCCCTATGCAACATCAACAACCTGCAACTTGATGCTCCCCCTATGGAATAAATCCACTTCTACATCAATCCTTCTATAAAATTCTACAAGTAGCTCTAGGACGGATGTAACCTACATCATGCTCAACTGACCTCATGAAGAGGTACAATCCCTAGATGACTTCTAAGATACTCAAAAGTTATCTTAGGTAGAGGTTTAGTAAAGATATATGTAAGCTACTCCTTGGTAGAAACATGCTCCAAGATCACATATTTACTATGTACTTTTTCCCTTAAGAAATGATACTTCAATTCAATATGCTTGGTTTGTGTGTGCAAAATAGGGTTCTTGGAAATATTTATGGCACCTATATTATCACATAAGATCTTTACAGGTTCTGAAATCTTCATCATAAAACCTTCTAAAATGTGCCTCATCCAGATAGCCTCAGTATAATTCATGTAAGCTGCAACATACTCAGCTTCATCAATAGATTGTGAAGTACAACTCTACTTCTTACTACTCCATGAAACAAGTCTTCCTCCAAGAAAAAATGCTCCACCGATTGCGCTTTTCCTGTCATCAACATTTCCTGCCCAATCTGCATCTGTGTACACCTTCAAGTCAAAATTTCCTCCATATGGATACCATAACCCATAGTCAATAGTACCTTTCAAATATCTAAAAATCCTCTTGGTTGTTATCAGATGTGTTTCCTTAGGATTCTTCTGGAATCTAGCGACTATGCCGACTGCATGAGCTATATCCGGTCTGTTGTGAAAAACATAGTACAATTTTCCAATCATTGACCTGTATTCCTTCTCATCAATAGTTGTGGATTCATCTTCCTTAGACAACCTACAACCTATAATCATTGGTGTCCCAACTGGTTTACAGTCACTCATACCAAATGTCTTCAAAACCTCTTTCACATACTTAGACTGTGTGATGAAAATACCATTATTCATTTGTTGTATTTGCAAGCCTATGAAATTTTTTATTTCCCTCACTAAAGACATTTCAAACTCATTTTTCATTTCATCTGCAAAATTATTGCTCATGTCATCATTACCTCCAAATATGATATCATCTACAAAAACTTCACTGACTAGTATTTTATCTCCTTTAGATTTGAGATATATGTTGCTATCATCACTGGTTCTCAGTAAGCCTATCTTCATCAAATGTGTATGAAGCCTTTTATACCATGCTCTCGATGTCTGCTTTAATCCACATAAAGTCTTATGCAATCTGCATACCATGTATTTCTCATCAGTCAAAGCATAACCATCTAGTTGCACAATGTATACTTCTTCTTCAAGTATCCCATTCAAAAATGTTGACTTAACATCCATCTGGTATAACTTTAGTTTCTTATGTGCTGCAAATGCAAGTAAAGTTCTGACACCTTCCAGTCTTGCCACTCATGCAAAAGTCTCACCATAATCTTCTACTTCCTCTTGTGCATAACCTCTGCAAACCAACCTAGCTTTATTGCGAACTACAACACTATCTTCATTCAACTTGTTCCAGAATACCCACTTAGTACCTATCACATTTTTGTTTACCGGTCAGGGTACTAGGGTCCAAGTGTTATTTTTCTCAATTTGATCTAGTTCCTCCTCCATAACTTTAACTCAATGATCATCACCAAATGCTTCCTTGGTAGTTCTTGGTTCAATAGTGGAGATCATGCAGGAATTCTCTTTGATTGTTCTTTTGGTTAGTACTCCAGCATCCTTATCCCTAATAATCTGCTCAGGATTGTGATTCACTCTCACATATCTCAGAATAACATGATAATTATCTTTAGGTTCAGCTCCTTCATTATCATCATCTTCTTCTGAATTTATATGTTCTGGTTGAACTGGTACATTAGTATTTGCTTTACCGGTTTCAGATTTCACAGTTTCTGGTTCCAAAAACAAAATGCAAGGATCTTCATCCTTTTTCTCCAAACTAGTTTCCTCTGAGACTTTAGCATATTCATCCACTCTAACATCAACACTCTCAATAATTCGCTGTGTCTGGTTGTTAAAATACTTGTAGGCCTTACACTTGGTGGAATAACCAAGAAATATACCTTCTTCACTTTTAGCCTCAAATTTGCTACCATAATCACCTCTCTTAATAAAACATTTGCTTCCAAATATCTTGAAATAACTAACATTAGGTGATCTTCCATACCAGTATTCATAAGGAGTCTTGTCCTTACCTCTCTTTACCAGAATCTGGTTCATAGTGTAGACAGTTGTGCTAACAGCTTCTCTCCAAAAAAATTTTGCTACACCTCCTTGTATCAACATTGACCTAGCAGCTTGAACAACTAACTGATTGTTTCTTTTTGTGATACCATTCTGTTGTGGTGTCCTCGGTGCAGAAAGATGTTGTTTGATACTATTTTCTTCACAATAGCTAGTGAATTCCTCATAAGCAGATACATGTTCTTTATCTGTCCTCAGACACTTTATCTTCTTAATGCTCTCCTTCTCAGCTAAGGCCCTGAATGCTTTGAACTTACAAAAAGCTTCAATCTTATCCTTCAAGAATGTGACCCACATCATCCTTGAGAAATCATCAGTGAGGATCATAAAATATCCATCACCTTGAATACATTTTGTTCTTATTCGTCCACAAATATCTATATGAACCAAATCTAACAAATGTTCCACTAAAAAAGATTTTCTCTTGAAAGTTGAGGATGCCATCTTTCCCAACTGGCATTCCTTACATTGAGCATTAATCAGTTTGTCCAACTGAGGCAAACCTCTCATTGTCTTAGACTTTCTCACTTTAACAATGTTATCAAAGGTTATATGACAAAATCTTCTATGCCAAAGTCAACTATCATCTATCTTTGCAATTAAATAGTTGTTGAATTTAGGATTAAGGTGAAATAGGTTACCTTTAGTTTGCTTACCGGTTGCAATCAATTCACCTTTGTTGTCATAGATTTTGCACATACCATTCTTAAACTCTAATGTGTATCCTCTGTCATTGAGTTGTGCCACACTCAAAAGATTGTGCTTTAAACCTTCAACCCAGTAGACATCATTTGCACTACTCTTTCCATTAAGAGAAATAGTTCCCTTACCTTTAACCATGTAGGGTGAGTCATTACCAAATCTTACAACTCCGCCATCAAATTCCTTCAAAGAAATAAATTTCTTTTGGTCGCCAGTCATGTGATGTGAACAACCACTATCAATGATCCAATCATCAAAGTTATCCATCCTGGATACTAACACCTTCTAATCAGATATCTCCTCTTGAATGGCTACAAACACAATGTCTTCATTAGCATCACCATCAGATTCTTCATCAGTGATACCATCATCAACAACAATAAGACAATCTCTTTTGCCTTTACCCTTATATTTCTTGAATTTCTCTCATTTGTGCTCATTGTCACCATTAGGACAGTTAGCAGCTATGTGACCAATCTTGTTGCATGCAAAACTTTTCAAAGGTAATTTACCTCTATATTTACCAGTGCCTCTGGGAAACCGCTTGCCTAATAATGCTTCAAGCTCAACTAAACTATCTTCATCATCAACTTCTCTACTGGATCTAGATTCATAAATATGACTAGAATCTCTACCTTTTCTCACATATGGGTTAGAAACAGAAGCTCTAAATGCAGACTCAGATTTCTGTATACTACCATCATAACCATTTATTTCAAAAGCAGTAAGCTTGCCAATGATGGAGTCAAGAGTTACCATAGTTTTGTCAATAGAATTTAGCTTCTGAATGGCTGCAACTCGGATAATGTAGACCGGTAGTAGGGTTCTCAGTACCTTATTGATCACTATGGTATCTTCCACTTAACCTCCTGCACTATTAATTTCACTGACTCTCTTTTATCCTTTGACCATACTGTTGGATATTCTCATCTTTAGCCATCTGCATGTCATCAAACTTTCCTCTTAGACTCTCTTCTTTAGCAATCTTAACATGTTCATCACCATTATAAATCTCTTCAAGTCTTTTCCATACCTCATATGCAGTCTCTAGGCCATGAACATCTACATACTTTGAATCAGACAAAGAACTGATAATAGCCTCTAATGCTTGATTGTTTTCTTGTTTCTCTTTCTTCTGATCATTAGTCAGAATCCTAGTATGTGCAACATATTGAACAACAACATGTTCCCAGTACTAATTTCCAAGACTCTTGATATAAATTTTCATTCTATCACTCCATATCCTATAGTTCTCTTTGTTAAACTTTGAACCTTCCTTCTTCATCATGATCTGCAACATCCTTACCTCAAGTTGTTAGGATTAGACCTTAGAGGACCTAATAATCTCTAACACCAATTGATGGTATGATGAAAGAATAAGAATCTGGTCAACTACTAAGAGGGGGGGTGAATCAGTAGATAGAAAAATTGATACCAACTTCACCAATCTCTCAAAGTAAACTTAGAACTATCAATGCAATACCACTTATCAAGATAAAAACTCATAAGATAAACTGATTGACTGTTACAACAAATTAACAGTAAATAACTTCAAACTCATAAATATCCAAATACTTTTTCATATGTCAACATACTTCATTTCTCAATGCTTTCGATTATCATGACTTATCCAAGTAGTTAAGTAGTTAAGAAAATCAACCATAAGATCATAACCATAAAAACATTCACCACTTGACACAAATATTTTTGACATGGAAACCCAAATGGGAAAAACCACAGTGAGATGAGACTCACAAGATAACTATCTGAACTCTTTTGAAGTTCGCCCCATTAGGAGCCAAGCCTGTTAAAGCTTTACAAAAAGTCATGTTAAGAACAAATCATGTTAGGGACCACCCGATTAAGGGATTGACTATAATGCCTTGTTAGAAGCAATACCCTGTAAGGAGAAACCTTGGTAGAGGATTTGAAAATCCAAACTAATGGATCACCTGGTTAGAGGATTTAAATAGCACCAAGCTTGTTAGAGCTTACCCAGTTAGGGGATTTCAATTCTTCTGTAATTGTTAGAAAACAATGGGATTTTTCTGATCTATTTGAATAGCACTACATTTGCTTGATCGGATCCTTTTCATGCTCCTATCTTCCTATACTCAAACTACAGATACATCATCCAGTTCGGCAACCACACACTCAACCAAAAATTTGCCAACTCTGAAACTAAACAACTCATCAACCTTATAGACAAATCAATTAGGTCAGTAACACAACAAAAACCTAATTCTCATAGAGATTACAAACAAGTCGGTTTAAGTACGACCATTGGATCACATAGCAATCTCTACACATCAATCAAGAAAACCTTGATTTCTCCTTGATCATCGCTTCATCGAACTTAGTAACTCATCATGTGCTTTGCAATATATGCAGTATACTTTCTCATTCCCTAGACAAAAACCGTTACATCATCGTGCCAAAATCACTTGAAATTGTCTTCATACAATAATCATGCGTGTCATCATCATTACCACTCATCATCATATCATAAACCAATATAACCAATTTACCAAACTTAATCGGTTAGGGTTTATCAAATCAACAGGTACGGTTTACCAGTTCAACTCTCCAATATAGCAATACTGGTTCACTTCCAAAAAATTTTCCTACGGGTTATAGTTTCCTTCGCAAGTTCATCCTACCAGTTACAAAACATTATTACAACAATATCAACAATATCATTACTGGTTAATTGACATCAATGAAAATATAACATATCATTAATGCAATCTTCATGAAAATGCTAACACTCACACCCTCCAAGGGTCTACAAGACTTACCCTCTCTGACCTTCCCAAGGTCCTTAGGCTAGGATAAGAACTTGTTGTTTTGTGAGTTCCATTTTCTTGCTTCAGAGACCTAGTTTTCCCACTCCCTTTCACACTCAACCAGAGAGTTCAACCCCTCTACCATAGGATCTTCATTCCTCACACTACACACATTAGGATGGATGATTTTGGAAGGATTCCCAACCCTGTTCCTTACTCAAGAGCTTTTACACTTACCGGTTTAGTGTTTTACAAATAAACTGCACTTTTAGGCCTAACCGGAGACCTAATTCTAGTAGCCTTGTCAGCGAGGTATTCTGCATTTACCAGTTAAACTTCATTAACAACCCTATGAAATATTTTACATTCTAGACATCCTTTTGGGGTTTACATACAATATCTTAAAAATTGGAGTTGGGTTTTGTCATTAACAAATATAACCCTTACTGGTTAACTAGGCCTAATTGCCCCTTTCTAGGCCTGCAAAGTAGGGATTGGTTAAAACTTCTTCACCGGTCCGATTGCCTTTGTGAACTGATGTTGATTGAATATTTATACCTCCACATGGTATTCCAATCCAATCATACTTCACCTCCACCCACTGGATTCACCCAATTAGGGCTTGTTATCCATGATTCCCAGTGCTTGCAAACTCAACGTGCCAAGCCTAAGGTATGGTGGAAAATATTTGATTTGGCTTCCCCTTGTTGGAAACCAATAACACTAAGAGGAGGGGTGAATTAGTGTTATACCAAAATAGTAGATTTTATCCTTAAAAAACATTCATGCACCAACTGGCATATCAACATAAACATAATTAAAAGAAGTAATGTAACCAATAAGCCAAACACATAAATGAGAACCATAATACAAAGATTTATACATGGAAAACCTCAATGAGGAAAAATCATGGTGGTATTTGTGACCCACAATATCAATTCACTGGCCATATGAAGAGATATTACAATATATGATGGGCCTGCACTTGCAGGAAGGCTTGCAGCCTAGAGCACACTGCTCAATCACAATAGGAGCCTCACTGACTACATAAAATTCTAAACAATAATCCGAAGAAGTGTGAACTGCTAAGATAGAATCTTCTATGCTAGAATACAGTTCTAGTTTAAGCTCTATTTGTTCCGGTTGAAACCCTAAACCTCTGTACCAGAATAACCCTTACAATGAATTCCTCGCATACATAATTCTCTGATATATTTCGCATCACATTACATTTACATATTCATTACCATATAAATTTTCTTATTACAGAATGATCTAATCAATCTCCCCTATATACCCTTTACAAGTTTATGCCTTATGTCGGCTTACAAAGATATACATACAATATTAGATTATATGTTGGCTAGATGAAAAAAATGATTAAACATTAAAACAAGTTGTTGATGCCCGATCCAAGATCTGTCGGCCTCCAATACCAATGACCTTTACTATACCATGTCGGCCTGCATTTCCGGTGACCAAAGAAATCTTCTATCCTATCGATGTCGGTGCTGGTGTAGAATCTGTGAAGTACGTGTCGATACACAATATGAAGCCAAAACCTCAACTCACGTTGCCATCAATGACAACATAGTGAAACCTAACCAATAGAGTGTCAATTGCCAACAATCTCCCCCTTTGGCATTGATAGAAACACTCAAGTGAAAAAATGGTCATTGTTTCATTTGTCGATTTCATCCTGCCATGTTCCCCCTGAGCTAAATATGCAAAATGCTCCAAAATTCCAAAAAAATTGTAACTCCCCCTAATCTATGCAACCCTTTTATTCTTTTTCACATCTATACTATTCCCCCTTTGACATCAATGCCCAAAAATATGTCAAATAATAAGTATTGTACATTGAATACCTCCAAAAATGTCTTACCGGAGCTTGACCAATTCAAGATTTTCGGATAAGCTTTCTCTACTAACTCCACATAAGTATCCCAGCCGGTTTGGAATGTATCAGAGATAGACACAAGTCCACTTAGTAAATATTCTAAAGATTCTTTCTCATTAACCTCTATCGGTGTGGGCTTTCCCAGTATATCCATGCATTCCTTCTTATGTACACAGAGTGAATCCAATCTTGGACTCACCAAACCTCTGAGACTTCTGACTCTTTGAATGATCTTATCTCTTTCCTTTTCAAGAGCAGAAATTTAGTTCTCAAAAGTCAAAATTTGTCCATCAATAGATGTTGTCAGTGAAATTAGTCCATCAAAAGAGTTAGCAATATTAGCATTTTTCTCCTGTAACTCTTTTATCTTGCTATCTACATTTGTTGTAAGTATCTAAGTATTGCAACATACCCTGAATATGTTAGTACATTGTTTCAAAGAATTTTCAATTGGAATTAACTTCACCTCAATCTTTTTCTTCTCTCTCTCAATGATCTGATCAAAAGCGGCTCTCTTAGCTTGAGTGAATCTTTCAAGTGCTTGTTTGTTAGAGATCTCTTGTAAGGATTGAAAGTCTTCTGATACGTGCTTAGTTATTACCTTAAGCTTGTCGAAAGGGCTCGCTACATTTTCAATCTTACACTTCAGGACCAATTGGTGTAGAATAGTGATGGATTTATCTATAATCCCCTTATATGTGGTTTCCTCCTTCATCAATTTCTGAGCAGCCATCATCATCAGTTCTATGGGACTTATCTCTATGATGGTTTTCTTTTCCACTAGAAAAGTGTAAATTGTCAACAATGATGTGCCAACAACTGGATCCTTGTTGGATTCCCCTGTTTTCTCTGATGATTTATATTTTATTACCTCCTTACTTGCACTGGTGGTTTTTCTACTTGGTGCAGTATGTGCAACTATCAGTTCCTCTCTAAGAACAATATCCTCAACCGGTACATTAGTATCCGAAGGAAAATTGTCCTTAATATTAGTATCTTGTACAATGTTCTCGGTATTAACCGGTGTTTCAGTATTTGTCTATACATTTGTGTTTACCAGTGGCTCAATTTCCACTATCTTGATATTCTTCAAAACTGAGGGTGGAGTACCCATGATCCTTTTCCCTTTCCCTTCAACTATTGTATCTACAGTATCTGTTTATGACTCCGGTGAAGTAAAGAATCCTCTATGTTCTCCTAAAAGTTTGATCCAAGCCTTCTATGTTTCTTTTATTACCTCATTCATCCTTCCTAACACCAGGCTAGTTATTCTATGTTTGATATTGAATACCTTCCTATCTGTAGTCTCAATTATCTTTTCATCTCATCTGGAGTTATAGCAACACAGATAGCTAAAAGTTCTTGCATTTTAATGTGCTTATCTTCTTGCATAGAAGATAACCTTCTAGCATCTAACATGTTATATAACTCTATTAGTATTTGATTTTCTATCTCTATTAATGCTTTCGTGAAGATATCCAAATACAATAGAATTGCTTCCTCTACCTCTCTGTTCATCAACTTCTAATGTATCATAATAAGACTTAACATTTTTCAGCATCCCATCCTTATTAATTTCATCAACAATTTCAGCACAAGTCATAGGTGTATAATAGTTGCATTACCAGTCTCTAGTGCCAAATCAATGTCACTCTTCTTCCTCCTTCTGATAGTACTAGATGCAGTTGTTGATGTAGCCTTAGGTGCCTGCTTCTATGCCAGTAACTTGATGGTGAACTTCTTAACTAGTTGTTTCTTTTCTTCTACCTTATATTCTTTCAGTTTCTTCCTCACAACCTTTTTGAAATCTAATGGTGTGTTATCTTCAGACTCTAAGTCTGTAGTCACAGGTTCAATTTGAACTACCAGATCCTTCCTCTTTCTTCCTTTCTCAATGAGTGCCTTAATATCCTTAGAAACCTCCTGTACAAACTTACTTGCCTTTCATTCTTTTTTTCCCCTTTTCTTTCAGTTGAACTCAGTTTCAACCTCAAGAGTCTTCTATTGTGTTGTTCCATAGGGCTTCTCTGCCTCATCTATTTCGGCATCTATCAAAATCTTTGCATAGGCATCAAGGATTAATGCATCTACCTCATAGCCCATTTACTCTATCCAAATCTTTTGGGGCTTGTCTACCTCCATGAGAGTCACATCCTTCTTAACCATGAAACAAATGTTGGTAGAGTATTTCTCTACTATATGCTCAAGTACTCTTATTCTAGACCTCATATATTTTTGAAAAGCCTTAAAGTAACCCCATACCTTATCATCTCTCAGACTTCCCAATGCAACAATTGATTGCTTTTGTTGTCTTCCTACCAGGATGTCAAAATCCCATTACTTCCTACCAGAACCGGGAGTATCATTCAAAAAGTATAGCATTAAGCAAGCTAATAAATTTCCATACCAATAGGTGCCCTTCTTCTCACCTTTAATCTCCCCTAAGTTGATCAATCACTCTTCAAGCATCCAGCCACAAACATCTAACTTGACATTATCCCTCATCATCTTATATACAACCAAAATACATGAACTGGAAACTGAATTCATTCGGTTAGATTGAGTTACCTTGTATCCTATAACCATGCTTCCAAACTTGATGCCAATGTCAGTGATAGTGCTCACTTTCATCGATCTCTTGTCAGATGTAGTGTCGGTGATCTGCCTCACAAATTCGTTTGACACTTTCTTATCCGGATGTTGCCCTATAGATGGTAAACTTGTAATTGCGCAAATGGATTCCTTAGTGATTTTTTAGGGTTTGTCCAACCATATAAATTCTAGCAAAGTACATGGGGAATTTATAGGGTTTGTAGTGCCTAAATCCTTTATATGACAATGAATGTATGCCCTAACATCTTCTACATACATCACTCCCTCTAGGACGCGAGGAAACGCTCCAACTGAATCTTCCTTGGTAGCCACATGTGGATACCGTTTGAAAATTTGCTTGGGGTGGTCCTTAACCTCTACTACAGCTGGATTTGCAACAAAAATAGGAACATAGAATGATCCCGCTTCCATGTTTCAAGAAAAATACCTCTTTCTCACTCTCGGTGAAAACCTCCAACAAATCCTTCCAGATGCGAGTGTGATCGCTCAAGAAGAAATTTGATTGCCTCTAAATAGCCTCGAATTGCACTAAGTTGCTCTGAATTGCTCTAAAATTGCTCTGAATGTAGGGTGATTAACAATGAAGTGTATTCGAACTTTTATCCTTCAAGAGAAAAACCCTAATCTTCCATTGACATATATGACTACCGGTGAAAGATACCAGATCTCACTCTGAACATATCCATGTTGGATAATCCTCTCCAATATATGGAACATCTTCCAAAATCTCCTCCAAGGGCATATGCATCATCTTCCATGAAATTTTGCCTACCCCTAAGGCATCTACCTTAGTTACTGAATGAGCTCACTACCGGTGTAGGAGTAGCCTCTTCTATTGAATAGGTAACTAGGACATTCCCATCTAATGATTTCTCTTCAGTCTTCCTCACCCATCTCTGAGTATGATCTTGTCAGATTTCATTAACCTTCTCTTTTCCTTTTTCATTTGATCCTTCATTGCCAACTGGTGGATTTTTGCTTCTAGAGAACTTAGCAATATGTCCAATTCCATTGCATGTATAACATGTAACATTGTTCTTTTGAATTGCCTTGCTAAAACTAGTGAAATTACTTGACCTGCACTGATTAGCCATATGTCCAAATTTTCCACAAGCATATCATTTTACATGCATTCTGCAATCTTCTATCTTATGACCAATTTTATTGCATTTAGAACATTTACCGAGAGCAAAATCAACGTTCTGATTTGCTCTGTTTCTACATTGCCTAGACATGTGACCAAATCTATTGCAAACAAAACATCTACCATTGAATTTATAAGCATTGAATTGCCTTACTAGTGCCTTATGGTTCTGATCTTCATTAGCAGTACCAAAACTCTGTCCTTGCTCAAATCCAAGTCCATTGGAATCTCCAATCTGCCTCTGTCTCTTAAATAAATCATCAAGTTGCGTTGAGCTAATCTTGAATTTTTCTTTGTACTCAATTGTAGTAGTTAAATTATCTCTTAGTATTGTAATTTTTCTCTCAAGCTCTTGCTCATTACTCTGGGATTGTATCAAATCAGTTCTCAACATATCATTTTCATGAACCAACCTACCACATGCTTCAAACTTGTTCTTCAGGGATACAACAAGATTTTCTTCCTTTTTCTTTTTGTCCTCAATCTCCTTAGACATCCTCATAGTCATAGCTTGCATTTCAATCTTCATAACCATGTTCTCCTAACTCAATTTTTGGCATTGTTCCCTAAGTGCATTTTTCTCTTCATCATCCTGATTTTGCAAAAGTTCCTTCCTCCTAGCTTGAGCAGATGATAGTCTCTCTTGCATGACAAGAATGAATTCCTTAGCAGAATTCAACTCATCTTGTAGCTTTAAGTTCTTCAATCTTTCAGCATCATAATCTTCAAGTGTCATCTCAAGCTTCTTCTCCAAAGCTATATTCAATGATTTCGGTTTCAAGATCTTCCTCAAGCTGTTAAACTTCCTCCAAGCCACAAGTCTCTGATACCAATTATTGGAAAGCAATAACACTGAGAGCGGGGGTGAATCAGTGTTATACGAGAATAGTAGATTTTTGCCTTAACAAAACATTCATGCACCAACCGATATACCAGCATAAACAAAATTGAAAGAAGTAATGCAACCAATATGCCAAACACATAAATGAGAACCATAACACACAGATTTAGAGGTGGAAAACCTCAATGAGGAAAACCCATGGTTGGATTTGTGACCCACAATATCAATTCACTGGCCATATGAAGAGATATTACAATATATGATGGGCCTACACTTGCAAGAAGGCTTACAGCCTAGAGCACACTACTCAATCACAATAGGAGCCTCACTTACTACATAAAATTTTAGACAACAATCTGGAGAAGTGTGAACTGCTAAGATAGCATCTTCTATGACAGAATACAGTTCTGGTTTAAGCTCTGTCTATTCCGATTGAAACCCTAAACCTCTGTACCAGAATAACCCTTACAATGAATTCCTCACATACATAATCTCTCTTATATATTTTGCATCACATTACATTTATATATTCATTACCATGTCTCTCTTCTTATTATAAAATGATCTAATCAATCTCCCCTATATACCCTATACAAGTTTATGCCTCATGTCATTTTACAAAGATATATATACAATATCAGATTATATGTCGGCCAGATAACAAAAATGAATAAGCATTAAAACAAGTTGTCAATATCGGATCCAAGATGTGCCGGCCTCCAAAACCAATGACATTTACTATACCATGTTAGCCTACATTGCCGGTGACCAAAGAAATCTTCTATCTTGTCAATGTAGAATCTATGAAGTGTCTGTCGGTACACCATATGAAGTTGGAACCCAAAATCATGTTTCCATCAATGACAACATAGTGAAACCTAACCAATAGAGTGTCAATTGCCAGCACCCCTATCTCAAAACCAAAAAGAAAACATAGAATACATTGCAACCTAACATTCCACAAGGTTTCAGAGAGGAAATCCACCATGAAACGTTAGGTTGGAGCCTTTTTTCTCTCAAAACCTTGGTTTTTAGGGCTTTTGGACCCGCCTGCAACAAAATGAAGATTATTCACAAACTACAAGACTTCAAGACCCCAAATCAAAAAAAATGTAGGTAAGACACCAATCTAGCAATCCATGACCCTGTTTTGGGATTCTCAATCTGTACAAGTCATAAAAACTTGTAAAGAACAAGCGGTAACTCCGTAAAGCTCACAAAATGGGAAACCAAATTAGTTTGTTTTTTTCAAATCTTCAACAACCTTCAAAAACCAATTATCGTCAGTCTTTCCAAGCCTTATACTGACCTTGGAGTAGTTACACATGCTCATAACCAACTGTGACAACCAATTAATCGTTGGTGTATGAAAATGTTGCAAAGTTGCTATGAGTAAGTTTTGCAACTTTTGCAGTTTGTTGCATAGGTGAACAACTTTTCTCAAACCAAAACTTGGTCACTTTAAAATGGCTCATGACCTTAACAACTTCAAAACAACATCAACCAACCTACATTAACCCAAAAATAACTTATCATATTAAGTGCTCTACCTGGCACCCTTAAGAGCTCACATGCCAACATTGGCCAAACAAAGACTCTTACGGCCCTTACAATCATTTGAGCACACACTCAATGGCCACTTGGCCTTATTACAAAACTAAAAACATGATTCCAACTTCTTGGAAACAAACTCAACAAAAACTGCTATGTGCCCCTATACTAATTTCCTTCCAAAATTTCTTTAAATATACCCATGAAATATGATCAAACTTGTTTTTCAGCATCCTAATGTTGTTCTTCATCTACAATAGGGTAGGTATCCTGGTTGTCCATTGTACATCACCAATATTGGGGAAAAAATTTTGGAAATAAAAGAATAAGCCCATGATAAGTTGTCCAAACTTAAATCTTAGCTTTTTGTCCTTCTTGACTGCTTCCAAATTTGCCACTAATTGACTCCTTAAAGATTCAGTCAATTCATAGTCCACATTTTCCTTAATCATTCGGTATGTAGTGTGAATAGTTGTTGTCGATATAGTGTTCATTCTGCTTGAATAGAAAATTCTATAGCCAATCAGCATAGATGCAAACTTAACAGTAGGATCATTAACATCACTCATGGTCATGGTTGTTTTATCCCATCTAGATCCAGTTAACTTCTCAACATCATTCTTAGGTATAGACCTAAGCAATGGTACTTCACCGTGTAGCGTCGTAAATTGTACGCACTTGCTAGGGTAGTACAATTTCACACCTAGTTTAGCACCCGCCTTGGTGCATTTTTCATTTTGCATTGCATTTCCCCTTTAGCACTTAATTAATTAAAGTAATTAGGTCTAAGGTCCTATTTCATCATCTTCCATATCATAAAGTTGGGCCCTTTACATTAAAGTGTGCCCCTTTCATTTTATTCCTCTAATCCATCATTTAATCAAAAACCCTAATTAGGTCCTATTTTGAACTTGGGGGCTTGATTTCGGGGGTCAAAACATCTCAAAATCACCTGTAACTTCGGGATTCGCTCTAAAATCACCATATCCAACGGCCTTGAAAATTTAGTAAAAATTTGTCGGGACCATGGCGCCCGGAGTGCACATGGTCCCGGACATTTTTCCCGAAATTTTAGGAGCGCGATCCAATCATAAAATAAAGCTTAACCCCAAGAAATTGGAAGGAGATTCAATCTCTAGGTCGGCCAAAAGTTGCAATTAAGACCTAGGGTTTTATATATAAGAGCTCTCTTTCTTCATTTGAAAGGATCCGGAATTTTGGTTTTCAAGGGCCTTCTATGCAGCGAAAGAGTAGATCTTTAAGACTTCAACAACATTCAACATCCATCCATCAAGCATTCATCAATTTCATTCATCCATTTAGGGCTTTGAAGGCATTGAAGAGAAATAAGGGATCACCGACTGAAGATTGGCTTGTACCCCTCCCTTGGGGTTGGGTATGATTTCATGTTGTTTTCATGTCTTTGGATAAGCCTCATTATATCATTTGTATTCATGCTTTAGATCTCTTTGCATCTTGATTTGGAGCATTTACATTATCATTTGCAAGCAATTAAGGGTTTACTTTCTAGGTTGCTCTAGTTTGCTTACTTGCAATTTAGGATCTTGCACACACACAAGGTCTGCACACACACTACTTTTACAATACAACTTGGCTATTCGTGGAGGTGGAAATCACCAAAGCGGGGGTTTGACTAAGGCAAAACCCTATATAGCCGCCCACCATACCTTTTCAAATATAAGTGCAGGTTTCGTGATTCGAAGGACGCCGCAAGTTGCAGATCCAACGGAAGCAGACCGAGACAGAACAACACACCAAATTGTAGAACGAAAGACCAGGACAGGGGCGTGGGGCGCCCTGGTCCTACTAGGACAGGGGCACTGGGTGCCCTGGTCCCTGGGATAGGGGCACTGGGCACCCTGTTCCTTCTGTCAGACAGCAAGTTTCAGCATTTTTGACAGCTTTTCAGGTTGCAAAACAGTAGTTTTAGGAGCAGTTTCAGGGGCAGAATCAGGACAGTGGCGCCCGCGCCCCCATCCAGAACATTTTCACTCAGATTTTAACACCAGGTACGCATTTACATTCTTGTCTTGTCCTTGTGTTTACAGCTTTCCATTGTTTAAGTTCAATTCTGCAATCTTGTTATTAGTTCATACTTGCACTCTAAGACTAGTAGTTGAACTTGCATCATTTTATCTATCATTTGCAACAAAGGAATAGAAATCCTAATAGGTAGCCCGTGGCTCTCTCTTCCACAAAAAGAAGTAGCCAATTGTGTGATACCTCTAGGCTCTTTCGTAGTCCACAAGTGTGTGATTGAAAGTGAGATTAGGGCATGTTTGCCTAGTGTCACTTTTTCCCCCACACACACCGGTTGAGCAAAAGTCGATTATATCATGGATTATATCCTTAGTGATTTTGTGAGGTCTGTCCAACCACATGAACTGATCATCAATGCGGCTCAAAACAAATCTCACCAACTCATCATCAAAGTCATCAATAAAATTAGTTGCATGATGAAAACCTGTATTGGCTATGCTTTTGAATTGTTCTTTCAATCTACCTTGTTCTTTGCACAAAGATCTATATTTCTCATAAATGACTACAACTCCCAAGTCTCCAAGTTTGTAGTGATAAAAGGATCTTACATCCTCTACATGCAAAACACCATTCGGTACACCAAATAGGGCATCGACAAGGTCATTTTCCTTCGACTTGTATGGATGTCATTTGTATTCAGGTCTTCCCCTCTTGGTCACATCATCTAGATGCGGAGTATCCATACTACAATATGCAAAACTTCAAAGCAAAGAGTAAGATTCACTAATAAATACCTCTTCTGCTTTGGTGCTAGGGTTTCCAACCATAAAAAACTTTCAATACTTGATCATTGAATCAAACTTCACTTTGATCACCTCAGATTGTTGGTAAATGGTCTGAATGCTACTAGCACAAACTTATCTCTACTCTTCTTGCTTCGCCAAGATTTCTCAAGATGCAAAGTGACAAATGAAATTCAAAAAGTTCTATTTATTTGCATTCTAACTACTACAATAAATGTATTTACTGACAAAACCCTAAAATGCCTTAACAAACTCTAAAGCATATTACTGGTAGCAAAAACTCAAATATATTTACCGGTTATGATCCAAAAACACATCAAAACATCAAAAAACATCAAAATATGTAGATTCAACTTGCAATACATCATCCAGGGGTTGAACTCCAGATTTAACAATAAGCTCACCCCAAGTTGTAGAAACAACTTAGTTTGCCAGAGATGGATTCTCCACATTAGGTGAAGAATCTAATTTCTCAAATGGTTTATCATCACTCTTCTTCTTCCAAATCTTATTCATCTTAGCTCTAGTTTCTTCAATATCAACCTTCTGCTTCCCTTTCTGGTCTACATGATGATTCACCAATTAGTTCTTCTATGTTCTACAAAACCTGGCAATGTGTCTTGGTTTGTTGCAATGATAGCATGCCATTCCAAATTCTCTCCAAGGTCCTAAGTTGCCTCTACCTATTCTTCTTTTGTAGTTCATTGCCACATGTCCAAAATTGTTACAGATTGAATAGTCACATTGACTCTCTTTTCCATCTCATAAGGATTAGACCAATTAACATAGAATCTTTGCCAATTTGTGTTCCTTCGGTCAGTGAAATTCCTTCTCCAATCATCAATAGGTTTTGGATTCATGTGAGGTGTTGGATTGTTTGCTCCATATCTGCATTCAACTGATCTATTCCCATACATGTTGCATGCATAACAATAACCTTCAAATCTTCTAGGCACATATCTAGTATTAGGTCTATAACCAGTATTAGCATCAGATCTGCTTCTACAAACATTAGCAGTATGTCCTGGTTTATGATAGATAAAGCAAATAGGTTTGTAACATTTCTTACTGGTAGGCTTATGAGCCTTAGGAGCAGTTTTACCTCCATGCATGTTGCTCTTGGTATTGAAGGGTTTTCCCTTCTCAGATGTATTGTATCCTAACCCAGATGTATCTGTTAGGAATCCCACAGATAGTGAGAGGGGGGGGTGAATCAGTATCTGACCGGTAATTAGAATTTCTTAACTTAAAACATGCAAAACATAATATAACAGTCTACCGGTATGCAAGAAATACAGTCTACCGGTATGCAAGAAATAATGCAATAAACAGAATCAAGAACATCCACATGAAAAGCACACCATAACACAAGATTTTAATGAGGAAACCCAGTGTGGGAAAAACCTTGGTGGGATTTGTGACCCACAATGTTCACTCACTGGCCAATAAGAGAATATTAATTACAATAGGGGCCTACACATGCAGGAAGGCCAACTGCTTAGAGCTCACTGCTCAATGGGAAGTCTCACTGACTTACAATAAGTATTATACAAATCCAATATCTTGTACTACTTTACAATAGCATCTTCAATGCCTGATTCAATACCGGTTCCTGCTTTGTTCTTTACATATATCCCTTGACCTATATTTCACACAATAGCTCTACCTAATATTTTCTTATAAATCTTCTACACATCCCATCACAAATGTCTATAATGATCTCTTTTATATATAAGAGTCATTTTACAATTTGCCAAGTCGGCTTACACATTTTTACAATAATAAACAAAATCCTGTCGACCTTTGTGTCGGTATACTTCCTTTCTTCTATGCCGATGTCGGTGTCCTGAGTGATGGTGTAGAGTGTGATCTACTGATGCCGGTATAATGCCTTTGTTGGTGCCATAAGATTGCAAGGTTGCCATCAATGACAAAACCTTCAATCACATACAATGTCTCATTGGAGTGTGCATATGCCAACAATCTCCCCCTTTGGCATTGATGGCAACACTCATGAGAAATTTCAAAAAGTATCCAAAAATGTTACCAAAAATGTGAGAGCTCCCCCTGAGCATATGATTCCTGTCCTGTGATTTAAATTTTCTCATCCCACTACTCCCCCTTTGGCATCAATGACAAAGGTTGTCAAGATGTCAGTAGAGTTTGTGGTTTCAACCTTGTAGCTGGGTAGTTATAATTTGAAAAAGATCTCCCAAAATCAAGTTTATACTATCCATAAACTTCTTGCTATCCTTTATTGTTGTCTCTATTCTCTTCACTGTACCAGTGAGATGCTGCAAATGCTCTGCCAGTGTTTTGCTTCCCTGTATTAGTGCCTCAGAAATTTCCTTCCACAGAGATGCTAGATAGTCCAATCTTGGACTTAGTTTTGATCTCAAATGTTTTGCCTTACTTATTATTCTTTCTTTCTCTCTTTCCAATTTGAGTAGTTCTTCCTCAAAATTTGTTATCTTCTCCTCAAAAATTGATAGTGTATCAAGTGAGTTGACAAAATTATCTACAAGTTTATTGCTCTCATCCTGTACCTTGCTCATTTTCTTGTCAATATCTACAGTCAAAAAGTTTGTTTTACAGGTATCTTTGTACAGATTTTTGTACTCTTTCAACAAATTACATAATTCCGATAGAAGTGTGTCAAAATCTCTATTACACTTCTTTATTTGCTCATCAAAGAATTTCTGTTTTTCAACTTCTACTTTATCCTTTACTGACTCTTCTTTTATTTTCTCAATTTTTTCTGAGATATATTTACACAGTGTATCCAATTGTCCTAAAGAATCTTTATTATCTATATTACAGTTAGGAGTAATTACCTTCAAAATTGGTATGGTATCATCAATTGCTTGGTAAGCCTGTGAGCTGCAATCGATTATTTTCTTGATAGAATCAAGTAGTACCTCAATCACATTGGTTGATTTGAAGCTTGATGATGAATCAATAATCTGAGTACCAGTGGAAGTAACCAAGCTTGTTTTGACCTCTGGTAGGTCTATTTGTGTCTGCATTTCTTTAAGCAATGGTTTTTCACTAGTTTCCGGTGGTACTATTTCCTTATGTACCAGTTCCGGTTGTTGTTGTTCTGGAGCCTTTAGCTCTGTTTGTTTCTTTGCATGTTTCATTGCCTCAGTCTATGTCTCAGTCTCTACCTTTTTCTCTTTATCTTCTGTCGGTTTATCAGTTTCCTCAGTCACCAGAGGCTCACTAGCCATATCTATCTTTTCTATTGTATCTTTGTCTACTACTATGTTGATCTTCTGAGTATCAAAATTCACAGTATATAGGACTTCAAGATTAGGATTATTATCCTCTACATCCATACTCTCGACTGCCGGTTGATCTTCAGTAGTTGTTGATTTTACCGGTGGAATAATCAAAGAAGGTGGGGGTAAGTTGTCTCTAACTTTGATACTAGGTGGTCCACCAACTTTTCCTTTCCCCTTGTCTCTATCTTTCTGATAAACTTTTATGGGTTTGGGGTTCCTGTACTCTTCTTGTTTTTCTTTCTCAACTAGGAATATATCCCATCCATTTTTTGTTTCCTCTGTCACCTCATTAACTCTTCCTACCATTAAGGCAATGTGTCGGTGTGCAGTAGAAAATACTATCCAGTTGACTTGAGCAATTAGGTCATCAATTTCTTGTGGAGATATTACCGGATATACAGCAAGTAGCTTTTCAATCTTTATTTTCTTATCCAATTCTATCACTGCTTGTCTTCTTGCTTCTATTCTTTTGAATAGTTCATCAAGAATTTCATTGACTACTTCCATCAAAAACTTCTTGTACATATCCATGTGTAATATAACACTATTTTCAACTTGCTCTTTTTCATTAGTTGTTAGAGTGTCATATATTTTCTCTATATTCTTCAGTTTACCTTCCTCTATGATTTCATTCAGTAGTATATCAAGAGGGTCCAAGTCTTTGTTTGTCCTTTTCTTTTTCTTGGGTGTCAATTTCTTCTTTGGTGTGGCCTTTCTTACCGGATATCTCACTGCTTGTTGCTTTTGCCTTGTCCTCTTGGGTGAGGGTGTGGTTTCCAGTGAGGGATCTCTTTTTCTTACAACTCTTTTGAAAGTTGCAGGCATGTCACTTCCTGAAGAAGTACCTACTAGTGATAGGTGAGTTTCAGGTTGTGGAGCTGCTAACTCATCCTCTGTTATGCCGGTTTTCTTCAATACATCTTCTTTGATGGCTTTTACTTGTCTGGAGCCTTTCCTTACAACTGCCTCAACCTTTTTCACCCTTTTCTTTGATTGAATTTGTCTTTCAATATTTTCTGCACTGCCAAATACTTCTTCCTTAGGTTCTCTGGGGGCTTCCAGAAGTGCTTTAGCATATGTTTCAACTATGTGATCATCTGTTTCATAGCCCATCTCGGCTACCCAAACTGTCCTTGGGATGACTGCTTCCATCCAGATTTCATCTTTCTTGATGACAAAGCATATTTCATCTTTGTATTTGTCTACAATCTTTTGTGATAACCTTACTCTTTTCTTCATTTTGGTCTTTAATGCTTGAAAGAAGTCATTAATATTGTTTTCCTTGTTCTCACCCATGTTATTGAATAGTTCTGTTAATTGTTTGCCTACTGGTATGTCATACCCAAGTTCTTTGTAACCTATACCGGGAACTTGTTTTGTTATATGTAGCATTAGGCATACTATCAGATTTCCAAATCTGAAAGTTCCTTTCTTGTCCTTCTTGATCTTTCCAAGATTATCAATTAATTCATCCTTTAACCACTCACATATGTCAATTTTTGCATTATCTGTGACCATATCATAAGCACTCTTAATGCATAAACTTGAAACTGAATTGAGTCTATTAGCATGAGTAGCTTTATACCCTAATATCATACTGATGAATCTCACATTGATATCTGTTACATCATTAACTCTTAGAGACCTCTTGTCAAATGTTGTACCAGTTAGGTTTATAACTAGGTCATTGGAAACTTTCTTGGTTTTATCTGGTCTTTTACCGGTGGTCAGTAACCCTGTGATAGCTTTCACAACTTCCTTGGTGATTTTGTGGATTGCATCTAACCAGAAAAATTCTCCATGTACCCTGCTCAAAACTATCCTAATCACATCCTTGGGAAATTCAGGAATGCTAAGGATCTTTGTATATCCTAGGGTCTCAATGATCTTGTGTTCATCTTTTACATTGTCGATATTATCACATATCACATTTTTATACATCTTTTTAATTTCCTCATCTCCTAATTCCTCAATGTTGCAGTGGATGTACATTCTGGGGTCTTCAGCATATACAACTCCCTTAGGAATTTGAGAAAAAGCACCTAAGGTATCATCCTTCCTTGCTATCTCAGGAACTAATTGAAATATGGGCCTAGGTCTTTTTATTACTTCAGCAACAGTAGGGTTTGCTATATATTCAATTGTAGAGGTGGATTCCATGATTAAATACCTTTTACTGCCTTGGATGCCTGATTGCTTGGAGTGTTCTTGCTTCTTCCTCGAAATGCCTTAGCTCAGAATCTTCACGCTCTTTGAAAATTTGAAATCTCGGTGAAATGAAATGGAGCCAAAACCTTAATTTTATAGTGTCTTTTCGCCATCTACCACATTAATTGCATGCCGGTTAAGTATTCACTTAACATTGTTTGCCGGTAATAAGTAATTTCCAACTTCTTATCTCTAACCGAGGGAATAATAGCACATGTATCAATAGATTCCCAAACCCTCAAGGGTATTTTTCTTCAATTAGATGAAGAACTTCCTGCCGGTGGAGCACTGCTCTGTCCTTCCAGTGAAGCATCACTCTGTTCTGCCGGTGAAGTATTGGTTTGTTCTATCGGTGGAGGAGTATTCCCAATATTTAGATTAGCTTTTCTAATCCATTGTTTTGAGAATTCTTGCTTAACCTCTTCAACTTTTTCTTTACCTTTCAAGCTAGAACTTTTGTTGTCTACTGGTGTTCCTTTACTTCTACAGAATTTAGCAATATGCCCAATCTTGTTACATGCATAACAAGTTACATTATTCTTCTGAATAGCTTTCCCATAACCTATGTCGGTTTGTGTTTTGCATTGATTGGATAAATGTCCAAATCTTCCACAAGCATAACATCTCACATTCATTCTGCAGTTTTCAGAATTGTGACCTACTTTGTTGCATTTAGAACATTGACTAGTGGGTGTATTGATATTCTAATAATTTCTAGATCTACATTAATTTTCTCTATGACCATACTTATTACAGTTAAAGCATTTACCATTGAATTTATAAGCATTAGGTTGTCTTACCGGTTTGTTGTGATCCTGAGTATTTGCAGTACCGGAGCTTTCACCAACTTCAAAGCCAATTCCAGAAGTGTCACCTTTAGGTTTTTTATTCTTCAGCAAGGTGCCAAGTTCCTCTGAGCTTTTCTTGAATTTTTCTTTATGTTAATTTGCAGTTTCTAGTTCTCTTTCTAAGACTTATTTTTCTCTCATTAGTTCATTTGAGTCATTCTGAGTATGCATCAGATCTGTCTTCAACATGTCATTTTCATAGCTAAGTCTTGTGTTCTCATTTGCTACATCACTTAGTCTTCTGGTCAATTCTTCTTCATTCTTCTTCCTATTCTCAATCTCTTTGCAAAATCTCATAGTCATATCCTGCATTTCATTTTTTGTTGTCATGATCTCTTGTTTCAACTTGCTTATCATATCATTAAGTGATTCCTTTTCATCATTCTCATTTTGCAATTTTTCACAAAGTTCTCTTCTCTTATTTCTTGCAACAGTAAAATTTTCTTGAAGTGCCTGAATGATGTCCTAAGCTGCTCTTAAATCATCTTCTAATTTGATATTTTTCAATTTTTCTGCATCATAGTCTGTAAGAGCTCCTTCCAGTTGCTTCATCAGATTTTCCATCTTTACCGGTGTCAAGATCTTCTTCAAGCTATTAGGCTTTTGAAAATAGAGGACCAGGCTCTGATACCAATTGTTAGGAATCCCATAGATACTGAGAGGGGGGGACTAAATCAGTATCTGACCGGTAATTAGAATTTCTTAACTTAAAACATGCAGAACATAATATAACAATGTACCGGTATGCAAGAAATAATGCAATAAATAGAATCAAGAACATCCACATGAAAAGCACACCATAACACAAGATTTTAACGAGGAAACCTGGTGTGGGAAAAACCTCGGTGGGATTTGTGACCCACAATATTCATTCACTGGCCAATAAGAGAATATTACTTACAATAGGGGCCTGCACATGCAGGAAGGCCAACTACCTAGAGCTCACTGCTCAATGGAAAGTCTCACTGACTTACAATAAGGATTATACAAATCCAATATCTTGTATTGCTTTACAATAGCATCTTCAATGCCTGATTCAGTACCGATTCCTTCTCTGTTCTTTACATATATCCCTTGACCTATATTTCACACAATAGGTCTGCCTAATATTTTCCTATAAATCTTCTACACATCCCATCACAAATGTCTATAATGATCTCTTTTATATATAAGAGTCATTTTACAATTTTCCAAGTCGGCTTACACATTTTTAAATAAAATATAATATAACAAAATCCTATCAGCCTCTGTGCCGGTATACTTCCTTTCTTCTGTGTCGGTGCTAGTGTCCTAAGTGCCGGTGTAGAGTGTGATCTGCTGATGCCAGTATAATGCCTTTGTCAGTGCCATAAGATTGCAAGGTTGCCATCAATAACAAAACCTTCAATCATATACAATATCTCATTGGAGTGTGCATATGCCAATGGTATCACCATTCATCCTCTAAGATTGGATCTATTGATCCAACATAGAGGAGCTCTTGTTGAATTTATCAAGCTTCTCATTGGGCTCAAAAAGTTCCTTTGTAAGATCTTCATTTCTTTTCATGAGGGTCTCTCTAAGAGACATTTCTATTTCAAGATATGACTATAATGTTTCTTTTTCTTCTTTCTCCTCATGCCAATGTTCATACAAAGTTGCATTCTCTTGCTTGATCTTAAATATTTCATTCTCTTTATCTCGGATCTGATCCTCGACATTTCTTCTAGCTTCAAGTTCCTCACTCATTCGGATTGTAAGTGCTTCAAGTTCTCTCCTTAGGTTAGTCTTCTCACCATTCAACTTCTCCACTTCTTCAACTAGTGAATCAATGTTTACTTCATTTGAGGAGCTGCTGACAGAGATCTCCTGCAATTGTTTGGTCAATTCCTTCCTTTTAGCTATTGATGTCTTAGACTTTCCTCTTAAGGTTTCTAGCTCATCCTTGGTTTCAACAAGTTCTCTACCCATCTCTCTATAGCTCATCCCTTCACCCATATTGGCCTTAGGATTAAAGATCCCTTCCAAGAAGTTAAGCCTTAAGGAAGTTAGACTCTGATGCCAATTGATAAACTTATAAGGCACTGAGAAGGGGGGGGTGAATCAGTGATAGTAAAAACAATGCAGAACTAAATATCAATTTCACCAACTTAAAACTCAATAGACATGTAAGAAATAACACCAAGTATGCAATCACCACATCAAGCATAAACCACATGACATGAGAGTTTATACATGGAAAACTCAAATGGGAAAAACCACAGTGGGAGTTAGTACCCACAAGATCCACTATTTGCAGTATGGAGATCTAACCGGTTAAGGTCTACAACACCCAGTTAGGGGCACACCCTGTTACAAGTGTCTAAGCCCAGTTAAGAGCTATACAATAAGGCCTGAGAGGATCAACCCTGTTAGGAGCTACCCAAGTTACTGGGATTTGCAAACACAGGTTAATGTGTCACCTGGTTAGAGGATTTAATGATCATAAATGTTAGGATTTGATTGCACCCTCTTAGGAGTGACCTTGTAAGAGGATTTTCTTACTGCAAATGTTAGGAAGATAACCAGTACAAATGATCTCAGTGTCACACCTTTTGTGTCTGATAAGATCTGCTTAAGAATATTACAACATCACAAAGACTTCATCTCTCAACTTCTTTGATCTTCGCACTATCAAAAATACACAATTCGCTCATCACATGTCACACTATCAAGCTCATGTATATATATCTTCTCATACCTCATCACTATGAGATTCTACGAGAAGTGAGAATCGAGCCAAGATCTGATGTTGGTCGTAGATCACATGCAACTCCTCACGCAACAGATGATCGAAGATCAAAATAGTTGAATGAAGATAATTTCGACATGAGAGAGAAATAGAGACAAATAAGAGAATTTAGAGAAGACTCTCACCGAGCTATCACTTCACCTGCTTGACTAGTGAAGGTGAGAGTATAGTGCTTATTATATAGAAAAATATAAGCATATACATCCAAGGGGTGCATTAACTCCTATTCCCCATAAAAAGTGGGAGGTTTTACCTTCTTGGTAAATGCCAAAACATGTGGCTTAACCTCCTTACATGGAGACAAAAAAAGAGTTGATAAAGTTGGCACATAAGGCCAAAAGAGGGTGTGAAACCCAACTACCCCATAACCCACTTAGGAAATGACAAAATAGTGGTTATGAGAGGTGGCACAACAAGCCAAAAGAGGGTGTGTAACTCAACTACCCATGTGAGGTGAAGAGTTACACATGTAGCTGAAGTATTTCACCACGTGTCCTCGTATAAACCACTCCTATTAACCTAAGCAAGCTTAAATAATATATGTGTAGGAAAAATAAATACCCCCTAACATAAGGAAAATAAAAAACCTACACTAACACCCCCCCTTAAGTGTAGCTTAGGTGGGTGAAAATATGGGTCCCGACAAATGCAACCATGTTAGGTACCCATGTACATAGATAGCCCCCCCAAAAGAAGAAGCCCCTCATAAGAGGAATAGCCCCCCCCTAAATAAGGAGAGAAAGAAAGGAGGACTAAGAAGTCCTTCCTGAAGTAGACACCTGTCGTATCCCAAGCAGTGATCGCAAATGAAGGAACTTGCTTTCGATGAAGGGTTTGGTGAAGATGTCCGCAGTTTGCTTCATTGTAGAACAATACTTAAGATCAATGATGCCTTCCTGAATGAGCTCCTGAATATAGTGCATATGTATCTCAATGTGTTTCGTCCTCTGGTGATGAACCAGATTTCTTGAGATCTGTATAGCACTTTGATTATCAGAAAAGATGATAGTAGGCTTCCTAACTGGAATACCAAACTCAGTGAGAATATTCTGAAGCCAAATAGCCTCAGTGGTGGCAATAACTACCCCTCAATACTCAGCCTCTGTTGATGAAAGAGCAATTGCAGACTGCTTCTTACTCGACCAACAAACTGGACCAAAACCAAGTGAGAAGAAATACCCTGAAGTGGATTTGCGATCTTGAGAATTACCCACCCAATCTGAATCTGTATATCCCACCAAGTCAATATCCATGCCTGCTGCCTAATGAATTCCATAATTGTGAGTACCCTAAATGTAGTGGAGAATCTGCTTAGCTGCTTTCCAATGCAACTCATGTGGCTCCTACATGAATCTAGAGACCATGCCCACTGCATATGAAATGACAGGTCTCGTATGAGTCAAGTAGATGAGGCTCCCAACAATTTGTCGATATAAAGTGCTATCAACCAAGGGTGAAGAGCACTTAGCCTCAAGTTTGACCCCAGATAAAAAATGAGTAGGTGCAGGCTTACAATCAGCCATGCGAAATCTAGAGAGCATATCGAGTGCATACTTGGGTTGGCCAAGGAAGATGCCTGAAGAAGATTGAGTAATCTCAATTCCCAAGAAGTAATGTAGAAGACCCAAGTCTAACATTAGAAATCTATCATGTAGAGCAGTTTTCACTACCTTGATGGTGGATGAGTGACTCCCTATGATCAACAAGTCATCAACATAGAGAACTAGAAATGTGAGAGTATCATCCTAGTGCAGAATGTAGACGTTCAGATCAGAATGACATCGAGTAAAACCAACTGTTAGAAGGAAGGAGTCCATCTTGGCATACCAAGCTCGAGGAGCTTGTTTGAGGCCATAGAGAGACTTTTGAAGTCGACACACAAGTGAAGGATCTTGAACAAACCCTTGTGGCTACTCCATGTAGATTTCCTCCTGAAGGTCACCATGAAGAAATGCACTCTTGAAATCCATCTGATGAACTTCCCAATGATGGGTTGCAGCAATAGCAAGGACAAGTTGGATGGAATTCATCTTAGCAACTAGAGAAAAAGTCTTAGAGTAATCAACCCCTGGAAATTGGGAAAAGCCTTTTCCTACCAAGCGAGCCTTATACTTATCAACCAACCCATCTGCTGCAAATTTTGTTTGATAGATCCACTTGCATCGAACAAGTTTCCTTCCCTTAGGAAGAGGAACTAAATCCCATGTGTGATTCCTTTCCAAGGAATTAAACTCTTCTTGCATTGCAACATCCCATTCGGGAACACCTATAGCTTCTCAAAAAAACTGTGGATCGGAAGCTGAAGCAATGAAGAGATATGGAGCTTGCTGAAATTGTAACCTAGTTCTCCTAGAATCTGATGGATCACCAAACCAATCTCCTGCTGACTCAAAAGTTTGTCGAGCCCAAAGAGGCACTGAAGCTGGAGAGTCTGGGGGAGAATCATCAACCTCTGAAGGATGACTATGAGAAGAATGTGAATCCTCACCATCACTATCACCATCTGAAGTGGAGGAAGAATACTCCTCATCAGGATTAGGAGGATTAAGATCCTCAGAAGAACTGTCATCATCATGCAATGTCTCCAATGTGATAGTGGATGGAGAAGTGGTATGAGAAGAAATAGAAGAACTCTCCTCAAAATGAACACTCCTCTCAATGAACAACTCATGTGTAGAGGGATGGAGAAGTCTATACCCTTTGACATCATCTGGATACCCAACAAATATGCAAGGCTTTCTCTACGGATCCATAGCCTTGCATTTCTCTACTGGAATGTGGGCCCACGCAAGAGAACCAAACACTCTGAAATGCTTAACTGTAGGTTTCTGACCGGTCCAAGCTTGAAAAGGAGTTACCCCCTTCACAGCTTTATGAGGAACTCGGTTTTGGATGTAACATGCACAATTGATGGCCTCTGCCCAATACTGAGGTGCCAAAGACTTGGAGTGAATCATACAATTTGCCATCTCCTTCAAGGACCTATTCTTCCGTTCTGTGACACCATTCTGCTGAGGACTGTATGGAACTGTGTGTTGCATGTTGATACCTTCTGAAGCACAAAATTGTTCAAACTGATTATTAACATATTCACCCCCATTATCTATACGCAAAATCTTGATGAACTTCCCAGATTATTTCTCTACAAAAGCTTTGAAATCTAGAAAATTCTCAAATACCTAAGACTTTTGTTTGAGAAAGTAAACCCATGTAAATCTGGAAAAGTCATCAATAAATGTTAAGACATATCTAGCCCTGTTGAAAGATGGTTGTGGAAATGGTCCTACCAAGTCACTATGTACCAACTCCAATAGCTGTGGAGCTCTCCATGATTTGCCTTTATCATACTTCTCCCCAGGATGCTTACCAAGAATACATCCCTCGCAAACTCCATCAGAAAATCGAATAGAAGGCAACCCTGAAACCATGTCCTATTGACTGAGTTGTTGCAAGTAACGATAGTTCAAGTGGCCAAATCGTTGATGCCACAAACAACTAATCTCATCTGCATGAGTGAGTAAAACTGTCAAAGGAGAGTCGGGAACAAAGTGAGAAAACTTATATAATCTGGATTGATGATCTACTTTTCCCATAGCAATAGTAGACCCATTATGCATTTCACTGATTACCATTGTATCTGGTGTGAACTCAACTTGCTTGCTAGAACCAATGTGAGTGATCTGATAAACAGATAGGAGATTAGCTGATAAAGATGGAACACAAAGGACATCCTTAAATGTTCCTTCACCCACATCAACAGACCCTCTCCCATGCACTTCAACAGGAGTGTCATCACCCTTTAGTATGGAAGGCATAGAACATGGCTCTAAATAGGTGAAATCATCTTTTGAAGAAGCCATGTGGTGCGAAGCACCCGAGTCAATTATCCAAGAATTAGGTTGTGAAGCAACAGCAACTAGGGCCTTACCCTTTCCTTTCCCTTTACTCTTATCTGTATCCTTAGAAGATCCTTCTGATGAACTCTGTTTGATTGAATCAAGCACCTTGATATTGTTCTTTTCAAGAAGATTTGAAAGGTGATCAATTTGTTTCTTTAAACACTTGTGTTCATCATGACCAGCCCTCTTACAATAAGAACACTTGACCTTCTCCTTCTTAGGTTGTTCACCTCTTGATGAAGAGGTCTGATTATTTGCTTTTGAAGTAGCAGATTTTTGATCTTTTTTCTTCTCTGCTTGATTCTTTTGTTTCTTATCTTGCTTACTAGACCCTTTTTGTTCTTTTGTGCTTTGATTTACAACTAACGCATGTGACTTAGAGGGTTTTATTGTACCCATTTGAACCAATTTGTCTTGCTCCCTAGTGAGTTATGTAGCAAATTCATCCAGAGAAGGCATTTTGAATGTGGTACCTAAGGCACATTTTGTAGCATAGAATGTAGAAACAAACACTGAATAGTTAGGACCAAGCTTAGAAAGAATACTCAAGATTAGTTGCTTATCATCTTTCTTAGTTCCACACCACTCCAACTGCAATCTTACAGACTTAAGTTTAGCGAAGAAGTCTTGTATAGTATCAAAATTGGTTGGATTCAACCCTATGAGTTCATTCTCTAACTGATGACCTCTTAGCTCAACCTTCTTACCAAAGAGGTTTTCCAAAGTGGTCCACACTGCATTTGGTGTAGTGGCAGATTCAATGTGAAAAAGAAGATCTAGAGAGACTGACATACATAGAGTACCAAAAGCTTCATCACATTTATTAAACCATTTAATCTTTTTTGCAGCATCTTGAGGTTCAATTTCAAGTCCCATAGTAACACGATGATATCCATGTCTTTTCAGATATATTATCATCTTAGATTTCCATTCAAAATAATTATATGGTGTTAAAAGTGGAACTATAGATGCATCCATGTTAGTAGAAAAGAAGATTGCAAAGAATCAGGAAAAGTGCAAGAAAGAAGGCACAAGAGACACCCCCCCTTTTCACTAGTCTCAGAAATCACCCCCCCCCCCCAAATATTACAAGGTTGGCACTTTATAATTAGTGGATTTACAAGGCTTTTTATCAGATTACAATTCTTTTAAGAAACCAATGGAGATTTTAAATACAAATAATTTGAGACAAGATCTGAAACAAATTAGCCTTATAACTGCTTAATTTATCTCAATACCTTTCCAACAACTATTAGTTTTTGAAAAACAGAGTTGTGAGGGGAAAGATATGACCAGTTAAAGAGAAAATGAAGCAGCTGATACAACTTTTAATATCTAATAGAAAAAGGCAAAAAAATTCAATTAGACCTACAATAATTGAGAGTGCTCATTTCCATCTTTCCGTCAAGTATTTGTTAGCAAAAATCTAACACCCGAGGCAAAAGTTGTGCAACTTTTACGAAATGTTGTTGAATTTCCCTGATAGAAAAATAGCTTAGGCCCTATTCAAGCTTGATTTCTGCAAAATTTATTAATTTTCTGGAAATACCATCCAAAACCCAGAATTTTTTCGATGCTGGCAAAATAACCCAGAAATATTTTTTTGTGAAAGTGAACAGAAGCTGAAACACTAAAGCCAAAATGAAAATAGCTCTAGTAAAAAAAAAATTACTCTGATTTTTTATTATGTCCTCCAAACTCTGATTTTGGTGAAGTAAGTCACTTTTGACTTTGTCAAGCCTTATGGACACTCTGGAAATTCTTATTAAGCTTCCAATATTACCACAAAGTTGTAATCACCCAGATCTTACAAGAACACATACATGTAAACCGGATTTAACTAGAAGCTATTTTCCTTTAAACTGTTATGATTCTCCAGATCACACGAGAATGCAGGAGAAGAGCATACTTAGTTTTTAAGGAAAATATTAGCTATATAAAAGTCTCAAATCCCTCAAATAAATCAAAAAAAAGCAATGAGCTCTACCAGACAATAAGCTCTGATACCATGTGAAATTTTGTGAGAAGCAAGAACTGAGCCAAGATCTGATGTCGGTCGTAGATCACATGCAACTTCTCATGCAACAGATGATCGAAGATCAAAATAGCTGAATGAAGATAATTTCGACATGAGAAAGAAATAGAGACAAATAAGAGAATTTGAAGAAGACTCTCACCGAGCTATCACTTCACCTGCTTGACTAGTGAAGGTGACAGTATAGTGCTTATTATATAGAAAAATATAAGCATATACATCCAAGGGGTGCATTAACTCCTATTCCCCATAAAAAGTGGGAGGTTTTACCTTCTTGGTAAATGCCAAAACATGTGGCATAACCTCCTTACATGAAGACAAAAAAAGAGTTGAGAAAGTTGGCACATAAGGCCAAAAGAGGGTGTGAAACCCAACTACCCCATAACCCACTTAGGAAATGACAAAATAGTGGTTATGAGAGGTGGCACAACAAGCCAAAAGAGGGTGTGTAACTCAACTACCCATGTGAGGTGAAGAGTTACACATGTAGTTGAAGTATTTCACCACGTGTCCTCATATAAACCACTCCTATTAACCTAAGCAAGCTTAAATAATATATGTGTAGGAAAAATAAATACCCCCTAACATAAGGAAAATAAAAAACCTACACTAACAATCACACAATTAAAATTATCATAAGGTCATCTAGAACCTTATTAAAATTCCCTAGGTTCAATGCATCTAGACAATCTTGCATTGTGCACATTAGTTATGTCATCCACCGACATAGAAAATCCAATTTTGTGTCATTTTACTTATCTGAGTTATTTTCATCACTATCGGTTAAGTCTCCATCAACTAATTTGTTCTATCAAACAAATCTCATTCACTCGATCGATTCAACACGTATGGTCACAAACATATCTTCATCTGATCGTCTTCAATGCTACTGCAAAACTACATCATCTCAATCTTCATGATTTTCATGTACCGGTTGTCGGAATGTAACACTGTCCTGTCATTTACCGGTTGAAGTCCTAATTACCAGTTTTGATAAAAACTATCTCTTCTTTATCGGTTAAGTCTAGTCAGTTGAACTGTAGGACTTAGATGACTTAAAGAAACATAGTTGCCATCAATGACAACATAAAAAATAGTCATCATACATAAATCTAATCTCTTATGCACAACAGACATATACCAGTTGCATCAAGCAAACACACAGTACCGGTTTAATACAAATGATCAAATGCCAACAAGATATATTTAAAAGAATTAATTTTATGTCTTGTATGCTTACTCTAGAGAGCTCTTCAAGATTCATATTATTTGTTTGTCCAAAACATAGGACTTCATACCAAGATATCACACTAAAATGTTCTTAAGCATAAAATGATTAGGTATTCAAATGTATTACCCTAAAGGCTTCATGCATAATTGATTCACCTTTAAGTCTTAATAAAAATCACATGAGTGCACAAAGAAATACTATAGCGTAAATATAAAATGATTATTGGATTGAGATTAGGTAAATGTAAATAATAATTGTGAAGGATAATATGTTGCATATGATTTATTCATTCATTGCAAAAATAAATTATTCATTTTTTCTTTTTAAGGGATATATTTTTGTCTACCATAAGATAGGTTGTCTTTAAGACTCCGCAATATACTATCCCTCTAATTAATTAGTCTGTTAGAATAAACAAATATCGATAACCGTCCTCCTATTTTAAGGAAGTAGCTTGTTAGAATAAGCAAATATTGAGAACCCTTAATAAAGAGGGCTACTCTCGATATTGCTTAATCTAGTTCAATTCTAGATTTTTTTATATTTTAATTATAAAGAAATCTGGTTGTCTACTTAATTGCGACTTAATTATAGGTTTGGAATCCCATGAAACCAAAATTTATCAAGGTGCTAAAGATGGATCAAATAATTTGAAAGACACCAATCTATCACTAATTAAATTATATACCTAAGTGATTAACATTAATCTTATCACACATGAAACCAATTTGATTCATTGTTTTCACGCTATTTTCTTTAGCCTTTTCTTAAGAGACAAACTTTCTTCATAGAAATAATATTTTAAATAGTTGCAAATTGTAGATGGGTAAGTGCACCAAGATGGTGAACAAAAAAGGGGTATAAGTGGTCACTTTTTTTTTCTAAAAAATAGTTAAACCTGAACTTCAAAGAGATATTTGAAGGTCATGCACTCAAAACTAAGAGTTGAGAAAAGAATAAGTATTGTATTACTTTCAATCTAGTTTCTAAAGTGCTAAAAAAATTTGATATTCGATAAGATTAAGAGGGTCAAAACTTTCACGCATGAAAAACTATTCTTAATTTTTTCAAAAAAACATAACATAGCTGTTTTCGTGTGCTGCACAAAATATATAGTTAGATTTAATATTTTGCAAAACCCTTTGGTAGGATGATAGATAAGAGTGAGATCTATAAGTTGTGTATTTTTTAAAATTTTCTGTTGATTTTTTTTTTATGATTTTTTGAAGTGACCGCATCATGAAAATTTGGTACCAATTCATGCGCTGGGCATAACTTGCTTCAAAATAATAAAAAATGAAAAAAAAAATTAAAAACTGTATAGAATCTAGTGTAGAACAATAATATGTAATTTATTTTGAATTTGGTAAAGTATATCAAAAGTTATTAAAAAAATGGTAGACATATGTCTGTGAGGACTGTCAAGGCATTGATAAAGAAAATTAAAGTTTACTATGCTAGTGTTGTCCAAAAATAGAAAAAATTATATGGTCAGAAAAATGAAGATGTGTGAGATTGTGGTGGTAATTTTAGAGATACCCACTTGATCATTTCTAATCTTGATGACGACAAAGTCGATAAATCATGTTGAAGGATGAAAAACGTGTAAAGGGACAAAAATGGGGGGGGGAATGGGCTTGCAAGCCTTAGGGTCATTTTCCAACCCTCTTACCAAGCCAAAACCTGCACGGGTTTTGAAAAATAAAAATTACTATTCGCAGTTCTAAATAACCCGTATGGGTTATGTAAAACTAAAAAACATTTTTTTGTGTTTCACAGAACCCATACGGGTTATATAAAACTAAAAACATTTTTTTGTATTTCACAAATCCCATACGGGTTATGAAGACATAATAATGTATGCTTGTAAAATTAGCATTTACTACACATATGTTAGACATACCTATATAATATGTGTTTATGTATGTATATATGCATATCTATAGTTATATATACACATATTTATATAGATATATGTATATATGTTTATATACATGCATGTATCTCTTCTTTTCCTCTCTCTCTCATCTTCCTTCCCCCATCACCGTATTTGTCTATTTTGAGCCCTAATTATCCTTCTTGAGTTCTCTCTCATCTCTCTCCCTCTCACACTTCTCTCTTTTTTGATTCTCTCACCCCTTTCTCCTTATCGTTCTCTCTACCTCATGTCTCTCACCCTCTCCTCCTCCTACTCTCTCTCCCTATTCCATTCTCTCTCTCTCTCTCTCTCTCTCTCTCTCTCTCTCTCTCTCTCTCTCTCTCTCTCTCTCTCTCTCTCTCTCTCTCTCTCTCTCTCTCTCTCTCTCTCTCCTTTTCCCAATCTCCCTCTCTCCCCCTCTCCTTTTCCCAATCTCCCTCTCTCTCCCTCTCCATCCATCTCTCTCTCTCCCTCTCCATCCATCTCTCTCTCTCTCTCTCTCTCTCTCTCTCTCTCTCTCTCCCCTTTTCCCAATCTCCCTCTCTCTCCCTCTCTCTCCCTCTCCCCCTCTCCTAATCCCAATCTCCCTCTCCCTCTCCCTCTCCCCCTCTCCTTTTCCTAGTCTCTCTCTCTCTCTCCCACTCCCTCCCTCTCTCCCTCTCTCCATCTCCTTTTCCCAATCTCCCTCTCTCTCCATCTCCCTCTCCCCCTCTCCTTTTCCTAATCTCTCTCTCTCTCTCTCTCTCTCTCTCTCTCTCTCTCTCTCTCTCTCTCTCTCTCTCTCTCTCTCTCTCTCTCTCCCTCCCTCCCTCTCTCTCTCTCTCCCTCCCTCTCCCTCCCTCTCTCCCTCTCCCTCTCCATTTCCCAGTATCCCTTTCTCTCCCTCTCTCCCTCTCCCTCCCCCCCTCTCCTTTTCCTAGTTCTACATAACTCATACAGGTTATGTATAACTAAGGCCAAAACTTCTAGTTCTATAGAACCCATACGAGTTATGAGAAATTGTGAACGTTTACATAAAAGGTTTCCATAGCCTGTACGGGTTATGGGAAAATCTTAATATATTTTAGTCCCAATGGCCTAAAAATCAGCATTGTAAGTTGTTTGAAGGCCCTACTACTTTTGCACATGATTTTCTGGGACAGTAATAGTCAGGTTTTCATATTTTTTTGTCACTTTTTCTTTGAAATGATTGGTTTGTCTCGTATATTGGATTGTTTTTGAAGTTATTTTTATCATTGTTACTTTAGATTATAACAAAATGATGATCATTTGTTGTTTTTTTGCTTTGATCATGATTGATTCATCTTGTATTTTGGTTTTTTTTGAAGTTATTTTATTATTGTTACTTTAGATTATAACAAAATGATGATCATTTGTTGTTTATTTGCTATTTGATTGTGGATTGTCATCATGATGATATGTGTAGGACAATGGGAAAGAACAAGAGAGGAACAAATGAACAAAGAGAGGTAGCAAAGGAAAGACAAAGGGAACATATGAGGAGATTACGTGAAGGTACGTCATCTAATGCACCTAATGAAATTGATATGATGAATGCACCAAATCATAATGATCAACATACACCAATTCAAATACATATTAATTTTAATAAGCATAAGAGCTATAATGTGCATATGTAGATGCCAAATTTTGTATATAAAAACATCAATGAGTTGTAATGTGCATATCTAGATGCTAAATTTTGTATAAAAAAATAACAATGAGCTGTAATGTGCATATCTAGACGCTAATTTTTGTATAAAAAAACAATGAGTTGTAATTTGCATATTTAGATGCAAAATTTTTTAAATATAAACAGCAATGAGCTTGATCGTTTATATTAGATGCCAAATTTTATATATGAAAGAGTCCATGGGGCTGATTTGCAAATTTTGAGAGCCCAAATTTGTACCATTTGATTATAAATACATTTGTAATAAAATTGTACCATTTGATTATAATTTTTTACTATTTGATTATAAATAGCTATGTTTGATTATGACATATGTTAAATAACTTGCAAATGGGTATCTGAATATGCAAAAAAAATCCAAGTGTTTTGGGAAAGTTTTGAGTTATTGTTGAATTACCCGATTTGAAGGGCTAGTAGTTATAGTCCAAAACCAAGAGAGGCCCTTTTAGGCAGCGAAAACACAACTCCATAGGTTCAAATGGATCATCCATAAGTGCCACGGTCTCTAAGTTACGTGACGTCAAAGTTTGACCATTTTTTCCACTTTGAGCAGTCAAGGGAAAACATCGCTACAAGCTGGCTCCGAATGATCGAACATCTTGGGGAGTGAGACAAGGGAACACCTAGCGTAAACCCGACCACCTGGACGCGCTCGTGCTAATAGTTCATTCCCACAATGAGCAGAACAAAAGATGCACTATTTTACCACCTCTCACTGATGATTTTTTATGTGACAGAAAAAATCTCACCACAAGAAAATGGAATTGAGTTGTCTGAAACTGAGAGAGAATATTTTAGGCAGTGACAAAATGACCCCATAGGTTCAAACGGATCATCCATAAGTTCCATGGTCTTTGAGTTACGCCATGCCAAAGTTTGATCATTTTTTCCACTTTGAGAACTCAAGGGAAAACGTTGCTACGAGGTGGCTTAGAACGATCGGACATCTTGGGGAGTGAGACAAGGGAATACCTAGTGTAAACCTAACCATTTGGATGCACTCACACTGACGGTTCATTCCCATGATGAGAAAAATGAAAGATGCACTATTTTGCCACCTCTCACTAACGGTTTTTGATGCGACAGAAAAAATCTCACCACAAGAAAACAAAATCTAGTTGTCCAAAACCGAGAGAGGATTTTTTAGGAAGCAACAACATGACCCCATAGGTTCAAAGAGATCATCCATAAGTGCCACGGTCTCCGAGTTACGCGATGTCAAAGTTTGACCTTTTTTTCACTTTGAGCGCTCAAGGGAAAACATTGCTACGAGGTAGCTCTGACCGATTGGACGTCTTGGGGAGCGAGACAAGGGAATGCATAGCATAAACTCAGCCACCTAGATGTGCTCGCACTGAGGGTTTGTTCCCACGACGAGTAAAACAAAAGATGCACTATTTTGCCACCTCTCACTGATGGTTTTTAACATTTTTTTATGCGACAAAAAAAATATCATCACAAGAAAACGGAACCGAGTTGTCCGAAACCGAGAGAGGATTTTTTAGGCTGCGACAACATGAACCCATAGGTTCAAAGGAATCATCCATAAGTGCCACGTTCTCTGAGTGACGTGATGTCAAAGTTTGACCAATTTTTTCACTTTGAGTGCTCAAGGGAAAACGTCACTACGAGGTGGCTCTGAACGATCGGACATTTTGGGGAGCGAGACAAGCACACACTTTGTGTGAAACCAACCACCCAAATGCGCTCGCACTGACAATTCGTTCCCACGACAAGAAGAATGAAAGATGCACTATTTTGCCACCTCTCACTGACGGTTTTTGATGGTTTTTTATGCGACAGAAAAAATCTCACCACAAGAAAACGGAATTGAGTTGTCTGAAACTAAGAGAGGCTTTTTTAGGCAGTGACAACACAACCCTATAGGTTTAAATGGATCATCCATAAGTGCCACGGTCTTCGAGTTACATGATGTCAAAGTTTGACCATTTTTTCCACTTTGAGCGCTCAAGGGAAAACATCGCTATGAGGTGGCTCCAAATGATCAGACGTCTTGGGAAGTGAGACAAGGGCACACCTAGCATAAACCCAACCACCCAGACATGTTCGTGCTGATAGTTCATTCCCATGACAAGCAGAATGAAAGATGCACTATTTTGCCACCTCTCACTGACGGTTTTTGACGAAAGAAAAGATAATTGGTTTGATTTGATGTTAAAATGATTGCTTCAACTCTTCTTTTATAGGAGATTTGGATGAATAGGTGTGTCTCTTACCTTAAGGCTGACTTGTTATGGAATAAAATTTAAATGAAAACCTTACCTAAGCCGACTCATCCTTAGATAAATTTCAAATCTGCTTTGTGCGCTCAAATCTTATATTAATTAGTTCTTGAAATGATGAACTTCGCTCCATAAGCATGAGTTTATGAAATAATAACTTCACTCCAATCTCTTCATGCACGAAGGACTCAAAGAAAATTCACTCAATCAAAATACAGAATATCAACATTACCGGTGTCGGTACTTGGGTATACACAATATGAGCAATCAATAGTTTAAAAGTTTATGCCATATGAGTTACAAGTAATGAACAAATTGGATCACATTTAAAGACATATACACAATGAACAAGTTTGATCACATTTCAATAGCAAATAACTAAGTTTCAAGAATATCAAGATTTATATATATCAATGAACAAATTGGATCGAATATCAAGTTTCATATATCAAAATGAACAATAATCGTGTACATATCAAAAAATGGCATAGATGCCAAATCAATAATAGTTACAAAAATACGGCTTCTTTTGATAATAGTGATCAAAAGATGGCTTTTTTTGGTCAGCGTAGACTTAATCATATTGCAAGAAACTAAATTGGAGGACAAGCTAGAAGTTGCCTTTGGAAATGGAATTAGCTCTTTGTTCTAAGCTTCTCTTCAAACAACAGTAGTGTTAGTAGGTGCCTTTTGAGGACTAATGATAATCTGGAAGCTCTCTCAAATTAAAGTTGAAGGCATTGCATCCAGCAAGGATTGGATCCTTGCCAAAGTCACCCATCTTCAGTCAAATACTTCTTTTTTCATCATAAACATCTATGGCCCAGTGTCCCCACACAAAAAGTGACTCACATGGTCTTCTCTAGATGGAGTTTTATCCACTTTATCCAATGAATAAGTCTTCATTGGGGGTGAATTTAATGCTATTAGGAGGGCCTTAGATAAGAGGGGAGGAATCACTCATTTAGGAGGGTCCCTGCAGGATTTCAACAATTGGATCGAAAGGAATGGTCTCTTGGAAATAGATTTAGGAGACACCTTTACATGGACAAACAAAAGGAAATATTTCAGCAATATAGCAGAAAAAATTGAGAGATTCTTTTGGCAAGGAGACTTGGCTCTCTTTCCTTTTACTTCCTCCTGCAATGTCCTTCCTTGCTCAGGCTCAGATCATTACCCCATCTTGCTCTCTTTGCAAGGCACTCAAGGTTCATCCAGGACTCCATTCAGGTTTGAAAATATGTGGATGAAAGACCAAAATTTTCTTACACTGATAGAAAATTGGTGGAAGGAAGGATCGTTTGAGGGTTCAAAACTTTTATGTTTCATTGCAAAGCTCAAATTAGTTAAAAAGAAACTGCTTCATTCTCAGCATTTCAAAAACATTTTCTCAACAAAAAGATCACTAGAAGAGAGATTAGCAGCTCTCAATGATAGGATTATTTTGGTGGGAATGGATCAAGAATCTTTTCAATAGGAAATGTCCCTCTTATTGGAGTATGAAGACATTCTCTCTAAAGAAGAAATCTTCTGGAAGCAAAAATCTAGAGAGAATTGGCTCAGAATGGGGGACAAAAACACCAAGTTTTTCCATAATGTAACAAAAATTAGAAGAACCAAGAACTGGATATCTAAACTGCAAACTAAGGATAACAAAATCTCAGAGGACCCAGAGGAAATTAAGGAAGAGATTATATCCTTTTATTCTAATCTTCTAAATAACAATGAAGGATCTTATTTGCTGGATCAAAATAAGCTATTGGCAAGGATCCCCAAGATCATAACAGATGATCAAAACCAGATGCTAAATGATAAAATGAAATTGGAAGAAGTATTCCAAGCTCTAAACCAGCTCCCCTTTGGCAAGGCTCCTAGTTCAGATGGCTTTCCTATGGATTTTTACAAGAAATGCTAGTATATCTTAGGTCAGGAACTCTCAGAAGCCCTAGAGTGCTCAAGAAGATTAGGGAATATCCTCAAAGAAGTAAACAACACCTTCAGAGATCTCATTCCAAAGAAGGAGAAGGCAGAAAATCTTGGAGATTATAGACCCATTTCCCTATGCAACACAATCTATAAAATTCTCTCAAAAGTGATGACTAATAGATTGAAGTCTCTCATGGACAACATCATCTTGGAGGAACAAACTGGCTTTGTTCCTGGTCACTCAATCCTTGATGGAGTGATTGTAGCCCAAGAAGCAATCCACACCCTTCAAAGCACAAATAGGCTAGGTATGATAATAAAATTAGACATAACAAAAGCTTATGATAGTGTAGATTGGTGCTTTCTATGCAAAATTATGTAAGCATTTGGCTTTGAGAATCAATGGATCAACTGGGTATTTGAATGCATATCAACGCCTAAATTTTCAATTCTAGTTAATGGAAAACCAACAGGCTTCTTTCCCTCTTCAAGGGGTATAAGACAAGGAGATCCTCTATCTCCTTTTCTCTACATTATTATGGCTGAGGCACTAGGAAGGGCAATTAAAGCTAGTTTCACCATTAATCTGCTAGAGGGAATTAAAATAACAAAGGATTTTGTAGTTACTCATCAACAGTTTGTAGATGAAAACCTTCTCTTGGGGGCAACAAATGTAAAGGAAGCCTCTCATCTCAACCAGATTTTAGAAATGTATGGAAGGGCTTCAGGCCAATTTAGAAACAAGGATAAAACCAGAGTTTATTTCTTCACTACTCCAATCTTTTTACAAACCAAAATTCTCATAATTCTAAACTGCAGAGATGGATGTCTTCCATGCACTCACTTGGGCATTCCAATAGACCGAGGTCTAAGGAACTCTAAATTTTGGGACCCCCTAAAACTAAAAGTTGAACAAAGGACAAATTCCTGGAAGGGCAAATGGCTCTCTTGGGCGGGAAGGCTAGTGATGATCCAAGCAGTGATCTCGGCCCTTCCAATTTATCTCTTATCCATACCATATAGCTAGTGCTAACTCCTTCATAATTAAGAAGATGAGAAATTTCTTCTGGCAAAACACTGAAGCGAAGAATAAAATTGCTTTAATAGCTTGGGACAAAATCATTAAGCCTAGACCAATGGGCTATGAAGGACCATCAAGATGCATTTTATGTAAAGCCCAATCAGAGACAGTGGACCACCTTCTCTTGAATTGCCCCTTTGCTTCCAAATGTTGGAGATGGCTTTGTGCCAAGTTGGGTTTGATTATAGCCTTATCGAATGACATCAAATCCCTATTCCAAAGTTGGCCCCTTCCTATTAAGGAGAACTCTCTAAGTCAAATTCTGGAGGTATCCCCGTCATGCTTAATCTGGGAAATTTGGAAAGAAAGGAATCGTAGAGTATTTGAAGGCAAATATAGGAGGCAGGACTCAATCTTGAATTCAATTGAATTGACAATTGTGGACTCAATCAATTGCAAAATAGCATTTTTTGTGGATCAGCACAGTCTTTTCTTCATGGGACGAAAATATCAGGCTAAAGTGGCAAGGAAGTAATATCCCTTATTCCTTTGGTCAAAAAATCAATGCTAGAAAAGATGCAACTGGTCCCCCCCAAAAATGGACTAGGTGAAATTAAACTTTGATGGGGCCTCTAGAGGCAATCTTGGCCCTTCTAGAATTGGTTATGTTATCAGAAATCAATCAAGAGCAGTTATTGGGAAAATGGCAAAGCCAATTCCCCCAGACACCAATAATATAGCAGAATTCACTGCCCTACTACTTGGCTTGAAGGATTGCATTGACCATGGTCTAAAAAATGTCTCACTAGAAGGAGACTCGGAGATAGAAATAAATGCAATAAGGAAAAAAAAACCCCAAACTGCAGACTTCAAGCAATATTAGAAAAAAACCTCGATAATTTGAACAGACTTGAGCAATTCAAGGCCAAACATATCTACAGGGATGCAAATGCAGTAGCAGATGCCTTATCCAAAACAATAGCTCAAGGTTCTTCCATTCATTGGTGGTCTCAGATTTTTCAGGGTAGTGATTGTACAGATCAGGTCACCTAACAAGTCATGTCTTTCTAGAGTTTTGGGGTCACTCTCTATCAGCCTGTTTGAGGAATGCAGATTTCAAATTTGAATGTTTACTACCCACCTTCCTTTGGCGGTTTTCGCTAACGGCTAATTCGGTCTTTGAATTCAAGCGTCCACCTAAACCTGGGGATTATGGTGGGCCCATTTTACCTTTGCCAGTAGTCCATTAAATCTAACCACGTCTTCATCTTTCTGAGGTTTTTGAAGCTCCAACTGGCTTCCGTCATCATTTTGTACCCTTTGTATGAGTTGTCTGCAGGTTGTTATTACCATCTATTCTTGGGAAGATTTGGTTTTGATTTGGACATTTATCCTCCACCACCTTCGTGGGAGCCTTTAATGCTCAGATACTCCTCATTATTAGGTGTTGAGACGTGCGCCCGCTTTCCTGCTAGAGCGTTTTCTACACGCAGCCTTCATTTCTTCTAGCATAATCTGCAACTTTCTCTCTGGTTTTCGTTCTCACTTGCCCTCTCTTCTTTCCTCACAATATCTTTTGAACCACCATTTGGATTCATCATGAGCATCTACCTAAGGCCTCCTTGTGCTTTGGTCCACACGCTCCTATTTCTCTCAACGCATCCACTTGGCAGGTTTATTTCAGAAGGATCACGGATTTGAGACTAAAGCGTCTCCTCTTCCATGTGGACCCTCTAGTTTTGCTTGCAGTCAAAATGATCCTGGGTAGTGCCCATTTGAGCAAGGAAGAGTACCTGCAAGACAATACCAACATTTCCTTTAGGTTTGTGGCTTCTCTGTTGGACCAGAAGCTACCCAAGCAATCGAGGAAATTCTCCAGGATTTCCAAGAAATCTTGAACAAGGCCCTCCACGAGTCTGGGGCACCTCAGCTAAGCGATCGAATTATTTTCAATGCTCACGGAGAGCTCATCAAATACTATCCTTTCCTACTTGATCTAAAAGGAAAAGATTTGGATAGGCATAAAGTCTTTGCTGGAGTGGGTTTGAGCTACCTTAAATGGAGGTTTTTGGGAGACGATCCAGAGGTCGTAGGGAAAGAGGAGGACCTCTTCCAGTTTACAAAATTGAGTGGAATCCTGCCCATGAAAGATGCAGAGGGAGAACCACAAGCTGGACAGAGTGGCAGAGGCAGTTCAAGAAGAGGTCATAGGGGTTCGGGTCATGGCTGGGGTCATCCAGCAAGCAGAGGCTGAAGAGGAGCAAGAATTGAGCCGCACCAACCTGACCCTCCCTCTGCAAGCTAGGCTCTCTTTTGTTGTTGTGTTAATTTCCATTATCGATACTAAACGTAAAATTGTATAAAGTTTATTTGGTATCTTTTGCATATGCTTAAACACTTTGGTTCTGGGCAGTTGAACCTGTCATAATCGTTTTTAGCACCATTTTCATTAGACTGCTAAATTTTTTATGGCTTTGTTAAAATGACTAAACCATTAGTTTAATGGTTTCCTGACTATTTAGGAAATCAGGTTTTTTTGGGTTCACCAAGAATAGTTTTTTAATGGCATTATTCTCAAATAAGAATTTTTTGTACTTAATCTAAATCAATATAAATCTTGGCTTTGCCTTTATTGACCAAAAAAAAAATAGTTACAAAAATTTGGCATGTGCCATGTCTGTCAAAGTCGAAATATACATATACAAATGTCGAATATATAAAAAAATTGGTCCTTCAATGACCACAACTATAACTATATGTCTTTATCGGTATCTACGATTGTGGCGAATCATCAAAATTGAGCCTCTTTGAAGTAGTACGTGGCTCTGCAAGTGGCTGCACAAGGACAATTCAAATGTCGAAGATATATTTTCTCAATATAACATCAAAATAACTAAATACTGAACTCTAAATTGTTTGAAGTTGAAATGTTGATTACCTCATCTTTGTCTTCTGCAATTGGGTGAGGTTGAGGATCTGTGGTATGTCCTGAAGGGGGTTGTAACTGTTAAAACAACATTAATACATGTTAATAACATATATGTCAAATAACACATAATAGCTAAAAATGAATAGACTAAAAAACTAAAGCATACTGGAGCCTCAAATCGATGTGTTGTGGTCATAGGAGGCAAAGTCATAGATGAATCAATTACGATCATTTCCTATATCCATGGTAAGTGATCCAAAAGGAGTTAACTAGAGGGCTTCAACTCTATTGTGCACTTAGTGAAAATGAGTTTATCTAAGACAAACATACCTTTTCCCTTGGTCGTGTTGGATCCCATAATATATGTGTAGGACTTCTGCTGAAATAGAATGATAGAATAACAATAGGAAGTTTGAAAGGGGCCCGTAATAGGTTAAAGATAATTAAATACAAGTTAATAACCCAAAGTTGTTGACAAACTAGATAAAACAAATATTTTTAACATATGTAGAACAAATGCACACTGAAGCCTCGTATAGTTCTCTTGTAACCTTAGGAGACCTAGTCGAATCTGATGCAGCTATTACCATTTCCTGTATGAAAAATGATAAAATATGATATAGACATAAAAGGATTTAGTTATTTTGAACAAGCAAGAATGTAATCCAAAGTGAATATGAAGATATCACCTCTTACCTCTGCTAAACCTCATCGACATCAGGTTCATTCATTAATTCCGTAAACCCCATATGTTTCTGTATATAGAACAAATAAATTAAGTGCATTTATCAATATCTACATATACATGTTTAATCATAATATATTTCAACAAATCAATTTAAATTCTACTGAATTACCTTCTGACGTTTGGGTGTCTGAGAGGATATCTTTTTCTGCCTTGGAGTGCTAGAGGATGGCTTTCTCACATGAGATGTCCTCGAGGCGGGTGGGGTAAACTAACAGAAAAAAATTAACATAAGGGAAAAGAGCATGTATTTAATATATCACTTAAGTCAAAAATATATAAATCTAAATGGTACCGCATAGCTATCCTGGCCAAATTCAATGGCTGAAAGCGTGATATCATCAAGTTGGGACATCTCAACCACTGATAAGCCCTATAAAACACCAAGTAATGTTACATATAATTAACAAAAAATATTTTGAAACTGGTGTATTATTATATTTTTAACAAATTTACAAATCTTTACCTCTGGTGGCGAAACTACTTGTGACCATGGAGTCGACTAAAAAGTATGTGGTGCACTCCCACCACCTGCTACACCCTGTAATGCATTTTATTTATATGTCACTTTAAATTGTTTGAAAAATAAAAATTCATTTCTTTTTATAAGATTTAGTCACTTAATTGATAACATGTCATACACAGAATTAAACGCACTTGTGTCTGATAGAGAGGGTACAACATATTGATCAGTTCATCGGTGAGGGCCACATCCTCTGCAGTGGAAGCATGGCATCCACTCTCGCAATATGTACATGAATGAGATGTCGAACCATCCTCATCTGCATCAGTGTCTACACCAGAACATACACCTTGGCAGGTGGGGCACATATGTTGAATGGGTTGGCTCATGCCAAATGATGCATGAGGTGACGTTGATGAAGGAGGTGCCACTGATGAAGGAGGTGTTGTTGATGAAGGAGGTATCATTGATGAAGGAGGTGCCATAGGTGCTGGTACATCCTCTGCTCCAACCAACTATGTGCCATGCTGAACAATGACATCAATCAATGACGCAGCTGCTTGAAGAGTCTGTAATTCCATAGACTCCTCCAAGGATATAGGGACAGTGATATGAACCATGGGTTTAGGAGTTGTACACCTCCTATGATGTGGCTCTACCACCCCATGGGCCCCAGGTCTATCCTGTGCAGAGCCTCTCCCTCTACCCTGAAATTGTTGGATGTCAAAGTAATTCGGCTTCTTGTCGAGGATAACTCACAATAGAACTTTCTCAAAAAATATAGAGGCACCTCCCAATTATACAAGGTGGTTGGTCAAAGACCATATACCACCTATCCCAAAAATCTTCTTTCAACCTAGTACGAACACACCAATGTATAGGAAACTGAGTCGTATTTAGTTCTAGGTTGTTACTGGTAATAGGATCAGTGAAAAGAGCACATATGTTAGCTTTACCTATGGCCTTTTTTTTCACTTGATCATATGACAACCCATCCACATAAAATGTTTGACATTTATCCCTCCATGAACCCAATTTTGTAACCTCCCTAGATACCTCATTTGCACTATTAGCCATTGTTTCTAGTGTTCTGGCGAGGGTTTAGTGGTGCTCAAGCCTAGATGACCTCAACCTATTCAACAATATAGAAATTTGGGCACTATTTTGTGTAAGGCGATTGATGAGATCGTCTTGTGTGGCATCTACATGATCTAATGGAGGACGTGAAGGGTTTCGGGGTGGCGGTGGTTGTTGAGGAGCAACATTTTGAGGATTTTGAGGGTTTTCTTGTTGCTCATGTGCAATGTTTACAAGGTTTTCTTGTGTTACTTGTGCAGGAGGAGGTCTTTGTTGTCTATTTCATTTTTGGGGATTGCTTGAAGAATCTGACATCAAATTAATAAAAACAAAACCTAAATCAATTAAAAAACCCTACTTCAATTAAAATGCAAACAAAAATAATCAAACCAATCAAATCTTACATGTTCGACGGGGTACCATTGTTGAAAATTGCTCTCAATGTTGAAAAAATCCAAAATAATTGCAAACCCGTGCGGGTTCTATGGTTTTTTGGCTTTCCCTTGTTATTGTTCCACGGGTTTTGGCGTTGAAAATGGCCAAAACCTGTGGCCTACACAAAATAAAAATACGTTTCTCAAAAATAAAAGTTCAATGGCATAGCTATTTTCTTATTAAAAAACCAAATGTTCCTCAAAACCCGTACAGGTTTTGAGGAACTTTTGGTTTTTTAAATTGTTTTTGGCTAGGCTTGGTGTTGTTTTTGAATTTTTAGAACCTGCACGGGTTATGAAAAAATTGGTTTTTTTTTGGCATGTGGCCACTTTTCTATTCACCATCTTGGTGCACTTACCTAGATAGATTATTATACATGTAATTAAGATGTAAGAGAATATCAAAGATATACAAAAATCAAAGATCAACACAAAATAGATTGCCATATAGAAATCAAATGTAATATAAAAAATTACAAAAGAAAGGCCTAAACTTCTCCTATTATTGAATTCATTTAATATTACAAGATTTGTAATTTATAGATGTATTAGTGCACGCCAAAACATATCAACGATATCCTTGTATGTTGTAATTGCAAGTAAATCAATAATAAAGCAATAAAACATCTTTAGTAGTATAATTTGTAAATTGATTCGGTTGTTTTCTATCCAAAACAAAGAACTTACCACTTGATATTATATAATACAAAAATGATGTTATCATGAGGAACGATTAGATAAATTCTATTAAGTATTATAATTATCCAATAAAACTCCTTGTGACATTAACATTGTTATGATTTAATCACTTCTAATGACTTAACACTTTTTCCAATCAACTCTCAATGTTCAATCTCTAACAACATGTCTTAAATAAACGTAGTATTGTTGTACTAAGTAATAATTATTCTTAGTGTACAACACTTTATTCTTTTTCAATTGTAATTTTTTTACATGCATTAGATTTTCATTATATTTTTTCCTAAACAATTATACATAGTCAAATTAGATAAATAGTCTATGTGGTCACAACTTCATAAAAGTAGACTCACATAAACCTTGTATTCAATGTTTTTTTTCTATGCATCCCTTCTATTCTTGATATTTATATTTAGATAAAAAAATAATGAGTGAAAAAGGTTACATATTTTTTACTACTATCTCATTTAAAGTTTTATAATAAATATCTATTTTAACAACCTATCTTTTTAACGGAAAGTAATAGTAATTTAGGTAAAACAAATACACAATTATAAGGATCTATTATATCTTAATATAAAATGTATTGTAAGTTTTTTATTTATGTAATTAACTTCCATTAATAATTGTAACTTATGATATAGATAAATGTTAGGTGGTAGTAAATTAACAATAATAGTATCTTATTATCTGCCACTTTTTTATGAAAATAATGTTATTATAAATCTATTATTTTTTATTTATAAATATTATATTAAATTATCTATATTTGTATTTTTACCACTAAAATTATTAAAAAGTGAACTATAGTATTATACATGTTAGAAGAACTCTAAAGCTCTCATCTCTAAATATCTTTAGTTAAAACTATTATTTACCAATGTAGAAGCCAATCAAATCTGCATACTACATCAATAAGGTTCATTAAAATTTCTAGAGCTTCTCTAAAATCTACTTACTCTATTATTTGTAAATCACACTAATCACATAACTTAACACCACTTATACAATATCACATGATCAAATATGTATTATAGCGCATTTGTGTGACATAACAAAATATATTTGTTATAGGGACGAAGACTACAAGGACCTCTTCAAATTCCTCACTAAGGAATGGGCTAGGAAGCTCCTCCCCAAGAGGAGCCATGGAAAAAAGAAATAGTTGTCTACTATGGTTTGGATCTTTGGTTTTTTGTTCGACCCTAGTAGCCCATCGGCTTATAGTTTTAGTTTCTGGTTATGCTTGAACTTAACTATTTGTTGCCCTACGTGGCATACTTTTATTAAGACTTTTATTTACTTAGTTAATATGCGTAGAATGATTAAAGTTTTTGATAGAGGAAAATTTTAGGGGGCTATCTGCTTTGCTGACAATTGGCTTGCCACTGTTTTTCTTTTTCTATACCTAGGTCAGCCCCCTTATTTTCGCTGCTTTTAATATAAAAAACAAAATACATTCATCAAGTTGAAAGAAAATAAGTTTACGTGTTTTACCACTAAACACAAAATTTAATTATTCCTTCACTTAGTGACATAAAATATAGAACTTTTCCAAGAGAAGCCTCATTTATAGTATATTTCCTTTTTTGCTTGAATTTTTATTTATTTGTTTGTTATATTGGATTTTATATGTTATTAAAATCTAGTTTTAAATATCTCAATTAATCTATAATCTATAGATTTCTAAATATATATTGTTTTGTTCAATTTTGATTTGAAAAAATATCTTATCCAATAAAACATGTGTACCACTAATTACACCAAAGGCAATTACAATGGAGCATTGAGATTCAACATGGATGTACATAAAATGTAATTTTTTCTTAAGGATGAGGATAAGGACAAATAAAATATCAATACACCAAAAACACTTACAATGGAACATGGGGATTCAAAATGGATATACACAAAATCCAAATTTTTCTTAAGGATAAGGATAAGGACAAATCAAATATCAATTTATATTACAATATACTTTTTTCTATAGATAAAGATAAAAATAAATATAATATAATATACCATAATATGATATAATAATATAATATATTTTTCACATAAGTTAAGACAATGATAAATATAATGTTAAATCTAATATTATATAATATTAAATAATAAATATTAACATATAATAACACAATATAATAAATATAATTGATTTAGAATTACATTTACCATTACAATTACAATTCAATAAGAAATCATTTAGGGTTATGATTATGATCATTGTTCAAGTTGTGATGAGGGTTAATATATTAGAGTTATGATTCAAATAAGACTAAAGTTACTATTAGATTACATTAACATTTAGGTTCACCTAAGATAAAGATTAGATTTCCCTAATTATCATAATTTGAATTGTTAATTTACAATAATAATAACATAATAAAATATTGTGAACTTTTAAAATAGAATAAATAACAAATAAAATAGATGGTTCCATAATAATATCTTTTATATAACTTTTTTAAATATACTAATTAAAAAATATATGAATGAAATTAGTTCCATGGTTGAAAAAGCTTAATGGAATGGATCGACGACTTCAAGCGAACGAATGTCCCTTTTTCTGCCTAAAATCCGGCACACAAAAGATAAACGTTACCACAACAAAAAAGAAAAATGACTTCTCCCTTGCACATTGGCTTTACAAAAATGTTGATCAATTGAAAGGTTGCACAAATCAATTTTGTGGGCCTCCATGTGCGGAATACTCAATGCAAAATCCTCCTCCAAAGCCATCGCTATCTCAACTGAATCCAAAACTCTAAAGCTTGTAGAAATTCATTATCATTATCTGTCTTGTGTCATCAACATACAACACACTCGTGGCCTTTTCAGATTTGATAAAATAATTTTTATATGTCTTGATGAAGAAGAGATTTTATATATATGATAATTTGTTGTGGTTTCTATATTATAATATATAGAAGTCATGATATTTCACCTCTATCAACATCGCCTACATGCAATGAGTGCTGAGTGGTCCATTTATATTCATGAGAGATGGATTCATAAGAATCATGATTGATGAGATATGACTCAAAAACTATATAGTTAAATAATGATAAAATAATATAATTTGATGCATCTACTAATTGTTGAATGAGCTAAAGTGGCTCTATAATTAATGGTTCATAAGGCAAAACACTTGGTGAAGGTTTCGCAAATAGGGCATCAAGTCAAGTAGGCTTGACTTGGGGAAAACTCTATGGTTAAGCATGCTTCAGTCAAAGTAGTATTGGGATGGGTGATCTCTCAAGGACTTCTAATGCAAGTCATCCTTTGAGGATCGCCTAGATGCAAGGAGTGCTAATTGGGCCATTCATTCTTATGAGAAATCGGTTCATGTGAACCACTACTCATAAAATATAAGTCAATGAGTTTGACTAAAAAGCTATGTAGCTGAATCTTTAGGTAAAAAATTATCTAGCATATTTACCTCATGTTTAATTCAAACTTTAGATGCTTGATTTTGTATCCATATGCATTAGCTCAAGTTCCAAGCATGATATCTTCAAAAGAATTTCTTCCATGTCTTTTATACTAAGCAATCAAATTAATAAACTCGAGAACTCTACATTTGCTATACTTACTCTAGAACCCATGTGTGTGAGAGAGATAATTAGTGGAAGAGGCTACATATTCTTGACTACTATCTTATTTAAACTTTTGTTAGAAATATCTATTTTAGTGACCCATCTTTTTTAGTAATTGTAAAGGTAATTTGGGTAACTAATGATCTATTACATCTTAATATAAAATATATAATAATTTTCATTTAATAATTAGCTTCTATTAGTGATTATAATTTGTGATAGAGGATAATGTTAAGAGGTAGTAAATTACTAATAATTGGATTTTATTGTTTGTCAACTTTTAAGAAAAATATTATTGTAGACACTTAAAAATAATTATTTTAATTATTTTAAGTTCTTTGCATAATTAATTTATTAATCGTGCCAATTCTTATTCCTCCTCAATATTAATTAAATATAATTAATGTTGTCACTATAGTCTGTTGATTTATCTATTTAATAAATCAATCCACCTTTATTCTTCTAGAAATCCTTAATATTAAGTCTTCTAAAATTCCTCCCTTTAATTAATTAATTAATCTAGGTGATTCTTACAAATCACCTTTTTCCTAATCCATCATTAACTTAATGAATTCTTCTAGAAGCTCCATAAACTCACTTATCATTTTCTTCTAATTTTTAATTCCCTCCACTCATTCTCTCTCTTAGTCAAATCCTCCTACAAATCTTATCTACCTTAATCCCACCTAATCATTCTTTTAATCCCTCTCCTAATGAGTTGCTAGTGGATGATTAGCCACAAAGTCAACTTCTTGTCCCTTCCATCCAACCACCTTCCTTAAATGCTCTTTTCCTAGGTGAATGTGATCTCACATTCCTCTAGGCATCTCATCCTTCAAGGAATTTTTAATTCCTCCTTATTCCTCCAATCCCCATGAGCATCCTTTTTGAAGAATTTTTAATTCCTCGTCCCCATCCCTCAATGAATATTTTATTCCTTTCTCTTCCCTAGGCACATTAGGAAGTCTTCCCAATGAGCCTTGAGGAGTGTGGAGACAAGAAATGTCTTTAAGGCATATCTCTTGGTCTCCACACTTGTCTTGTCACCTCCTCTTGGGCCTTGTGTGGGCTCATAAGAAATCCCAACCCTTCATCTTCGATCAATCCTAGCCCTCCATTTCTCTTCTTCTCCTCCTATAAATTGAGGACTCCATCCCCTTGTTTCTCATCTCCAAGTTTAGTAAATCCATGTTGCTATTTTGTGCCCAAGAAATCATCCTCATACCCTTATTATGCCAAAATTTGCACTCATCCATACTTAGCCATTTCATACTTTGATCATCAATCCATCCTTCCTCATCCATCCATCATCTATCCATTGTGCACAATATTAGAGAACCAACCACATCATTCCTATTGGACCAATCAGATCAAGCTAGGAAAGGACGCGTTCTTGGCTTCAACAAGAGTCCAAATCGAAGGAACATGAGAACTCTCTTGGCAAGTTATAAAGATTGTTTTTTATATTTCATTATTTGAATGTTTTATGTCTTTTGTGCTTTGATTCAATCTAACCTTGCAATCAAGAATTTTCCCTTTGTTCAATTAGTATAAATATATGCAAGTAGTTTAATTTTTTATAAATTATAAAATTATGTTTTAATTTATAAAGTATTATATTAAATCAACTAAATTTATAATTTTTAACATTAAGATTATTTAAAAAGTGAATCAAGTTATTTGACTTGTTCGAAGATCTCTCATTCTTTCATCTCTATAAGTAAAACAAACTGCTTGTGCTCATATTAAAAAAATATATTTATTTGATTATCATTTACCAAAGTAGAAGCCACTTAACACTACTTACTACATCAAGTTCCATAAATCTTCTATAGCTTCTCTAGAAATCACTAAATCTTATTATTTGTCTACCTAATAGCACAAACACCACTTATGTACTATCAAGTGATCAAATATGAACTACATAAAACTATCCCATTTATATTACATAACAAAATATATTTATCAAAAAGAAACACAATAATCTTATACATTTTACCACTAAGTACAACATTTATTACTTCACTCTAATGACATACTATATACAACTTTTTCAAGGGAAACCTCATTTATAATACATTTCATTTTTTACTTGAGAAAGTTTACATTTCATTTCATTTTTTACTTGAGAAAGTTTTACATTTCTCACTTTTCTCATGTTGTTTACTTTTTTTTTTTGAGAAAGTTTTACATTTCTCACTTTTCTCATGTTGTTTGCTTTTTTCACTATAATGACAATATATACAATTTTTCTTAGGAAAGACTCATTTATATTAATTTCATTTTTTATTTCATTTATATTAATTTCAATTTTTACTTGAGAAAATTTTTATTTCTCTATTTTCTCATATTGTTTACTTTCTTCATTCTAAATTAAAATGTTGACGAAAATAAACATTCAAACTATTTTCATGGATTGTGGAGTTTTCAAATTTCTTTAACTTTTTATTTATTTAACATATTGAATTATATATATAAATAGTAAACATACCTACATGCAAATTCAATAAATTTCTTAAATATTATTTTTTTTAAATTTAATTTAAAAGAATATCTTATTTCCAACCAAACTATTTCATACTCTTCTACGACTTGACTTTTTGTCCCATATCTATACAATCAAATCCCTATATCACTAGTTTTTTAAATGAAATCTACAAAATAATTTATAACACTGTCCATATGATCGATTGCAACATATTATTATATTATCAATTAATAAGATACTTATAATAATTCAAAATTCTTTGCTACTATTAAAAAAATCTATATGCCAAAATTCTTTATAAATTCAATCAATGACATTATTTCCATGGAATGAATGATGACTCAAAGTGAACAAAAGTCACTTCTATGCCCAAAAAAACAAAAATCCTCACAACAATACAGTGACTTATCTCATCTACTCATTGGCTTGGCAGCGAATCTTGAGCGGAATTTCGAAAGCAAAATCCTCCTCCAAAGCCATCACCATCTCAGCGGAATCCAAAACCCTAAACCTCATTCCCTGTCAACAGCAGACTCACGGCTTTTTCAGATCTGACCAGTTGTTAGATTGCATTGGAGCGGCAATCCGTCGATCGCACAGATCATCATCTGGTAATCAATGAACCTCCCTCTGAAAAGGCAGGGGCAGGGGCAGCGGCAGGCGATGGCGGTGTTGCGAGCAGACATGTGAAAATCTAGCTTCGGCTTGCCTTTCTACAAACAGGCAACGCAGCGTCTCCAAATTACCCCTTTCTGCTGTATTTCCATGGCGGAGGATTTTGTTTCCTCGCACCTGCATTTATTACGGACGGAGATGGAGAACCAATGTGAAAAGTGTTTTTAAAATCATTTGGCCGCGCATTTAATGATTGGACGGAAGACCAGTTGAAATATAATTAAAGCTTTAACCATGGAAGTGACGGTGACTGGTGAGAATCACAGTTAAGGCACAACGGAAATGAAAATGTATTTTTTTTATAGTTTACAATAGGGACGATCTGTTTCTAAATGTAGAAATCCTTATAGTGTATGAGATTATTTTCTGTAAAATTTGAACGTGTGATATCTCTTCTAAAAATAGAATCCTACTTTTCAGCCGGAAATGGAAATGGAAACGGAGAGGAATATTTTACAACCGGGAAAATAATAAAAAAGTAGCCACTGACAGAAGTACAGCGCGAATAGCGTGCTAATTAATCCCAGCCTCTGCGAAATATCTGGCAACAATGGTCCAACTGCGAGACTGAGCTTTCGGGATTTGTCGGTAATTTAAGGCATATTGTTCTTTTACGATGTGCTCTGTGCCCTTTCTGATTTGCTGATGTTAAATTTGGCTCCGACCCCTGAATACTCATCAAGTAAAAGTTTGTTCAATAGGATCCCTAAAATTTGTAGTCCATACATACCCAAAAATCTGTGCAATACTATATAAAATGAAATAATTTTTTGGGTTAATCAATGAAGCCCTTAGCGGCCGGGCACGTGGGATTCATAAAAAATTGGTTGTTTGATATGTTGTATGGAAAGTTACCCCCAGCACGTGGGATTCAAAAAGTAGAGGGCAAATAAAATCGTTTGAAACGGCCCAGTAAACGGAACTGGGAACCGCAACGATGAATTTAAAAACGGAAAGAAAGATTTAATGAGAGCTGTGGCCGGACCCACAGAAGCTGTCAGATTCAAGCCCGGCGGCCATGAGCACCCTTGATCTGGCCTGGAATTTGACTGGTTAAATGGCCGTTTTTTTTACTTTTGAATTATATTTGACAACTTACAAAATTAGTAGAACGTATGTATTGACATGTTATTTTTTTCTAAATTTAATGTTTATTATTACTAAATTAATAATTATTAGTGTATTAATTTAGAAACTTATTTGGTAAATTTAAGAGTTTTGCATATATTACTAATTTATGGTTATTTTCTCATTAGGACAATGATTTTAATTTCTTCCCAAGAAAGATGTGCATTGCATTTTGGTGTGGCTTCAATCTTCCACTTTTATATTTTTTGACATTGAAATGACTAAACCGTATGACAGATAGGAGTGACCGTCAAATTCCAGACCTGCCCCTGATCATCTCAGATCATCTCATCTTTTTGACACGCTCTCAAAATGATTCTGCCAACTTCTGCTCCATATTTTTAGGCGTGAATGAGGATTTTTACCAGATATAATTAGCACACTCCAAAACATAACAAATCTCATGTGAAAATGAACTGCAACACCATTTTTCAATTTTCCACATGATGGAACATCAAAAGACAAGGGCTGGACATCTTAAACGAATGTAATAAATGTAGACAGCATTGTCTGCGTAAGGTAGTTATGATTGATCATGCTGATTGCATTTGGTGAAAGCATAGACTACTTTGAAATATCCTAAAGCATATCTCAAAAATTTAAGGATGGATCGATGGTCTATACAAACTTTCACAATCGATACCCACAATGACTCGCTAAGTTTAACATCTTGAACTGTCCAATGCTTTTGTCGGTGGCAGAGTCCTAGAGCATTTATTCAACTATTAGGTTGCAGAGTCCTCAGAGCATTGAATGAAATATTTAAATCTAAATAAAATAGTAAGGGATTTCATCTACGTTTTCGTTTTTTCTTGCTGTAGATGCTTAAACATGCAAACCTTCAAAGAAATTGCATCTTTAAGATATGGAACAGTAGCAGCAATGTGTCAAGGTCTCCTTTGAATTGTCTATTATATTCTTCTACTTGGAAAAGCAGATGAAATTCCTTACTATTTTATTTAGATTTAAATATTTCAATCAATGCTCTGAGGACTCTGCAATCTAATAGTTGAATTATTTTAAAGAAATGTCATAAACTAATGAAATAATTAGTAGAAAGGGATCACAATTTAAAATCAATGTATTGAACTTACAAGACAAGATAAAGATAATGAAAAGAAGTCAATAAGACTTCAATAAGAACAGGTCAAAAGTTAAAAATAAGAACATTTTTGAAACCATAATCTTCTTCTTGATAAGATTCATCAAGACACCTGTCTGCATCCTTGGTCTACAGATTTAAAAAAAAAACAATCCAAACCCCAATCTGAGAGTCAAGGAGTGGGTTGAAATCCTTCCTTTATTGCCAAAGCAATAGAAATCACAGGACTAACTACATCCTCCATCTTTGGAGGACCTGAAATCTTAAATGTTTAAGGATCGATCGATGGTCTATATAAATTTCAGCAATTGATACCCACAATGACTCTCCAAGTTTAACATCTTCAACTGTCCAATGCTTTTGTCGATGGCAGAATTTTAGAGCATTTATTCAATTATCAGATTGCAGAGTTTCCAGAGCATTGATTGAAATATTTAAATCTGTAAGGAGATCATCTGCCTTTCCAAGGAGAAGAATCTAATAGTCATATAATTTGAAACACTAAAAGACAATAACATATATGTAAAGACTTGGTTCCTTTTTGCTGAAGAAGTAATGTGCTGTTTTATTTACATGTATTTCATGAATAGTGATTCATGAGAAAATAAGCATGATATATATTGACTTAAAACTGTACAGTTGAATCTTGATAAGACATCATGTAATTTGAAACACTACAAAAACACCACCTATATTTAAATAAGTAGTTAAAATCTAGATACATTTGAATAAAATTGGAAAAATTGAAATTAGCAAGAAAAATAAAAACATTGATTTCACCTTATATTATTCATGATCTTTTTGAAACATCAAAACTACAAAACCACTGTTGAAATCATCAATCTTGATATTTTATTTTTGTCAATTGATAATCAAATTTAAATTTAGCAATATAATCTTAAATATCTGACAAGTCAGAATGAAGTTTAGATTTTATTGTTAAATCATTCATTAATTCTTTAATACATAAATTCAAAGGAGAGCTTGACACATTGCTGCTACTGCTCGCTCTCTTGAAGATGCAAATTCTATGAAGGTTTGCATGTCTAAGCATCTACAGAGAAATATAAAAAATAAAAATGATTGTTTATTGTAATATTTTTTTATGAAATATTTATATTATTTAAAGAAATATTATAAACTTAGTATTTATGAAAAAACACACTCCTCCTATTTATAAAATCTATTCATACAATATATTAAAATATCATTGAAATTAGTTGCATGGTTGAAAAGCTCATGGAATGGATCAACGCGAACGAATGTCCCTTTTTCTGCCTAAAATCCGGTACACAAAAGATAAACATACCACAACAAAAAAGATAAAATGACTTCTCCCTTACGCATTTGCCATAAATTGTAAGGTTGCACAAATCAATTTTGTGGGCCTCCTCAAGCGCAATTCCCAATGCAAAATCCTCCTCCAAAGCCATCGCTATCTCAGCTGAATCTAAAACCCTAAACCTTAGAGAAATCCATTATTATTATTCTGTGTCTTATACCAGCCATAACCCATCAACATACATCATGATCAGACACACGGCCTTTACAGATTTGACCATTTGTTAGCTTGCTAGTCACCTATATACATTACCTTTTTCATACGAATAAATTTTTAGTATAATTTAGGGAGGGAAAGAGAGGAAAAAGTATTTATTTGTGGGTCCTCTAATGAAATATCTATTAACAAATCAAGATAAAGATAATGACTTAATATGGACAACTTGTTTCATTTCAAGTATAAAATATTCTCTCACAAATGAGGGAAAGAAGAAAACTTATAGGAAAAGAACTCTTCCTTCATTTTTTTAATTTATATCTTGATCAATTAGAGTTCATATCAATATCAATCTTTATCACTTCTTTATTGTTTAAATATTTTTCATGTTCTTATTTTATTCAAGTCATGTATACTATTTTTTATTGAGATATTTATCAACATGAGGGTAATTTCAATCTCATTTTCAACATCAACATCAACATCACGTACATGCAATGAGTGCTAAGTGGATCATTTATATGCATGAGGTGCTAAGTGGATCGTTTATATGCATGAGAGATGGATTTGTCGAGATCACTATTCATGATTCATGAAATATGATTCAATGAGTTTGACTCAAAAACTATATAGTTGAATCATGATAAAATAATATAATTTGATGCACTATGAAAAATATCTCTTAGTTGTCATTGAATGAGCTAAAAATGGGCTCTATAATTAATGGTTTATAAGTAAAAACACTTATGAAAGTTTTGCAAATAGAATAGCAAGTCAAATAGGCTTGATCTTTGAATTTTATTTATTTATCATATTATTTTATTTATGTTAATAGTAACAAATATTTAAGATTTATATTAGTCCAAACCTACATATTTGTTACTCTTAGAGCTTCTAGTGATCCTACATACCTTAAATTTATTGTTTTTTTGAAATTTAATTTGTAAGAATACCTTATCTCCAACCAAACTATTTCACACTCTTCTATGACATTTTGTTCCATATCTATTCAACCAAATCCATACATCTATTTTTTTTCAAATCTACAAAAAATAATTTATAACACTTATCCATATGATCAATTACAACCTATTATTATATTATCAATTAATAAGATACTTGCAATAATTCAAAATTATTTGCTACTAATTTAAAAACTATATGCCAGCACTCTTTATATATACAATAATTAAAAAAACAATCACTGTCATTATTAGGGACCAAGGTTTAAAAGGCTCATGGAATCATTGATGGACTATGTTAGTCACAGGTTTTACACAGTTGCTATCAGGCTATACGAAAGATCTGTTTTAGAACCAGAATAGTCTATGCTATGCTCACTTTTATGCCCAAAAATACTCTCACAACAAAACACTGACTATCTCACACACTCATTGGCCCTGCAGAGGCTCGACAAATCATTTGTGCGGAATTTCAAAGGCAAAGCCATCACCATCTCAGCCGAATCTAAAACCCTAAACCTTACAGAAATTTCATTATCATTCTCTCTCTACAGCAGATTCACGGTTTTTTCAGATTTGAGCATTAGTTAGCTTGCATTGGAGCGGCAATCCATCGGTCGCACAGATCATCATCTGGTAATCAATGTTCCTCCGCCTGAAAAGGCAGGGGCAGGGGCAGGGGATGCCGGTGTTGCGAGCAGAGATGTTGTAAAAATCTACCTTCTACAAACAGGCAGCGTCACAAAATTACTCCTTTCTGCTGTATTTCCATGGCGGAGGATTTTGTTTCCTCCCACCGGCATTTGATACGGACGGAGATCCAGCACCAATGTGAAGAAGTGTGTTTTGGAAATCATCTGGGCGAGCATTTAATGATTTTGGGGGAGACCAGTTGAAATACGATTAAAGCTTTAACCGTGGCAGTGACGGTGAGTGGTGATTGGTGAGAATCACAGTTGAGCACAATGGTAATGAAAATGCATTTTCTTAGGGTTTAAAATAGGGGACGATCTGTTTCTAGATTTATGAGATTATCTTGATTTCAATATGCAGACTCATCTAATTATGTTTCAAATACATATTTTATATATTTATTTTTTTTAAGATTTGAACTTGGAAATTCTACAGCGAAATACTTTTCCACCGGATATGGAAACGGAAACGGAGAAGAATATTTTACAATCAGGAAAATAAGAAAAAAAGCGGATAACTCAGAGAAGTACAGCGAGTCGCGTGCTAATTAATTCCAGCCTCTGCGAAATATCCGGCAACAATGGTCCAACTACTAGACTGAGCTTTCGGGATTTGATTGTAATTTAAGGCATTTTGTTCTTTTCCAACGTGTTCAGTGCATTTTCTGATTTGCTGATATTAATTTGGCTCCGGCCTCTGAATACTCATAAAATAAAAGTTTGTTCATTAGGATCCCTAAAATTTACAGAACATACATAGCCAAAAATCTCTGCGATTCTACATAAATGAAAGATAATCAATGAAGACATTAGCACTTCTGATCATCGTTAGACACTCTCAAAATGGTTCTCCCAACTCCTGCTCCAAAACTTTAGGTGTGAATTTGATTTAGGCATGAGGATTTTTACCAGATAGAATTAGCACACTAACAAATCTCACGTAAAAATGACCTGCAACACTCTTTCCACATATTGGAGTTCATCAAAAGACCAGGGCTGGACATCTGAAAGGAATGTAATCGATGTAGACAGTAAGTATTGTCTGAAAAAGGTAGCTATGATTGATCATGCTGATTGCATTTGGTGAAAGCATAGACAACCTTTGAAGTATCCTCAGCCATATCTTAAATGTTTAAGGAAGGATCAATGGTCTATATAAACTTCAGCAATTGATACCCACAATGACTCCCCAAATTTAACATCTGGAACTGTCCAATTCTTTTGTCGGCTGCAGAGTGCTAGAGCATTTATTCAGTTATCAGATTGCAGAGTCCTCAGAGCATTGATTGAAATATTGAAATCTAAATAAAGTAAAAAGGAATTTCAACTGCTTTTCCAAGCAGAAGAATCTAATACACAATTCAAAGGAGACCTTGACACATTGCTGCTTCTCTACGGTATCCCGAAGATGCAATTTCTTTGAAAGTTTGCATACTTCAGCATCTTTAAAAAAATTCAATTGCTTAATACTATTGCAATATTTATTTTATGTAAAGATCTATATTATTTCAAAGAAATATTACAAATTAGTCATAAAATATTGTAGGTGGAAAGACATTATGTCTCTGAATTTACGAAACAAGACAACAAGAAATAAGTCAATAAGACTATTCAAGAATGGAAAAAAAATTATTTTTAAAATGATCCACTTATCATCAACCATAGTCTTCTCCTTAAGAGAATCCCTCAATACACCTATCTACATTCTTAATCTACCTATTAAAAACAAATCATCCAAACCCCAAACTGAGAGACGAGGAGTGGATTGTAAACCTCCTTTGTTGCCACAGCAATAGAAGTTACATGACTAACCACATCCTCAAATATTATTTTCATTATTTATTTTTGTTGTTCTACTTCATTGTGCGTTGTTCTCAAAGTAACTTTAGACAATTCTTAAGGGCTTTGTTGTTCTTCCTCCCTGTGCATTTCTCTCAAATTGACATTGGAGTACTTGGCATTTAGTCGTTCCCACTTGGGTCATTCCCCTCTCACTGGCCGTAATGGCTATAGAGTTATTAGCTCCTCGGGAGGGCAAGCCCACTAAAGATATACAAATCTCAAACTTAAAGAAAACACCTCAAGGGTGTGGATTTCTGATTGTCTATACAGACAAGAGCATACTCTCCTACCTCTCAGAATTTTCTTAAAACATGATATACAGTTTTGTTCTTTAACCAGATAGCAAGTTAGGTGCCTAAAAAATGAATTTAATGAATACATGATGTTTGCTCGAATCTCCTCAAGCAACCTGCAAAGACAACGATCAATAGTCATATTGTCTTTGTGCGACAAGCATATTCTTCGACAGGCGTTCTACAAAAACTGATTAGGCTGTAAAAATTTCTCAAATAGACAGAGAACCTGAAGAATGATATCTGTTTTTTTTTTCTACCAAAAAAATACAGATCCGTACTCGTATGATAATTCGTACAGGATCGTATGATAATTCATACAGGATCGTACGATAAACAGTTTGTCATCCAACACTGTGGGAAAACTCATATTCGTAGAAACTGTACAGACGAAAAAAAAAAAAAAGGGTTAGTCTCCGAGGTCAAAAGATGTAGTCTCTTGCCCCACGGTGGGTGCCAGAAATGTGTGTGTGAAAAAGTGGAATAAGTCTATAAGCTGCAAGACACAACATTTCAATTAAGTCATTACATGTATGGTTAGACATATATAATCATGAATAATAAAAACCATAACAAATCGACTAATTGCCTTCTAAAATATGCGAGTATAAGATTGCTCTCAGATTTGTATAAGCAATACCAATGACTAGACTACACCAAGACGAAGGATTTAATCTATATGAGCATGATATTAAGCTAAATGGATGCAAGATGGATGAAAGATAGATGAATAGTAAGCTATATGAATTCAAGCAATATGGATTCAAGCAATATGGAGTAAACTAAATATGAAAAAAAGCTAAACTAAGATGCAATAATCTCAAAAAGCAAGCACAATATCTTCAATGACTCCAGAGCAAAAAGTATATAATAATAAATCTCCAGGGTGTTTTGAATGAGAGATGAAGGCTGAATTTATAGAGAATCACAAGAGAGATCAAGAAAAAGTACAATTTAGGATTAATTGAAATAATTGAGAAATCAGATTCAGTTAACCTTGAGATAGATTCCAATTATAGTTTAATTGAAATGCATTCAGATTATAAGTTCGAGTTGCATTGGTGATAGAATTAATTAATTCCATGCACTTGAGATAAAAATAGGTAATTCTTTGATTTATTCAAGAAAAGAGTCTTTTCAATGCAACTAAACTTCTTTTCTCAAAAGCTTTAAGTTCCAATTTTAGAGAATGATTAAATTCCTTTAATTGCTTTTCTGATTTCAAGTTATCAATTTAGAAAAATAAATAATATCTCAAGTTTGATTTCTCTTTCAATTCAATTGTTTTATTTTATATTCAATTTAACTCTTGCTTTGTGATTAATTCCTCTTTTGTGATAAATCAATTCCTTTTTTATGATTAAATGACAAATTTATTAATTAATTAAATATGCTAGGATATTTAATAAATTAAATAGGATAATTGATCAAAATGATTTTCTTGGAATGATTTAATTAATTAATTAAATATTTAATTAATATAGAATAATTCACTTGCCATGTGATATTTGATGATTGAAGAATTAATTAATTGTGTGCTCGAAGTTGATTTAATTGCCTTTCGTTAGGACCTTGGTGATGTTGTCGAGATTAGGGGCCCATGGTTTAGATGACCATTTTTAGGGTATTACAGTAGTGTATTGTTATTAAACACATTTCATTCTATTCATGCCACATCTAATGAAAAAATCCTAAATGGTCATATACATAATATGTATTATGTCAATCCATCCTCACAAGATGTTGCTCCATTTATTATATCCATATATATTTCCAATAGCATATGTAGATATCTTAGCTAATGTGAATGTTCTCCCTACTCGCTCAACACTATGAACACTAAAATATACTCCCTTTCACATCACTTCATGATTTTAGGTAGTAATTTTAATATTAGAAATTTTGTTACACTTTTATCTGAGTAAAGTTTACTTGTTAGGAGCACATATATATGTGTGTATATGAGATGATGCTTTATAAATATATAGTTACTTTGACTATGCACTAATGTTGTTACACCTTTATTTTAGATTTTTCTTCTTGATGGGTATTATTCAGATATGTGAAAATGAGTCATTGATATATAATCTATAATTATAACCTAGCTTGTAATAGAAATGCAAATATGTAATGCAGTGCTCTACATTATATTTTCACGTTCATTTTTATAAAAATTATAAATAGGCTTCAATCAGGTTAACATTTTGTAGCAACCATAAGATTAGACCTAGGGGATCTAATGACTCTTCCATACAATGTTCTGGATTTATTTCCTTTAGTCGGTATGCTAACAAATGGCCTAAAATAATCAAGAATTTCATGTCTTAAGAATTCAATATTCAAGATTCTAATTTAAATTCATAAGAGAAACCATGGGATTAGAAGAAGATCACATCACTATTCATGTAGTGAACAAGTATTGTATAGAAGAACTATTATTGTATATCTTACTCTAGAATAGTGCATTATAGAAAATTGAAATATTATATTAAATTTATGTTATATAAGAGTAATAAATAGTATATATTTTAAAGGTATCCTCTAACTAATCATGCAAACTATATGTGTAGGTTCTTTGACTAAATCAAAATAAGATTTTTACAAAGAATAATTGAAAACTTAAGAGATTATGTCATTAATCTAGATTATTGCGATTTGCCAAGAGTTTAATTTTACCTCATCTATTGAAATATTAAAGATTCTAATTTTATTTTTAGATATGTAATCATGACTTAGAGATGCAAGTGGGATCAAGTGATAAATGACATATTGCATCAAATCATTTTTTTACTTTACTCAATTAATTTTGGCAAAGACTACTAACATGTGTTTCCAATGCTATGGTAAGGAAGGGCATAGGATGATTGTACAAAAAATTGATGGACCCCTCCCTCCACTCATTTTATAACCATAATTATTGTAAAAGTTTAGATGAAATTAAAAGATTGCTTCATTTGGACCATTCTATTATTCAATGTACTTTCTTATTAATAATATGATTACACCTTCAATTTATCAAGTCTATGAACTTCATATATTCTACATTGTGAAGTTTTAAATTTTCATTGTCATATCTTCTATAATACCAAAAAAAATGTTAATTTTAATATAATTTAGAATTAAATTTTTAAAAAGGTATTTTATTCATGAGCATCACTTATTAAATAAAAAAGGATTAAGTTGATAAATATGTTCTCTTACATTGCAAGAGACTAAAGCAATAGAAATACAAATAAACATGGATCATAATAGATATGTACAACAAAAACAAAAATACAAAAAACAAAGAGACAAAAGATATATATGAAGATACCCAAATTATGTAGTCATTACATCCTAGAAGAAAAAAATACGAAGGCAATAGAGACACTATGTCTTGTTGATTTTTCTTCCTCATCTATAACTACTACAATAGATGTTGAAAAGTTTGAAATGAGAGATCACTGAGAGGGGGGGTGAATTAGTGATCTACCTATTAGCAGATTTTCAGACTTAACTTTCAACTACTAGAAGCATACACATGAAACTAAAATGCAGGAACATAAAATAGTCAACCATAAAATCATAACACCGGATTTTTATGTGGAAACTCAAATGGGAAAAACCACATTGGGATTTGAACCCAAAATATTATTCCACTATGGCCAGTAGAAAAATAATATTACAATATGGGGAATGCACAGGCATTCAGGCACACTACCTAGAGCTCACTGCTCAGATACAATAAGGGCTACAACCCTAGAAGGCTCACTACCTTACTGATTAATTACAATGATGAATTATAGCAAAATGAACTCCAAAATAACATTTACAATGCTTGGATGAGTTCTGGTTAAGTGTCAAATATACTAACTGGATCACCTCTACTACTCTACTCTATTCTGCCCTGTTCTCTATCTCAGTCAGCTACCAGATCAAGAATGCGCACGTGAAACTATGAAAAAATGGATTCTCAATCACCACTCACTTGCACACCATCATACCATTCACTAAAAAGATCATATACACCATCCACAATCAAAAAATAAATCATTTACCATGTTGGCGTGCTAGTGTAACATGTATTCTCATGTCAGCTTTACCGGATCACAAAGGATAAATGTGGATCACCAAAACAACAATAAAATTATGTCTCTATGTTGGCCCAATCATCACAAACACAATTCAATACACCACAATCACCGGAAAGCTTTCGAACCAAAACTGCTTTGTTTATCCTAAAATACCGGTTAACTGGCTACCAATTGACTTCCTCTTCTTGAAATCAAGATCCGTGATTACCAAATGGAAACATCATGAAGAGTTGCCATCAGTGACAACCCTAAACTAATAATGAACCATCAGAAGACATCAAATGAGTGTCAATTGCCAACAATCTCCCCCTTTGGCATTGATGACAACATTAGTGAAAAATGGCTAAGTGTTGAGTATTGTATATCAGATCAAAAGAATTTCTAAGGCTCCCCCTTAGACAAAGAATTACACTCTTCTATACTATAAATTTTTCACCGTTTCTCTTCCCCTTTGACAGCAATGCCAAAGATGGGGGGTTGTCCAAAATTTATATACGGAGACACTTGTCGGAGATTTTACAAATACTTGAAGATATCAACAAAAATGGTCTTCAAAGATCCTAGGTGAATGTCCCACCCGCTCTTCAAGTTATCCAAAATTGTAATAAATGCACTAAATACAGTTGCATGAATTTCTACTTCCTTTAGATCAAATGACACACTTTGAGCCTTTTCCTTCATGCAGTCTATCGTATTGCTTAGCATGGTGTCCAACCGGGGGGCAATTAAGTTTCAGACTTCACCAACTTTCCTCAAAATCTCGTCCTTCTCCGCATTGAGGCTTGAGATCTGATCATTTAGAGCCAAAATTTGTCCTTCAACACTGTTGATCGTAGCTACATTGAGATCAAAGGACTGTGAAATACTAGCAAGTTTGCCCTCAAAAACACTTATTTGCTTGTCTATATCTATAGTGAACTTAGGCAAAATTAGATAAGACTTATGCAATAGACCACCTTCTGTCAAAGCATTTGAAATAACCTGCAGACCTTTATTCAATCTAACTCTATCACCTTAAATCATCTTCCAGCATGTCTACATCCTTACATCCTTAAATCTATTCAAAATTCTCTTAGTAGCAAACTTTTCTAAAGAATCAAAACTGGTATTTACACTATTGATCAATTGCAACAATTTAGAGGGGCTAGCATTAGAGTCTAACTATACATTTGGAGCCACCTTATGCAAAACATCGACAAACATCAAAAATGAGATTTTTGTCCTCTAACTCAGACTTTACCAAGTCCTGGATGGCCTGGGCTTGAACAACAACTACAAGCATTAGCTTCTCGGTAGGAGACATTTGTCCAAGTTTTAGTGGACCATCAAGATTGATAGGGCTCTGACGTGGGGTCCTAGAAACTACAGGAGTGTCAATTGTCGGATTAACAACTCATTTTCTCTTTTCTACCTCAGTAACCTTTGCCTTTGCACTCTCGAGTTCCTTTTTCTCTGCTCCATCTCCTTTATCTTGTGCACTAGTATTGCCACTTGGTGCAGTATCATCCTTTTGAATTTTGGGAGTTGTTGTATTGTCTATTATCGAAGGATTATCACTGGTTTTAGCATCAAGTGTTGTGTTACCTTGGTCTTTCGGATGTCCATCAATCTGAGTTTCATCCTTCTGATCACTGGAAACACCTTGCTTTTCTTCTAGCTGAGAAGACTTAAATGCATCTTTGTACAAAGGATCATTTACAATTATTTTTCTCCATATATCTTTTGTTTCCTTCCTTACCTCTTCCACCTTGCCTATTATAAACCTGTTTACCCTGTTTTTGCTTCTAAATTCTTTTTTGTTGGCTTCCTCAATGTCTTTTGACTTCATCATGGGTGATACAGGTGCAAACATTTATCAACTCTCTTTCTTTCATCTCCTTATCTATCCTGCTAGTAGTTAATCTCCTTGCATGAATAAGGTTGTATAGGTCCTTAGGGATTCTCTTCTCCAACTCAATCAATGTTTTACTAAAATTAAGAAAATATAAAACAACTGCTTCTTCAACCTTTCTATGATCAACCTCATTCAGATTCGCATAATACACTCCAATATTCTTCAAATTTTCATCCACAATTACCTCATCAATTAATTGGTCTATTGACAATGAAGGAACAAATGTATATTTACCATTCTTATCACCATACTCAAGTTGATTTTTAACCTTTCTTTCTTTCTAAGGTCTTTCGATAGGGGCAGGATCAAATTTTTCTTTTTTGCTTTGTTGGGCTCCACCAGACTGTCACTTCCTCACCACTCTTGCAAATTCACCTTTCTTCTTCGCCTTACCATCTTCGTCCTCAAATTCTATCTCAGAGGCCACCAGAGACACAAAAACATAAGTCCACTTGGACTTCTCCTTTTGCTTCAATACTCCCTTTCTGGATGGGCTCGCTCCTGAAGATAGTGCCACCAGAGCAGGGGTAGACTTGGTCTCCTTTGGTTTAGCCTTGGAGGGAACCAGATCAACCTTAGCCTTTTTGGTTTCCTCTTTGGCCTCTTTCTGTGCATGTTTTCTCTTTTCTTCATCACCTCCTCCTGGGTGAATCCCATCTGCACTACCACTTCCTCAACCATCTTTGCAACTTTCCTTTTTCTAGTAGGTGCAGTGAACTGTCTGTGCAATTCAAGGTCTTTCTCCTTGACTGTTCTAAATCTTCCTTCTTTAGGATCAACCGGTTGGCTCAATAGGTGTCGAGAATATTCCTCAAGCATGATAGAGTCAACTTCATACCCTATGGGCATGATCCACATTGTCCTAAGCTCCACGACTTCCATTTGACATTGATCTTTATCAACCACGAAGCAAATGGTTTGCTCATTTTTCTCCACAATCTCCTTAGGGATTCTTTCTTTGTTTTTCATTGCAGCTTGGAAATATTTGAAATAGCCCCAGAGAGGAGATATTCTAATTGTGGCATCTTCTATTCCCCACAATATCTCTTTGATTTGCATTGCCACTGGTCTATCATAGGCACATTGGACCTTTCCTTTTACATCGGGTATCTCATTCAAGAAATATAAGGCCAAGCAAATAAGAAGAGTTCCATATTCAAAAGTGTTCTTATCTTTCTTAATTTTCTTCAAATTACTCATCATCTCATTCAGAAAGAATGTACACAGATCATACCTCATGTCATTCTTCAATATCTGATATGTAGAGTATATGGCAATTTCGGAGAGAGAGTTGTGTCTGTTGGATTGGTAAACTTTATATTTGACCACCATTGATGCAAACTTCACATCATGCTCTAGAATGTCATTTATGGTCATCGCTCTACTGTCGAACTTGGAACCAGTAGTGGCTATCACTGTGTTATTTGACACTTTTCTTAGGCCAGGTACTTCACCGGTTTCATTGAGGCATGTCACGGCTCGAATTTCTTACTTAGTGATCTTGTGAGGCCTATCAAGCCATATGAACTCATCATGGGCTCGACTAAGAATATACCAGATCCAATGTGCTTTGTCGAACAATGAAAAATGGACAAACTACGAAAAACCCTTGTCTTGAAGAACCTTATACTCTGGTTTGAGGTTTCCCAAACTGTCCATCAAATGTTTGTTATATAGGTTCAACATATCAGTGTTACCAAGCTCCTAAATATCATAATGGATGTATGCCCTAATATCCTCATTGTGAAGGATATTGTAGGGTACCAAAGAAAATGCACCTTCCAGATCATCTTCAATAGACTTGAAAGGGTGTTTCTTGAAAACTGGTCTAGCTCTATCCTTAATCTCGACAACCAATGGGGTAGCAATACTAGAAGTTGAAGCCATTTCAAACTTAGGGTTTGTGGAGATAGATAGTTTGAAATGGATAAATACCTTGATTCACAACCAGGCGTCGGAATTATCTTTAGGATCGTTGAAATCATTGTAAATCACTTCACTCTTTTGTTCTGCACTATTCTCTTGATCGCATTGTGACAAATGAAGCCTTCAAATGCCTTTTTATCCTTCGAAGACCTAATTCTTCATTGCAATAAATGTCGTAGCCGATTACCTTGATATTTATAGAGTCTCTTATCAGAGCATCAAATCAACTCTGAAACTTTTAGATTACATCTACATATATGATTTAAGCCGTCTGCAACCTTCTGAAATCGATTGTCGATCACTGAAGAGCGGGTTCTTAGAATGTGCATGAAAAGATCCCCCTAAGGCATAAAGCCCTAGTTACCAGATGAAGATCCTGCACCGGGTTTGGATGCAGATCCATTATCTACTTTAGAGTCATATTTTCTAACCCACATCTTCGCATGTTTGTTTTTTATCTGTTCTACCTTTGTCTTTCCCTTCTCATCTAATTTGTTCTTGTCTACCGAAGCATTGTTTTTGCTTCTACAGTATTTTTCAATGTGACCAATTTTATTGCATGCACGACAAACAACATTCTGCACAGGTCAAAATTTCATCTGATTTGGTCTCATCCTGCATTGGTTAGAGATATGTCCAAACATCCAACAGGCATGACACTTCTTGTTTTGGAAGTTATTCATTACTTCTCTACACATATTTGACTTGTGACAAAAATTATTGCATATGAAACACTAAACAGTAAAGGTAGGAACATTATTCATGTTGTTCATTCCATTGTTCATCCTACTTCTACATTGATTCACCATATGACATAATTTATTGCAAGTAAAGAATCTACCATTTAATTTATAAGCATTAGGTTGTCTTACTGGAGGATTCTTTCTCTTCTTTTGATTAGGTTTTGCATTGCTTTGTCTAGATCCAAAGGGTTCACCTTTCTCAAATCCAAGTCCTCACATGTCCTTCCCATGTCTCTGACTTTCTAGCATCTCATCGAGCCTTGTTGAGCTAGCTTTGAATTTGTCTTTATAATCATTGGCAGTAGCAAGTTCATCTCTTAAGGCAACAATATGTTTTTCAAGTTCTTGACCATTATTCCTTGATTGTGTCAACTCAAGCTTCAACGAATCATTCACATAGGTAAGCCTAAAGCATTCATCAGCTCTTTCCTTCAATGGTTGTGCCAGATTCTCTTCATTTTTCTTCCAGTCCTAAATCTCCTTAGTCAGCCTCATCACAATGGATTGCATCTCATTATTCAATGCAACATTCTCTCTCTCAAACTTGTCACATTCATCATCTTTTCCCTAATTTTCCATGATTTGATCTTCTTTATCCTTTAGCTTGTCCATTCATTCCTTCCTCTAGTCTCTTGAAGTGCTCACTTGATCCTTCAAGTTGTTAATGAAATCATTAGCATCATTCAAGTTTCTTTTCAAGGTATTGATCTCATTTCTTGTTGCATCAAGATCCTCAAGTGCCACACTGAGCAGCTATCTCTGAAAACTGGAATCCATTGAGTCAATCTCTCGGACCTTCCTCAAGTGGTTAAGCTTCCTCAGAGGAACTAGGCTCTGATATCAATTGTTGGAATCAGATATCACTAAGAGTGGGGTGTGAATCAGTGATCTACCGGTTAGTAGATTTTCAAACTTAACTTTGAACCACCAGAAGCATACACATGAAACTAAAATGCAAGAACATAAAACAGTCAGCCATAAAATCATAACACCGAATTTTTACGTGGAAACCCAAATGGGAAAAACCATGGTGGGATTTGAACCCACAATATTATTCCACTATGGCTAGAACCAAAATAATATTATAATATGGGGAATGCACAGGCATTCAGGCACACTGCCTAGATCTCACTACTCAGATACAATAAGGGCTACAACCTTGAAAGGCTCACTTCCTTACTGATTAATTACAACGATGAATTATAGAAAAATTAACTCCAAAATAACATCTATAATGCTTGGATACATGAGTTCTAGTTAAGTGTCAAATATACTGATTGGATCACCTATGCTGCTTTGCTCTGCTCTACTCTGCCCTGTTCTCTGTCTCAGTCAGCTACAAGATCAAGAATGCGCACGTGAAACTACACAAAAATGGATCCTCAATCACCACTCGCTCACATATAATCATAACATTCACTAAAAAGATCATCTACATCGGTCTTATATATCCACAATTAGAAAATAGATCATTTACCATGTCGGTCTGCTAGTGTAATGTGTAGTCTCATGTCGGCTTGACCGGATCATAAAGGATAAATGTGAATCACCCAAAAAAAAAATGATGTCTCTATGTCGGCCCAATCATCTCAAACACGATTCAATACACTACAATCACTGGAAAGCTTCCAGACCAAAATTGCTCTGTTTATCTTGAAATATCGGTTAACTGGCTACCGGTTGACGTCCTCTTTTGAAAATCAAGATCCGTGATTACCAGATGGAAATCTCATGAAGATTTGCCATCACTAACAACCCTAAACCAATAATGAACCATCAAAAGACACCGGATGAGTGTCAATTGTCAACAGAAAACAATGTTTTAATTATTGCAACACTAGAAGGAGACTACAATTATTGTTTTGACACCATTTGTAGTGATGGAAACCTAAATTTGTGTTTGATTGAATAAATTGTACTTTCTTGCATTCTACTTGACAATTTTTGTAAACAATTATATGTAATTAAAAAAAAATTGCATGTCTATATAAATAATCATTTCTAGTTACTACTATAAATATTAAACAAAACAAAAAGACATCCCATTTTATATAGTAACTTTCGTATTCATAATATTATTACATAAATATCGGGCTTGGCATTTCTTGGTTGACATTGCACCCTTGGATGGACCTTTTAAGGGGGGTATCTCATCGTCCTCATAGTTTTGAGGATGCAGATGATAACATTTTCCAAACAATTGTTCAAAGGTAGAAGAACTGTCTTCCCAAATTTGTCTCCCAATCAACATATCACAGTTAATGTGTGAGGTTGAATAGGGTATGGTCTAGCATTATTTAGGCTGGATAATTTGGTACTCTTTTGTACTTGACAACTTGGTTGCATTTTTGTTAAAACTTAGTTGGCAGCTGGACTACAGTTGTAATATTTTTGTCCTATCTAAAATTCGTCATGTAAGCTTAGTGTTGTTCTATTTGATATACAAGATTGATAATCTCCTCAAAACCAATTTATTTTAATAAAAAACACAACTATTACATGTACATAAAACAACTACTAACATTTTTTCATAATCATATGTATGTCTTTATTACACATATGATACAACTACTAACATTTTAATTTAGGTGAACTTAATTTTTTTCTATAATAATTTGTATATCACTATTTAATTAAATTAAAATCTTGATGTAACAGTCTATCCAATTACTATATTTAACAAAATTCAACTACATAAATTTTCTCCGAATACATTTTAATGAATGCAATGGGCTCCAAATACTTAAATTAAATTATTGGCTTGTGTCAAAGATGAAAGCTAAATCCTTATTTACTACAAAAAAAGCTTAACTTTAGGATGATTGGGTTTCCAGTAAATTGAAGCCATGATTATATCTCAAAACAACTGATAAAGAATTGAGGAATGACATCGATAAAAACTAGAGCATTGGGGACCCTTCAGAAGAGCATTGGTTTTTAATGTGTCTATTAATGGTTATTGATTGTTAATGGTGGATTTTATATTTTCATTCTCGTGTTTTCTTCAATAAAATAATTGATAGTGTTTCTTTTGTGAGAATGAATGGATGTAATATTTTAATGATATTGATGTATTAAAACAATCTAAAGGACCGATAGTTGTCATCTAAGAGAATCATGTCATAGCCTAAACGATCAATAGTTGCAGTATAAGATGCCATTTTTTCTTTCACCCACATTTTATTTTAGTAAAATTAACAACCACATGCATTACTATTGGTGAAATAACTCAAACAAAATAAGAAATTGATATTCTAAATTCTCAAAATTGTAATTCTTTAATATTCATTAAAAATAACTTAGATCTAGATGACTTTGCCAACACTAATGATCCAAGAATTAAGTTCTCAATAGTCATACATTTCAAATCCAAACCATAGGTTAGGGTTAGGTGTCTAATTTTCCACTTAGAACTTTTTTTTCCCTTAAAAGAAGTGGCAACAAATTTTTGAGCTAAAAAAATTGGAAGAATTAAAGAAAAGAAATTATTTTGAAGGCCCAATCTGTGGAGAAGGATTACATCATCATCACCTATTACTTAACTCCTAATGTTTTGCATGGACATTATAATACTTATCCTTAGGGAGTGGATGTTAGATGTGGTTAGTTGTTTCATCTTATTGATGCTGCTCATGTGGAAGGTTTGAGATGATTAAGGTGTTACGTATATTTCGATATTGACATGAAAATGTTTGTATTTATGTTATCTCAAAATTGTATGTAACAAGGATGAGGATTTTTCAATACTAGGGATGTCAAACCTTTTTCATGTTGAAAGAGGTACAAAATAGAAAATATTCACATTGTTGATTGAAAGTTTGATTTTGTTTATTATTAATTTTTTTAATTTGTAATATTTTTCTAACTTTTTTAATAATATATAAATTTGTGGGTGAGGTCCCCAATAGATCTTATTTAAGATTTGGGAAGGACAAAATGCAACAAATATTAAACTTAGGTTAGCTTCAACAAATAAGTAGCTGTAGAAGAAAGTTGACTCCTATCAATTCCACCCTAATACTATTTATGCTAACATTTTGGTTAAAGGATAGACCTATCTCACCATTTTGTGCAAGTCTCTTTCTTTTTTCGATAGGTTTGATCCAACACTCATACATGTCATGTACATAGTGTCTACAGATCAAGTTGGGGGTTGGAACCAACCTAGTTTGGCCCATCCAAATTTGGTTGAACCTCCCTTTGATTATAAAATAAATAAATTCATTGTTTAAATGCATGTAGGTTTGGGTTGAAGGGGGTTTGTCCTAAAACCCTTTGGTCTAACATGTCTATCGATAGCCTACATTGCAATATTTTTTGGGTCCAAATCATTTATTTTCAAATTGAAAGCCAAATTTATGTTTTCTTACCATTTTTTATGTATCTTTACAATTACATGTTGAATTTTTTTTTGGAAAAACAAAACAAAATCTTTGATAAATCTCATTTCATAAAATTTGATAATAAAGAAAAATATTAAAAATGAATTTTTTTTCAAATTTCTTGACATCCCACAAACTTTTTTTCATGACTTTTCTAAAACAACTAAATAGTATTGACATATTTAAAAGAAATATCAAATTAGTTTTTTATTCAAAAAAATGAATAAACTATATTGAAATATCTAAATTTGATCAAGTTTAAATCATTTCAAGATCTGATCATTATATTAATCTCATGTGCTTCTAGCTAAATATTAGAAGTTGTTGTTATTTTCCTTTTTGAAATCTAGTGATGTAGCTTTGTACTTTCATCCATTTGTAAAGAAATAGAAAGTAAGATGCATACAAATTTAAAAGGTGACATGTCATAATAGAAACTAGAAAACTCCACAAATGCAATCAAAATGCACAAGAACACAATCAACACATAAAGAAAAATCACAAACTCATCTAATATTACAATGGTAAGAAGGTTTTAGGAACTCTGATGTTCAAAATAAATATATATATATATATATATAATACACTTTCACCTCTACACTAACCCAAATCTTTTTCCTTGATTTTTTTCTGAAACATAATTATAATTTCAAACATGTGAATGATTTACAATAACAAAAATGTACAATAGCCATTGAAAAATTGGGGAAAAAACATGAACTCCCTCCACATATAAAAGAAGTATACATCATTAATTGATGAACTATTCTGTAAAGCTCCTTCAAAATATTATCCTCGCCAAAAATTGGGATAACCAAAAATCATAATAACAAGTGATTAAAATGGGCACTTGATGAACAAGATTAGCAAGATATTAAAGAATGAGTTATTGAATTTTAATGTGATGGTACATAGTATCAAATTTAAAAGATTTCAAAAAATATCTGAGTGACGTATGAAGGTGGTGAAGAAGTTTAATAGTTTTAGAGGCTATAGCAACGTTGTGCACGTGATAAGCATATGACTTGGCATTATCATGTTTGTAAGGTACTAGTGTCTTCTAAACATCATTACTTTGGATAAATAGTTATTATTCAAAGAGACTCCATACATATCAACACACTCGTGGTTGAGTAAAGCTGTTTTAATGGTGAAAATTGTTTGATTCTTTTATTTTTTATTTTTAATGATTTAGTTTTTTATCTAATAATTATTATTGTTTGAGTTTAGTTTGATTTTATCTTTATATTTCTGTAATAATTAGTTATGATTTTCGATTTATTCTTTTATTTATTTATTAAGTTTAATTTTGCTAGTTTGATTTTGTTACACAAAATCAATCTTAATTTCTTTATGATTTAAAATTTGAATAGAGTCTACATGACCCCCTTTTCAACATGTTATTGTGTGTCAATTTAAGGCATAAAATATTTCATATTATATTTTACAGTGTTGTATAAAAGAATAAATTCTAATTCATTTTTACATGTCTAGATATTAGAGATTCACCTAGCTCTTACCTATTATTTGTATCACACTCAAGGAAAATATCTAAGCATTCATTCTCACACAACATTTGTAAACTTAGTGATAAATAGGCACATTGCATGGTTGCTTATTGTTTCAATCTTTGTTCATCAGCTGATGAATTGATTTGCTTTAGGTTTTTTAAAGTAGAACATGACCCTCACTTAGCAAGTTCCTCAAAATTCATATATACATCAATAGTTCATCATGACAAATTTAAATATCAAAAGGCAATATAAACCACTTTTCTAGATCATAGAATTTATCTAGTCAATTTCTCAAATTACTAATCAATATTGTGCACAAAGATTTAGTATGTATCGCATAATCAATCCAAGTCAATTTCATGCCATCGTTTCACCCAATTGAAACAAATTCCAACTCATTGTCTATTGGAGCATCACAAAGGTAAATATGATATTAGAGCATCATTTTAGATCACTAAATGATGTTTTGTAGTTCAATGCTATCAAGTCACACCTTGAACCAAACAAGTATAATTAATCTTTATCATTTCAAAAAGTGTAATTATCTATCTACAATTCACCATCTTAGCACAATATCATAGGTTAGACCTATTTATTATTCCAACTTAATCAATCTTTACTTAGAATGTTTGAGAATGGATCTTTTATTTTTCTTCTCATTTTGATGAGCATGAACAATCCCACACCGCTTAGGTTTGTGGTCTTTATATCTGTGGTGGAAGTATTATATTATTTACAATAATATGAAGAACATCATCTATGCATGTTCAAGATCACCTCCATTGTAATTTATAATTGAGTTGATAGAATAATAACGTGTTATATTATAAGGTTTAGTTAATTTGATAAGTGGTTCAGGTGGTCAGGTGGATTTTCATAGAGACGGACTTATATAAGTTGATGCAAAAGAATATATTTTTATCATGGTATTATATCATATTTTAATGTTCATTTTTGTAATTCTAGATTCAATTTTTTTTCTTTATCAATTTTAATAATATTACATCAAAGAAAGAAAATAAAAATCATAAGAATGCTGTATAATAATACAAATTAAACATATAACTAAACAAATTAAGGATGAACATGATTTAAAAGAATTTCCACTATTAAAAAACATATTATGTGATGAGATTATGTGTGTGATGAGACAGGGTAACCATTACATTTAATCATTTAAGTTTTCATGATAATTATACTTGCAAGAATGAATACGAATCAGGTTGAATTAATCACTTAGCATGGTTGCATGTGTGATATATCTTAAATAAGTCATTCTCCATCTTTTCATACATGACTTATATCCTTGGCACGTGTGAAATGTAAACTGAGGACTTCTCATACTTGGTAAAGCAAAGTTTCCACATGCGAACATTATTTGCAAGCAGATAAAGGTTTCATAATTAAAACACAAGTGGATGGGTCGGCTTTTAAGCACCATTTCCTCCATTTCAAAGGCATTCTTCCCTTGCAAGCTAAGTTGGTTTGTGCACAACATAGGTTTTGAAGAGTAAGGAAAAAATAAATAAAACAACCAAATAGGCCTCGTTGGTTTCAACAAAAGGAATAATGCAAATGGATACTACTTGTGCAACATGTCGCAAAGAGCACACGGAGTATATGTCATGCAATTACAGAGTCCACTTAGGAGTGGAAGAGTGGGAGAGACCCTTCTCAGAGCACATCGCAGACGTATTTCTGGGACAATTATTCCACATTCAATCGTACTAGATCAGGAGGAGCATCAAGCAGGTGATTGGTGAAGAAATCTTGTTTCCTCAGGCAAGACGGGTCATATTCCCATCACAGCTTATCTCTATTTTCTTGTCTAATGCGTTTGATTTGCTTCAATCTCTCTCAATGCTTTAGTTAATTGCTGCCAAAGTTGTCAAGAATGAATTTCTACCTGGTAATAAACTTCTGCTAGAAGTCCAAAGATATGATTTATGGGAGGGTAACGCACATATTGGGGGTATTTTCCCGTGGCATTTTCTTCTATCCAGGCATGTATTCGTGTTAATCTATGACAACATTAAACACACGTTGGAGATGCAGAATTTCTCATATATCCAAAGTTCTTTGGATAGGCATCGTAGGGAAATTGGGCATGAAATGGTTACCTTGATCAGGAAGAAAACTAATGCCTTGTTAATTCTATTGAATGCAGAACTCCCTGAGGTGAATCCCCACCCACAGTCATTAGTGTCAAATTTAAATGTTGTCCTAGGGCCTGTGTTATCGCAGGGTTCTAATGAAGTTGCAAGATCTACTCAAATTCCACCTACAGTTGAAAGGGGCTTGGTGAAGAACAACAAGATGAAAACGTACAACCGATGGATGAGTAAGTTAGAGGGTAAAATTTGTGTTATCTGTTTTGATGATTATAAATATGGATGATTGATGATTCTACGTTTCGAAACTTGTTGGGGATGGCCAGGTTGCGAACTTATAATTTTATGTATAGAATTAACTATTATTCAAGTTAATCTCTTTTGGATTGTAGCGAGATTGAGATAGATATGTACTCTTGCAGCTAATTGCAAAAATTGGTAAACTTGGTTTTGTAAAAATGATATTTATATTATATCATTAGTTTAGATTCATTAGGTTAGCATTAGTTTTATATTAGAGATTTCGATTGTAATTGAAGCTATAACCAGAGGTTTTGTTTTTTCTGGTTCTTTCCTACCAATATGTTTGTCAAACCAGATTTTTGTATCTTATTACTAGATTAATATATATGTGGATTGCCACCTGCCTAAAAAATTAAAAATAAAAAAAACAAATTTTAAAAAATAACATATAACCCCTAATATTTAAAAATAAAAATTATTAATTTTCTAATATAGATTTTTTTTTTTATTGTTACACATGGACAATGTAGAAAATCAATGGTGTATGAGGAACTTTCCAATATTATTATTTTGAAGTAGGGTGTTGGAAATGTTCTAAATGTTGCTGAATAATTTTGAGTAAATATTTGCACCCTCGTTCTTTCCAGAATTTATTAATTGAATTGAGTAAAATTTGGGTGCTAACTTTATACATGGGAAATAAGAAGTTAATGCTTAAAGGTTGAGTGCTCTTAACATGGAAATAAATTATAAAGGTAGTTTTGGGACCTATCCTTGGTTTGTCTTCTCTAATTTGGAGACTTTTTAGATCATAAATTAAATATGGCAGTTACATGTGTAGCATGTGCATGGGGACCCAACATTGAAGTTTAACTTGTAGATCACAAGTACAAAATTCAAGAAAGCCATTTTTTAGATCTAGTGCTTGTAAATTCCTAGTGCTATTGTTTAGCTAACTAGTGCTAGTGGCATATCCTGATACTAGTGTCCTTTCCAAATGTATGAGATAATTTGTCTATTTTATATAAGTTGTTATGTGATTTTTCTTTCTTTTTGGTTAATCTCCAGTATTAAGAAAATTGTCAAAATGGTTGTTGTTAAAGGTGAATTTACTTTAAATTTAAATATTTGTAATTGTATATGAAAATTTAGAATGTGTGTCTCTTTATTTTTTATTAATAAAGTAAATCGTATAATGTAAACATTATTAAATTACTTAATAATTTGATTCAATAGAAAGTGTGATTACGTTAAATGTATAATGAAACAACAAGTTTAATAAATGTATATCAAATGAATACTAGATTTATGTGGACAATTGTTTTATAAGGATTTATCACTAAAGAGATCAACTCTTGTATGATATCAACAAAGAGTATATGCCAATATAGTCATTTATCCCTTTGATATTAAATTGACAACATATGAGTACATGCACAAGAACCTTACAACCATTTATGACATTCCTTCAATCTATAGAAAAGTTAAGAATCTAAAAACATTCAAGTGGCATAAAAAATAATAAGTCAAAACCATGGAACATAGCAAAAATCCAATACTCTCATAGTCATGGTCAAGCAACCTATCTTAAAAAGTCCTCTATACGTCTTATACATCTGTTAAATATCATAGGTTCTATCATAATGATCCATTTGAAAAAATATTAAACTTAAGTGCTCCATGAGGGCATTCAATCTTTGTGTTGTAACCATCAAATTGGGGAGATGTTATATAAATCCCAATTTTAATATTTTCAATATAACGTCCATATTCAATGCATTATTACATTATATCACAATTATCATAGGGAATACATAATATAAATACTGCCACCACCTTCATATGGACATCCCTTTCTTTTCCACACTCTAGATGTTTGGAGATCATGTGTCATTTAACATATATACATAATTAAATACAAATTTCAAGACAAGACTTGCAAGGTGAATGACATACCTAATCATGTTATCTCCTACTTGATATTTACATTGCAAAGACATAAAGGGAAACTAAAAATAAATCATGTTATAGAAGAGACAAGGCATGTTGTGTCTATACACTAATGAAATTCCTATGTATTCACTCAATCAAAGAATCCACAACATTAACTTGATTCGACCTTCTATATCATGACTCTACCACTCCAATCATCTTGTGTTCAAACTGATACTAAATATCAATATGCTTCATATGAGAATGGTACATTGGGTTTGTTTATTAAATAAATAATTATAACACCCTGCCAAGGAACCCTACAGGGTAAGAGAGAACTATACAGGGAATGCATTGAATAATATATTTTTAAAACTAATTAAGAGTCAACATGCATTGCATACACAAGTATAGCTATTATATTGGTGGAAAATTGGAATTAGGGTTTCACTTAAGATAATAAAACCACCAACTAACCAAATTAACCAAATACATTGAAAGAGGAGTGAACCTAATAGATCTAGCCACAATCAAAGTAAGGAAAGGGTTGAAATCATAATTAGATTCACTGGTTGGTTGATAGTTAGCCTCTTTCTTAGTTGAATTTGAAATGTAGTTGTGAAATTTCAGTAAAACCATGAATAATTGGAGCAAATTGTCTAAAACAAACTTCTAAAGATATCCCAGGTTGCCACAAATTGAGATCTAGGCAAACGAATGTGTTTGGAACCTATTCCTAGAAGTTCGGCCTAATTTTTAAGGACCAAGTAATACAGATTTGCGCCAGACCTTTTAATTTCGCTCCATCAAAAGCTAAACCTGTTCGTCACTATTGACTCTACCAAAATTCCTGAGTATAGCTCCTGAACCTCCTATTTCCTGCACACAAAAAGAGAGGGAAAGATGCTAGGGATAAGGGTTTGCCTTAGTTCATACCCTAGTTTAGAAATTAACCTTGAAATTGAAATATTAATTGAAATGGAAATGACTGCTAAATGCTTTCCTTTTGAGGGAAAGGCCAAATTTGAAACAAAAGTGCTTGCAATTGAAATATGCCTTGATGAAGTTTTATTTGATCCTCATGAAATGGTATTAGGATGTCTTGTAAATTGTCTTCAAAGAAGTTTGATCATGTATGCCATCTCGAATGCATAAACTTGACTTCATTTTTTACTCCCATGATTGATGAATGATTGATTGCTTGCTCACTTGAATTTTCTAGAGTTTAATTGAGATCTTGATTCTAGTTGGGTTTCAAATGAGAGGGGTAGACCACCTTTATACTTGCCTACTCAAAAATTAATTAAATTTTTGGAGTTGGCTAGCATAGGATCATAAGTTGAAACACCAAGGTGAGATCTAGGTGAAGGAAAGATTGTATGTGGATACAATTTACGATGCTACAATGATCAACCTCAAGATAAGGTCAACTATGTGTTAACTAACTATGTACATGTAAAAGTCTTAACTCTTGGAACTCTACCCGAGATAACTCAAGTCACCTCTAAGGGTTCCCTAACATCTCTACCTCAGCAATGCATCCAAGACTGGATTAATAACTTAAGACCCCCTAGTAGATGGCTAAATAGACCCCCAATACTAAACCAACATATCTTTGTTTATTTTAAAATACCAATAAAAATGTTCCTATGATAAAATCATCATACATCAAGAATAGAGAAGCATAAGAGATCATCCATTATGCCTGATTCCAACACCAAGGAAAGTAAAGAAATACCAATTCATATCCAACAACAATTATTATATCCATCTCCAATTGGAGTATTCATTACATGCATGATCAATGACATAATGTATGCTCCAATTTAAAAATGATTATAGCTTAAGGGGGAGAGAGAGATAGAGAGAGAGAGAGAGTTGTGAGAAGAATCCAATGTTGAGGAAAGAGGTAAAATCCATCAATCCATTCACAAACCAAGTCCTCTGATCCCCAATGGTTGTTTGCAACGCAACCTAACCATGTGGTACCCTGAGCTCCACCCCACTATTCTTATGGAGATAGTCACACGATCTAAACAATCATACAAGTATACAAGGGAGAGCAGTGAGTTTACACAAGAGCCAAACAATGAGAAAATAATCAAGATGAACATATCGACCCAACAAGCGTCATAAAACCATAACAATACGGAAATGTCAACAATGCATCACTCACATCAAGAGTAAAAATCAAGTAAGAGATGGTGCTCGAGCAACATTAAGTAAAAATACCGAAAGAAGGAGGAAACATCCTTAATGAGAAACAATAAGGACAAGGAGGCACCCAAAAGAGCTACACTAAATTTTCCATATGACCTATATCACAAGAAGACAACCAAAATATCAAGGAACAATAAATTCATAAGGTGCTACTCAACTATGAAGACCTAGATATTATAGTGCTAGTGTAGGGAGTGTCATCATGTGTGCTCATGAGGATGCACCACATGGAACCGAGAATTCTCTCATACAAATCCCAATCTCTCCATGTGCGAGCATGCCTTTTTGGACAAGTCCTAATCGCTCAAGGCATTCTTTGGGAACTAATTATCTCAATTAATGTTGTATCCCATCCCAAGTTTATTATTATTTTATCATTGTTGGCATTATGCTGTCATTCATGTCAACCAGTATGGGATGACTACTAGTATGAGAGATTTATGTGCAACATTGTCATGAAGGAGTACAGAATGAGATATTTTTTATATCACCCTGTGTCGCAGAACACCAGTAAGAAAAAGAAGAGAATGCCATTCAGAGAAATGACCACTAGTGTCACCGGTACACAAGTTAGTGTCTGACTTGTGCGAATGAAAGGGAAAGGTTACCGATACAGTGTATCACCTGTAAGGAAAGGATGTCAATTGGTAAGTGATGTGTTGACTTGGACAAGACAAATCAAACAAGTGAGTGGTTGTCAACTAACAAGATTATGACCAGTGAACAAGCAAGATGAGCAAGGTGCTTGAGTTGTTGTTTGTGATGAAGAGGCAAAATGTTACCTAAATCACATCAACACAGGAGGAGAAGGATGAATAGGTCACCGGTATGCTGTGAGGTTGCAGAACAACAGGACTCCCACCGGATGATGATGCAGTCACCATGAGAAGAGATGAATGACAGTGAATGTTCCCACACTGGATCACATGTGTCGAGTTGAAGATATGTTGCACAAACAGGTAAGTCACATGAGTGCATTGCAGGATGCAGATGATAGAGGTGTCACTCCACCGAAAAGTGGAGCTTATCTCCTATTATGCAAAATGTGGATTATAGATCTATGAGATAAGGTAGATGAGGCAAAGGTAGGTGTTTGAAGGCTCACACCAGATCTACCGGTGAATTGAAGGAATGCCTCGAGTGCATGAAATTAGGGTTATGCACTGGACCGACAGAGAAGGCATGTTTGGGATGTCAGAATAGAAAAGGAAGAGTAAAGAATTAATGAGTTTGCCATCTTGACAAACTGGAAAAGATGTTATTCAGTCTGATGAAGAAGGAGGCAAAGTGGAGCAGCTAAAAATAGATAATGAACCTAGCATACAGATGCCTTAGTTGGAAACCACGAAGGATGATGACATGTTGTCATCAGGATGACTACCGGTAAGCATGAGAACTGGTAAGGAAGCGAAGAGGCTAAGATTTGTGACTCCCATCTGATGGAGATGAACATGCTATGGATAGACATGTCTAGTAAACTGATTGAGGAGTTCCACTGGTAGGTCAGCAAAGGGTAGACATGAGGAGTTAACCGGTAAATTGTAAGATACTGACAAGGTTAGTAAACCGGTAGAAAAGAAGAATCGATTGAGTGTTTGGTCAGTGATCCCTGAACTGATACACCAATCCAAGCTGGCAGTTGGTCGACATGGATGCCACGTGGAATTCAAGGTGGCGGACTTGCATGTAGCGGTAGATGGAGTGTTCACCGATGAGGTAGTTGCAGAGTAGGTTGACATTAATGGTAGATCCTGTAAATTACGGGATGTGTTGCAGGTCATTGCAGAGGTTTGTGGCTCGAGGTCTGGAGGACAACGAAGAACTAGCTCAGATTTATTGAGGAGATCAAGGCCGATGAAGGAAACCATAAGACCAATCTTGGTGTTTAACGAAGAGATCAACCGACAGGGTAAAAAGCAGATTGCCAAAGATAAAAGGTGTGATCAAGAAGGCGTGTTAATGGCGGTGATGAGAAAATAGCTCTCTGGGCGATTAGATCGGATAGGATCTGATTAGATTTGGTTTTCCTTGAGGTTGATGAGGAAACCCTAACCGCCTGAGATTTGAATTGGCTTTTGGTGGAAAAACCAGGTTATAAATAAGGAAACCAAAATCATTGATGGTTGTAGTTGAAGAAAGGAAGATAAGACTCCTGCGAAGTGATTGAGTGTTGCATGTGAGAGAAAATCAGTCAAGTGCTCATCAAGGAGATAGAGAAGAGACTAAGTGTGAGGAAGAACCAGGTTCAAGAGTTCAACCAGTAGAAATATAGAACCGGTAGTGTTTATACCGATAGAGAAGAAGAAAAGGTAATTGCTGAGAAGGCAGGCATAGAATCGGCTGAGTGTAGTACCGATGGAGAGCAGCAGAGCAGCTGAAAGAAGTGAGAACTAGCACACACAAAGGTGAACTAGCAAAGCAGCAATAGCAGAGAGAGAGGTGTATCGGCATAGCAAAGAAGGTGTCTCACCGGCAGAGTGATGTATATGAAATGGTTACAAGATTCACTTGTAATAGTATGATTAATTTTGTATGAGAAGTTATCTTTGAGATGATTGAGTTGTATCTCTGTGCAGGGGTTGTAGCTCCTTTGGTTTGTAGACCATAAACAAGTTAGGGGTTGGTGCTCCTTGAGTTGGTGCCCTAAATCAAGGATTTCAGCTCCTTGGGTTGTAGCCCTAAACATTGTAATAAAGATTTATTATGAGGCTGGATTGGAGCAGTAGACTCCAGCAGCATTGCTCACCGAGGTTTTTCCCATCTTGGGTTTTCCTCGTACATACTAGTGTTATGTGGTGTCCCTTTGTATGAATACATTTGTGTCTAGTCTCCTCTCTATCCGATAAGTCTACATTGGGTTAGAATCCATGAACTGGTATGCTCACCTAGGGTAGTTAAAGAGAAAAGTTTGAGAACCACTTATTCACCCCCCTCTCAGTGGTGCATTGTGTCTAACAATTGGTATCAGAGCCTAGGTACCCTATTTATCAAGCTTTCTCTCACTTGGGTAGATTCTGGCTTAAGGACACAATGGTTTGTTTAGTGTCAATCACTTCTCCAGTGTTTGATGGCTCAAGCTATTCTATTTGGAGTTGTAGAATGGAATTCTACTTGTCGTCTCTAGGGATTGATGTATGGATGTTGATTGTTAATGTTCTACCTAGGAGTGTTTGTCTTCCCATCGGCTTTGAAGAAGAAAGAAGATGCATGTGTAATGAAGAAACCATGAAGGCCATATTCAATGGGCTCACTAGGAATTTTTCTTCACAAGTGGATAAGTGCAGATTGACAAACAGTCTATGGGATAGACTAAAGAAGCTTTATGGAAATGAACCCTGCACCACTAGATCAGTTTGTGAGAGTGAGAAGAGCATTACAGAAAACACTTGCACAGATGATAGAGGTAGATCAGATTGTTGCAGTAGCAATGGTGATGAGGAGACTCATCTCTTTATGGACCATGAGACAGATATTGAGTATCACACATCAAAAGGGGATAATGCAGAGAGATCCCATCGGTATGATGTGTTTGGCAGTGACAATGAAGAAGATGAAGAAGAAGGAGATAAGGCAAATAGATCTAGTTTGCAAGATCTATTTGATAGTGAAGGTGAAGAAGAAGATGAAGCAGAAGTTGATTTTGAAGGAGAGATTGTAAATGCACTAGAAGAACTCAGAAGAATAAGGAATGAATATAATCTATTCAAGAATGTTGCTATAGTGGAGCAGAACTAGTTGACTAAATGCCTTGAAGAATATGAGAAACGCATCTTAGAGTTGAAGTCTCAAGAAGAAGGCACCAAGGAGTGGCGGTGTAATGATCTAGCATCCGTACTAGAAGCTAAAGATAAAGAATATCTGCAGCTGGTTGGATAAATGGAGATTCTCTGAAATGACCTTGAGAAATGTTAGGATGAGCTCAAGGTAAGAATCCGGTTTGATGGCAGCAATGATGCATTGGATAAAATGTTGAAGAAGCAAAATCATGCCAAGGACACTGAAGGTTTAGGTAGTGGTGACAGAGAATGTCCCCCACAATGACATTCTATTTGTCTCCTCAAATGGAGAGAACAAGGGACAGACCTTCACAGTAAAAAATTATCCCCAGAAGAAGGTTGACCTAACTACAATCGGCCAAGACATGCAGACAAGAATAAAGATTGGTGTTGCAAGAAGGATGAACAATGTAGATCCCAAAGATAAAGGGAAGATGGGAGAAGACAGCTTCCCCGGAAGCAGGAACATGAGAAGACAACAAAGAGGACCTCCTACCAGCAGAGGTCAAAGGATTTTTGCGGCCCAGAGGACAAGACAGGTGTGGGAGAAGAAGAGATTAGATGGAGGAAATGCAAAGAATGGCCAACCTAGAAGCCATCCTCAAAGGAGGATAAATGGAGATGCTAGACTGGTAAGATCTCCCCATCCATTGTAGAATAAATTTGTAAGTTATATGCCATCCTTTACTGGTTATTGCTTTGCATGCAATGCTTATGGCCACAAGACAGAGGAATGTAGAAAGAGATCTAGAAAGAATAATATAGGATCTCATAGACATTATGTATATGAGAAAAATGTATCCAGGAGTAGATACATGCATGTCCCCTCTCTTGGCTATGCTAGAAAGAATCCATTTGTTATCCCTAAAAATGCAAATGTTGTATGCTATTACTGCAGTGGATTTGGCCATAGAGAGTTTGAATGCAGGAAGAGGAACCTGTAGTCACATGGAGGTCGGTATAGAAACCTTGCTCTGTAAAAAGGTGGATACAGAGCATATGGAAGTCAAATACCTACATGGAACCAAAGGAGAAATGTCTTTGCAGGAGCAAGAGGTCCACTAGTTTCGGTTGCCAGTCATAGCAACATGACCAGAAGAAGACGGTCAAATCGGTATGTCAAGAGATTCCCCAATCATGAAGTTGGGATGGATGTTGTGTGCTACTATAGCACTAATTCTGGTTGTGATGTAGAGTCCAGAAAAGAAAAGACCCATTAGCAGAAGATGGTAAGATATGATCCCAAGACTGAAAATGGGAAGGAGAATGAGACCAAGTAGGAGTGGAGGAAGAAGACCATGGACCGACATTGTGCACTCAAAGCACAAGTGATATATCCTAAGGCTTAAAGGAGATGTGGGACCTTAGGGGGAATAACATACTAATTAGATCATTCACCCCCTCAATCAAAGAAGGACACTTGAATGAAATAGTTGCTGCCAGTATGAAGGAAGTAAATGAGAATATAAGTGTGTGTGTAGAGGCTGCCTTGTCCACACACCTACAGATCAAAGTTGGATCACTACTACTTGTGTCAATGGATGGAGGTTAACAATTGGAATCAGACGCCAAGTTACAAAAAATGTCAGGAGTGACAGGAAGGTGCTCCAATAGTAATGATGGATCGGTATAGCAAACCAGCTTGTGCAGGATGTTATTGGCATAAATACTGATAGGTACTTGCAGGTTATGTAAGACAGTGAGGTTGGAGATTATTGCAATAGCCCCAGTAGCATGGAATGTGAAATTATGTCTTAGGTGGTGTTGATGAAGACCTGAATGACATATGTTGTCCCTGTTGTTGATCATGCAGGCATGCATGTTTTTGGGCTAAATGGTTTGATTCTTGGCATGATGATAACATTGTTTGGCATTGTGTAGATCCAAGATCATGGCATAGGTTGTGGTGGAAAATATGAAGCTCAAGGATTATTAGATGACCATAGTTGCTCAGCTCAACCGATATATGGTGAAGATTGGAGTCCCGTTATTGGGCCTGACCAGAGATGAGGACCTGAGATGTATGACTCAGGGGGAGTTCAAGTGCTTATGATGCTAAGCTATCATGATTGAACTTATAAGGTTACTGAATGCCCAAACCGCAGATGCTGGAAATTGCAGTAGGTATACCCAGGATAATTTCATGGTTATAGGTATCTTCTTGTCATTTGGTTGGTTGTATTCATAGTACAATCACATTTTATTCTAAAAAAAATTTGGATCAAACGGGAGGTGATGCAGTTTGACCGACAAGTAAGTAGTAATCACTGATACATCCTTCTACAATTGAGTGCTTTAAAAATTAGCATTAGATTTGCATACTCAATTGGTGTCAGTTAATGGTTGTCTCCTCCATCTCAAGTGTTGTGACTTGAGAAAGTGTAACAAGTGGTATCAAAGGAGGAGATGCATCCAATGAAGATAAAGGGAGAGAAAGAATTATGTCAGTGATCCATATATAAAAGGAGGAATGATATCCTGATAGTGCCCTTTGCCATTTTTGTCAGAGGGGGAGAAATATTTTGTAGTATACTGCATACTACATGAGTGAGAATTGATTGGATCATACAAAGGGGGAGAAAGATTATATAGTATGTCGGATACTGCATGAGTTGACATCAATGCCAAAGGGGAAGATTGTTGGCATTGTAATTTCATTGATGTCAACCGGTATGGGATGACTACTAGTATGAGAGATGTATGTGAAACACTATCATGAAGGAGTACAGAATGAGATATCTTTGATATCACCTTGTGTTGCATAACACCAGTAAGAAAAAGAAGAGGATGTCATTCAGAGCAATGACCACTGGTGTCACCGATACACAAGTTAGTGCCTGACTTGTGTGAATGAAAGGGAAAGGTTACTAGTACAGTGTATCACCGATAAGGAAAGGATGTCAACTGGTAAGTGATGTGTTGAATTGGACAAGATAAATCAACCAAGTGAGTGGTTGTCAACCGACAAGATTATGACCAGTGAACAAGCAGAATGAGCAAGGTGCTTGAGATCTTGTTTGTGATGAAGAGGTAAAATGTTACCTAAATTACATCAACATAGGAGGAGAAGAATGAATAGGTCACTGGTATGTTGTTAGGTTGTAGAACAACAAGACTCCCACCTGATCACATGTGCCTGGTTGAAGACATGTTGCAAAAACAGGGAAGTCACATGAGTGCATTGCAGGATGCAAATGACAAAGGTGTCACTCCACCGGAAAGTGGAGCTTATCTCCTATTATGCAAAATGTGCATTATAGCTCTATGAGATAAGGTAGATGAGACAAAGGCAGGTGTTTGAATGCTCACACTAGATCTACCAATGAATTGAAGGAATTTGTTGAGTGCATGAAATTAGGGTTATGCACTGGACCGACAGAGAAGGCATGTTTTAGATGTCGGAACAGAAAAGGAAGAGTAAAGAATTAATGAGTTTGTCATCTTGACAAACTGGAAAAGATGTTATTCAGGTTGATGAAGAAGGAGGCAAAGTGAAGCAGATGAAAATAGAGAATGAAACCGGCATGCAGATGCCTTAGTTGGAAACCACTAAGGATGATGACATGTTATCATTAGGATAACTACTATTAAGCATGGGAACCAGTAAGGAAGCAAAGAAGCTAAGAGTTGTGACTCCCATCTGATGGAGATGAACATGCTATGGATAGACATGTCTAGTAAACAGGTTGAGGAGTTCCACCGGCAGGTCAGCAAAGGGCAGACATGAGGAATTAACCGGGAAAGTGTAAGATACCGGTAGGGTTAGTAAACCGGTAGAAAAGAAGAACTGATTGAGTGTTTGGTCGGTGATCCCTGAACCGACACACCAATCCAAGATGGCAATTGGTCGACATGGATGCCACATGGAAGTCAAGGTGGTGGACTTGCATGCAGCGGTAGATGAAGTTTGCACCGATGAGGTAGTTGCAAAGTTGGTCGACATTAAGGGTAGATCCCGTAAATCATGGGATGTGTTGTAGGTCGTTGCAGAGGTTTGCGGATTGATTTCTGGAGGACAACTAAGAACCAGCTCAGAATGATTGAGGAGATCAAGGTAGATGAAGGAAACCAAAATACCGATCTTGGTGTTTGATCAAGAGATCAGCTGACATGGTAAAAAGCGGATTGCCAAAGATAGAAGGCGTGAACAAGAAAGTGCGTTAATGGCGGTGATGAGCAAACAACTGTCTAGGCGACCAAATCAGATAGGATCTGATTGGATTTGGTTTTCCTTGGGGTTGATGAGGAAACCCTAACCACCTAAGATTTGATTTGGATTTTGGCGGGAAAACCAAGTTATAAATAAGGATGCCAAAATCATTGATGGTTGCGACTAAAGAAAGGAAGATAGGACTCCTACGAAGTGATTGAGTGCTGCATGTGAGAGTAGATCAGTCAAGTGCTCATCAAGGAGATAGATAAGAGACTAAGTGTGAGGAAGAACTAGGTTGAAGAGTTCAACCAGTAGAAATGTAGAACCGGTAGTCTTTATATTGGCAGAGAAGAAGAAAAGGTAACTTCAAAGAAGGCAAGTATAGAACCAGCTGAGTGTAGTATCGATGGAGAGCAACAGAGTAGCTGAAGGAAGTGAGAACCAATAGAGAGAGAGGTGTACCGACATAGCAGAGAAGGTGTCTCACTAGTAGAGAGGTATACAAAATGGTTACAAGATTCACTTGTGACAATATGATTAATTTTGTATGAGAAGTTATCTTTGAGAACACTGAGTCGTAGCTCGATGCAAGGGTTTTAGCTCCTTTGGGTTGTAGCCCATAAACAAGTTAGGTATTGGTTCTCATTGGGTTGGTGCCCTAAATCAGGGGTTGGTGCTCCTTGGGTTGGTGCCCTAAATCAGGGGTTGGTGTTTCTTGGGTTGGTACCCTAAATCATGGGTTGTATCTCCTTGGGTTGTAGCCCTAAACATTGTAATAGAGATTTAATGTGAGACTGGATTGGAGCAGTAGACTCCAGCAGCATTGCTCACCGAGGTTTTTCCCATCTTGGGTTTTCCTTGTACATACTAGTGTTATGTGGTGTCCCTTTGTGTGAATGCATTTGTGTCTAGTCTCCTCTCTAACCAGTAAGTCTGCATTGGGTTACAATCCATGAACCAAAATGCTCACCTAAGGTAGTTAAAGAGAAAAGTTTGAGAACCATTTATTCACCCCCCTCTCAGTGGTGCATTGTGTCTAACAATCACTAGATTACAAAACTCCCCAATCAGATTTCCAAGTGTATCACTTACGAGCCAGGGAAATGATTGGGAGCCACTCCCTAAACCCACTTAGTACCTAGTCCTAGGCTCATCCCATTCAATCTAATGAGGAATCAAAATAAAACACAATGCAATGATTCACTTTCCATATCCTCAATAACATCAAACATTTCTTTTACACAATGTCATTTCATCCATATACAAGGCATACTCAATTGGTCATACTACCAAGAGAACATATCCACTTGATCTCATAATGAATGAAATCACATAAAATGATACAAGGCATCTATTTCAAGTTTAACATACATAGTCAAGTATTCATAACGCTTGCTCATTTCAAGAGCTATCAATTCATTACAACCAAAAAGGCATGGGTCAAGTGTCAATGCCAATTTCAATGAAAATCACACATACTATAATACCCACACACATGAGGCTCATACATGGATGAGAAAAATGCATAGATATGTATTATAATCATTATAATAACATCACAAGAGGTCATACACACAATGCATAACAATGTCATTACTCAAGGAGCAACCTAAAGTTCTCTAAATCATGAATTCAACTCCAAATTCATCCCAATCGACAAGCACAAGTGTAATTCCCAATGGAATCTCAAAGGAGCATACCTAGACATCACAATTCATCTTACTCAAGACCAATTGGACCCAAAACCTATAAAGGGGAAAATTTAATTTGGCAATTTGCAACATAGAAGGAGAAATCACCAAATCAATTTTCTCTTAAGGGGAGGAATTCGTTTACATTCAAAAGAGGGGAGGAATCCACTAGATTCACAAATCTGATAAGGACTTAATACTAAGTGGATTGATTTATTATGATGTGTTTTTCCCTTTTTTGTAAGTTGAAATTCTGATTTAGGGTAAAGTATTGAAATTGGAGACAAAACTGAGAAAATAATGAGCTACAGGTTTGGGATTTTGTCATGCACCTAGATCTAAGTAATATAAGTTGATTCAGATCTACCGTGCAAAAATACCCTAAAAAAGAAGGGATTGTGATGCGGCAACACAGTCCTCCGAATTTTTTGCACACCAAAAAGGGTTGTGTTTGTCTCTGTGTCTGAACCTTATTATGAGAAGTACAATGTGCACCTGAATCCTACACACATAAAGAAAAGGAAATAGGTTGGGAATAGGGGATTACCTTAGGTCAAACCCCATTTTTGGAATTAACCATGAAATTGAGATGAATGTAATTGAAATGACTGAAAGGAAAGGTTATCCTTTTAAGGAAGATGAGAAATTATAATTGAAAATTGAATGATTATAACTCCTTGTGAAGTTTTGCTTGCCTCCACATGGAATTAGGGTTTCATGAAATAAGATGTACATCTCCACTTCAATGCTTGATCCTTGACTTTATTGCTAATCCAAGGCTTGAAGGAAGACTGAAGATGCTCAATAGCTCTTCATTGCTTGATTTCTTGATTCTTTGATGTCATATGTGTACTTTTTCTCATTGATGGATGTTAAAATGAGAGGGGAGAACCTCTTTATATACTTGCCAATTGATAAAATTAACTAATTTTCCAACATGAGCCAACACGGAGAGGGAAATCCCACTCAAATTTGAAATGTTGAAATGTATTTAAAGAGGGCCCAATTTAGGAAGGACCATGGCGCCACGCCCTGGTCCTGTCCTATTTTGGGTCAAGATCAAGGTGCCTAAGGGGGTGCCAATCAAATTTTTTGGTGTGTATCAACATAGGCGGGTCTTCAATCAAGCCAAGGGTGCAAACACTAGGGTGAAGACCCAAATGCGGTCAAAATTGCGAGAGGTGCAATTTTAGGACACTACATTTAGCCCCCACTTTAACAGGAGTATGAAGTCAATCATACTCTCAGTAAAGTACAAAGGGTTCACATTGAAAAAAATTTACCAAGTCATCAAGGAGGCAAGATACACCAAGCCCCTAGTGGACTTTAGGAACTTACAACTTCAATGATAAGGTAAAAGAGAAGATCATGAGAGAGAGAAAGAGAGAACCAAGACTACACCTAGTAAGATTCTCTTACAATGAGTAATGGAAATAAAAATACCAAAAAATACAAATTAAAAAGATAAAGTTCGCTAAGTAACTTTTAAGTATCAAGATTCGCAAGAGAGATAATTGTTAGAATAGTAATCTTTACTTGGTTGTATTTAATTTGGGATATTCCTTTGGAATCCCTACATGTAATTTGTCCTCTTGTACATGTGTGATGACATGTCATTTCTTTATTTTCCTTTATTAAGGAATTTTAGATTTCCTCCTTAAGAGGATGTGGACACATGGCACACACATTTTATGAATGGTGGCATTCATATATTTGGGAGTTACTTTGTAACTCCTCTCCTCATCTCTATTTAAGAGATGTCTCCTCTCTCATTTCTTCTTAATGACAATATTGTAAAGAGCTTCTTGCTCCCTCTCTCTCTCATTTTAGGCATTGCCTCATTCATAATAACACAAGGGGTTTTTCTTTGCTTTTCCCCTTTCAAAAGTTCTTGTGCCTCCTTCTTCACATTTGGGTGATTGCTCCAAGGTTTTTGCATTTCTCTTGGTAACATTTATTTCATCAATAAACTTACTTGGATTTTGTTTTTCTTTCCTTGCTCTTGTATTTCCTTTCAAGAATCATTGAGAGGAGTGTATGCCCCCACGTTAAAGCGATTGTGTATGCCTTGTCGAGAGCAATTTCTTTAAGGTAGGATACACCCAAAAAGACAAGCATGTTATGACAATAATAAGCCCCAAGAGAGGACAAATCAAAGGATAATGAACACAAAAAATAAAGCATTAGGTGGTTTAACTTAACTTTGGGGTCAGTATGCTTTTTATGATAACTCATGTATATAATGTATGTATATATGCATAGATTTGTACTCATCCATCAAAGAAAGGAAACCACCATGGAAGAATGGTACACATATGCCTTTTGAGTCAACATGGAAGAGACCAAAAGAGATCTCAATGCTTTGAATCATCCCCAAGTAGACAACACCAGGGAAAAAAAAAAGAATAATGGAGAGACAAATAGAAGAAGGATCACAAACAATCAAAGAGAGGAGAGAGAGAGAGAGAGAGAGAGAGAGAGAGAGAGAGAGAGAGAGAGAGAGAGAGAGAATCTGTTGTGCTAATGAAGCTAATCAAGCACATCATCCACCTCTTGATCTTCCTCATCATTATTTCAGGAAGGTGGACAATATGCCAGAGGAGCCACATCAAGCATGGTAGATGGAGCTATCACAAGTTCCAAACAAGGACCATGCTCTAATGATGAGTCACTTTGTCTGTTACTAGGAGCTAGGATTGATGCTTTTGAAAATGTTTTAGATAAATCATCGTCAATATCAACATATTCATATTCATCATTAGAAATATTAGGATCAATATTTTCATCATTAAAACAAAATTCTCACCTATTTCTTCATGAATATTAACAAAAATTGGAATTCGAATAGGAATAGAACTTGAACCATGATTTGTCTTAAGCATTTTTCATCTTGGAGAATTAGGTTGAACATCCTCATTAGGAGAAAATGGAATTATGTCAACAGTTGGTGTCTTGGGAGAATAAATGGTCTAGGAAGAAATTTCATGAGCTCTAGCATGACGTCTCCGTCGATATTCTTTCACACAATGGTTTTGTTTTGTTTTAGCTAAAGGTTGTGAAGGTTTAGGTTCATCAAATATAGGCTTGTTTTCTTCTTTTAAGGAAGGATGCATAGGAGGAGGTCTTTTAGGTTATTTGGTTTCTTCGGGTTACAATACTTGGAAGGTTGCAGAGACTAACTGTGTTCTTCTAGTGAATGGACTCAATACTATAGATGAAATTCAAGCTTATGAAGAAAATGAAAAAGAAAGGTATGCTATATTCAATGCATTATCAAAAACTGAATTGACTAAGGTTATCTCTTTGAATACTGCTTATGAAGTCTGGTAGAAGTTAAAATACATCTATGAAGGGAATGAGAGAGTAAAGATGACAAAGAGATTAACTACTAAGAGAAAATATGAGGTCCTGAGGATGGAAGGAGAGGATATTGTGAGCTACTTTGAGAAGGTTCATACCACAGTGAATGAGATTTGAGAACTCAGAGGCACTTTGAGTGATGAAGATGTGATGAACAATATTTTGATGACATTAGTTACAGTGACAAGATATCTACAATTGAAGAAACTTATGATCCAAAGAACTTCACCAAAGAAAAATTGTTTGGTACCCTAACTGCATTTGAAGTAAGGAAATTCAGAAAGGACAAAGACAAGTCAGAAACCACATTCAAGGCATTTGAAGACAGTCTGAATGATGAGGAAAGACTGACTGAGGTAGAAGAAAACTTTGTAAGAGATTTGAAGAAAGGTACTAGTAAATCCAAAGGTATGTTCCCCTTTAAATGTTTTAGATGTGGTAAGATTGGTCATATTGCAACTAAATGCCCGAAAAGAGAAAATAGACAAAAGTTTAAAGAAAAAAGGGGAAAGTTCAATAAGAAGGCATATTATGATAAGATGATGCCGGTATCTCAAATGATGAATTGGACTATGAGGATGATCATTGTTTGTTTTTGGTAGAAAGGATGTTCCTAAGTATGATATCTCTAAGACTGTTGCTAATCGATTTCATGCTAGAAGAGATAAGAATGAATGGTTGATTGATAGTGGATGCTCAAATCATATGACTGGTGATAAAAGCAAGTTTATAAAGCTTGAAAGGTATGATGGAGGTTCAGTTAGATTTGGAGATGATCAGAAAAAACAAATAGTTGGTATTGGTTCAATTACCTCTAATGGAAAGCATGGCGCTGACAATGTTTATTATGTGAAAGGTTTGCATCATAATCTCTTTAGTGTCAGACAAATGTGCGAAAATGGATTTGAGATCCAAAAGGATTCCAGAGCGATTATTGCAGCTGGAAGAAGGACAAATAGAAACATATACTAGTCAGAAGGAGCTACAAAACATTGCTTTATATCACAACTTGATGACAAATGGCTATGGCACCGGAGGATGTGCCATATCAACTTTGATAACTTGGTATAAATCTGTTCAAAGAGTGTGGTAAGAGATTTTCCTAGATTGTCTAAATCAGAGAACAACATGTACAGGGAATGTCAAATAGGAAAGAAAACTAGAACCACATTCAAAGGAAATGAGTACTCATCCACCAGATTACTAGATTTGTTTCACACAGATATTTGTGGTCCAACCCAGACAAGAAGCCTGCAAGGTGAGAGGTATTTCATGTTACTGATTGATGATTGAATTTCTCAAAAAAAATGTGAAGTACTAAAAAAGTTCAAGATATTCAAGGAAAAAGCAAAGAATGAAGTTGGCAGGAAAATCAAGTGTTTAAGGTCTGATAGAGGAGGAGAATTCATCTTGGATGAGCTCAATGACTTTTATGAAAAGTATGGCATCAAAATACAATTATCAATCCCCCGAAAACCTCAACAGAATGGTGTAGTAGAAAGAATGAACTGGACTATACAAGAAGCAACCAAAACCATGATAAAAGGTGTTGAGTTGCCTAAAGTCTATTGGAAAGAAGAAATTCCTACAACAACTCCACATAATTCTATATCAAAGGAAGTATGGCAAGACATCTTATGAACTATGGTATGGCAAAACTCTGATAGTTAAATATTTCAAAGTTTTTGGAAGAAAGTGCTATATTAAGAGAGATGAAGATAATCTTGGAAAGATCAACAACAAAGTAGATGAAGGCATATTCTTGGGTTACTCGACGGGAAAGGAAAGGAAAGAAATTGCAAAGCAGAGTCAGAGATGAGTCTGAAGAAAAGGAAAGGAAAGAAGAAATCAGGAGTGAAGAAAAGAATGATCAAGATGCTCTGGCATCTACATCCAAGCCTCTGAGGTATGTGAAGAAGAATCATTTAGAAGAACAAATCATCAAAGACAAGAGAAAAGGAGTTATCACAAGAAGCAAAGCAACACAAGAACAAGTCTTGTTGTGTCTGCTATCTGAAATTGAGCCAAAGATAGTAGAAGAAGCCTGCAAAGATCAAAACTGGATGAAGGCAATGAAAGAGAAACTAGATCAATTTGAGAAAAACTAGACATGGGAATTAATCAGCAGACTAAAAGACAAGAGTGTGATTGGTACTAAATGGGCATTGTGGAACAAGCTGGATGAAGATGGAAAGGTAGTAAGGAATAAATCAAGGTTGGTTCGCAAAGGATACACTCAGATTGAAGGCATTGACTTTGATGAAACTTATGCCCCAGTTGCAAGAATGGAGGCAATCCAGATGTTCTTGACATTTGCAACATTCAAATATTTCAAAGTTTATTAGATATATGTGAAATCAAAATTTATGAATGGAATTAAAAGAAGAAGTTTACATTGAACAACCGGAAGCATTCAAGATGAAGGATAATCCAAACACTATTTGTAGATTAAGAAGGGCTTTGTATGGACAAAACAAGCTCCTAGATATTGGTATGGGAGGTTAGACAAGTATCTAACTGATCAAGGATTTCAGAAGGGTTCAACAGATAGTAACGTGTGCTTCAAGATAGAATCAGGTAAATTCTAATTGTGGTAGTATATATTGATGATATAATTTTTGAAGGAAATAAAGATATGTGCAGAAAATTTGTTGTTGAGATGCAAAAAGAATTTGAGATGTCCATGATTGGTGAATTGATTTTTTTCCTTCGATTGCAAGTTAATTAGAATGATAAAGGAATTTTTATTCCTCAGTCTAAGTATGTCAAAGAACTGTTGAAGAAGTTTGGGTTGGAGAATTCCAAACTGGTATGTACACCTATGACTATCAAATGTAAGCTAACTAAGGATGATAAATCACCTAAGGTAGATGCAAGTCAGTATAGGTCAATGATTGGAGGACTTATATTTGACTACTACCAAACCACATATCATGTATGTAGTATGCTTGGCAACAAGGTTTTAGCAAGAACCGAAAGAATCACATGTTGTGTTAGTAAAACAAATCTTCAAATATCTTAAAGGTACTAAAGAGTTTGGTCTGTGGTTTCCCAAAAATTCAAATTTTAACCTCACAGCTTACACAGATGCAACTTGGGTTGGAAGTGTTGATTATAGAAAAAGCACAGGTGGAGGAACATACTTTGTTGGCTCCCGGTTAGTTGCTTGGTCAAGCAAAAAGCAATATTCAATGTCCTTATCTACGACAGAGGTAGAGTACATTGCAACATCTTTTTTTGCACTCATCTTTTATGGATGAAGAAGACTTTAAAGGACATTGGTGTGAAATTTGATGACCCCATTCTAATCATGTGTGATAATACTAGTGAAATAAACATTTCCAACAATCTAGTACAACATTCCAAAATAAAGCAAATATCTATCAAACATCACTTCTCGAGGGAGAAAGTTCTAGATAATGAAGTCAATCTTGAGTTTGTGCTTACAAAAGAGCAGATTGTAGACATTTTCAAGGCATTTTGCAAAGATACCTTTGACTATCTCAAACAGAAGTTAGGGGTATTACCCCTACCACTTTCAAGTAATATGCATTTTAGTTGTACATTGGTGCAGTGAGAAACATGTACATTCTTTTCTGGACTGATGTTGATGTGCTTCCTCTCAAGGGAAGCAGGAGTGAGTTTCTTAGGGGGAGTTTTGACCACCTTTGTCATTGTTGTCAAAGGGGGAGAGAGAGATGGTTGTGCACTCAGTGATGATCTTTCATTATTTATATTACTGTTGATGGATGTTTCCATTGATGACAAAGGGGGAGATTGTTAGAATTAAATTATGTGTTGTCATTGATATTAAATCCTTTGGTCTAGATTAAGTCTAGATGTAGTATGATGAGTAGGAGTGTTTGATTTAGGTTTATTGTGCGCTTGAAGGTTTTCCTAATTCACTGGATGTGTTTGGTATCTCGAAAGATGTTTCTCTGTATTATCATTGGGTCTGGAGTGGTCTAAAGCTCGAAGCCTTAGACCAAATATTGAGATAGCATAGTGTGCAGATACATTTTAGGTCTGGCCTTGGTGTTGTATGTAGCATGTTGATGTGTTCGAGGAGGAACAGTGTGATATGGTTTACTTTTCATTCCATTCCACCAGTGGAATGTTTAATGGAGACTTATTTTAGATCCTTGTCTTAGTCGACATTCAAACTTATGATTTCTAGAGACAGTATATATATAGGAGTTTGATTTGATGATTTTATGTGTGTCTTTTTTTGTCGAAGACATTCGAGATTGAAGCAATCCAATGATTATGTGAGATATTTACAGGAAGCAGTTCTGGTAGTACAAACTATTTTTTTTCTTGTGGAGGATTCTCTTTGTCTTTCTTTCTTCTTCGATAGTGAGCCTTTCGGGGCAGTGATCTCATCTGTAGTGAGCATATTGGCAGTGACCCTACCAGCAGTGAGCACATTGGCAGTGAGCCTACCATTAGTGAGCACATTGGTAGTGAGCCACCCATGGTAAAAATCATCTTAACCAGTGCTTATATATTGAGAGTTACCTTTCTCCATGTTTTTTCCCTTCTTGGGTTTTCCACGTAAATTCGGGTGTCTCTTGTGTCTAATTTTAATTTTGCATGTGTTTCCTAATTCTGCATATTTTGCTTAATATTTTGGATCTATGCATTAAGGTTAAAATTGTTAAATTTATTGTCAATTGATTCACACCCCCCCCTCTTAGTTTCCTGGATATTCAACAAGAAAATTGGTCAAAAATAAATTGAAATTGAGAACAATTTAACGATAATGTGACCAGAAGTGCTAGTTTCCAGGTTTGTAAGTTTTCGAGCTCATTTGACTGACCTACAAGTTGTGCAAAGTGGAATTTGATTGTGGTCGTTTTGTTGGGAAAACTCTAATTTTGGCTATAAATATAAATTTATAGGGTTCATTTGTCTCATTTGCATTCTAGGAGTTCAGATCATTCGAAGTGAATTTGGAGCATATATTGAGCATTTCAGCACGATGGCAAGCATTAGAGCACGTTGACACTTGTCTGAGCGAGTTAGGTCCTACTTCTTGGCATTATGTGAACCAATATGAGGACATGATGACATTGTATGTTGTCATTGATGTCAATATGCTGAAAAAGAGAGAACCGGTATGTTAACAAGAACCAGTAGATGTGAGAAACGGTATAACATTATGAAGCGGTGTGTTTGTTCAAGGTGAACCGGTATGTGGATATGAGAACCAGTACATGGAAGCTTTGTATAACTACCAGTTGGTAGTCTCAACTTCAAGGTTTCTGGTTGAAGTGCTTCAAGCCTGTGTGACTCAACCAGTGACTTTGTGTGATGAGTTAGCATTGTAATGAAGAACAAATCATGTTTCCATGTCACCCTTGTACACGTGAAGGATCTTGCATGAAGGAGATTGTTCCTATCTACCTTGGGAATGTGCGAAGTCTGTAAACGATGAAAACACATGATGGGTTATCAGCTGCCATGAAAGCGATAGAAAATGAATGATGGAGAATGTCTTGAGATTGGTTCAAGACTATTGCATTTAATGCAATATGCTCAACGGTCAGGATTTAACTGTTTGAATTGCTTAACCTAACAGGTTTAGGGTTTAGGGTTTATGCTACTGACCTATATGTTTCCTATAAGGTCATTTTTGTGTTTCTTTCTAAGGTTGTTGGCAAAAGTTGTGTGTGTGTATCCAAGTGAAGAGATATGTGATTCTTGCCAGACCAGAGGAGAGAAGTGATACCTGTAGAGTGTAAGTGCAGAAGGTGAAGAGGAGCTAAAGCGGATCTGCATTGGCATTGAGTGTTGCTACTAGATCATTGTAATACCTGTTGATCTCTAACCACTTGAACAGTTGTGAAATCCCTTAACAGGGTAGCTTTATCTGGCTTACTGTAAATCCTTTGATAGGGTGACTCAAAACCATTGAGTTCTTGAAATCCTGTAACAAGGTAACCTTTAACAAGGTTTAACCCTTAACCGGGTATTCTAGCCATCCCTTAACCAGGTGATCCCTAACAGGATTGGTTCCTAACAAAACCTATTGTATCAGTATTTAACTGGACAAGGCTCCTAATAGAGCGGACTTCTAAAGAGTTCAAAAATAGCTTGTGGGTATTCATCCCCACCATGCTTTTTCCCAATTGGGTTTCCATGTGAAAAATTTGTGTGTCATGTGTGGTGTTATTCATGTGATGGTTTAAGTGGTTTTTGTCTGAAGGTAAATCATGTTGATCTAGTTGTTTATATATTTGACAATAGATTACCTGTTCATACACTAGGGTGAAATGGAAATGAAGTATTAGATTGTATGAAAAGGTAAGTGTCAACCGGTTTATGTTTGTCTCAGTTATTCTGGGTTTTGCCTGTTGTACTCTATTTAAGACCGGTGTTACTGTTTGTGTGCCAAAGCACAGTGTCTGCCGACAAACCAGTTTTAGGAATGTGTTTTTGTCTGTACTGATTCACCCCCCCCTTCTCAGTACCGGTTTGGTACTTTCTGTTCATCATTGAGTTATCAATTGGTATTAGAGTGTCCTCCAGGTCCTCTGTGTTATAAGCTTAACCGCTTGAGGAAAAGATCTTAGTCTAATGATGAAGAGGGAAGGTCCAAAGTTCAATAGAGATAATTTCAATATATGGAAAGACAGAATGATGATATACATCAGAAGCATGGGTGCCCAACACTGGAGCTATGTTGAGAATGCTTATGTTGCCCCTACCGGTACTCTCATCGATGACCAAAAGAGAGAGATGCAGGAGAACAGGCAAGTCATGGAAACCCTAATTAGTAGTTTATCTGACATTGAGTTTATTGATGTCCAAGATAAAGAAAATCCCAAAGAAGTATGGGATACTCTTGAAAATATCTATAGCGGTGATGAGCACGTAAAACAAGCTAAGGAAGAAAGCCTTAGAGTGAAGTTTGAAGACATGCGGATGGTTGAAGGTGAGACCATTCAATAGTATGGAATAAGAATCAAAACTGTTGTCAAAGATATCAAGAGTACGAGTGGTAAAATGGAAGATTCCAATATGGTAAGCAAAGTTTTGAGATCCTTATTACTGGTCTATGCAATAAGGGTTGCTGCTATTCAGGAGTTGAGATCAATAGACAAGACTAAGGTATCCCTAAACTCCATCATTGCAAAGTCGACAGCCTATGAGCTAAATAGTTTAGATGGCAGTGTTCGAAAGACTGAACCAGCTTTTAAAGCTTCTGATGTACCATCCAGAAAAGGAAAAGAAGCAAGCACCAATGGTGAACCAAGACAAAGAAAAGAAATGGATGATGAGGAGATTCTTATGGAATTTGAAGCTCTTCTTACTAGGAAACTTCCTAAAGGAACCGGTAAATATAGAGGTAATCTCCCTTTGAAATATTTTTCTTGTAACCGGATAGGACATATTGCTATAAACTATCCTAATGATGATAACAAGGACAAACCGAAAAGGTTCAAGAAATTCAAAGGAGGAAACCAGAGAAACTATTTTGTGGCAGTTGATGAAGGTGTCATAGATGAAGAATCAAAAGATGAAGAAAATGAAGATATTGTGTTTGTTGTTGTCAAGGAAGATGTGTCAGACAAGAAGGCTCTTGTCTCTCGCTTTGACAATTCCAATGATTGGATTATTGATAGTGGTTGTTCTCACCATATGTCTAGTGACCGGAGCAAGTTTCTATCCTTGGAAGAGTATGATGGTGGTGTGGTTCGCTTTGGTAATGATGCACCATGTATGGTCAAAGGCAAAGGGTCCATCTCTTTGAATGGAAATAGTAGTGCTAACAATGTGTATTGGGTTGATGGTCTCAGACACAACCTTCTAAGTGTTGCCCAGCTGAATGATAGTGGTCTCACTCTAGAATTCAAGAATAGAGTGTGCAGAATCAAAGGAAAGAATGGTGAATTGGTGGCTACCAGCATGCAGACCAAAGGTAACCTATTTTAGCTGAATGCAAATATCAGTACATGTCTTATGGCCAAGTTCGATGACAACTGGATATGGCATAGGAGACTCTGCCATGTAAAGTTTGATAACATTGTGAAGGCTAGTAAGATCAAGGCAGATATAGGGTTGTCGGTGCTGAGCAAACCAAAAAATACCTTGTGCAGAGATTGTCGAATGGGGAAAATGTCTTCCTCAACCTTTAAAGGTAAACCTTTCACTGCTGATAATTTACTTGATCTTGTGCATACTGATTTGTGTGGTCCTATGAAAACTAGGAGTGTGCAGGGTGATAGGTACTTCATGATTCTCACTGATGATTGCTCAAGAATGATGTGGGTCACATTCTTGAAAGATAAGTCTGAAGCTTTTGGAAAGTTCAAATCTTTCAGAGCATTAGTGGAGAAGGAAAGCGGTAAAAGGATCAAGCGCCTTAGAACTGATCAAGGAGGAGAATTCACTTCTGATGAATTCAACAAGTATTGTGAAGAACATGGCATCAAGAGGCAACTATCTGCCTCCTGGGCTCTACTGTAGAATGGCCTAGCAGAGAGGAATAACCGGACTGTGGTTGAAGCAGCAAGAACAATGTTGATTCAAGGAAAGGTTGCTCACACCTTTTGGAGAGAAGCGGTGAGCACTGCAGTCTACACAATGAACTGGGTACTCATCAAGAAAGGTAAGGATAAAACTCCTTATGAGTATTGGACCGGTAAGACACCTGTGGTTAGCTACTTTAGAGTGTTTGGTAGCAAATATTACATCAAGAGGAGCGAACACCAGAGAAAATTTGATGTGAAATGTGATGAGGGAATATTCCTAGGGTATTCCACCAAGAGCAAAGCTCTCAAGTGTTTCAATAATAGGACTCAGAGGATTATGGAAAGCATCAATGTGAGAGTTGATGAAACCTCTGAGAAAACTGAGGAAATCAGCAGTGAGCAAGCGGTAAATGAACCGATTGTAACCTTCTGGGAATCGGTTGCTAGTCAACCAAGTACCAGTAACAGTGTTCCTACACCGATAGATGTAGATGTTGATACTGATGGAGATGAGGATGAAGAAGAAAAGCAAGAGGAATCTGTTAAGACCATTCCTCGGTATGTCAAGCTGAATCATGATCCTAAGCAGATCATAGGAGATAAGGATGTAGGAATCCTTACAAGAAGAAAAGTCAGAGAAAACTCATGTATGATCTCCGAATTTGAGCCTAAATCATTCAAAGAGGCACATAAAGATGAAGACTGGATCAAGGCAATGGAAGAGGAACTTGACCAGATAGAGAGAAATGGTACATGGTCTTTGGTACCCAGACTGGAGCATAAAAATATCATCAGTACCAAATGGGTTTTCAGAAATAAGTTGAATGAGGATGGCACAGTGATTAGAAACAAAGCCAAACTGGTGTGTAAAGGATCTACCCAAGAAGAAGGAGAAGACTATGGAGAAACCTTTGCTTCTATATCCAGATTAGAAGGAGTTCATATGCTTATTGCATATGCATCTTTTAAAGGATTCAAAGTATATCAAATGGCTATAAAATCTGCATTCCTAAATGGTGTACTTGAAGAGGAGGTGTATATAGAGCAACCAGATGGGTTTTCTCTATCTAAAGATAGTGACATGGTGTGTAGGCTACATAAAGCCTTATATGGTTTGAAGTAGGCACGTAGAGCATGGTATGAATGCCTGCACTCCCATCTTGTGAAGATTGGATTTGAGAGAACAAGCGAAGATAGCAATATCTACTTGAAATCTAAAGGAGATCAGATCTTGATCTGTGAGGTATTTGTTGATGACATTATCTTTGGTGGAGATGACAAGATGAGTCATGAGTTTGCAAATGAGATGAAGAAAGAGTTTGAGATGTCACTCATAAGGGAGATTAAGTTCTTCATTGGACTGCAGATTCAACAGATGAAAGATGGAATCTTTATCACTCAGTCTAAGTATGTCAAAGAGGTGTTGAAGACCTTTGGCATGGAAGATAGAAAACTAGTTGGTACACCGATGGTGACTGGTTGTAAACTATCCAAAGAGGATTACTCAATGATGCTTTGCAAAAAGGATTAGAAACTCTGTTTGATGGCAACACACACAAGAGCACGAGAAACAAACGTTAGTGTTAGCAACAAAAGATTATCCTAAACATGCATATCAAGAGAGATATTAAGCATGAAATAGAAAGCATATAAACATAGAATAAAATAGCTAATCAAGATGCTCATAGTTGCTCCTCCCTTGTTCCTCTCCTCTCCAAGTCCCAAATGAGTGTAGCTCTTAGCTTTTAGCACTAGCCCTGGATGCCATATGGAGATTCAAGATAGTTGAATATGATAGGCAAATGCTATGCAAGTGTAGATAGTGGTGCTATGAGAAAGCTCTATGCTAATGCCAGTATAACAACAATACTCTAAATGCTTCCTTTTGCTTGAGGAGAAGGGTTCTATTTATAGAAAAAATGGGGAAATGAAGGGTTAAGATTGAGTAATCTTAACAAGGGTTAGGATTGAAAGATATTCAATCCATGTGAGACTTTCAACCCAATCCCATGTTGACAAGTGTCACCATGAGGAGGCTTGAGAGGAGAGATAAGGAGCATTAAATGCTTGAGGGGACATGATGGTTACCCTAGTCAAATAAATAAATGTTTTGAAGAGACACATGGGTTACATGAGGGTTAAGTTAGGGGTCAAAGTCCTTAACCATTGGTGCAAGTGGAATTAACCATTAATGGTCATGTAAGAGCCATAAGTGGTTTGGAAGACTTTAGAGGTTAATTTGTTGAACACACAAAGCATTAATTGATTTTCAAAGACTTTGGAGTCTTTGAGAAGTGACTCCAATTTGCTTAGGAATGTGACAATATTTAGGGGATGGATTAGGTTAATTAGGAAGGGTTTAGAAGAATCTAGAAGGGGTTTAGGCATGCAAGTGGATTTTGTAGGAAAATGCAAGTGGGAGAAATTTTGGTATTTTCAATTAAAATAAAATCATTTATTTCAATTAAATGGTGTAATTTGCATTTGGATAAATATTCAAATAAATATTAATTTATTTAAATGAGAAAAAGGAAGATAAAGCATTAAAATGCTTGAAGACTTTGAGGGAAACCATTAAAGGCTTGAAAACTTTAAGGAAAACCATTAAAGTCTTAAGAAGACTTTAAGGGAAGCCATTAAGTTTGAAGACTTTAAGGGAAACCATTAAAGGTTTCAAGTGGGTGAGGATAAATAGGATTTTAAATAAATAATTTATTTAAAATAGTTGTGCAACTTGCTTTTGTAGGAAAATACAAGTGGGTGGAGGATAAAGGTGATTTAAATAAATAATTTATTTAAAATAGTTGTGCAACTTGCATTTGTAGGAAAATACAAGTGGGTGGAGGATAAAGGTGATTTAAATAAATGTTAATTTATTTAAATGTGAGAGGTGGGATTTTGGGGGAATTTAAATAAATATTAATTCATTTAAATGTGAGAGAAGATTTAATTAAATAAATATGATTTATTTATTTAATTAATGGTATGAATTTGGCTAAGTGAATTAAATCAAATAAATTGAATAATTTATTTAATTAATAGGAGAAGAGGGTTAAGATGAATTAATTAAATATTAATTTAATTAATTATTAATTGATGGTTAAATAATCAAATAAATACTAAGTATTCATTTAATTAAGTGGACAGATTTATGTGACTACACTCAACATTGGTTAATGAGAAGGAATACCGATCAATGATTGGTAAGTTGCATTATGTAGTGCATAGCAGACCAGATATTGCACTTATAGTTGGCATTACTGCAAGGTTCCAAAAAAGTCCAAGAGAATCCCACTTGGTTGCAGTCAAGCGGATTCTTAGGTATCTAAAGGGAACTATTGATTATGGATTGTGGTATCCATATAGCAAGGATTTCAACTTGAAAGTATTCACAGATGCTGATTGGGCAGGTAATCTGGACGACCGGAAGAGCACAACCAGTGGTGCATTCTTTCTCGGTGGTAGACTGGTCTCATGGATGAGTAAGAAGCAGAGTTGTATCTCTCAGTCTACAGCGGAAGTAGAGTATGTTGTAGCTTTTATGAACTGCACTCAGATAATTTGGATGAAGCATGTATTAAATGGCTTCAAAGTTCCTGTATCTAAACCGGTAAGTATTTTTTGTGACAATACTAGTGCAATTAACATCTCCAAGAATCCGGTTTTACATTCTAGAACCAAGCACTTTGACCTTAAGTATTATTTCTTGAGGGACAAGGTTCAGAACAAAGAGATTGCACTGGAGCATGTTTCCAGTAAGGAGCAGTTAGCAGACATATTCACCAAGCCTCTCCCAAAGGCTACATTTATGTACTTAAGAGGTGAATTAGGGGTGCTTCCCCTTCAGGAGTTGAACTAAAGGTATATGCTCCACATCAGTCAGGTATTGCATAGTCAAATTTTTTCAGGATTGATGTGTTGAAGGATGGTACTCCTCAGGGGGAGCAGCATAATGGAACAGGGAAGCTTGTGCCTCCACTTTGGCATTGTTGTTAAAGGGGGAGAAGAAGTGAAGCGAAGAAGATATTTGCAGAAATTGGGGAAGAAGATGTGAAGCAGAGAGATATCTTTGTATATTACCTTCAATGCCAAAGGGGGAGATTGTTGGCATTATGTGAACCGGTATGAGGACATGATGTCATTGTATGTTGTCATTGATGTCAATATGTTGAAGAAGAGAGAACCGGTATGTTACCAGGAACTGGTATA